>NW_026652284.1:74907401-75530962 GCF_009828535.3 Hylobates moloch
CCTCCCAGACGGTGGGTGGTCGGGCAGAGGCGCTCCTCACCTCCCAGACGGTGGGTGGTCGGGCAGAGGCGCTCCTCACCTCCCAGACGGTGGGTGGTCGGGCAGAGGCGCTCCTCACTTCCCAGACGGTGTGTGGTTGGGCAGAGGCGCTCCTCACTTCCGAGATGGGGCGGCCGGGCAGAGGCGCTCCTCCCTTCCCAGACGATGGGCGGCCGGGCAGAGGTGCTCTTCACTTCCCAGACGATGGGTGGCCGGGCAGAGGCGCTCCTCACTTCCCAGACGGGGCAGCCGGGCAGAGGCGCTCCTCACTTCTCAGACAATGGGTGGCCAGGCAGAGGCGCTCCTCACTTCCCAGACGGGGCGGCCGGGCAGAGGGGCTCCTCACTTCTTCCCAGACGGGGTGGCCGGGCAGAGGCGCTCCTCACTTCCCAGTCGATGGGTGGTCGGGCAGAAGCGCTCCTCACTTCCCAGATGGGGAGGCCAGGCAGAGGGGCGGCCGGGCAGAGACACTCCCTACCTCCCAGACGGGGCGGCGGCCGGGCAGGGGCTGCAATCCCAGCACCCTGGTAGGCCAAGGCAGGCGGCTGGGAGGCGGAGGCTGCCGCGAGCCCAGACCACGCCACCACACTCCAGCCCGGGCAACACCGAGCACCGGGTGAGCGAGACTCCGTCTGTAGTCCCAGCACCCTGGGAGGCCGAGGCGGGCAGAGCGTTCGGGGTCAGGAGCTGGCGACTAGCGTGGCCAAGATGGCGAACGCGCGCCGGCAGGCAAAGGAGAAAAAACAGGCAGCCGTGGCGCGCGCCGGCAGTCCCAGGCAGTCCGCGGGGCAGCAGCGAGACGAGGAGATTGCTGCCCGGGCCACAGAGGGAAAAGAAAGAAAGGAAGGAAGGGAGGGAGGGAGGGAGGAAGGAAGGAAGGAAGGAAGGAAGGAAGGAAGGAAGGAAGGAAGGAAGGAAGGAAGGAAGGAAGGAAGGGAATGAAGATGCTCTTATCAGGCAAGAGGTTACCTCCTAGGAGTTGAGGGCAAAGGCCAAATCTCTTTTTAGGCAAGGTTAATCCTTTACTGCACAGTAAATAAGATACATGGGAATAAATTTCATAAAAGGCAATATATGAGGTCAGGCATGGTGGCTCATGCCTGTAATCCTAGCATTTTGGGGGCCCGAGGCGAGCAGATCAGTTGAGATCAGGAGTTTGAAACCAGCCTGGCCAACATGGTGAAACCCCGTCTCTATTAAAGATACAAAAAAATTAGCTGGGTGTGATGGCAGGCACCTGTAATCCCAGCTACTTGAGAGGCTAAGGCAGGAGAATCGCTTGAACCCGGGAGGCGGAGATTGCAGTGAGCCAAGATTGTGCCACTGCACTCCAACCTGGGCGACAGGGTGAGACTCCATATCAAAAAAAAAAAAAAGGCAATATATGAAACCCTTTGCATATTAAAGTTAATTATTCTTAAGTTGTAATTCATATAGGAGCATCTTTCTTTAATAGATGAAAGAAGAAAATGTTACCATCTTTAGAAGTTTGGAGCTTTAAATTCTTCAATTAGGTTACTTGTGTACAAACTGAATGTTTAATAGCATTGGAGATTATTATATTTAAGTTTTTGTTTTTTGTTTTTGTTTTTTGAGAGAGTCTTTGTCGCCCAGGCTGGAGAGTAGTGGCGCGATCTCGGCTCACTGCAATCTCTGCCTCCCAGTTCAAGCGATTCTCCTGCCTCAGCCTCCCAAGTAGCTGGGATTACAGGCATGCGCCACCACGCCCGGCTGATTTTGTTTTTTGAGTAGAGATGGGGTTTCTTCATGTTGGTCAGGCTGGTCTTGAACTCTTGACCTCAGGTGATCCGCCTGACTCAGCCTCCCAAAGTGCTAGGATTACAGGCATGAGCCACTGCGCCTGGCCTTGTTTTTGTGTTTTTGAGAGACAGGCTGGGTGTGGTGGCTTATGCCTATAATCCCAGCAATTTGGGAGACGGAGGCAGATCATCACTTGAGCCCAGGAGTTTGAAACCAACCTGGGCAACATGGCGAGACCCCATCTCTACAAAAAAAAAAAAACAGCTAGGCATGGTGGCATGCGTCTGTGGTCCCAGCCACTATGGAGGCTGAGGTGGATGGATTGCTTCAGCCTGGCAGTTCAAGGCCACAGTGAGCCATGATCATGCCATTGCACTCCAGTCTGGGTGACAGAGTGAGGCCGTGTCTTTAGTTAAAAAAAAAAAAAAAAAAAGACAGGGTCTCGTTCTGTCACCCAGACTGGAGTGCAGTGGTGCCATCACAGCTCACTGTGCCCTCGAACTCCCAGGCTCAAGCAATGCTCCCATGATATCCTTCCAACTAGCTGGGACCACAGGCTGGTGTCACCATGCCTGGCTAATATTTTTTAAAGTTTTTGTAGAGATGAGGTCTCACCATGTTGCCCAGGCTGGTCTTGAACTCCTGGGCTCAAGCCATCCTCCCACCTCAACCTCCCAAAGTGTTGGGATTATAGGCGTGAGCCCCTGTGCCCAGCTACATTTAAGTTTTTTTTTTAATTATGATAAAAAAGTACATAACATAAAATCTACCATCTTAATGTTTTTTAAGTATACAATTCAGCAGTGTTTAGTATATTCACACATTGTTGTACAACAGATCTGCAGAACGTTTTCATCTTGTAAATTTAAAACTGTATATCAATGAACAACTCTCTTTTTTTTCCCACCCTCAACCTCTAATAATCACCATTTTACTTTCCACTTCTTTTTTTTTTTTTTTTGAGACGGAGTTTCACCTTGTTGCCCAGGCTTGAGTGCGGTGCTGTGATCTTCACCGCAACCTCCACCTCCTGGATTCAAGCGATTCTCCTGCCTCAGCCTCCTGAGTAGCTGGGATTACAGGCATGCGCCACCATGCCCAGCTAATTTTGTGTTTTTAGTAAAGATGGGGTTTCTCCACGTTGGTCAGGCTGGACTCAAACTCCCAACCTCAGGTGATCTGCCCGCCTCGGCCTCCCAAAGTGCTGGGATTACAGCCATGAGCCACCGTGCCCAGCCTTTATTTTCCATTTCTATGAATTTGTTTACTTTAGATACCTCATGTAAGCGGAATCCTTTTTTTTTTTTTTTTTTTTGAGGCGGAGTCTCGCTCTTTCCCCCAGGCTGGAGTGCAGTGGCGCGATCTCGGCTCACTGCAAGCTCCGCCTCCCGGGTTCACGCCATTCTCCTGCCTCAGCCTCCCGAGTAGCTGGGACTACAGGCGCCTGCCGCCGCGCCCGGCTAATTTTTTGTATTTTTAGTAGAGACGGGGTTTCACCGTGTTAGCCAGGATGGTCTCGATCTCCTGACCTCGTGATCCGCCCGTCTCGGCCTCCCAAAGTGCTGGGATTACAGGCGTGAGCCACAGCACCCGGCCCACCGCGGAATCCTATAGTGTTTATCTTTTTGTGGACTGGCTTATTTCACTTAATGCCACTTCATCAAATTTCATCTATGTTGTAAGATGACAGGATTTTCTTCTTTTTCAAGGCTAAAAAATATTTCACTGTGGATACAAGGGGTCTTCAAAAAGTTCGTGAAAAATGCATATTGTGAAAAAAACTGCATGTATTCCAGTTTTTTTGTGTGTGCCAAAACCATTGTGCCCCTAGATCAGCTGCAAACAAGAGCAGAGCTTTCCTTTTTTTTTTTTTTTTTTTTTGAGACAGGGTCCTGTTCTCTTGCCCAGGCTGGAGTACAGTGGCGCCATCTTGACTCACTGTAACCTCCACCTCCCAGGTTCAAGCTATTCTCCTGCCTCAGCCTCTAGAGTAGCTGGGATCACAGGCATGTGCCACCACGCCTGGCTAAATTTTGTATTTTTATTAGAGATAGGGTTTCACCATGTTGGCCAGGCTGGTCTTGAACTCCTGATCTCAGGTGTTCCACCTGCCTCAGCCTCCCAAAGTGCTGGGATTACAGGTGTGAGCCACTGCACCCAGCCTCTTAATTTTTAAAAATTAAAAAAAGAAATTCTTTTGTAGAGACAGGGTCTAATTGTGTTGCCCAGGCT
This sequence comes from Hylobates moloch, assembly GCF_009828535.3. Lineage (NCBI taxonomy): Eukaryota > Metazoa > Chordata > Mammalia > Primates > Hylobatidae > Hylobates > Hylobates moloch. The sequence goes on from NW_026652284.1 coordinate 74,911,434, forward strand.
AGTCGTGAACATCTGGCTTCAAATGATCCTACTGTCTTGGCCTCCCAAAGTGTTGGGATGACAGGCATGTGCCACTGTACCCAGCCTGGATATTTCTTTATTTTCTCCATTCCATGGCTTTGCTGTTTTATAAAACCACAGAAGTTAACATTTATACTCTAGGCCCAGATTCTTCCAGTCTCTTCCAAGTTTGACACCAGGGAATATATCATAGAAGGGTCTGGTTGTTCTTATTACAAAAGTTGTCCCTTGAAATGTTATTTTTTTTCTTGATAATCTATACTAAGCACTGATATCTATTAATTTTTCTAAACTTTTCCTTTTCCATTTTTAGCAGTTAGCATCTCCTACGGAGATGGGCTCCTTTTGTTTTCTTTAAAATCTACAACATAAAGTAATGTATTTTCTTCTAATGATACAAGTTAATTTTTTCTGTACACCTAGATTTTTAATCTTTTTAATTTAAGAGTTCAATTTTTAAATCTTTCTTTTTTTATTTTTTTTTTGAGATGGAGTCTTGCTGTGTTGCCCAGGCTGGAGTGCAGTGGCCCAATCTTGGCTCACTGCAAGCTCCGCCACCCGGATTCATGCCATTCTCCTGCCTCAGCCTCCCGAGTAGCTGGGACTACAGGCGCCCGCCACCACGCCCGGCGAATTTTTTGTATTTTTAGTAGAGACGGGGTTTCCCCACGTTGCCCAGGCTGGTCTGAAACTCCTGACCTCAGGTGATCCACCACCTCGGCCTCCCAATTTGCTGGGATTACAGGCGAGAGCCACCACACATGGCCAGATTTTTGTATTTTTAGTAGAGACGAGGTTTCACCATGTTGGCCAGGCTGGTCTCAAACTGCTGACCTCAAGTGATCTGTCCCTCTCAGCCTCCCAAAGTCCTGGGATTACAGGTGTGAGCCACTACGCCCAGCCCCAGGTGTTATTTTTGCTTGTGCCATATATCTACATTAAAAAAAAAAAAAAAGCAAAAATTAGGGTAACATTGCACATGAAGTTTTGCATTTTGCTTTTTTATTTTTTATAATAATTTATTTAATCAATACCTGTTGAAGAACAGAAGTTTTTGTTGTTGTTGTTGTTGTTGTTTTTCCAATTTTCTTGGTAGTAAAACAAAATGCTATAGTTAAAACTCTTGCGTGTGGCCAGGTGAGCTGGCTCATGCCTGGAATCCCAGCACTTTGGGAGGCCAAGGCGGGCAGATCGCTTGAGGTCAGGAATTTGAGACCAGCCTGCCCAACACAGTGAAACCTGGTCTCTACTAAAAATGCAGAAATTAGCTTGGCGTGGTGGCATGTGCCTGTAATCCCAGCTACTTGGGAGGCTGAGGCAGGAGAATCACTTGAACCCAGAAGGCGGGGGTTGCAGTGAGCCAAGATCACAACCACTGTACTCTAGCCTGGGCAACGGTAAGACTCCGCTTAAAAAAAAAAAACAAAAAAACCCTTGTATGTCTATCTTTATACTCTTATGCTAATATATTTTTAGGCTACATTACTAGAAATCGCATTGCCTATCTTAGAGTTTTTTGTTTTGTTTTGTTTTGTTTTGTTTTTTTAAGACAGAGTCTCACTTTTCACCCAGGCTGGAGTACAGTGGTACGATCTCAGCTCACTGCAACCTCTGCCTCCCAGGCTTAGGTGATCCTCCTGCCTCAGCCTCCCAAGTAGCTGGGACCACAGGCATGTGTCACCATGCCTGGCTAATTTTTGTAGTTTTGGTAGAGACGGGGTTTCACTGTGTTGCCCAGGCTGGTCCCAAACTCCTGGCCTCAAGTGATCCACCCATCTCAGCCTCCCAAAGTGCTGGGATTACAGGCATAAGCCATCACTCCCAGTCCACCAAATTGCCTTCTGAAAAAGCTCTCATAGCTTATATTCTCTCCAAGAATACAGTTTTCCTGCATCCTCATCAGTATTAATGCTTTAATTTTATCCTAATTTGCTAGCCCACATATCTGCTTGATTTTTTAAAAACTGGATAACAATCTGTTGCTGAAAATTAGAGGCTAAGCTTTTTCACTGTCCCTTAACATTTTGGTATTTTCGTGAGTAGTAGGAAAGAGCTCAGAGAAGAGAAATTAGATAATAATGATGTTCACAGGTTGTCTCATGTATGACTCCATTTGTGTTTTCTAGCTTGAAGTACATCTGGATTCCTTATGTGTGCATGTTAGCAGCATTTGGTGTATGTTCCCCCGAACTTTGGATGACACTTTTCAAGTGGCTTCGATTAAGAACTGTACACCCAATATTGTTGGTGAGTCATTATTTTGCGTTAAGTATTTGTTTCTCTTCTAATTATATAAAATCAAATGCTAATAAATGGAAACTACATTGAATACAATTGAAATAGCATGAGTAAATTACATGATGACTTACAGGTAGAAAAACAGATCCTATGCAAAACATTTTTAAAAATAATTTCTGGGCAGGACGCAGTGGCTCACGCTTATAATCCAAGTGCTTTGGGAGGCTGAAGTGGGTGGATCACTTGAGGCCAGGAGTTCGAGACCAGCCTAGCCAACATAGTAAAACCCTGTCTCTACTTAAAATACAAAAAAAAATTAGCTGGGCATGGTGGCGCATGCCTGTAGTCTCAGCTACTCGAGAGGCTGAGAATTGAGAATTGCTTGAACCCAGGAGGCAGAGATTGCAGTGAGCCAAAATCACACCACTGCACTCCAGCCTGGGCAACAGAGCAAGACTTTGTCTCAAAAAAAAAAAAAAAAAAAAAAATTCTGATTATCAAAGTAATGCATTTCAATGCATACAACTTAAAAAATAAAAGATAAAAATGTACGTGAATCAGTAATGTGAGAGGTCATCAAGAATTAATTTTTATGATATATTTCTTGGTTTGATTTAGAACTATGGTATATTTTCTATGTGAATGGAACATTACATTCTGCCTGCTATGTGCTTGGGATACAAAGATAATTATAGCGTAGTTAATTTCATCAAGTGGATTATAGTCTCTGGGCGTAAAAACAGATAGTAAGAATTCGGCCCTCTGTCCCCTGCTCCCTCCGCTTCCACTTTCTTCAACCTGCCAGCTCTTCCTTCTCTCCCTGTCCTGCCTCCTAAAAAACAAAAAGAAGTTTTCATAGGGTGCTATTAGAACATAGGGAAGGGCTACTTAATTCTGTTTTTCTTTTTTTTCTTTTCTTTTTTTTTTTTTTAGGGACTCAAGGCTTTCCAATCTGAAATTGGAAATATATTTAGTTATTAGGCAAATGAAGGAGAAAGAAAGGATATTCATGGTAGAAGGAATAGACACAGAGGTAGGCAAAGAACATGATGTAATCAAAGGGACTGGGAAAAAAGCACAATATATTTAGTTTTCTTGGCACGTAAAGTGTGAGATAGGTAGGGGTGGTCAAGAAATGAGACTGGAGAAGTGGAGGAAGGTGAGGCCATGGGGTCCCTGGGTGTCATGCTGCGGAGCTGGCTCTCATGCTGTCAGCAGTGGGAAGGAATTGGGATGTGTATGTCTCATGGAAAGTGAGAGAGTCAGACTTAATTTTCTATTTGCTCACTCTTACAATTCTGTGAAGGATAGTCCTACAGGCAACAGACTTCAGTCACAGAGGAGGCCAGAGTGGATAGAAGTAATTGAAGCTTCAATTTATTGAATGTTCACTATGTCAGGTACTGTTTGAAGCATTTCACATGCTATTTAATCCTAGATTTTCTCTGTTTTATAGATAAAAAAAAAACCAAGGCTTTAATTGTTTAAATAACTTGCTTGAGATTACCAAGTTTGTAAGTATGGAAATCATGATTCACACCCAGGATTTTCTTTTCTCTTTTTTTTTTTTTTCTTTTTGAGACAGAGTCTCACTGTGTCTCCCAGGCTGGAGTGCAGTGGCACTGTCATAGTTCACTTTAGCCTTAAACTCCTGGGCTTAAGCAATCCTCCTGCCTCATCCTCCTGAATAGCTGGGACTTCAGGCACATGCCACCATGCCCAGCTAATTAAAACTTTTTTTTTTTGTAGAGACAGGGTCTCACTATGTTGCCCAGGCTGGTCTCAAACTCCTGGACTCAAGTAATCCTCCCACCTCGGCCCCCAAGTTCTGGAATTATAGGTGTGAGCTACCGCACCCAGCCACGCCTAGGTTTTTCTGACTCCAAAGCCCATTTGATTAATAGTATGCCAGATTGGAATGAAAAAAGTAGTTAGAAGATCAGTAAGCCTCACTGCTTATTAAGTATGGGGAAATGAGGAAGAGGGAGATATCTTAGATGTTTCCTGGGTTTCTGGTTGGTATGACTGGATCACACGGTCACTAAAAGACATGGGACAGTAGGCAGAGCAGGTTTTATTATAGCAGGACAATGATATATTATCTTTAATAATACTCATGTTGTATTTTGCCAGTCTTATTTTGAGGAGAGTTTATGTATTCTTATTTTAACAGACTAGTATACTGATGTATATTAGCTATTTTTCTTGTGTTAATTCATTGTTTTTTTGTTGTTAGATTTTCATGTAGTAGTGTACTATCCTTTGTAAGATCTGTATAACATAAATTTCTGGCAAATTTTTCAAATATCCACTTGCCATTTGAAATGTTATTATGAGCATTACCTTTTTAATGTTCTGCTTTAAATTTTTATAGTAAATGTTTATGTCTCACTTTACTTCCAGCTTAATATCTTTGAAAGTCATTAGTTTTCACCCATCTCATTCTGTGAACTAGGTTCTATGTTGACTTCATTTTTTTGGAAATTTGTATAACTGTAGAGATGTATAATTGGTCATAGAGTCAGTGTCCATTACCTCTAACGTGTATTCTGCAATGTATTTATCTGTAATCCTTTTTGTTTTAATATTTTAGGCTCTTATTCTGAGCATGGCTGTGCCTACTATAATAGGTCTCAGCTTATGGAAAGAGGTAAAAAAATTAGATTTTTATATTAATAAAATGTACTTTAACTACAAAGGTAGTGATAAATTTATATGTGTGGGTAGGAAACATGTTGAGACACTATCCTCACAAAATAAAATGTAATATTCTTAGTAATGCTTAATTTTTTTTGTTATTAGGAACGTTGCAGAAGAGCTAAAACATTTCTAGAATGCCACCTGATGCCATTTTCTGCAGTCTAATGCTAGTGTTAATTCAGTTTATAATTGGCAAAGGAAATTGCTGAGTAAATAGGAATTAATATTAAAACACATTTTGGTAACTCCAAAACTTTATCATCTGTGAATAGATATAAATTCTGCAAATCATTGGACCTGAAAATTTAGTTATTTATTTAATATGTGTGTGCCTGAAAGATGATCAATTTATTATTGTTTGGTAATGATAACATTATTTATTGAGTCAAAACAGTGAATTAACCATAAAATAGATGATTTGGATTGAGAAAAATAAGCAGGCCATTGAAGGAAGGCAAAGAGATCCATCATGACATTTTTTCCACGCGAACGGTGTTGCAGTATCATTTGCCTTAAGTTAGTCTGTTAGTCTTTTGAAATACTGTGGAACAGTTTTAAACTTTCTAATTACTGACATACGTCTTTTGGGGATTTTTTTTTTTTTTTTTTTGCATTTTAGTTTTTTCCCAGATTAATGACAGAACTAATGGAACTACAGGAATTCTATGACCCAGATACAGTGGAACTTATGACCTGGATAAAGTAAGGATTGAAGTGCCCAAGACTATTATTAAGCTGTTAATTAATCACTGCATGCTGTCTAATGAATTCACGGGAAATAATAAATTAATACTTCTCCAAATTTTTTCATAAAACTCAGGAGTTTTAGGGATATTTAGGTTTTGGTTGGACTTAGTGATTCTAATTTTCCGCTCATCTCCATGGGCTTGAAAATATAGCATTGGTCGGTATGAGATTTGAAACTGCCATTGTCAAACACTTAGAAATATGGGATAAAAAAGAAGAGATATCCTTTTATTTAGATACTCAAGAAGATGCTTATTTTGCCCTGTGTTGGAGGTGACTTGTCAGTGGATTATTAGTTTTGATAACCAGGGGTTTTAGATTTTAATGCCCACACAGGACAGGAGATGTGGTCTTAGGCCTATGGAAGCAGGGGATTGGAATTGAGAACCCCCCAACTCACACATATGTAACTCAGGGACCCTCAAAAGGCTACACTGGCAGTGAAAGGATAGAAGAGCAAAATACCTAGTCAGTGAAAGGATGGAATAGCAAGATACCAAGGGGTAGAGAAAGAAGATGCAAAAGCAGATCTCTCTTGCATTCATCTCTTGGTCAAAAAAATTCTGCCCTCTCAATTTATGGCAATGGATCTGAATTCATGTGGTTTTATAGTTTGAAATTATACTTGGCTAGTGTAATTTGAAATTATGCTTGTCTAATCTAAGAAATTCCAAATTAAGAAATTAGCATTAAAAGTGGTTTGGGGTTGGTCTGGAATGGGTGACACATCCTCAACCCATGTTATACAGGATTCCATAAGTAAAGTTTCATAAAGGTAAGCTCTGAAATTATAAAACACATAAACAGTTCAACGCAGCTTGTGATAAACAGCAGAATTAGACCTCTAGCTATTTCTGATAACAAAATTTATGTCATTTACGGTTTGCTACATAACAGAATGCCACAAAACTTAGTGGCTTACAAACAATAAACATTTGTTATTCCACACCGTCTTGAGAATTAGTAGGGTTAGGGTGCTGGGGAGGATTGTTTTGGTCTGGGCCAGCTCCACTGGGACTAGATAGTCTAGGGTTGGCTATGTGTCAGCTGAGGGGATCAAATTGATTTGGCCCTCTGTCTCTCATCATCTAGCAGGTTAACTTGTTTACAAGGTGGTAGTTGTAGAATTCCCAAGAGCAGCAAGAGAGGGCAATTCTCAATGTCAAGCATGTTTTAAGTCACTGCTTACATGGTGCTTACTATTGTCCTATTGGCCAAAGCAAGTCACATGATTAATACTAGCATTCCCTCCAAGACCATGACCATAGGGAGAGGAATTATTGTGGCCATTTTTGTAACCAGTCTATTCCATGGATGGAGACTATGAAATAACTACATTGAAATTTATTAAAGACATAAAAGAAGATAAGAAAACATGAAAAAGTGATGAAATACTATCAAAAAAGACCAGAAAAATATGGGAAAAAAGACAAAAAGTGTTTCTAGAAATTTAAAATTGGTTTATAGAATAGGTATGTAGAAACAAGAATAGATTTTATTATAATGTCTTGTGACTATAACGTATCTTCTATTTTATAAAAATAGTTTTCTTTAGATCACCCTTAACTATTGCCCATTAATACTTTTTGTAAATTCTGTTTTCTATTGTTGAACACTGCCTTGTGTTGTCATTAACAAAAGAGGAAGTTACATCTCTGTATGATTTACCACAGTATTTTCAAAGACAGCAAAGGCCCAAACAATTACCTACTGAATATTTATGTTGCTGGGTACAATTACTGTGTTTTATATCTGTTTCCTCACTATTGAGAACAGTGGCCATATATGCCATCTCTTTATTTCAATAGCCTGGCACTGTCCCTAGCACATAGAGGTGGGTGCTTAATGTTAAATTCAGACAGTGAATAAATAAGTGAATGTATTAGAACAGCCCTTTGGGACCTGCTTGTAGGTTTTCCACTTTGCAAGTAGCATCTGTCTGGGACTTGGGATAATGATTCAGAGTGGAGAAGTCCTATATGTTCTGCCTGGAGACAGACACATGGGTAAAGACAGAGAAGGAGCAGAAGGAGAGGTGGATTTGGAAGAAGTTGGGTTGTAGGTGGTTAATTTGCAAAAGATGGAGTTGACAATTCACAGTATCATCACTGAAGTAGCCACCTTATCTAAAATAATATATTCTTGTTACTATCCCCTTACTCTGCATTATTTTTAATCATATTATTACCACCCAATATGTATGTTTACTTCTTAATGTCTTCCCCCTGCTCCTCCTTTTTAGAAAAGTTCTGTATCTTCAGCAGAAGTGTCTGTTGCATAGTTAGGTGCCCAATTTTTTTGAATGAATCAATAAATGAAATGAAAACTGGCATTGAAATTTAAATGTGTAAACATTGTAAGTTGTCTGGTATTTCAGAGTTGATATAGATCAGTGATCTAAATAGTATACTTGCCTTTTCAGTGTGCAAATCTTTATGGTTCTTTGCAGAAGGCAAGCTCCAGTTGCAGCTGTGTTTGCAGGGAGTCCACAGTTAATGGGTGCAATTAAATTATGCACTGGATGGATGGTGACAAGTTTGCCTCTTTACAATGATGATGATCTTCTCAAGAGAAATGAAAATGTAAGACATTTTAAATTCTACATTTGGATCTCTTTCCAGCACTTTGTATTTTAGCATAGTCTGCAGTATACATATGCTTCTAGGTAGCTAGGAAAGTCCAAACAATTTTAGAAGAGTTAATTAACTTCCGTTTTAAAAAACCTGTATAATTAATAATACAGTTAACCAAGAGGAGACCCAAAATTAAAATATTAAGTTCTTTGTTTTATGAACAATATTGATATGTTTCTAGGAAAAATACTTAATTTTCCACAAAGTATCAAGGGACCTAATGTGTAATATTTTACCCAGGCTGGAATACAGTTGTGCAAACTCAGCTCACTGCAACCTCCGCTTCCTGGGTTCAAGCGATTCTCCTGCCTCCAAGCGATTCTCCTGCTTCAGCCTCCTGAGTAGCTAGGATTATAGGCACTCACCACCACAGCCAGCTAACATTTTTTTAATTCACCCAGGCTGGAGTACAGTGGCGCAATCTCGGCTCACTGCAACCTCCGCTTCCTGGGTTCAAGCAATTCTCCTGCCTCTGCCTCCTGAGTAGCTGGAATTACAGGCACCAGCCACCACAGCCGGCTAACGTTCTTTTTAAAATATTGTTCTCAATCAAATTTTTATTTTATTTTTTATTTTATTTATTTATTTTTTTGAGACAGAGTCTTGCTCTGTCACCCAGGCTGGAGTGCAATGGTGCGATCTCGGCTCACTGCAACCTCCACCTCCCAGGTTCAAGTGATTCTTCTGCCTCAGTCTCCCGAGTAGCTGGGATTACAGGCACCGGTCACCATGACCAGTTAATTTTTGTATTTTTTAGTAGAGACAGGGTTTCACCATGTTGGTCAGGCTGGTGGTGAACTCCTGACCTCAGGTGATCCACCTGCCTTGGCTTCCCAAAGTGCTGGGAATACAGGCGTGAGCCACCGTGCCCAGCCCTCAATCAAATTTTTAAAAGAAGGCTGTCAATTAATATCTTGGTATTACATTTTGTCTTTCTCAGCTAAAGTTCTATTGTTGCTTATAAAACACTAATTTATTTTTTAATAAATGGGCAGTTACTGACTCAGTATAACATTAGAATGGTATCTAATTAATTATAGTTTAGATAATGTCTTATTTTGAATGTTTGGTATGGATTTAAATGGTAACTTCATATCTGAAAGCAATGATCAACTGAACCCGAGTTCCCAATATTCTGTTTTTCAATTTTAGATAATTTCATACAGTTTTTAAGCATATTCTAAGTTAAGGAAGAAATACAGTAATATAGAAATTAAGAATGCAGACTCAGAAATTTGAGTACCTGAACCCAAATGCTAGCTCTGCTGTGTATTAGCTTCGTGACCTTAAGCGAGTTACCAAATCTGGAGATTAGGTGAGAATAATAGTTCTCACCTCCTACTTGTGAGAATTAAATGAGATAATGTACAATGCCTGAAACACAGTAAAATTTTAAAGTTTGCTATTATGTTATTATTCTGTACTATTAAGTGGTTGTTGCATGCATACACATATACATAGACACAACACAAGTACAAAGAGGAGCAAAAAAGCAGGAACAATCAAACAATTCTGCCTACAAAAATCTAAGAAGTTGTCATAAAAGGCAGTCGCTCGATCTGGGCTTTGAAAGATGATTAGAAACTTGTTTGGAAAAGAAATATATACAATTCCAGGCTGAAAAAGTAACATGAGCCAAGGAATTTGTATAGTCTTGAAAGTAGGAAAGAAAATGAGGCCGAATTCTGATAGACCTGGAATGTCATGCTGAAAAATTTAGACTTATCCTTGAGGCAGTTAAGAGACATGACTTTTAGTAAACCTGGCAGTGGAATGATTAGATCTGCTTTGGGGAGTTAATTATGGTCATGGCGGAAAGAACAGATTGAAGCAGGCAGGGGAGAGATCAGAGATGGGGAGATCTACCTGAGAATGATTTCCTTGAGAGACAGCAGCCATCTCTGATGAGTATTTGCTGCACCTCCAAAAGATAGAGTTGCTTAGGCAGAATATAGACAGCATATTCCTGAATTTTATTTTTTGTGGATTTAAAACAAACTCTGTGACTTTGTTTTCTTTTGGTTGTTCTTTTTCTAATATGGAATTTCAGAATTACTTGTAATTAGGTCAGAGTTCTACTTAGGTTCTAATTTAAACATTTTAGAGTTTTAAGTTTTATGTAACTTGTCTATGAGAATAGTAACCATGGTTTTTGAAACCTTTGTCTTTCTGTATGGTATGTAGTACATAGCAGGTATTGAGTAAATTTGTTGTTAAGCTAAAATCCAAACTGAACTCCATAAATGAGACCATATCGTTTATTTATTTTTTAATTTTAATTTTTTTTGTTGTTGTTGTTGATGAGTCTCGCTCAGGCTGGAGTGCAGTGGCACAATCTCAGCTCACTGCAGCCTCTGCCTCCTAGGTTCAACAGTTCTCCTGCCTCAACCTCCCGAGTAGCTGGGACTACAGGCGCACAACACCATGCCTGGCTAATTTTTTATGTTAGTAGAGACAGGGTTTCACCATGTTGCCCAGGCTGGTCTTGAACTCCTGAGCTCAGGCAATCCACCTACCCACCCTCCCAAAGTGCTAGGATTACAGGAGTGAGCTACCATGCCCGGCCATTTATTTATTTATTTTTATTTTTAATTAATTTATTTTTTTGAGATAGAGTCTCACTCTGGTATGGTATGGATTTAAATGGTAAGTAACTTCATATCTGAAAGCAATGATGAACTGAACCTGAGTTCCCAATATTCTGTTTTTCAATTTTAGAGAATTTCGTAAAGGCTGGAGTGCAGTGGCGTGATCTCGGCTCACTGCAACCTCCATCTCCCAGGTTTAAGCGATTCTCCTGCCTCAGACTCCCGAGTAGCTGGGACTACTGGTGCATGCCACGGCGCCCAGCTAATTTTTGTATTTTTAGTAGAGATGGGGTTTTGCCATGTTGGCCAGGCTGGCCTCAAACTCCTGATCTCAAGTGATCCGCCTGCCTGGGTCTCCCAAAGTGCTGGGATTACAGGCGTGAGACACCACGCCTGGCTGACCATATCATTTAAATTAGACAGAGTCTCTAATTCGTAATATATGGCTAATCCTTATATAATCCCCTGGGCCAGTGATTCTTAACCTGGGAGAATTGTTCTCCGAGGGGACATTTGGCAGTGTCTGGAGACATTCTTTTGTCACCATGTCATAACAGGAAGAGGGATTCTACGAGCATCTTGTAGGTAGAGACCAGGAATGCTGATCTACATTGCAGAGAACATCTGCCCTCGTGTCCCAACAAAGAATGATCTGGCCTAAAATGTGAATAGTGCCAAGGTTGAGAAACTCTGCTCTAGGCTATCAGTAAGTTATTACAATCGCATAGAAGTGTTTTTTTTTTTTTTTAATGCCCCAGTAGTATGTTTCAGTTTCTTAACACTTAAAAATAAATAAAATTATAAATAACTATCAATAGGTATAGGATGGATAGGATAGAACCATTCCCACTGAAACGTATTTAGTGTAGTGAAATGAGGGAGACACTTCCTCTTGATGTATTGGCATTCTGTGTGCCACAGAATGTTGAAGGTGGGTATTCCTAGCATGTCAGTGGACATGGGAACTGAAGGTACTAGATACTACACTTGATCTTAGCCAAAAGGCCGAGAAGCGATGAAGGTACTAGATAGGCAGCTATGGTGACAGGTAGGAGGCAGCTACTGGATATTCTGCAAATAGATTGGAATCTTATTCATTCTAGATTTCAAATCTCAGTATTTTCAGGACAAATAGTATATGATACTATGGGCCTAATATTTGTGGTTTTACTACTTTTTGAAGGATATCAAGAGTTGATCCAATATTAACATTTCAGAAAGACTGAAAAGCTTTATCTAATAAGATCCAGAGCTTATTATCTAATAAGTTCAGAAAAATTATAGTAAAAAGCACCACATAATCCAAACATGAGTTTTGATATATAGATGAATATTTATATTTATAAAAATAAATATATTTTTCATGTATAATACTCAGTACTTAGAACACAGTAGATGCTTGATGTATAGTTTCAATTTACTGAAGTTTTAAATGTACTTTAGATTTTATTTTAATTATATTCTTTCAGATCTACCAAATCTATTCAAAGCGATCTGCTGAGGATATTTATAAAATACTGACATCTTACAAAGCTAATTACCTAATTGTAGAGGATGCTATCTGCAATGAGGTGGGACCCATGAGAGGCTGTAGGGTTAAAGATTTATTAGACATTGCAAATGGCCATGTAAGTAACCATTTGGAAAGTTATATATATATATTTCTTTTTTAGAAAAATGACTTTATTTAAACTTGTAATCTTTAAACTTTATTTTTGGAACTTAACTAAGAATATAATTGAGTTATGTAATAATGGGGAAAGCTTCTTAAAAGTAGTTTGAAGTATTTTTTCAACATACAAAAGAAAATCTGGGCATTTTTGCAAAAATAATAAAAAATAATAATGATATTACCAATACCGGAATTCCTTATTCATTGCCTGTACTTATTCAGGTTTCATCATTCATAAACAAAAGATGGCATAATTTGATTTGAATGATGATTTTATTTTATTATAATAATCTAAAGAGCAACTGGTCACCTTGTTATATTCTTATGTTGAGAAATTTCTTGTAATTTGATTCATATCTAGAAAAATTGCATACTAAATTAACACAGTGCCTGTACATTGAGTCCCTATTATCCACAAAAACGAGTATATTAAAAGCCATGTCAGTTGTTAGGACTTAGCTGTATCTTAATTTCTATATTGATTTCAGCTATTTTACCTAGCTGTGTTTTCCATAAGAAGACCGAAGACTGACCGCGCGCGCGCGTGTGTGTATTTGTGTCTTTCCCCCAGCCCCCATGGCCTTCCAATGAAGGCAGTTTGTATATCTGAGACTTAATGCTAGCTGGAGTGGATTCTTGACTCCTGAGAAAGCTGGGAGTGAGGGATCATAGGAAAAGTTTAGTAAGTCATTGTAAGTGGTAGTAGATATACTATTCAGGTTGCAGCCAAGATTTTTTCTGTCTTTTCCTAAACAATCATAGCTCTTTGTCTTATCCAAGATCAGTTTGGAGGTAAGAAATTAGTTTTTGTGATTTCTACCTATCTTTTCCTCATGACCCCTTAATCTTGTAATATAAACTTATTCTGTTTTATGGTGCATGTATTTTGAATTTCTCTGTTGGTACTTAGTGGCTGTGATCTTTGGTTTACTGGTGACAAAAATGGAATTTTATGAAGCCTCGGGTACAGTTTCAGTAATTGGTGCTGTCTTGCTATCTGCTCTCTGGAGTCTTTCTGTTCTGCTCTGGTACCCACTTTTCTGCTGTTTTGAAGATCAGCTTACTTCTCCTTTCATGTCATGCCTGGCATGGACTTAAGCTAATCCATCCTTTTAAAGTTGGCTATCTGACATCTTTCATAGCCATTAAAATATTACTTAATTTTTTTATAAAAACTCCTTCAAGCTAACTAAGCTATCTTAGTGAATATCATTCAGTGAAATTGTAAAGGTCTGCACTAAGTCACGAAAGTTTCCTTGCTTACTAAATAATTGTGAGTCAATTCTACACAAGAGAAGAGTGAATATATTTAGGAATATAATATGTTCATTTCTCAGCCTTGGTAGGATGCATGATAAGGTTCTTCAGAGCAATGATAATGGATTATGGAAACATTGCCTTCTAAATTTTAGGATAAAATCTTTTAAAAATTGGAAACCTTTGTACTGGTTTCTCAGTGTCAGTGAGAAGTTCAGGAGTATAGTGGGCATGGTGACTCAATTATGAAGAGGCTTCTATTTGCTAACAGTGAGATGTTTTATAGACAATGTTTAGCAGTAATGTGTTTTTTTCATATAAATATAGTCATTTGTATATTGATTGCATTTCTGCTATAAGCTTAATAAGCTTTTTAATACTATGTTTTATATCTTTTAATAGATGGTTTGTGAAGAAGGTGACAAGCTAACCTACTCAAAATATGGGCGATTTTGTCATGAGGTCAAAATTAACTATTCTCCATATGTGAATTATTTCACTAGAGTATACTGGAACAGATCCTACTTTGTATATAAAATCAACACTGTGATATCCTTCCAGTCTTGAAAAATAACAGAGCCTGCATTTCAAAGACTACCTGAAGTAAAATGCAGTTTTCTTCTACCTACTTGGTGTCTTTTACAGATCAGAGTATGGACATTTGAAATATTGCTGCTTCTTTCCCCCTTCTGCCGTTAACTGGATCCAGAGTTCTGTGGGAAATAGAAGGTCAAGCATTACTGTCCTTTGATTAAATGTGATATCTACCACTCTGCAATATTCCAGACAGGTGTCTTCCTTACTGTTACATGGTCTTTAACACTTTTACTGATTGCAACATTTTCCCCATAAAATCTTCATTCTATTATAATATTGATCTTGAATATGAATGTGTTCAAGGTCAGAATACATTTCTCAAACATAACATTTAATAAATACTTAATGTGATATAATTATTTTATAGAAGGAAAGAATAATTCCGATCTTCAAGCAAGTTTCTGAAGGTATTTTATGATGTATAACAACTGAAGTTTTACAATAAAAACTAATTTAAATGTTAGCTGAAGATATGTGGCATTTAAATTAAAATGGAAATTATATAAAGGACAGTGATTTTTAAGGATATACATAAAGATATATTTAGAATTTTCATGATACTGTTCTCCTCATCTACTGCTTATGTGAGAACTTTCTTAGTAACACATAATGCATGATGTTACTGCATTTTCTAAATGACTAGTGATTAGTTTTTTCACTTATGCCTATTAATTTGATACCAATTTAATCATGATAAAACAATAACTGTTACATATATTTTGTTAAATGGACATTTAAAAGAATATTGTTCAGGTTTTTTTTTTTAAATACTGATATGGGGCATACAGTCTATTCACATGTTTTCTACTGAAGTACTAAGTAAAAAAATTAAATCATTATCAGAATAAAAATATGTGTTCTAAAATGAACAACAATTTCTGGGGATATATGCAGGTGTTGTTAAACATACCTCTGCATGCAGATATAAAACACAAGCAATGTTATTTATGAAACTGTGATGCAGTCTTCAACATCAAGAAAAAATTACAACTATAATAAAATTTACAACACAGTTTCACAGTCTAAATGCTATGTTCCTTTAAGTATTTTCATATTTTTAATCATTTATTAAGAGAAAATTGTAAAAAGTTAATTTGGCCTTATAGAGAGGTTCAGGATAGATGTAGCCTATAGATGTGTCATTTTAATAAGTTGGGATACATGTTTAGTTTTTCCTTATACTCCTGTTCAGTGAACAGATTTTCATAATTCTCACTTGTTAAAGTGCTGTAAAAATTGCATTTTCAGTACTCTAAATTACTACATTAGAAGAGAGCACTTCTCCGTTGTCTTTATTTTCTGTTATATATGTATTGTAAAAGTACACTACATTAGAAGGGAACTTTTCCATTGTCTTTATTTTCTGTTATACATATGTTGTAAAAGTACATGCATTCTTAGACTAACTCAGATGCTTTGCTCTTTTGGAGCTTAAGAATTGTTTGATGGTGAGGTCGTATATCTGATAGATTAGTTTCAGTGGTTCTCATTTCACTTTTATACATAATTTCTTAACCATATTAAGATAGTTGCAGGCAGTGTACTTCAGGTTGACTCTGTACATCTGAATAGTGAGTCACTAGTATTTTGCTTCAAGCCTTCTGAAAATATGACCATAGTTACCTAAGTACACAGTGAATAGTCACATAGTAGTACTTGTGATTAGAGCATGTAAAACAATGTAATTGAAAAGTCAGCTTCCATATTTTGAAGGGGAAATAGAACACCCTACTTTTTATCTAGTGTGAAATATTTAATCGAATTTTTGTTGATTTATATTATGTCACCTGCGCTGAATTAGGTTTGGTACTTGTGTTTTGTTTGACATATTAGTAAGTTACTTTTGCTTCTTTCTGTCAACTCATTTCTTAAATAAAATTGATCTGGAAAAATTGTTAATGGGATGTTTTAAATAATGAATTTTTCATCCAGCATCAGTTGAAAAGGAAAAGAAAGCTTTATTATGGAAATGACAATATTGAATATGACAGATAAGTTTATTTGCTTCTGTTTTAACTGCAGTTAAAACAATAGTACTAGACAACTTTAAGTGGAAAGCATTTAGTTTATTTCTTCGCTTATTTGTAGAGTGAACAAATGATTCACAATTCTACAAGTAATTCCACTTAGGTAACTTACAGTTGTTAGGTTTGACAATAAAGATCTACTATGAGAGGAGAAGAGTTTATGGGTTTTGGGTGGAAGGAATTTCTCGAAGAAATAAAAAATGTTATTTGCCCTTGATATTGCAAACCCACTGATACAAGTGCCTTGAATTTATTATTATTATTTTTTTTAATTTTTTTGAGATGGAGTTTCACTCTTGTCTCCCAAGCTGGAGTGCAATGGTGCAATCTCGGCTCACTGCAACCTCCGCTCACTGCAACCTCCGCCTCCCAGGTTCAAGTGATTCTCCTGCCTCAGCCTCGGGAGTAGCTGGTGGCACCTGCCACCACGCCTGGCTAATTTTTGTATTTTTAGTAGAAACGGGGTTTCACCATGTTGGCCAGGCTGGTCTCGAACTCCTGACCTCAAATGATCCACTCACCCCAGCCTCCCAAAGTGCTGGGATTACAGACGTGAGCCACTGTGCCCGGCACAAATCTTTGTTAAAAGTAGAGATGGAGGCCAGGCACGGTGGCTCAATCCTGTAATCCCAGCACTTTGGGAGGCTGAGGCAGGCAGATCACGAGGTCAGGAGATCGAGACCATCTTGGCTAACACGGTGAAACCCCGTCTCTACTGAAAATACAAAAAATTAGCCGGGCATGGTGGCGGGCGCCTGTAGTCCCAGGTATTCGGGAGGCTGAAGCAGGAGAATGGCGTGAACCGGGGAGGTGGAGCTTGCAGTGAGCCGAGATCATGCCACTGCACTCCAGCCTGGGCAACATCGCAAGACTCCTTATCAAAAAAAAAAAAAAAGTAGAGATGGGATTTCTAGCCTCCTAAGTTAATTTAGCCTCCCAAATGCCAGACAAACAATCTAACATAAAATTTACCTTGAATAAGATATATGATATTGATTTTGAGCTGCTTTATATTTTTTCTAACTTTGGCATCTGTATCTTGGTGCTTTCTGTTAGACTGGTAGAGTTTAAGAACCTAAGGAGTATGCATTGTACTTCAGCGCTAACTTTTTTCTTCATTACTTTCTGTGTATATAGACAGCATATTTTTTTTTTGTAGAACATTAACCCAGATTGCTAATAGCTTCATGTTATGGCATTCTTCCACCAGTCCAGATTGATTTAAGGAAAAGCAGAAGTGGAAGTCAAAGTGTGTTATAAATTGAGACTGAAAAACATGCTTTAAAAAAATAGATTTAATTTCTTACACTGTGAATAGCCATTGTATTGTTTTGTTTCTGATAAATCAGTTGTTTTGGGCCCCTATTTTTGAACTGTTAAAGAATTTTGATGCTTTTTGTGGATAAAAGTAGTGCCTCTCTTTATACAACTGATGGAGTTTTAAAAAGTATGTAAGTGGCCTTTTTTGTTAAACTTATTTTAAATGCTTTAGTATTTAACGGGTATATGTTATTAATCTGCATATTTAAAAACTTTTTGTAACGTGAATAACTACTTCCTGATTTACATCTCAATATATTCTCCTTTCATTTGCCCAATTTAAAAAATACGTACTCTCTATTGTTGCTGTTTACTAATAGTTTTAGATCCCAATGTGTATTAGAATTATAGCTACAAAAAGTTGCAAGTAAAATTTAGCGATTTCCTATTGAAACAGGATCTCATTAGTATGTTTTTTAATGTGTAGAATTAACACTTTAAATAAACAGGTGTGAAAATTGTAAAGGAATATATATGACAATTATTTTCTGTACATTAATGTCTAAACATTATACTTACTTGTTTTTCATAATAAAAAAAGAAATTTTGGAACCAAATTTGCTGAGTTTAGCATAAAAGCATCTTCGAATTATTTCTGAGTTTCCTAAAATGTGCAACATTTTAATCTTGGCATATCTAATCCTATGTGCTGTTCTATAAGAGGTACACTGGACTTCTAACCACTATATGTATTTAGTAGAATAATGGTATCACAAAGGAACAAGAATTCCAAACTTATAGTTTGAAATGTCTCATAAACAACCCTTTCGTATTTTAAGTTAGTAGCTTTGTATAGCTATTTAACACAGATGAGTATAGTTAGCTTTATATATATTATCCTCTGAATCTTATCTATGACAATGTGTATTTAGATTAAATATGTTCCTCCTGTAACTAAAGTTGCATCTTTGCAAAGGATCAAAGTTCATTTCAGCAGACACAAATTCTTTTTTTTTTTTTTATTATTATACTTTAGGTTTTAGGGTACATGTGCACAATGTGCATGCAGGTTTGTTACATATGTATCCATGTGCCATGTTGTTTTGCTGCACCCATTAACTGGTCATTTAGCATTAGGTATATCTCCTAATGCTGTCCCTCCCCCCTCCCCCCACCCCACAACGGTCCCCGGAGTGTGATGTTCCCCTTCCTGTATCCATGAGTTCTCATTGTTCAATTCTCACCTATGAGTGAGAACATGCGGTGTTTGGTTTTTTGTCCTTCCGATAGTTTACTGAGAATGATGTTTTCCAGTTTCATCCATGTCCCTACAAAGGACATGAACTCATCATTTTTTATGGCTGCATAGTATTCCATGGTGTATATGTGCCACATTTTCTTAATCCAGTCTATCGTTGTTGGACATTTGGGTTGGTTCCAACTCTTTGCTATTGTGAATAGTGCCGCAATAAACATACGTGTGCATGAGCAGACACAAATTCTTTAAAAGATTTGGGCTATAAACTAACACGTCAAATTTTGTAATAATCAATATACTTTTATCAAGAAGGAAATTATTTCATGCTTAATTACCCTCCTTATTTTGTTTCCATAATAAAACTGTTTTCAGAATTTTAAGTTCTTTTATTTATACATGAGCTTTTTTGGTGACAGCTTTGCTGAGATATAATTCATATACCGTATAATTCACCCATTTAAAATGTATAATTCAGCTGGGTGCAGTGGCTCATGCCCGTAATCCCAACACTTTGGGAGGCTAAGGTGGGCAGATTGCTTGAACCCAAGAGTTTGAGACCAGCCTGGGCAACATGGAGAAACCTGCTCTCTACAAAAAAAATGCAAAAATGTAGCCGGATGTGGTGGCACACACCTGTAGTCCCAGCTACCTGGGAGGCTGAGGCAGGAGGATCACTTAGGTCAGGGAGGTGGAGGTTGCAGTGAACTGTGATCACACCACTGCACTCCAGCTTGGATGACAGAGGGAGACCCTGTCTCAATAAATAAATAAATAAATAAATTAAAAAAAATACATAATTCGGTGGTTTTTAGTATGTTCACAGAGTTGTGCAATTATCACCACAATCGATTTTAACACATTTTTATTACTCCCAAAAGAAACCTCATACCCTTCTGGCTGTCAACCCAATCATTCTATCCTCCCTAGCCCTAGGCAACCGCTACTAATCTACTTTCTATGTCTATGTTTGCCTATTCTGGACATTTCATATAAATTGAATCATACAACATGCTTCTTTCACTTGGAATCTTTTTAAGGTTCATCCATGTTGTTCCATGTATCATTAATTCCTTTTTAGTGCCACACAATATTCCACTGTATATATATATCACATTTTATCCATTCATTAGTTGATAGATATTTGTGTTGTTTCTACTTTTTAGTTATTATGAATAATGCTGATAGGATTATCTGTATACAGGTTTTTGTGTGGGTATACGTTCATTTCTCTTAGGTATATATCTAGGAGTTAAGTTGCTGGGTCATATGGTAGCTGTGGTTAACTTCAACAACCAGACTGGTTTCCAAAGTGGCTGCACCATTTTACGACCCCCCCCAACAAGGGATGAGGATTCTCGTTTCTCCACATCCTTGCCAATACTTATTATTTTCTTGATTATACCCACCCCAGTGAATGCAGCTATTTCTCACTATAGTTTTAATTCACATTTCCATCATAGCTAATTATGTTGAGCACCTTTTCATGTGCTTATTGGCCATCTGTATATCTTATTTGGAGCACTGTCTATTCAAATTCTTTGCCTTTTTTTTCCTTTTTCTTTTTTTTTTTCTTTTTCTTTTTTTTTTTTTGAGACGGTTTTGCTCTTGTTGCCCAGGCTGCAGTGCAATGGTGCAATCTCGGCTCACTGCAATCTCCGCCTCCCAGGTTCAAGCGATTCTCCTGCCTCAGCCTCCTGAGTAGCTGGGATTACAGATGCACACCACCACACCCAGCTAATTTTGTATTTTTAGTAGAGACGGGGTTTCTCCATGTTGGCCAGGCTGGTTTCGAACTCCCGACCTCGGGTGATTCGCCTGCCTCAGCCTCCCAAAGTGCTGGGATTAGAGGCATGAGCCACTGTGCCCGGCCCTCTTTGCCCATTTTTAAATTGGGTCGTGTTTTTATTATTGAGATGTTAAGTATTCTTTATGTATTCTAGATATAAGGTCAAATATATGATGTGGAAATATTTCCTTCCATTCAGTGGGTTCTCTTTTTTGATAGTGTCCTTGAAGCACAAATGCTTTTAGTTTTGTTTGCATTATTTAATTCATTCTTAATTTTTTTGAGACAGAGTCTTGCTCTGTCACCCAGGCTGGAGTGCAGTGGCACAGTCACAGCTCACTGCAGCCTCAAACTCTCAGGCTCTTCACTCACATTTAATATTTTTGATGTAGTTGGCTTTACGCTTGCTATTTTGCTATTTTTCTAAATGTTTCATTTGATTTTTTTTTAAGTGGTTACTCTAAGGATTTGCCATATACATTTTTTTTTTTGTTTTTGAGACAGGATATTGCTCTGTTGCCCAGGCTGGAGTGCAATGGTGTGATCACAGCTCACTTGCAGCTGTGACCTCCCAGGCTTAATCCACCCTCCTCTCTCAGCCTCCCGAGTAGCTGGGATTACAGGAAGACACCACCGCACTCACCTCATTTTTGTATTTTTTGTAGAGACGGGGTTTCTCCATGCTGCCCAGTCTGGTCTCAAACTCTTGGGCTCCAGTGATCTCCCTGCCTGGGCCTCCCAAAGTGCTGGGATTACAAGTGTGAGCTACTGCACCCAGCTATCATACCAAGCAGATTTATACTAACTTAATTCCAGTGAGATATAGAAGCGTTAGTCCTAAAAAGCTCTATTCCCTCTTCCCTCTTTGATACTATTATTTTTATACATATTACATCTATATATGTTATAAACGCTATAATAAATATACTTATTACTTTAGACAATTTTGTCTTTTAAAGAAACTGAGAGAACAAAAGAAAAGTATATGTAGTATTTGTTATATTAACCTTATTTGCTATGTTTGTTTCTTTTTATTTGTTCCCATGGATTCAAGATACAATCTGGTGTCATTGTCTTACTCCAATACAGCTTTGCTTTCAACTTACCTCCTTTGTGCTGTTATGTCAAATATATGTTATATGTATCTATAATGTAAGTTCAACAATATAATTATATACAGATTATTTTATACAATTATTTTAAAAATCAGTTTAGAGAAGAAATATGTATTTATCTTTTATAATTAGTTACTTTTACCAATACTCTTTGTTTTTTTCAGTGAACTCTAATTATTGTCTGGGATCACTTGCTTTCAGCCTCAAGAACTTCCTTTAGTAATTTTTAAAAGATGTATCTGTTAGCAATGAACTTCCTCCGTGTTTGTTTATCTGGGAATGTCTTTATTTTGCTTTTTTAAAAAGATCAGTTTTAGGCTCACAGAAAAATTGGACAAAACATACAGAGAATTTCCATACACTTGGGCTCCCCTCCACCCATACACACAGTTTCCTCTAACTCAACACCTTGTATTTGCTTACAATTGAGGCAAATTCATAAATTATTATTAACTAAAGACCATAGTTTACGTACGGTTCACTCTTTGTGGTGTACTGTTCTGTGGGTTTTGACAAATGTTTCTGTGGGTCTCACATGTCCACTATCACAGCATCACGGAGTAAGCAGTTTTACTGCCCTAAAATTCCTGTGTGCTCTCCTTATTCATCTCTCCCTCCCTTCCCCTGAGTCCCTGGCAACCACTGACTTTTTACTGTCTCTGTAGTTTTGCCTTTTCAGAATGTCAGCTATTTGGAATCATGCAGTATGCAGGCTTTTCAGATTGGCTTCTTTGACTAGCAATATGCATTTCAGGCTCCACCACATCTTTCCATGGCTTCATAGCTCATTTCTTGTTATTGCTGAATAACATTCCATTGTATGAGTATGTGGGTGTTTATTTATTCAGGGACATCATGGTTGCTTCCAAGTTTAGCAATTGTGAATAAAGCTGCCATAAATATGTGCAGGGTTTTTGTGCCACCCATTTGGGGAACAAACAAGAAGTGCAATTGCTGGATGGTATGGTACTACTAACCTTTGGATTAATAAGAAACTGCCGAACTGTCTTCCAAAATGGCTGTACCGTCTTGCATTCCCACCAGCAATGACTGAAAGTTCTGTTGCTTCATATCCCTGTCAGCATTTAGTGGTGTCAGTTTTGGATTTTAGCCATTCTAACGTATGTAGTAACCTGGAAGTTCTGCTGGGCTCTGCCTCTGCCTCTCATTGTTACTTTGACAATTGCTTAATGACATATGATGTTGGGCATATTTTCATATGCTTATTTGCTATCTGTGTATCTTCCTTGGTGAGGTAGCTATTCATCTTTTGCCTATTCTGTCTTTTTCTTATTGTTGAATTTTTAAAGTTCTTTGTATATTTTGGATGCAAGTCCTTTATCAGATATGTGTTTCCTAAGTATTCTTTTCCAATTTGTTGCTTGTTTTTTGTTTTGTTTTGTTTTGTTTTTTGTTTAAAGAGCCAGGGTCTCCCTTTCTTTGGGTCTCACTCAAAGGCACTGATATTCGCATGCTTATTTATGATTTTATGGGGGCGGATGCAAATGAAATTTGCAACAGGAAGTTTGGGGCACAGCTACAAATACAAATGGAGCGAGGCATCCCTGTCCCACCCGACCTGGAAGTTCTGCTGGGCTCTGCCTCTGCCTGAGGGGTTGAGAACTCTCATCTCTTGGGTGGCCCATCATTGCAACCCTGTCCCAGCCTCTCATAGTTAAGTGGTCTTCTCCAAGACCAACTCTATTGTATCTAGAACTGCAGGGGTGATGGGGTTTGGGGGAAGCAAGTGTATGATTCCCTTAAATTAGTGTTCTTAAAGTTTTATGAACCTCGGCCATGACCTTTACCATGGGTAAGGAAAATGCATTACTTCCTCTTCCCTACATTTGTTGTTAATTGATGCCTTGTCCATCTCTCTCCTGACCAGCCTGTGAGCTGAGTTGGCCTTCAGGTGGTGCAGGGGTCTCCCCACAGCCCTGTGGCCACAGACTTCAGACCTGTCACAAAAAGAGTGTCTTGAGGCCGGGTGCGGTGGCTCACGCCTGTAATCCCAGCACTTTGGGAAGCCAAGACAGACGGATCACTTGAGGTCAGGAGTTCGAGACCAGCCTGGGCAACGTGGCAAAACCCCATCTCTACTAAAAACACAAAAATTATCCAGGCATGGTGGTGCATGTCTGTAATCTCAGCTACTCGGGAGGCTGAGGCAGGAGAATCACTTGAACCCAGAAGGCGGAGGTTGCAGTGAGAGGAGATCACGCCACTGCACTCCAGCCTGGGTAACAGAATGAGACTTCATCTCAAGAAACAAACAACCAAATAAATAAAAGAAGAAGTGTCTTCCTACAAAACACAGCTCTTGAACAAAAACATTTCACCCGAGGCTCTCATTCTGTCTGGTAAAATGGCAAAACCTAAGGCTCCCCTCAAGGTAATGCTTCTCAAAGACGATGTGGGGAGGAGACAAAGGCACCAAGGTGGAGGGAGGGAGCCCAAGGCATGGGTCCTGGGAGCTCCTTTGGCAGCTTCTTTGGTGCTTAGAGTGGGTGCAGAGGGTGGGCTATGGCATCACTGGGCTGCGGGGCATCCAGGGGCTGCCTGCTGGCCATCTGAAGTGGGTCTGGGGTAGGTTTGGGCACTTAAATTCTTCTGGAGCAAAGGTGCCAAGAAGTGGTAAAAAAAATAATAATAATAAAATAATAATAATAATATACTATATGCTATACAACTATATAGTATATAATACTATATACTATAATACTATAATATACTATATAATATTATACCATTATATAGTATATACTATATAATACATACACTTACATAAGTACATGCAGTTTATTATATATCAGCTACACTTCAATAAATATGTAAAAATTAGGAAAATTATTATATATGTTGCTATAATGTCGTAAATGGTTCCTTGGGGTATTGAAATATGTTCTATGTTTATCTGTGAATTAAACTTTTTTTTTTTTTTTGAGACGGAGTCTCGCTCTGTCGCCCAGGCTGGAGTGCAGTGGCGCGATCTCGGCTCACTGCAAGCTCCGCCTCCCGGGTTCACGCCATTCTCCTGCCTCAGCCTCTCCGAGTAGCTGGGACTACAGGCGCCCGCCACCACGCCCGGCTAATTTTTTGTATTTTTAGTAGAGACGGGGTTTCACCGTGGTCTCCATCTCCTGACCTCGTGATCTGCCCGCCTCGGCCTCCCAAAGTGCTGGGATTACAAGCGTGAGCCACCGCGCCCGGTCGAATTAAACTTTTTAGGAGAAAAGGACTTAGGCACTTATGAAAAGAGAGATTATCTTTTAAAAGAAATATTTGCATTTGTTATATATATAAAATATATAGAGAGCAATGTGAACGTACCTTATAGTGTGTATATATATAATGTATATATATAGCGTGTATATATATAATGTATATATATAGCGTGTATATATATAATGTATACATATAGAGTGTATATATAAAGTATGTATATATATAGTATGTGTATATATATATAAAGTACATTCACATTGCTGTGCAAGAAATAATTTTTTTTTTGGGATGGGCTCTTGATCTGTCACCCAGGCCCAGGCTTGAATGCAGTGGCAAGATGATAGCTCATTGTAACCCCTAACTCCTAGATTCCAGCAATCCTCCCACCTCAGCCTCCTGTGTAACTAGGATTACAGGCACACACCACCACACCCAACTAAAGGAAATACAATTTTTAAAGTAGCAAAGCCTTTATTTTATAACCATAAAAATTTGAACATCAGATTTAAGCAAATAATAAAAGTATACTTCTGTTTTCATTTATAGCCACTGTTATTAATGAGGAAAGACAGCAGAAAAGAAAGCTCGGTCAAAAAATAAAATGAGCCGGGTGCAATGA
The DNA here is from genome assembly GCF_009828535.3 of Hylobates moloch. Classification (NCBI taxonomy): domain Eukaryota; kingdom Metazoa; phylum Chordata; class Mammalia; order Primates; family Hylobatidae; genus Hylobates; species Hylobates moloch. Next base: position 74,937,177 of record NW_026652284.1, read on the forward strand.
CTCATGCCTGTAATCCCAGCACTTTGGGAGGCCGAGGTGGGCGGATCACTTCAAGTCAGGAGTTCAAGACCAGCCTGGCCAACATGGTGAAACCCTGTCTCTACTAAAAATACAAAGATTAGCTAGTGTGGTGGCAGGCACCTGTAATCCCAGCTACTCAGGAGGCTGAAGCAAGAGAATCACTTGAACCTAGGAGGCGCAGGTTACAGTGAGCCGAGATTGCCCCACTGCACTCCAGTCTGGGTGACAGAGTAAGACTCCATCTCAAAAAAAATAAATAAATAAAAATAAAAGATTAGACCCAACACTGGTTCTCTACCTTGGCTGCACAATGGAATCCTGGGAAATTATAGCAAAAATACTGATAGCTGTGTCCCACTTGCTGAGATTCTGACTTAATTGGTTTTGGGTGTGGCTGAGCCAGCTGAGTTGTAAAAGCTCCCCAGGTGATTCTAATGTGCATTAAACATGAGCATGCATTATGAACCACCTGGAGGGCTTGATACACCTCAGCTGGTTGGGCTTCAACCCCAGAATTTCTGATTCAGTAGGTCTAGGGTAGTATCTTAAAATGTGCATTTCTAGCAGGTTCTCAGATAATGCTGATACTGCTGGTTCAGGAACAATACTTTGAGAACCAGTGGATTGCAGCGATGCCAGTTAACTATTCTTTCTACCCACTAGCTCCTATCTTCCAAACCAACCTGCCAAGTAACACATGTGAAGCAGATTCACTGTGGGCCAGTGTCATTCCCAGGGGAAGACTCTAAACATCTCACCCACTGCACCTTGGGCTATACCAGTTTCTATGACTCGCGAGAGTCTGAGAAGACAGAACACTTGCACACAGGTCCCATGCAGCAGGTCTATTACTGATAGGCAGCTGACTATCAGCAGGTCTATTACTGACTGATAGGCAACAGAAGCTCAGGAAGGCTGCCCAGGGTGGGTGAAGTCTTGTCTGCACATGCCTCACTTTCACGACAGCTGGGGGACCCTGGAAAGCAGTCTGCCATGGGTTTTATGCCCCAGGGGTGTGTGATCACTGGACTAAAGTATTGTAGGACATTCTGCTCTAGAAGAAGAGGAGCAGAGTCTGGGCTGTTCCATCCAATTCCTCCTTATCTCAAGTTGTTGCATGTCAAGAACACTATTGTTTTGTTTTGTTTTCACTTTGGCTTGTTTTATAAAAGCATTTTTATAAGCTGGGTAGGGGAAGAAGTGAACATTGTAAAAATTTCTCAAACATTTGCTATTTTACAAGGGCAAATAAATATGTTATTAATTTTAAAAGTGAACTTATAGAACAATTCCTAAATTTTCCTGCACCTTCCCCGCCCCAGTTAAAGCAAACAAAGAATATGCATAAACATTAGAGCTTTTAATTGCTATTGGTATGAATAGCACTGTTTTAAATTTCTTTTATGTCAAGCCTTAGGTGATCCCTAAGGTGTCTTACTAACACACATTTGTAGCGTCTTCTCTCATTTGGATGTAGATTTAGATGTCCTCTTGGCCACTCTTACCAACCTTATTAAAGTTCATCCATTGGAAACACTTGCAAGAAATACAATAAAGTACTCAGGAGACTGACACAAGAGAATTGCTTGAACCTGGGAGGCAGAGGGTGCAGTGAGCCAAGATGGCGCCACTGCACTCCAGCCTGGACGACGGAGCGAGACTCTGTCTCAAAAAAAAGAAAGAAAGAAAAAAGAAAACTCTCAACTGTACAAACCTATAATAAAGTGCAGTTACACACAGAAATCCAGTGGCTCATTGGTACCGAGAGCCAATACCAGTAGCCTCCATAGGTGACCACCACTCTGCAGATTTTTTTTTTTTAAAGGGACAAGATCCTGCTCTCTTGTCCAGGCTAGAATGCGCGATGCCTCGTGGCTCACTGCAGCCTCAAACTCCTGGGCTTAAGCAACTTACCTGCCTCAGCCTCCCAAGTAGCTGGGACTACAGGTGCACACCACTATGCCTGGCTAATTTTTTTTTTTTTTTTTCTAGAGACAGTAGTCTGACAATGTTGCCCAGGCTGGTCTCAAACTCTGGAGCTCAAGCGATCCTCTTGCCTCGGCCTCCCAAAATGCTGGGATTACAGGTGTTTGAGCCACTGAGCCCAGCCTAGTTATTATTGAGAAGTACAAGCAAGAAAGAAGAAAGAACGGGGTCACCCAGAGAACTGTCCTGCAGCAGGTGATTCTCCTTTAATTTAGTTGTATAATATCTACCAAGGCAGAGTACATTGTTTGGGAAAGCTGTTTCAGCTGGGTGTGGTGGCTCACGCTTCTAATCCCAGCACTTTGGGAGGCCGAGGCGGGTGGATCAGCTGAGGTCAGGAGTTCAAGAACAGCTTGGCCAACTTGGTGAAACCTCGTCTCTACTAAAAATACAAAAATTAGGTGGGCATGGTGGTGCGCACCTATAATCCCAGCTACTCTAGAGGCTGAGGCAGGAGAATCGCTTGAACCCAGAAGGCAGAGGTTTCAGTGAGCTGAGATCTCGCCATTGCACTCCAGCCTGTGCAACAAGAGTGAAACTCCATTTCAAAAAAATAAAAAAAAAATAAAAAGAAAAGCTGTGTCATGAAGAGGGATGATTTCAAGTAGGAAGAAAAATTAGAAAATGTCATTGGGAAATTTTTTTCCTGTTTATATCTTATAACTTGAGTGAAAGTGATGGGTAATGCTGGGACAGGTGGCAGGGTGAGGCTGAGAAGGTATCTCTCTTCCTTTGAATTGGTCAGTCTGGAAGCCAACTCCACCACCCAGGGCTTTACTAAAGGTTTCTTCATACATTGCTTTCTTCAGAGAACACATAACACATTCTCTATTTTCAACATTCCATGGTAATAAGAGTGGGGATTCTCCACTGCTCCTCACAAGCACGCGTGTGACCAGCTGTGATTCCATGGTGCCCCGTTTCCGTGTTCTCTGAAACATTTCAGTGGTGCTTCAGAGAAAATTCCTTTTATAAATAGAAAAGCTCTTTTTGCTAGAGGATGAAGTCATGGAGTCAAGGTGTGTTTTATTAGTTGGCTCATTTTTTAAAAATCAATTCTTTTTTCCATTTTTTATTTTTAATTTACATGGGTATATAGTAGGTATATATATTTATGGGGCACTTGAGATACTTTGATACAGACATGAAATGCATAATAATCACATCATGGTAAGTGGGGTGTCTGCCCCTCAAGCATTTATCCTTTGTATTGCGAACAATTCAATTATACTCTTTTACTTACTTTTAATACAATTAAATTATTATTTGCTATAGTAACCCTGTTGTGCTATCAAAAACTAGGTCTTACTCATTTTTTCTATTTTTTTGTAGCCATTAACCTTCCCCACCTCCCCCCACCCCTCACTACCCATCCCAACTTCTGCTAAGCATCCTTCCACTCTCTATCTCCATGAGTTCAATTGTTTTAATTTTTAGCTCCCACAAATAAGTGAGAACATGTGAACTTTGTCTTTCTGTGTCTGGTTTATTTTACTTGATGATCTCCAGTTCCATCCATGTTATTGCGGATGACAGGATCTCATTCCTTTTTAGAGGAGCAGGAATGTGTTTACAAACAATGGCTGATCTTTCATATTTTCTTGTTAGGCTCGAAGGCCACAGTGCTGACAGTTGAAGTCTATGGCCTAGTAACACCCTGGACTTTGGGGAGCCTCACCTAATGGCCAAGCTGCCTCTGTCTGCTAGTTTTTTCTATCCTTAAATAGTATGGATCAAAAGCAATCCATGATCAGTGTAGGAAATCAGGAAAAGAGAGAAACCTATAAAGAAAAAAGTGTAAAATTCAAGTGGACTGAGGATTGTTGGGGAGAAACCATTTGAGTGCACACACATTTATTTATACATGACTCTTACCTTCAGGTTAATTGAGATCTTGATTTCATTAGTCATGAATGCAAAATCTTACTGGCACTGTGTGGCCAAACCAGAGAAGCTAAATTTCCTTCTGTATCACAGGCATCTGTGGGGCTTTCTCTGCCCTCTGTGGGAGAACCTATCCAACCATGAATGTGTGGCCATCAGTGGGAATGTTTACAAACCCTGGGCTTGCCTGGTTTGTGAACCAGACTCAGAGCCACAGCCTCCTGCAGGGAAAAAGGAGAGTCGTTGCATATGTCCTGAAAAGCATTCGTTTCCAACTTCCTGGAGTCCTGGAGAGCCACAAAATCACCTGAGACAACTACTGTACTGTTGAGTTCTATTGTGCAGAGATGGCCCCTATTTTGATTTGTTTGGTATATTTCTTTACAGACTGTATTGTGTTTGTGTGTGTGTGTTTCTAATTTTAACAAAATTAGGAAAATTTTCTGTACCCTTTTTTGGTCCTGCTTTTATGCTTTATATTTTATCATGAACATATATATATATAGTATTTATGACATTTATATAAAATATATAATATTTATAAATTTATATAATTATATATATATTATTCTCCAAAAGCAAAAATTGTGTTTTTATACAATGTCTCATTTTGTGGTGAAATACACTGCTTTAACTATTCCCCTGCTATAGGACATTGTGGTTATTTTTAAAATTTCTTATTATTTGTTTTGCTTTTATAAATAGCACTGTAATAGCATACTTATATCTAGGTCTAATATTATTCTTCTTTAAAAATCATCTCTTAGAGGCCAGGCATGGTGGCTCACGCCTGTAATCCCAGCACTTTGGGAGGCCGGGGTGGGTGGATCATGAGGTCAGGAGATGGAGACCATCCTGGCTAACACAGTAAAACCCTGTCTCTACTAAAAATACAAAATTAGCTGGGCGTGGTGGCGGGTGCCTGTAGTCACAGCTACTTGGGATGCTGAGGCAGGAGAATGGCGTGAACCCGGGAGGCGGAGGTTGCAGTGAGCTGAGATCAAGCCACTGCACTCCAGCCTGGGTGACAGAGCAAGGCTCTGTCTCAAAAAAAAAAAAAAAAAAAAAAAAAAAATCACCTCTTAGGCCAGGCATGGCGGCTCATGCCCGTAATCCCAGTACTTTGGGAGGCTGAGGTGGGAGGATCACTTGAGGTCAGGAGTTTGAGACCAGCCTGGCCAACATGGTGAAACCCCATCTCTACAGTACAGTGAACTTCAACTTTGTTAAATGTGGCTGAGAGGCCCAAGGAGGTGGCTCATGTGCCTGTAATCCCAGCTAAGACAGGAGGATCATTCGAGGGCAGAAGTTCAAGACCAGCCTGGGCAATAGACCAAGATTTCCATCTCTATCAAAAAATATGAATGAATGCATAAATAAGTGTGGCTGAGAATTTCTTCCATATGAATTCTAGAGAATAGTGCTTCTCAGCCGGGTGTGGTGGCTCACGCTTGTAATCCCAGCACTTTGGGAGGCTAAGGCGGGAGGATCACCTGAGGTCGGGAGTTCAAGACCAGCCTGACCAACATGGAGAAACCCCGTCTCTACTCAAAATACAACATTAGCCAAGCGTGGTGGCACATACCAGCATAATCCCAGCTACTCGAGAGGCTGAAGCAGGAGAATCGCTTGAACCCAGGAGGCGGAGGTTGTGGTGAGCCGAGATGGAGATTGCGGCATTGCACTCCAGCCTGGGCAACAAGGGCAAAACTCTGTCTCAAAAAAAAAAAAAAAAAAAAAAGAGAATAGTGCTTCTCGAAATATCTATGGTGGAGAAGCAGTTTTATTTTGTGTTCTATGTTGCAATCTGTTGCACACTGATATGCAGTCCTACCGTTTAGGACTAGTTCACAGCTCTGCATGTTGAATTTGCCACCCAAGTCTCCCAACACCCAAACTCTTCTGTCCCTGCTCCCCCAGACAAGACCACTGATCATTAACTTGGCTGTCAAGACAATGTCAAATTGCAGTAAAAATTTGTAAATTCATACTGTCAATTCCAGTGCTTATCTTGATACCGGCCAGTAACAGTTTAGGAGCTGACACCAGTCTTCAAACCATATTGAATATCTCTGTTCTCTGCTTTGTGTGTATGTGGTCTAAGAACAGGATATTTGAAGAAATCACATTATTTGCCAGCACATGCTCATCTGCTCTAATTCTGAAATTGTCTGGATAAGACTTTGGAAACTTGGCTTATTCCATTATAATGAATGAAGTCAACTGCTTGCTAAGAGCTGTGTGCCTACCACAGACAAGTATGATCTTTCAATAGCATGGGGAAATACAGGAGTAAATACAGCCTGTGGTATCCTGATAATATATTAATATGACAATCTTTTTCTACCTACTGAGAGTGTCAGGAAAGTTCTGACTCTAAAAGCACACCTTGAAATTTTGTCCTGTTTATCTGTATGCAGAGAGATTTTTACGCTTTAAAGCCTTTAGTGTAAACATATAGTACTTGGAAGTAAAAACAAAAAGAGAGACTAACATGAAAGCTCCTGTGACTTTTCCTCTAGATGCCAGCTGGCCGAATGTACATGACAGACCACTAGCCAGTCTGAAGAACTGAGCCCTTCCCCACAGTGAGCCCTGGCAATGCAGAAATGGAGACGGAGGAGTCTGTCTGGCCCAGTCCCCAACCAAGCCTGTCTATCTTTTTGTTAGGCCATTCTTGCATTGCTATAAAGGAATAATTGAGGCTGGATAATTTATAAAGAAAAGAGCTTTAACTGGTTCACTGTTCTGCAGGCTGTACAGGAAGCATGGTACTGCCACCTGCCTCTGGGGAGGCCTCAGGAAGCTTCCAATCCTGGCAAAAGACAAAGGGGAGCAGGCATGTCACAGGGTGAGAGCAAGAGCAAGAGAGTGCAGGGGAGGTACCACACATTTTTTTTTCTTCTTTTTGAGACAGAGTCTCCTTCTGTCACCCAGGCTGGAGTGCAGTGGCGCAATCTCAGCTCACTGCAACCTCCACCCCCTGGATTCAAGCGGTTCTCCTACCACAGTCTCCCAAGTAGCTGGGATTACAGGTATGTGCCACCATGCCTGGCTAATTTTGTATTTTTAATGGAGGTTTTATCACGTTGTTAAGGCTGGACTCAAACTCCCGACCTCAAGAGATTTGCCCACCTTGGCCTCCCAAAGTGCTGGGATTATAGGCATGAGCCATTGTGCCCGGCCAACTACCACACACTTTTAAACAATCAGATCTCAAAAGAACTCACTCAGTATTGCAAAGACAACACCAAGATGATGGTGCTAAACCATTCATGAGATATCCACCCCCATGATCCAGTTACCTCCCATTAGGCCCCTTCTCCAACACTGGGGATTACAATTCAACATGAGATTTAGAAGGGACAACATCCAAACTATAGCAATCACTGTACAGAAGGTTATAAAGGAAGGTGGCAGGCGGTTGCCAGATGAAAGCGGAATGACCTCTGCTCTGGCTATGTCCTGGCAATAAGGACACGCCTGTTCCTTCCATTAGGTAAATAAGGCCTACGTTCGGTTATCCATTCAGCTAGGTGCTGTATGGATAACACAAAGACAGATGTATAGACATGGACACTGCTTGGAAGAGCTGTAGAGGTAAAGGAAAACTTCTGCTTCGTCCTCTGAAGGTTCACTGAAAATCAGCTAACAGAAGGCAGGTAAATAGAAGAAAAGGCATATAAGTTTATTTCATCATAGCTTTTTGTGACATGAGAACCTTCAGAATGAAGACCCAAAGATACTGGGGAACCTGTCCATTTTATGCTTAGTTTCAACAAAGTATGAACAGCTGTGTAGAGATGTAATTGGACAAAAAGAGTATGACTTAACTGTAATAGACTGAGCGGGGACACCCTGCAAGGCCTGTCTAGATTCCTCTTGGCTTCTCAGTGCAGCATTCCTTCCTTCTGGGGACAGGGCAGCACCCTCTCTGGAACAGGGGTCTCATGACCTATAACCAAACAAGATATTTGGGCACTTTGGGCGGCCGAGGCAGGTGGATTACCTGAGGTCAGGAGTTCGAGACCAGCCTGGCTAACATAGTGAAACCCCATCTCTACTAAAAATACAAAAATTAATTGTGCGTGGTGGTGCGTACCTGTAGTCCCAGATACTAGGGAGGCCGAGGCAGGAGAATCATTCGAACCTGGGAGGCAGAGGTTGCAGTGAGCCAAGATTGCACCACTGCACTCCAGCCTGGATGACAGAGTGAGACCCTGTCTCAAAAAGCAACAAACAAAAAAAACCCCCCAAAACCAAGGTAGCGCAGATCATTTTTTAATGTCAGTTTTTACACAGAAAAATGGGTGTGGGGGGTGAAGTTAGAGTAATATTATTAGGTTTGATGGCTGGCTCCAGGGAAAAGGGGTTTTGGTTTCTATGGCAAGCCTTAGGGGAGAATGATGGTCCAGAGACAGGAGGTCAGGAGAGGGTCAGAGAGAAACTTATGTCTCTGGGGCCTTCGTTTTGGGGTATCATTTTCTGAGCCCCAACAAGCTTTAAGTTTATTGCTGGTTATAAAACCTAGATAATAGAGTGAGTCGTAAATATCTTAAGAACAGGTTAATAATGCTTTAGGGGCCGGGCGCGGTGGCTCACGCTTGTAATCCCAGCACTTTGGGAGGCCGAGGCGGGCGGATCACGAGGTCAGGAGATCGAGACCACAGAGAATGGCGTGAACCTGGGAGGCGGAGCTTGCAGTGAGCCGAGATTGCGCCACTGCACTCCAGCCTGGGTGACAGAGCGAGACTCTGTCTCAAAAAAAAAAAAAAAAAAAAAAATAATGCTTTAGGTTAGATAAAGCAAAGATTAAATAAAGGTTTGTAGATCTGGTTTATAGGGAAGCATTTGCGTGCATGTGAAATGCAGGTGCTTTGTGTTTAATAAAAGATTTATTTATTTAGCAAATATTTACCGGGTGCCTCCTGTGTACTAGAGGCTGTACTAGGTAAATGGTATTACCACCATCCTGCTCTCCCCTGCCGCCACCTCCAAGATCTTGGAGTCTACCAGGGAAGTGAGACTGTTAAATAGGTAACTGCAAGGAGGTGATATGAATGCCATGACCGGGATGCACAGCTCTGTGGCCACATACAACAGGGGGCCTACCTGCCCAAGGAGGTAGTGAAGACCGCAAAGTCATGTTTGATAGGACTCGCTTATTACCTCTTGACAGATCTGTTTTTGGAAGTCCCTAAGAAGATGTAATTCAGTTAGGTGTTGCAGGATAGCTTGTACAAAGAATTAGTTACTTCCAATCACAATCCTCAAGTCATATTCCTTCTTCCATACTGGAAAGTATAAGGAAGAGGTGATCCCAGCCAGCCTGCATTACCGGTAGATATGGACACTATCCCTAATGACCACAAGATGGCAGTAGAATCCATCAGCTAGTATCCCCCACCTCAAAAATATTTATTGAATAAAGTTTTAAATTGTATGTTTATGTCTGAATTGTATTGCATATTTCCTTAAAGAAATGCCAAAGAAATTAACCGATTTCAAGTTTTTTGTTTGTTTCGAGAGAGAGTCTCTGTCGCCCAGGCTGGAGTGCAGCAGCGTGCTCTTGGCTCACTGCAACCTCTGCCTCCTGGGTTCAGGCGATTCTCCTGCCTCAGCCTCCCGATTTGCTGGGATTACAGGCATGCACCACCTCCCCCAGCTAATTTTTTTATTTTTTGGTAGAAATGAGGTTTCACCATGTTGGCCAGGCTGGTCTCGAACTCCCGACCTCAGGTGATCCACCCGCCTCAGCCTCCCAAAGTGCTGGGATTATAGGCGTGAGCCACCGTGCCCGTCCTAGTTTATTTTTTTATTTATGTGATTTTCAGAGGTCCTTGGTGAAAATAATTTTCATCCTTAGGCTGTATAATATCTCTGCTTTTTTATTTTTTTCACTGTAGCTCATCTAGTTTGCTGTACTTTGTAGAGACCCAGATTTCAGAGACAACGAGTCTGTGAGCTACCAGAATAACAAGGAAGCAGGGAGGATGTACAAGAAAACATTTTAAACTATCATGAAGGAGGAGAGCAGGACTAGACACTGTCGTTTATGATCAACATAAAACAGAAATTTCTACTTGATGGTAACTGGTAAACATATACAGCATATGAACCTTGCCGGGGCTCTGCAAATACATAATCATCACTATAAAAGGGGTTTGCCAGAATTTCACTTATTCTTATGTTACTAAATCTGCTACCACCTCATTTGTGAATTTTTTCTTGATCTAAAGCTAAACACTCTAGAACCTTTCAGGCCTTGTGACATTTTTCAGGCTGTTTGACTAATTGATAATTAACTACAAGCTTCCCTACCCATCTTCTCCATGTGGAGATGTCAGCACGCAGTATCCAAGCAGCTGGGGACAAGGTGAGGGGTGTGGTTGCCCAGGTGGCATGCCTGGGTTAGAGTGTGCCCACACTGAGGGGGTTACCGGAATGCAGGACTTTCAGTTTTAAAATTGACTCAGTCCTGGCAAAGCGGGGATGAGTTGGTGCTATGGTTTTAATGTTTTTGCCCCCTCCAAAATTCATGTGTTGGAAACGTAATTATTCTTATGCAACAGTATTGGGAGGTGAGGCCTTTTGGGAGGATTTTGCCCTCATAAAGTATGAATGCTGCTATAAAAAAGGGCTTGCAGGAGTGATTCGTTCTCCCTTGTTCTTCTGCCTTTCTGCTGTGTGAGGACACAGCAGTCCTCTCTGTAGGACGCAGCAACAAGATGACATCTCAGAACCAGAGGCTAAACCTTGATCTTGGACTTCCCAGCCTCCAGAAATGTGAGAAATAAATTTCTGTTCCTTAGAAATTACCCAGTCTCAGGTATTCCATTATAGCAGCACAAAATGGACTAAGACAGTTGGTCACTCTACCCAGTATACAAGGAAGTAGGGAGCTGTTGTGGAGAAAGGGTGAGAGGAAGTATAATAAAATATTAACAATTGACACATTTGGGTGAAGCGGATAGGAGAGTTCTTTATACTGTTCTTAAATTTTTTTCATGTATTTACAACTATTTTTAAAAACAAACAAAAAAACCGGCTGGACACAGTGGCTCTCGCCTGTAATCCCAGCACTTTGGGAGGCCGAGGAGGGCGGATGACCTGAGGTTAGGAGTTTGAGACCAGCCTGTCCAACATGGTGAAACCCCATCTCTACTCAAAATACAAAAATTAGCCGGGCGTGGTGGTTAGTCCCAGCTACTTGGGAGGCTGAGGCAGTAGAATTGCTTGAACCTGGGTGGCAGAGGTTGCAGCGAGCCGAGATTGTGCTACTGCACTCCAGCCTGGGTGACAGAGCAAGACTCTGTCTTAAAAAAATAATAAATAAGTAAATAAACAAACCATAGAAATTCGATGGAACTTTTATTATCATTTCACTGAATCTGTAGATAAATTTGAGAATACAGTAATCAGCCTGCCTCTCTAGGAACAGAATTTTTCTCTCCATTTATTTAGATCCTTCATGTTTTTGAATAACATTTTTATTATTTTCTTTATATAGGTCTTCCACATGCTATCTTGCCCTCATGATCTAATCACTTCCCAAAAGAGGCCCCTCCTTCTAAACTTGGGGGTTAGTTTTCTTTCCTTTTTCTTTTCTTTTCTTTTCTCTTTTTTTTGAGATGGAATCTCACTCTTGTCGCCCAGGCAAGAGTGCAGTGGTGCGATTTTGGCTCACTGCAACGTCCACCTCCTGGGTTCAAGCGATTCTGGTTACTCAGCCTCCCAAGTAGCTGGGATTACAGGCGCCAGTGCCCACGCCTGGCTGGTAGTTGTATTTTTAGTAGACAGGGTTTCACCATGTTGGCCAGGCTGCTCTTGAACTCCTTACCTCAGGGGATCCGCCCGCCTGGGCCTCCCAAAGTGCTGGGATTACAGGCGTGAGCCACCATGCTTGGTCTAGTTTTCAACACATGAATTTGAGGGGAACACAAACTTTCAGACCACAGCAGTGGTTCAATTTAACGAAGTTCAAATCAGGGACCAAACCCTGGTTCTAACATTTATTCTCTGGGAGACTTTGAGGAAGCTACTATCTACTTATTCTGCTCCTAGATAAGGAGTCTCATTACCGTATTATCAAATTTATCTATAGATTCGGTGCAATTATAATAAAAGTTCCACCAAATTTGTGTGCTATTGTTTTTTAAATAGTTGTAAATCCACAGAAAAAAATTTAAGAACAATAACTTCTCTGATCCTTAGCTTCTTCAGCTGTAAGGTGAGCTCATAATGCCTACTTTCTAGGATGTTGAAAGATCAAATGAGAAAACGAGGATATAAAGGCCCTAATTTGGGTCATGGTATGTAACAAATGCTCCATAATAGTTTATTTCTATAAGCCCATAGAATTTTTCACGGGTTTTGAGGAAATATCAGGGACTTTAAAAACATCAATATATGGCTGGGCACAGTGGCTTACACCTGTAATTCCAGCACTTTGGGAGGCCAACGTGGGAGGATCACTGGAGCCCAGGAGCTCCAGATCAGCCCGGGTGGGCAACATAGCAAGACCCTATCTCTGCAAAAAAATAAATAAATTAGCTGAGCATGGTAGTATTCATCTGTGGCCCCAGCTACTCAGGAGGCTAAGGCAGAAGGATCACTTGAACCCAGGATGTCAAGGAGGCAGTGAGCTAAATGCCACTGCACTCCAGCCTGGGCAACAGAGAGAGACCATCACACACACACAAAAAAAACAACAAAAAAAACAGAACAGGGTGCGGTGGCTCACACCTGTAATCCCAGCACTTTGGGAGGCTGAGGCGGGTGGATCACCTGAGGTCAGGAGTTCGAGACCAGCCCGGTCAACATAGTGAAACCTGTCTCTACTAAAAATACAAAAATTAGCCAGGCATGGTGGCGTGCCTGTAATCCCAGCTATTCTGGAGGCTGAGGTAGGAGAATCACTTGAACCTGGGAGGTGGAGGTTGCAGTGAGCCAAGATCGCACCATTGCATTCCAGCCTAGGCAACAGAGCGAGACTCTGTCTCAAAAGAAAAAAAAAAAAACAGATAAAATTGAAGTACTTGTGACCTCCTCCCCCACTCCTTCCCCCCATTCACCTCTCCTCTCCCCCTCCCTAACCCACCCCTGTTCTATCCTCCTTCCCCCTTCTCTTCAGAGCCAAACACAGAAGGATTTTGATGTGCATGCCTCAATAAAATAGTTTCTCAGACTTTTTAGTCTCAGGGCGCTGTTACACCAAAAAATTATTAAGCACTTAAAAGAGTCTTTGTTTATATTTACCATATTAAAAATTAACACTGAGAAGTTTTAAAAATATTTATTTAAATTAAAATAACAAAATAATCATATAAAAATAAAAATAATCCTATTACATGCTGACAAATACAATTTTATATAAAATAACTATTTTCATTTTAAAAATTAGAAGAGTGGCATTGCTCACGTAGATGAGTAGTTAAAAAAAGAAGTATTTTATATCTTTTCAGATAATTGTGGATTTTCTTCACCAAAACCTGAGAAAGTGGTTGTTTCTTAAAGATTAGTTGCAATTTGAAATCTGAAATCATACAAATTAACTTTCCAAATTCCATTCCATTACAATTCATCAGTCTGTCTTGAAATTTTTTGTTTTGTTTTGTTTTGTTTTGAGATGGAGTCTTGCTCTGTCACCCAGGCTGGAGTACAGTGATGCAATTTCTGCTCACTGCAACCTCTGCCTCCCGGGTTCAAGCTATTCTCCTGCTTCAGACTCCTGAGTAGCTAGGATTACAGGCACCTGCCACCATGCCAGCTAATTTTTGTGTTTTTAGTAGAGACGGGGTTTGACCATGTTGGCCAGGCTGGTCCAAACTCCTGACCTTGTGATCTGCCCACCTTGGCCTCCCAAAGTGCTGGGATTACAGGCATGAGCCACCGTGCTCGGCTTGTCTTGGAATTTAAACAAATCTTTTACACATATATTAGGAAAATATTGATTGGTTTGTTAAGTTGTGATGATCATCTGAAAGTTGACACATTTAAATATACAACATTTGTTAATATCACCATTGGTGTCATCAGAAAAATCTTGTCAAATATTGGGAAGCTGCCAAGTTTACAGTTTTCTAAAATTCTAATTTTACTTAAAAAGTTGAATGTTGGCCAGGAGTGGTGGCTCATGTCTGTAATCCCAGCACTTTGGGAGGCCGAGGTGGGAGGATCACCTGAGGTCAGGAGTTCGAGACCAGTCTGGCCAACATGGTGAAACCTATCTCTACTAAAAATACAAAAATTAGCTGGGTGTGGTGGTGGCAGTGCCTGTAATCCCAGCTACTCGGGAGGCTGAGGCAGGAGAATCACTTGAACCTGAGAGGCGGAGGTTGCAGTGAGCGGTGATAGCACCATTGCACTCCAGCCTGGGCAGCAAGAGTGAAACTCCATCTCAAAAAAAAAAAAAAAAACAAAAAAAACTGAATGTTATTATTGGCCACAAATGGTGTTAGTTGTTTTCCATAAAGTGACATGACAGGCTCACTTTGTTCAAGAAAATGTCTTCTAAATACCCAAGTCTGAATGACCACAGTCTGTTCTCATGTTCTCATTCTTTCTTTTTTTTTTTTTGAGATAGGGTCTTACTCTGTCACCCACCTCAGTGCAGTGGTGCAATCTCGGCTCACTGCAGCCTCATCCTCTTGGGCTCAAGTAATCCTCCCACCTCAGTTTCCCACATAGCCAGGACTACAGACGCACACCACCATCCTTGGCTTATTTTTTATTTTGATTTTTTTGTAGAGACAGAAGTCTCACTATGCCGCCCAGATATGTCTTGAATTCCTGGACTCTCCCACCTCAGCCTCCCAAAGTGCTTGGATTACAGGCGTGAGCCACCACACCCGGCCAGTTTCTGTTGTTTTAAACCACAAAGTTTATGGTAATTTGTTACAGCAGCCACTTGAAACAGATACAATGAGTATGTCACATTTTTTGTTGTCTATTCACCAGGTGATAGACCTTGGTTTCTACTTTTCGGTTACTGTAGATACTGCTGTTCTAAACATTTAAATCTTTGTGTGGGTACATTTTCTCCTTTCTCTTGGATACATACCTAGAAGGGGAATTGCTGAGTCGTCTGGTAAGCCTATTTTTCACCTTTTGAGAAACTGCCAAACTGGTTTCAAAAGTGGCTGTAGCATTTTACATTTGACATGTATGGAGGTTCTAATTTCATATCATCACCAATACTTGTTATTTTTGTCTTTTTGATCATAGCCATTTTAGTGGGGGTGAAGTGGTATTTCACACAGTTTTGTTTTGCTTTATTTATTTATGTATTTATTTGAGACAAAGTCTCGCTCTGTCACCCAGCCCAGAGTGCAGTGGCATAATCGTAGCTCACTGCAGCCTGCTTCCCAGGCTCAAGCCATCCTCCCACCTCAGTCCCCCAGGGTAGCTGGGACCACAGGCAGTGTATCGCCATGCCTGGCTAATTTTTGTGTTTTTTGTAGAGATGGGGGTCTCACGTTGTTGCCCAGGCTAGTGATTTGCGTTTCTTTTCTTTTCTTTCCTTTTTTTTTTTTTTTTTTTGAGACAGTCTCACTCTGTCACCCAGGCTGGAATGCAGTGGCACGATCTCAGCTCACTGCAACCTCCACCTCCTGGGTTCAAGTGATTCTCTGTCTCAGCCTCCCGAGTAGCTGGGATTACAGACGCATCACCACCATGCCCGGCTAATTTTTGTATTTTTAGTAGAGACAGGGTTTCACCGTCTTGGCCAGGCTGGTCTTGAACTCCTGACCTTGTGATCCACCCGCCTCGGCCTCCTAAAGTGATGGGATCACAGGCGTGAGCCACTGCACCTGGCCAGTGATTTGCGTTTCTTTAACAACTGATGATATTGAGCATTTTCATGTGCATATTGCCCATTTGTAATATCTTCTTTGGAGAATGATCAATTCAAATCCTTTTTTTTTTTTTTTTTGAGATGGAGTCTCGCTCTGTTGCCCAGGCTGGAGTGCAGTGGCACAATCTCAGCTCACTGCAACCTCTGCCTCACGGGTTCAAGCAATTCTCCTGCCTCAGCCTCTCGAGTAGCTGGGATTACAGATGCCCGCCACCATGCCAGGCTAATTTTTGTATTTTTAGTAGAGACGAGGTTTCACCATGTTGGCCAGGCTGGTCTTGAACTCCTGACCTCAGGTGATCCACCCACCTTGGCCTCCCAAAGTGCTGGGATTACAGGCGTGAGCCACTGCGCCTGGCCAATTCAAATCCTTTACTCACTGTGTTGTTGCTGGGTTGTAAGAGTTCTTTACATATTCTGGATGTAAGTCCCTTATCAGACACATGATTTGCAAATATTTTCTTCTAGTCTGTGGGTTGTCATTCCACTTTCCTGATGGTATCTTTCCAAGTGTATTACTTTTTAAATCAAAATTTTAAATATTTCTTTTGCCTCTGTTGTTTCTGAGAGCCGAAGACATAGCAAGTTGAAGAAGCCTTGGCTTTTTTTTTTTTTTTTTTTGAGACAGAGTCTGGCTCTGTCCCCCAGGCTGGAGTGCAGTGGCACCATCTCAGCTCACTGCAAGCTCCGCCTCCTGGGTTCACGCCATTCTCCTGCCTCAGCCTCCCAAGTAGCTGGGAGTACAGGCGCCCGCCACCACACCCTGCTAATTTTGTTTGTATTTTTAGTAGCGACAGGGTTTCACTATGTTGGCCAGGATGGTCTTGAACTCCTGAACTCGTGATCCGCCCACCTCGGCCTCCCAAAGTGCTAGGATTACAGGCTTGAGCCACTGCGCCCGGCCAGAAGCCTTGGCTTTTTGACATTCTGGGACACCTTTCAAGAACACTCAACCCACACCAGGATTGTTACACACTGACAGGGAAAGATGTGTCACTCCAGACCCAGGCAAGGAAACTTGGCCACAGCTGGGATATGTGTCTTGCATCAAAGCAGAAGCAACTGGTAGTTTTGAGGGTCTTCTGACAGACACTCTCCAAACATACTGCTCAAAAGTGAGGTAGGAGGTGAGACGCGACTCTGGAGTCAGGGTTTGGACACTGTACCAAACTGAGGACTAGCTAAAACAGGGATGGGGCGGAAGCAGCTTTCCATAAGACATGCTCAACAGTGTGCCATGTCAGTTTACCACTGCCATGGCAACACCTGGGCATTGCCACCCCATTCCATGGTAATGACCTGATGACCCAGAAGTTACTACCCTTTTCCTAGAAATTTCTGCATAAACTTCCCCTTAATCTGCATGCAATTAAAAGTGGGTGTAAATATGCCTGCAGAACCGCCCTGAGCTGGTATTCTCAGCGCACTGCCTGTGGGGTAGCCCTGCTCTGCAGGGGCAGTCACAGAGCTGTAACACTGCCACTTCAGTAAAGCTGTTCTCTTCTACCACTGGCTCACACTTGAATTCTTTCCTGGACAAAGCAAATAACTCTCTGGGGCGAAGTTCCAATTTGGGGTCACCTGCCCTGCATCAGAGGGACAAGAGTTCCTGGCTGGAAGCTTGAATTCATTAGACTCCTCCAATGTTGATGAAGTCTTAAGTTATGACTCCCTCTAAGAGATGGTCTGTAAGTTTAATAAACTTCAAGATCTCTGTCAACCTTCAAGTATTCAATTACCCACTCTGAAAAAGGGAGTTCAGTGCTGTAACACTTTTTTTTTTAACCTATAACACTTTTATGGCAGGACATTTTTGAGTCTAAATAAAGCACCTTGGGACTTGAAACTGTATAATGTTGTTATTGTATTAGATGGTAGTGGAATAATGAACTCTTCCTTAATTAACTTATTTTTACATATGTAATACAAATGTCAAAATGTCAAGTTAATCTGTACTGATTTCCTTTTTCTTCTTTTTTTTTTTCTCGTTGTGAGACAGGGTCTCACTCTGTTGCCCAGGCTGGAGTGTAGTGGCAGTCACAGCTCACTGCACCCTCAATCTCTTAGGCTTAGGTGATCCTCCCGACTCAGCTTCCTGAGTAGCTGGGACCATAGGTGTGTGTCACCACACCTGGCTAACTAAATTTTTTTTTTTTTTGAGACGGAGTTTCGCTCTGTTGCCCAGGCTGGAGTGCAATGGATCGATCTCGGTTCACTGCAACCTCTGCCTCCCGGGTTCAAGCGATTCTCTTGTCTCAGCCTCCCGAGTAGCTGGGATTACAGGCGCCGGCCACCAAGCCCGGCTAATTTTTGTATTTTTAGTAGAGACAGGGTTTCATCCTATTGGTCAGGCTGGCCTTGTATTCACGATCTATGAATGCATCTTTTTTCAGTTTTAATCGTTAATGAAAAATACAAGAACATCACAGAACGGAGGTAAATGTATAGGGTTAACAGCGCCTCTAGCGGGGATATCGAGAGGATCAACTAGGCTCTAAGTATCGGGAGCCAGCAGCAAGGGCTGCTCACCGTATGCTGCCATCAGTGCAGGAAGCGGGTGGGAAGCTGGTGTTCTCGGCAGGACGGCGGGAGCATCTGAGGAGAGGACCCAGGTGCGAGGAAATCTCAGAAATGGGAACGGGGAAATTGAAAGCACAGGAGATAAACTTTGCTTGGGTCACAGCTAGAACCCTTCGCTTCGCCTTTACGAAAATATTGAGGCCCGTTGCAACCCTAGATGAGGTTGTCTCATTTTCTCTCTGGAGAACTATCAGAGAACAGGGAAAGCCCACCCGCGACCCGGCTTCATGCGGCGCCGTCTCCTATGGCAACCGGGAGGAGGCGTGGTTCGAAGGTTAGTCACGCCCCTTTCCTTCCAATCCGAACAACGATTGGTCCGAAGGCGCGGCGGTGGCGCGGGGAGGCGGATCCAGGATCGCAGCTCCGGCTGGCCCGCGCCGCCATTTTGGATTGTGTGAGTTTCCGGGACGTTCGGAGCGTGGCCTGTCTCCCACCGGGTTCCGCATACCCCAGGCCCCGGCCCGCATCCAAGTGTCAGGTTGGAGCCAGGAAGCGGCCCTGGTGGTAGCGGCGGCGGGGGCAGGATGAGCGCGGAGGCGGCGGACCGGGAGGCGGCCACCTCCAGCCGGCCCTGCACCCCGCCGCAGACCTGCTGGTTTGAGTTCCTGCTGGAGGAGTCACTGTTGGAGAAACATCTGCGCAAGCCCTGCCCGGGTGAGCGCGGCGCCTGCACCTGGGGAGCGGGATGCCGCCACCGGCGCTGTCCGCCCGGCTTCCCTCCGCTCCTCGCCTTCTCGGTCACCAAAGCTGCGGCCTGGGAGGCGCGCACAGGAGCCCAACTCCGGCCGGGCTCCTCGCTTGCCTTAAACGTGCCCGGGTGGAGGGTCAAAGAAAAGCTCGAAACAAAAGCTCTCCTACCCCCGGAGGGGAGGGCTTGGTGCTGTCAGCCTAAACCCTTTGGTCCTTTTTACGATTTACCTTTTTACTGTTGGGGTTTTAGAGGCTGCGAGGCGGGTCTTGTGGTTGCCTGGGTCGGGGAGGCTGACCAGAGACCCCTCCTTCAACCCCAAGCTGAATAAATTCAGGGAGCTGGGGAGAAACCAGCTGTTGGGTGTTGATCCTGACGCTAGTTACTATCTTAGGTTCTTATTTAGACATTTTGTTCTTCAGTGAGGGAATTTTATTGACTCTTATTCCAAAGTTGGGCTGTAAGTTAAAAGAAAATCTTTGAAAGCAGGAACTGCTGCACATTTGCAAGATGGCTTTGTATAGTGATGGTAATGATTAATAGCCCAAATTGAGGGGGGAGGAGGAAAACTCCAGGCATTCTTACAAAAGGTATTGGCACAAAAAGGTAAGTTCCTCAGATAGCATTTTTCTGAATTCAAATCTGTATATGGCTTGTTCAGTCTCATAGACTGGCCTTAACTGATAGAGACCACTGTATAAGAAGTTAGTGTACTTAGGCAGTTTTGCCACCTGTATAATGCCCTTAATTCATTCCTTTTGAAAGATAATTTGTTCAGTGCTTTCCGGGTGCTATGCACTGTGCTTGATTGTTCACATCTGTTATCTCCTTTAATTTAATCTTCATAATGATCCTGTGAGGTAGGTGACATTATCCTCTATTGTGCATTGGAAGAAACAGGTGCAGAGAGGTCACTTGATGGAGGTCCCCCTAATTAAGTGTCAAAATAATAGTTGTAATGTTTGTATCTCATTCTTCTAATTGACTGGTTATTTGCAGAACCAGAAATCTATGACTGCTAACGTTCTTCCCCGTAAGGTGCTTTTTTTTTTTTTTTTTGCTTTCTTCCACTCTAATCTGTTACCCTTCCTCCTTACCACTCTTCCACATCTCCTTTAACCCCCAGGCACACTTCTTACATATGGTATTCCGTAGTCATTTTAACAGCACAGCTGTTTGGATTCCTATTGTGGCAAAAAAAACCCAACCCCTCCACCCCCCCCCAAAAAAAAACAAACCAATAGTGAATCCTTTTGTATCTTCATAATTAAAACTTAAATTTAAGAATTTATTTCTTTTAAACCCTAGATCCTGCACCAGTTCAACTTATAGTTCAGTTTTTGGAACAGGCTTCCAAACCTTCAGTTAATGAACAAAACCAAGTTCAACCTCCGCCTGATAACAAGAGAAATCGTATTTTAAAACTACTTGCTCTTAAAGTTGCTGCACATTTGAAGTGGGACTTAGACATATTAGAGAAAAGGTATCCAAGATTTCAGTGAAATTTCGTTTGAAGTACTATTTAGATATCTTGGTTTATTTCTATATATGCTTTTATGATATCGGCTCTTAAAAATTACGTGCTGGGCGCCGTGGCTCACGCCTATAATAATCCCAGCACTTTGGGAAGCCAAGGCTGGCGGATTACTTGAGGTCAGGAGTTTGAGACCAGCCTGACCATCATGGTGAAACCTCATCTCTAGCCGGGCATGGTGGCGGGTGCCTGTAAATTTCAGCTACTTGCGAGGCTGAGGCACGAGTATCGCTTGAACCCGGGAGGCTGAGGTTGCAGTGAGCCGAGATGGCGCTGCTGTACTCCAGCCTGGGCGATAGAGTAAGACTCGGAAAAAAAAGTAAATAAAATAAAGATTATATATTCTTGATAAAATATGCAAATATAACATTACTTTTGATGTGGTAACTAGAGAAAATCCACACCTAAACTGTTGTAAATTTTTTAAGTGACTTTTACATATCTGAAGAAAATGAATAAAAATGATGTTGTGTAATGTGGATGATTTGCTATTGAATAATTGAGTTAATTTTACTGGTCATAAATCACTATTTCCTAGTAAAACAGCTGATTAGAGTCAGTGTTTATTTGCTTAAATATAAATACTTTCAAGGCTGTTATTAGAAAATGATTTATTGTCATCCCCTTCTCATCACAATTAAAAAAATCCCTGATAGGAAGTTGGGAAAAATTAAAAAAATAGGAAATAATTGGGGAGGAGAGAGTATTTTTTTGACATATTCATGTAATTTTTGTTCTTTGTTCTCTATAGGCTTAAAGTTGTGATCATATCCTATATACGGTTTTGATTTCTGGTTTTTTTCACCTAACAGTATCATGAACATTTCCCCTTTTTTATTTTTTGGAGAGAATTCCGTTGTATGGATAATTTATTAACTATTCCTTAATTGACAGTCATTTAGTTTATTTCTAGTTTTTCACTGATATAAATCAAAGGACCTTAAATATCTTTGCCCATAAAATATATTTGTATTTTGAGTTGTATTCTTAGGATAGCTCCTTAAATTGCTGGATCATGCAGTATAAACATTTTTAAGACACATGAATATTGCCGGATTGCATTCCAAAAGAGTTTATACTCTCACCAGTAGTATTCAAAAACCCTCTTTTTAACCACATTCTTCAGCATTAAATATTAGAATTTTTAAAGTGTATTTTTTTTTTTTTTTGAGACGGAGTCTCGCTCTGTCACCCAGGCTGGAGTGCGGTGGCGCGATCTCTGCTCACTGCAAGCTCCGCCTCCTGGGTTGACGCCATTCTCCTGCCTCAGCCTCCCCGTGTAGCTGGGACTACAGGCGCCCGCCACCGTAAAGTGTATTTTTAATCTGAGCGGGGGAAGCTATATGTTATAGACTGAAGAGACATCAACAGATAGGAATGGGTGCAAAGAAGTATGACATATATGAGGCGGCTGGAAAATTGAACACTGATAGGCTGTTTGACAGTAAGCAAGTCTAATATTGTGATTATGTTAATTAATATTGTGATTATGTTAAGAGTTAATTTTTTGAGATATATTCTGAAATATTTATGGACGAAATGATTTGGGAAGTGGGGAAGAATAGAGATGAAGTAAGAGTGGGTATCATGATAATTGCTAGATGATTGTACATAGGGGTTCATTATATCCTGTCTACTTTTGTGTTTTACGTTTTTTCATAATAAAAAGTTTTAAAAATCTTTTTGCATTTAGGCCGGGCACGGTGGCTCACGCCTGTAATCCCAGCACTTTGGGAGGCCGAGGCAGGCGGATCACAAGGTCAGGAGATTGAGACCGTCCTGGTTAACATGGTGAAACCCCGTCTCTACTAAAAACACAAAAAATTAGCCGGGCATGGTGACAGGCGCCTGTAGTCCCAGCTACTCGGGAGGCTCAGGCAGGAGAATGGCATGAACCCGGGAGGCGGAGATTGCAGTGAGCCCAGATCGTGCCACTGCACTCCAGCCTGGGCGACAGAGCGAGACTCTGTCTCAAAAAAAAAAAAAAAAACTTTTTGCATTTGATAGCTAAACCCAGAGATGTGGTTCCTTACCAATGTAAATATTTTCAGTGCCGATACGGAATTCTGTATGTATTTCGTATTTCTTTCACAATTAATGTGCCAACATGTACGTTTTGCTTCTTCAAGTTTATCTGTTCCAGTATTGAATATGCTACTAAATGAACTACTCTGCATCAGTAAAGTTCCTCCTGGGACAAAGCACGTAGACATGGATCTGGCCACTTTACCTCCGACCACTGCCATGGCTGTACTTCTCTATAATAGATGGTAAATGTTTTCATAAACTCAGACTGCATTGGGCAACCTCTGTTTTATTGCACTGTGGCTTTCAAGGATATGCTTTTAATGGTCCCATTCTTCTGCAGGGATTTTTCAAATCTTGGGAACTGTGAGTCTGATGGTGGAGAAAATTTGTGACTGCATAGATGAAAAGCAATCTGATAAAAATGTGGATGACTTATGCAGGATTTACCATGTGTCAATGCTTCATATAATTTATACAAACCTAAGGAGTACTTGAAAAAATAATTGAGATGACGTTTATAATGTATGAAATTTTCTTTTTCCTGTCTTTTCTTCAGGGCAATTAGGACAATTGTTCAAAGTAGTTTTCCAGTCAAACAGGCAAAACCCGGACCCCCTCAGTTAAGTGTGTAAGTTGGTGGCTATGACTTTTACTTGGCACTTTATTCATTAGAGTTTTAAAAATGTTTGCAAGTTTTTAATAACCTCTGTTATGAAAGAAGTAGAGCAGGAATAGGAGGGCAGAAGGCCTGTGTGAAGGTTTGTTTGAAGGAGTTACAGGGGCTGGAGAGTCAGGTAATGTGCTAGATACAGAGTTCTAAGAAGGGAAGTGCTTTGGGAATTGTGCCATTTATCTGAAAGCAGTAAGTTTTTTTGGTTTTTTTTGTTTTTTTTTTGAGATGGAGACTCACTCTGTTGCCCAGGCTTGAATGCAATGGTGTGATCTCGGCTCACTGCAGCCTCCGCCTCCTGGGTTCAAGTGATTCTCGCACCTCGGCCTCCCAAGTAGCTGGGATTGCAGGTGTGTGCTAGCACACCCAGCTAATTTTTGCATTTTTTAGTAGAGACGGAGTTTCACCATGTAGGCCAGGCTGGTGTCGAACTCCTGACCTCAGGGGATCTACCCGCCTTGGCCTTCCAAAGTGCTGGGATTACAGGTGTGAGCCACGGTACCCAGCGTGATATTTTTTTCATTTAATTGTCTTGAAAAAGATTTGTATGTGGGAAAATTAATGTATGTCAGTATTAGAGTACAATACGGAAGTTGATCGTATCTGGAGGTTTTTTAAAATTTTTTATTTTTAAGGCTTGTCAAGTGAAGCAGCAGGAGTGGAGGATGGAGTTTTAAACCTGATTCTTAATTTCCACATGGCAGCGTACCCAAATTTGGAGCTAGAAAGCATAGTTTCTAACTTGATAACAAATGAGCTTTTGTTGTACATTTTACTCTTAAATTGAGTAAATGAGGCTGGGTGCTGTGGCTCACACCTGTAATCCTAACACTTTGGGAGGTTGAGGTGGGAGGATTACTTGAACCCAGGAGGTTGAGGCTGCCGCTGCACTCCAATCTGGGTGACAGCGTGTCTCAAAAACAAACAAATAACCCAAACAAAGGAAATGAGAAAATACTGGTACGTTAATAAGCATCATAATAGTTGAGGGTTTTGTTTTTTCAAACATGAAAATAAATAACATTAAAAACAGTCGGGCTGGGCGCGGTGGCTCACGCTTGTAATCCCAGCACTTTGGGAGGCTGAGGTGGGCGGATCACGAGGTCAGGAGATCGAGACCACGGTGAAACCCCGTCTCTACTAAAAATACAAAAAAATTAGCCAGGCGTAGTGGCGGGCGCCTGTAGTCCAGCTACTCGGAGAGGCTGAGGCAGGAGAATGGCGTGAACCCGGGAGGCGGAGCTTGCAGTGAGCCGAGATTGCGCCACTGCACTCCAGCCTGGGCGACAGAGCAAGGCTCCGTCTCAAAAAAAACAAAACAAACAACAAAAAAAACAGTCTTAAATTGAACCTGACTTTCAAGAATGATGCTCTTAAGTTTTGAATTTTTTAGTCTTGAGAGTAACTTTTGATACTTCTGTTTTCAATTGTTTCTCTTTTAGTATGAATCAAATGCAACAGGAAAAAGAGCTAACAGAAAACATTTTGAAAGTGGTAAGTATTGGCATCAGTTACACAGTAACATTTCAGGAACAACTTTAGAGCAGCAGTTCCAACCTTTTTGGCACCAGGGACTGGTTTTGTGGAAGGCAATTTCCAGGAAACTGGATGTGGTGTTGGGGGGTGGGGGGCGAGGATGGTTTCAGGATGATTCAAGCACGTTGCATTTATTTCCATTATTATTACATTGTAGTACATATGGAAATAATTATCCAACTCACCATAATTTAGAATCAATGGGAGCCCTGAGCTTGCTTTCGGGCAACTAGACGGTCCCATTTGGGGGTGATGAGAGACAGTGACAGATCATCAGGCATTAATTCTCACAAGGAGGACACAACATGGATCCCTCGCATGTGTAGTTCACGATAGGGTTTGCCCTCCTGTGTGAATCTAAATGCCCCCATTGATCTGACAGGAGGTGGAGCTCAGGCCGTAATGCGAGCGATAGGGAGCGGCTGTAAATACAGATGAAGCTTCTCTTGCTCACCCGCTGCTCACTTCCTGCTGTGCAGCCCGGTTCCTGGTACCAGTCCATGGCCTGTGGATTGGGGACCCCTGCCTTTATAGCATGTATAGATGTGTCTTCTAATCTTGGGGACATGAGAGTTGTGAAGGTCTAAGTGCCGTGACATTAAGGTTTTACTATTAGGGTATAGGTAATATTCTAAATCACACATAGACTTTCAATTTTAATAATAGAGTACTACTGATTCTATTTTTGACTATTTCATGATACATTAGTAGATATGAGAAACTGATTTTACAGGTGATGTCTTTATATTTTGTATTTTCCAAAAACTATGACAAACATGTATAGTTTATATTTTAAAATTACTTTTATAATAAATTACAGCAGTTTATTTTTTATTTTTTATTTTTTTGAGACAGAGTCTTGCTCTGTTGCCCAGGCTGGAGTGCAGTGGCGTGATCTCAGCTCACTGCAACCTCGCCTCCTGGCTTCAAGAAATTTTCCTGCCTCAGCCTCCTGAATAGCTGGAATTACAGGCGCTTGCCACCACGCCCAGCTAATTTTTTGTATTTTCAGTAGAGACGGGGTTTCACCGTATTGGCCAGGCTGGTCTTGAACTCCTGACCTCAAGTGATCTACCCACCTTGGCCTTCCAAAGTGCTGGGATTACAGGTGTGAGCCACTGTGCCTGGCCTAGCAGTTATTTTTTAATTGATCTACATAATGGAAAATTAGAAACCTGACAGTTTCTATAATTTAGAAATGATTTCTATAATTAACACCTGCAACGTTCCGTATTACCATGTGAGGTGTAGGGGCTGGGTGAGGAGAGAAAAAGGTAGGAAATGATCTGTATCTCACTATAGCAAATATGCTGTAGTATTTTGAATGTGGAAGCCAAAGCCTGCATCATTTCATTGTTGTTATCTAGTTCCTAATAAAATGGCTGGCACATTGAAGTATACAGCTATTTCTTGAATAAATCAAGTGGAAGAGTGCAAATTTTTTCTTTTTTAGACAGGGTGTGACTCTTTTGCTCAGGCTACAGTGCAGTGGCCTGATCTTGGCTCATTGCAGCCTCCACCTCCCAGCCTCAAGTGATCCTTCCACCTCAGTGTTGCCAGTAGCTGGGACTACAGGCATGTGCCACCACACTTGGCTAATTTTTGTATTTTTTGTAGAGATGAGATTTTGCCATGTTGTTCAGTCTGGTCTCGAACTTCTGGACTCAAGCGATCCACCCACTTCAAACCCCCAAAGTGCTGGTATTACATACATGAGTCACTGTGTCCAGCTAAATCTTTTTTGAGATGGAGTCTTGCTCTGTTGCCCAGGCTGGAGTGCAATGGTGCGATCTCAGCTCACTGCAACCTCCGCCTCCTGGGTTCAAGGGATTCTTCTGCCTCAGTCTCCCGAGTAGCTGGGATTATAGGCGTGCTTCACCACGCCTGGCTAATTTTTGTATTTTTAGTAGAGACGGGGTTTCATCATGTTGGTCAGGCTGGTCTCGAACTCCTGACCTCGTGATCTGCCCATCTCAGCCTCCTAAAGTGCTGGGATTACAGGAGTGAGCCACCGTGCCTGGCCACTAGCTAAATCTTTAAAGCATTAACTTTTCTTTTTTAGACAGAATGTTACTCTGTCACCTAGGCTGGAGTGCAGTGGCACGATCTCAGCTCACTGCAACCTCTGTCTCCTAGGTTCAAGCAATTCTTGTGCCTCAGCCTCCCGAGTAGCTGGGATTACAAGTGTATGCTACTATGGCCAGCTAATTTTTGTACTTTTAGTAGAAACAGGATTTCTCCATGTTGGCCAGGCAGGTCTCGAACTCCTGGCCACAGATGATCCTCTTGCCTCACTTGGCCTCCCAAAGTGTTGGGATTACGGGTGTGAGCCACTGCCCCTGGCCTAAAGTACCAACTTTTCTACAGAAAAAAAGATACCAGTCTTTCCTGTTTTTTATATTGTCTTTTTCTTTTTTTTTTTTTTTTTTTTTGAGATGGAGTTTCGCTCTGTCACGCAGGCTGGAGTGCAGTGGCGCGATCTCAGCTCACTGCAACCTCCACCTCCCGGGTTCAAGCAATTCTCCTGCTTCAGCTTCCTGAGTAGCTGGGATTACAGGTGTGTGCCACCATGCCCGGCTAATTTTTGTATTTTTAGTGGAGACGAGGTTTCACCCTGTTGGTCAGGCTGGTCTCGAACTCCTGATCTCGTGATCTACCCGCCTCGGCCTCCCAAAGTGCTGGGATTATAGACGTGAGCCACCATGCCTGGCCCTCTTGTTTTTCATATTTTCTAACCTCACAATAGGAACTTATTTTCTTTCATTTAAGGTAACTTTATTTCAACAAATTTAATTGTACTCTTGCTGTGTTAAAAATTTTTTTAATAGCTTAGTGTACTGAGTTACTAAATAGACTGTAAATATTTTTGGTTATTATAATCAGTTGCTATTTTTGTACTTTTTTTGTTTATTGATTTCTGTAGCTCAAAGAACAAGCTGCTGATTCTATTTTGGTACTAGAAGCAGCCCTAAAATTAAACAAGGATCTTTATGTCCATACGATGAGAACTCTAGATTTATTGGCCATGGAACCAGGCATGGTAAATGGAGAAACTGAGAGTTCTACTGCTGGATTGAAAGTCAAAACCGAAGAAATGCAGTGCCAGGTATTCATTTGGTACTTAATTTACGTAGGGCAATTTTTTGGAAAATCTTAATATGAGATCATCCTCCTATTTTTAATTAGAATTTATTTCTGCCTTTGTCTCTTAAGATGCTATTAAAACTGCATTGTATTTATACATTTATAAGATGACATTTTTCTAAAAGAAATGGAAGAGAAATTTTATGTCATCTGTTGTCTCTGAAATAGTTTCCGGAATGTATTTAGGAGACATAGTTTAAGTACCGAGAATACAGTTATATGTAATTGATTTACAGTTCTTTCATATTATTAGAAATCTAATCAGACCAAAAGAAAATAAAAACGAATACCGTGCTAGATTTTGAAGTCTAGACCTCAAGAGAGAGTGTCTAGCTTTTCAGGGATTTTAAGTTTGCCCACTTTCTGTAACTCTGGGCCCCTCATTCCTTTCACAGCTTTCAGTTGGTGCTTATTGTCAGATATTATTTGTTTTTTTTTTTTTTTTTTTTTTTTTTTGAGACGGAATCTCGCTCTGTCACCCAGGCTGGACAGTGCAGTGGCACGATCTCGGCTCACTGCAAGCGCCGCCTCCCGGGTTCATGGCATTCTCCTCCCTGAGCCTCCCGAGTAGCTGGGACTACAGGCGCCTGTCACCACGCCTGGCTAATTTTTTGTATTTTTAGTAGAGATGGGGTTTCAACGTGTTGGCCAGGATGGTCTAGATCTCCTGACCTCGTGATCCGCCCGCCTCAGCCACCCAAAGTGCTGGGATTACAGGCGTGAGCCACCGCGCCCGGCCATTGTTAGATATTATTTTATGTGTTTATGTCTTCTTTTTCCCTACTGGATTATAAATAAACTCTTTGACGTCTCTTTTTTTTTTTTTTTTTTAATATGTTCTGTGTCTTACTTTCCAGAATAGAACCTTGAGTAAAATAGAAATTTTAAAGTATTCAGCGATTGCCTAGAGAGGGCTACTAGGATTGTACCTTCTAAACTGTATTGTCTTTCCTTATTCGTATGGGTTGGCATGGCTTCTTTTATCACTAATTCCTTTTCTGGAAAGGGGTAAAAATAGTTATGACAGTTTTGGGAAGGTGCCTTTTCAGATTAGCTGTTTCCAGAGCTGAAGGTAATCATTTATTCAAGGCCTGCTGAGCTGGAGTTTGCAGCAGAAGTAGGAGTAATGAAGTATTGATACGTGGTAACATTTTTTTTTTTTTAATTTTAATTTTTTTTTTTATAGAGACAGAGTCTCCCTATGTTGCCCAGGCTGGTCTCGGAACTCCTGGGCTCAAGGGATCCTCCCACCTTGGCCTCCCAAAGTGCTGGGATAACAGGATACTTGGTAACCTTTTAACATCACTGATGAAACTTGCATATAGGAGTGTTACTGGTATGTAGTATCTCATAATCTTTCAGAACCCGTTTAAAAGTTGTTGATGACACTTCTGATTTTCGCAATGTGGTGGATGATACAACCTGAAAACAAAACTCCTATAAAACATCTGTATGTGGTAGGCAAACTATCAAATGTACTTTTACTTACATAGCTGAGTGACAATTCCTGTTTTTTGAAAGGCAAATTAGTGGTAACACTCATTTGCTGGCATGACAATGTTTTACTTTTTTGAGACAGAGTTTCGCTCTTGTTGCCCAGGCTAGAGTGCAATGTCATGATCTCAGCTCACTGCAACCTCTGCTTCCCGGGTTCAAGTGATTCTCCTGCCTCAGCCTCCCAAGTAACTGGGATTACAGGCATGCACCACCTCGCCCAGCTAATTTTTGTATTTTTAGTAGAGATAGGGTTTCTCCATGTTGGTCAGGCTGGTCTCAAACTCCCGAATTCCAGTGATCCGCCTGCCTCGGCCTCCCAAAGTGCTGGGATTACAGGTGTGAGCCACCAGATCATATCTAAAGTAGGTTCTTTACATTACTAAAATTTACCTTAGACTTAAAAAGAAAAATTGTTATTTTTTTCCCCAATAAAACCAGGCCTTATTGCCTTTCAGGGCAGCTTCATTATCAGGCTTTTTTGTTTTTACGGTAGATCTATTGACCACCTCTTAACCTCTAAACTCATTGTAATGGCTAGTCAGTTGCTAGAGTAATACTTGAAAATATCTTTTTGGTATTTTGCAGTCTATCTTTGCCTAGAAAGGGGAATTATATATAACTGTAGTAAGTATGCATATATGTGCATGGGTGTGTGTGTGTGTGTGTGTGTGTGTGTGTGTGTGTGTATTTTTTGCTCTTTTAGCATCCCTTTACTCCAGATAGGAGGAACTCTCTAGAATGAAAATCAGCCAAGGGAGGCCAAGATGAGCGGATCACCTGAGGTCAGAAGTTCTAGACCAGCTTGGCTAACGTGGCAAAATCCTGTTTCTACAAAAAAACACAAAAATTATCTAGGCGTTGTGGCAGGTGCCTGTAATCCCAGCTACTCGAGAGGCTGAGGCAGGAGAATAGCTTGAACCCGGAAGAGGAGGTTGCAGTGAACCGAGATCACACCATTGCATTCCAGCCTGGGCGACAGGAGTGAAACTCCATCTCAAAAAAAAAAAAAAAAAAAAGCCAAACATGTAGTGTGGACTACATAGTGCAAAGCAATGTTGTAGAGGCTAAGGAGAATTAACCTGGATTCTTTGAATTGGACAGAACCATATTTATAAAGCATATCAGTGAAGAGTGGTTTCATGATGAATACCAGGCGTGATTATAGCTTAGGAGTTTGGAAGAGGAGTAAGTATCTGTTGCCAAAGGTTGGTTTGGTGGTATAAAAGAAGTAAGGGGTGTGGAATGAAGCATATTTCTAGGATCTCATGTGAATGGGGACTTGAGAAGACTGGTGTGATTAAAATAGAGCACAGTGGAGAGGTTTGGAAAGAGAGATTAGGCCACATTCTGAGATCCTTACACATCAGGCCAAGGAGTTTGAACTTTCTTCTGTTTTGGGGAATAATTGAAGACTTCTTAAGTCAGTCAGATCAAGAAGACTTGATCTGTCAGCCATGTGTAGAATAAATTTGAGTCAATATTACGAGCTTAGGAATCTGAATTCAAACTTTGGCTCTGCCACTACTTGGTTATATGCTTTTCATGTCACTTTCTGGGCGTTTGTATTCTTATCCATAAAATGGCCAAGTTGAACTAAATAATCTGAGTCTTTTTTGAGTTTTGCATTTAGTAATCCCAGGTGTCAGTATAAGCTTTTTGAAAACATACAGATTATTTTCTTTTTCGCCTAGTGTCCACATCTTACATACAAATTCTGTCATAGAAACATACAACTGGGAAAGTTTTATAGTTAGCATACATTTCTCACTTTAACCAGTATGTTATGGTAGACGTGCACCACCTTCGCTTTTGATGGGCTCCCCAGCGTTTTTTCCCTCTCCTGTGTTAGAAGAATTCCCGATCTTTTCAGACTTGTAGGAGGCAGAGCCTGCTTCTTTTTTTTTTTTTTTTTTTTTTTGAGACAGTCTCGCCCTGTCGCCCAGGCTGGAATGCAGTGGTGCGATCTCGGCTCACTGCAACCTCTGCCTCCCGGGTTCAAGCAATTCTCCTGCCCCAGCCTCCCAAGTAGCTGGGATTACAGGCGCGTGCCACTACACCTAGCTAATTTTTGTATTTTTAGTAGAGACAGGGTTTCACTATGTTGGTCAGGCTGGTCTCGAACTCTTGACCTTGTGATCCACCCGCCTTGGCCTCCCAAAGTGCTGAGATTACAGGCGTGAGCCACCGCGCCCAGCCAGCCTTCTTATAGAATAAAAACTCCCAATACTAGCTTTCTCTAGCCTTATCTGGCTTGAGGGCAGGCATATCACGTAAGTTTTAAAAACAGATGGGTATGCTTCTTTTAGACTGAATCACAAGCTAGTCCTAGTAAGTCATAGCATTGAGGGTAATGGAGAATCCACTGTGGTGGTGGGTAGCGGCAACAGCGACAGTAAAATCTAGTTTCCGGGGACAGCACTTACAGGAGTGTAGCTGCTGCTTTCAGGGTCTGGTCCTGGTGGCTACGGGTGACAGGAGCTGTGGAATCTACTGTTGAGATTCTTCACTAGACTAGTGTTGGCTCTCATCCTGACTGCATGTCTCCCTTACCCTTTTTTCTAGTCAGATTCTTTAGCCTTTTTAATAATTCTGTAGGTGACCTAAAATCTACTCAGTAAATCAATATTCTGCTTAAATTGACCAGAGTTGGTTTATGTTGCTTGTGACTAAGAACACTGGTGGTAGCACCGCTCCTTGGAATATGTGTTTTTTTATGTCTTTTTTTCTGTGTTTTCCTGAGATAAAGACAGTTTTGGTTCTGTCAGCTCTTAAATACCTGAGAAATTGTTAAGCAAATTGGTGTTCATTATTATTTCAGGTGTGCTATGATTTGGGCGCAGTATACTTCCAGCAAGGCTCCACAAATTCAGCTGTCTATGAAAATGCCAGGGAAAAATTTTTTAGAACCAAAGAACTAATTGCAGAGGTAAATCCAGTCATATTAGGAACTTAATATTCAGTTCTTTAAAACATCTATACATTTTTTTGGCTTTGATTTTTCTCATGATAAAAACGTGTTCATTATTATAAATGTGTGATGTTCAAGAAAGTACTAAAACTGGTTTTTAAAAATCTGTAATAATATAACCTGGAAATATAACCCCTTTTATAAATCTAGTGAATTTTTTTCCAGTTTTTTTTCTGTGTGTTTTTGTACAGTTAAGCTCGTATTGTAAATATCTTGCTGAAGTCTTTGACTAGGCATTATAAATGTATCATATTACGTGGAAGTACTCTGATTTACTTCATTTCCCTTATGTTTGGGCATTTAGGTTTATTATACAGCTGCAATATTTGTATCTGCAAGCCTAAATTTTTCTTCAGATTTCAGATACGTTTAAGTTCCTACAATTATTACCATGTCAATGATTATGTATTTTTCTGAGGCTGTAATTTATCAAACCACATTACTTTCCAGGTACATTTCTCACAGAGCACTTCAGTTAGCAGTGAGTGTTTAACAAAAAAAATTTTTTTTTTTTTGCTAACTTGATGGGTGAAATATAGTATCTTTTATAAACTTGGCTTTCATTAATTCCTAATATGGATAAACATTTTTACTGTGTTTGTCATTTGCGTTTTTCTTTTTATGATTCAGATGACTGAATTGTAAAGTATATCTGTGACTAGGTTTTTGTATGGCTGGTGCCTGGAAAAATTCCCACTTCAATCTGCTGTCCTTAGTAGAGATACTGATTAAATGCCCTAGAGGTTTAATTGCTCTGGCTATTCTAGATAGACCCATTAGAAATCCTCATTTTAGTTTGCTAGGAAATTAATCTGGTTTCTAATTTTATGGCATTTCAGGTATAGTAATTTAAAACAAATATTTTTTCAAACTTTTTTTTTTAATCCTGTTTGGGTAGAAGCGTTTCTGTTCTTTCCAATTGAGTGATGATTATGCTTTCTTTGCTCTCTCCTTTAAATTTCAGCTGGTATGTGTCTTTTAAAACCTTTAAGCTTATTTTTAATCTTAATACTGTTTGCTGTTTGTTACTGTCTTGTCATACATACTTGGTGTGATAATGATGTCCACCTTTTGTATGTTGGCCTGAAAACGCTAAGCTTCAGCAAACTTTCTTTGTAAAGGGGCAGTTAGCAAATATTCTAGGCTTTCTGGGCCACATTCAGTCTCTATTGCATATTCTTACTATTTTTTTTTATCCCCTTTGTGTAGTTTACAGCCCACAAAAATTGTTCTTAGCTCAAGGGACAAACAAAAACAGACCATAGGCTGGATCTGGCCTATGAGCAATGGTTTTTTGACCCCTGTTCTAAACCTTTAACCTTTTTGTTTTTTGATTCCTCCAGTTTTAAATTTTTCTTTTCTTTTTTTTCCCTAAGACAGAGTCTCGCTTTGTCACCCAGGCTGGAGTGCAGTGGCGCCATCTTGGCTCACTGCAACCTCCACCTCCCCTCCCGGGCTCAAGCCATTCTCCTGCCTCAGCCTCCCGAGTAGCTGGGACTACAGGTGCCCACCACCACGCTTGGCTAATTTTTGTACTTTTAGTAGAGACAGGGTTTCACCATCTTGGCCAGGCTGCTCTCGAACTCCTGACCTTGTGATCCGCCAGTCTTGGCCTCCCAAAGTGCTGGGATTACAGGCGTGAACCACTGTGCCCAGCCCAGCTTGAATTTTTCATTAGCATTTCCTTGTACTGTTAAAACATGCTAAGGGGGTGCTAGACTATTGTTTATATTACATGAATGGATAATGGTGTATACCTCTTACTTTACAGATAGGTTCATTATCTCTTCATTGTACCATAGATGAGAAGCGGTTAGCTGGCTATTGTCAAGCATGTGATGTTCTTGTACCTTCTTCTGATAGTACATCTCAACAGTTGACTCCATATAGTCAAGTCCATATTTGTTTGAGATCTGGCAACTATCAGGTAAGGTGTATGAGGGGGATGCAGTGAAGTTTTGGAAGCCAGACAAAACTAAGTTCAAATCCTCGCACCATCCATTTACCAGTTATGCGTTTTGGGGCAAGTCATTTACACTGTCATACAGGCCTGTAACATAATGGTAATAATTATCCCATTTCCTAAGATTCTTGTGAGAATCTAGTGAGAAGTTATAGTGCACAAATTCTAAGGCAAAGCATTATACAGATGTTACTTCATCATTGCTGTTATCTTAACGGTATAGAGTTGGCCTATCTTAAATAAATTATGTAAGAAATGCTTGTAAGCAGAACTTTTAACATTTAAAAATTGCAGGTAGACAGCTTTTAGTTGTGTGTGTGTGCATTTGTTTAGCAGCTGAGATTGTTGGCTCCTAAGATATTAATAGCATTTATTTTTACAAAACATTAAGTCTCGTTGTGTCTTTTGGATGTGTGGCTCGTAGCCCAGCTTTATTAGCCCTTCCAAATAGTAAGACTGAAGGAGAAAGGGAGCACAGTGAACACGGCAGTTGTTCTGGTGGGTTTGGATGGTCTGTTAGAAACAGAGCCCACCTGCTCTTGAGCCTGCTCACCGTCTTGGTTTGGTTCATGAAAAGTGCCTTAATGAGTCTCTTGAGGTCTCTTGAGACTTTTATTGTGTGCGCGTCCCCCCCCCACCCCCCCACCAACACGCACATACCTCTGGGTGTTTATCTTCAGTTTTGTTATGAAAATAACTGGAAATTAGAATTGTGCTTTTAAAGTCTTTATTGGAAAGCCTCCATTCTAGAGAATAAACAGTGCATTCATTCATGTTTAACTCAAAATAGGAATCATGAAATGATAAAGCCATAACTTAGTTTTGTGTCTCCAGTTGGGTATTATTCCAGCTTTATAGTTCTCTTACCTAGGGGTTTTTTTGTTTTTCGCAGAAAATAGATGAAGAGAGGAAACAAGATGGCACTTCTTTCCCCTATCTTTGGCCCTTTTTAAAAGTATTGCTTTGTCCTAGGAAAGAAAATTAAACTTTCTTGAAGTTTAATTACTGATACAGGTGAATTTAATAAAGACTAGAGCTCTCTCAGTTATAGCTCCCTAGTAAAGGTTTATGAAGGGTGAGATCAATTATCATAAAATACAGATTCTTTAACAAGTCGGCTGGGCACAGTGGCTCACACCTGTAATCCCAGCTCTTGGGAGGCCAAGGTGGGAGGATCGCTTGAGCCCAGGAGTTCAAGGTTGCAGTGAGCTACAATAGCACTGCTGCACTCCAGCTTGGGTGACAGAGCAAGACCTTGCCTCAAAAACAAAAAAACCCAAAAAACAAAAAAACCTCACTGGAGTGGTAAGACCTGTGCCAAGAAGACCTTAGGAATATCACCCAGAGACAAGTACATGTTACTGTGACCGTAATAAAGTTCCAAAATACGAAAATCAGAAAATAGTGTAATGGGTAGCTAAGAAGGGGAAAATAGGAATTTTGTTGTATCTTTGAGATTCATTACTTATAGGACTATCTTAGAAATTGTATTTCTTCGAATGGGATTGTGTTTTTATGAACTATGTGGGTTTTGTTTAGTGCTGATGAAGTAGGAGTTGAGCAGCTGTAACAGGTGTGTCTTCTGACACTTGGGAAGCTGCTGTGTTGCTCCTGTGGAGCCCTGCCTTGCTCATGTTTTGTTATGGAGGTGAAGCTAGTGGTTGCTCCATATTTTCGAAACCACTTATGTCAGTACTTTTCTGGTAGTGGCTGATGAGTTTAATTTTCAGAAATCTCCTTTCCCCCTCCTCTCACTAACACCCTTTCTTTCCTGCTCTTCCATTCTTGAGAAGTAGCTAAGAAAAAGTCTGTATGTAATAATCTGGGTATTTTTTTGTAGTTCACAGATAATATATTTTAAATCATTTAAATTTATTATAACCACTTGTTAGCATGTTTTTTCAGCTGAATTTTTTAATTAGTTTTTTTTTTTTTTTTTTTTGAGACGGAGTCTCGCTCTGTTGCCCAGGCTGGAGTGCAGTGGTGCGATCTTGGTTCACTGCAACCTCTGCTGCCCGGGTCCAAGCGATTCTCCTGCCTCAGCCTCCCGAGTAGCTGGGATTACAGGTGCCTGCCAACGTGCCTGGCTAATTTTTGTAGTTTTTTCGTAGAGACGGGGTTTCACTGTCTTGGCCAGACTGGTCTTGAATTCCTGACCTCGTGATCCACCTGCTTTGGCCTTCCAAAGTGCTGGGATTACAGACACGAGCCACCGTGTCTGGCCATTTAATTAGTATTTTTTTAGTTTGTTTTATGAACTTGTGTTTAGAGAGAATAATAATTTTTTTTTTTTTTTTTTTGAGATGGAGTATCGCTCTGTTGCCCAGGCTGGAGTGCAGTGGCGCCATCTCGGCTCACAGCAACCTCCGCCTCCTGAGTTCAAGCAGTTCTCCTTCCTCAGCCTCTCCAGTAGCTGGGATTACATGCAAGTGCCACGATACCCGGCTAATTTTTGTATTTTTAGTAGTGACAGGATTTCACCATGTTGACCAGGCTGGTCTTAAATTCCTTACCTCACGATCCACCTGCCTTGGCCTCCCAAAGTGCTGGGATTACAGGTGTGAGCCACCACGCCTGGCCTAAAATTTTTTTCTAATAATGTAGCTGGATTGCCTCTTATTGATTGATTCCTTTCTTCTCATTTTTGGTCTGTGATCTTCAATTTTAAAAAAGGGGTAGCAGGGCTGTTTTTGCCCTTAATCAAATTTTAGAATTTTAGGAAGAAAAGGTTTTCATAGTAAGATATTTTTGTGATTTTTTTCAACTTGTATTTTCCATTATAGAAAGGCTTGTTTAAAGTAAATAACTTTACCATGATTTTTGAAATGGGTGCAACTGTATGTGTGTGTTCTAGGAGGTAATACAGATTTTCATTGAAGACAACTTAACCTTGAGTTTACCTGTCCAGTTCCGACAATCAGTCCTAAGAGAACTCTTTCAGAAAGCTCAACAGGGGTAAGTAAGTTGAAAAATTACTTTGTGATTTTTGAATAAAACAGCAAGTGCATTCTAGTTTATCAAAACCACATTTTCAAATTACCTATGGCTCTGTGACATTATTTTCATGTTGTTAATATAAGGGAAATTAACATAGGGTGGAGGAACACTCTGGTGTTCCTCCATCTAGTCTGTTTTAAAAGTGCTTGCAGGGCCGGTCGAGGTGGCTCATGCCTGTAATCCCAGCACTTTGAGAGGCCGAGGTGGGTGGATCACTTGAGGTCAGGAGTTTGAGACTAGTCTGGCCAACGTGGTGAAACCCCGTCTCTGTGAAAAAATAGAAAAATTAGCTAGGCGTGGTGGTGCACACCTGTAGTCCCAGCCACTCAGGAGGCTGAGGCACGAGAATCGCTTGAACCCAGGAGGTGGAGGTTGCAGTGAGCCGAGATTGCGCCACTGTACTCCAGCCTGGGTGACAAAGCAAGACTCCGTCTCAAAAAAAAAAAAAAAAAAACCTGCTTGGGGGAAGAATTACACATAGCAAAATTTCATTCTATTGTCTAATGTGTAACTAAATTGTCCCTTGATAAATTCAAAACCTATTCTGCTTTCTTTCTCCCCATGATTTGGTATATATTTATTGGTATGCTTAAGTATTCTAAAATCTTACCTCTTAAGAACAAATGGCTCATTCTAGTGAATATAATTGTGTAATATACACCTTTCTTTTGTAGTAAAAATAACATTAGTTGATCTACTTTTGTATTCTACAGAAATGAAGCTCTAGATGAAATCTGTTTTAAAGTTTGTGCCTGTAATACAGTCCGTGATATACTGGAAGGCAGAACAATTAGTGTTCAATTTAACCAGCTATTTCTTAGACCAAATAAAGAGAAAATAGACTTTCTTCTTGAGGTATGACATGTTTTTCTTTCCCCTTTTGATTTATAATTTGCTTTAAGCTTACCAGTGACCTCTTAATTGCCAAATCCAGTTCCTTTTTTCCTGTCTGCCTTGCCTTTCTGTGCCTGACAATTGGCACTTTTGACAGACTATGCCCTTCCGCCTGGTCTTCTACTGTAGCTCTTTTTCTAGTTCTCCCCCATGTTTCTTCAGCATCTTTATTGGATTCTCCTTAGTCCTTCATTGACTTCTCTATTGCTCTTCCTTTAGTATTTCTGTTTATAGAACTTTTGTCCTTGGCTCACTCATCATTTTTGATTTACTTCCAAAGCTTCACTCATCTGTTTCATCACCTGTTTACCAAGAACTCCCAGATCAAACCTCTTGTCTGTCATGTGTGCTGTGGAATCTGTGTTTCTACTGGATCGCTCTACTTCTTTCTTAACAGTCTTAATGTTAGAGACATTGAGAGAAGTACATAAACCACAGATAATACCACTTACTTCCAAAAATACAATGTTGCCAGCACTCTAGAAGCCTTTGTTGTGGTCTTTACAACCTCCTCTACCTTCCCTTGAGGTAGCTACTGCCCCGGCTTTTGTGATCATAATTTTCTTGCTTGCTTTTATATTTGTATCACCTCTGTATGCATCCTTAAAGAACATTCTTTAATTTGCCTATTTTGAACTTCATATAAATGGAATCATACAATATGTATTCATCATCATCTTTCACTACAGAGATTTATTTGTGAGATTTATTCAAGTTGTATATAAATAACAATTTTTTTCATTGCTTTAAGGTGTTAGAGGCTGGGTGCAGTGGCTCACACCTGTAATCTCAGCACTTTAGGAGGCCAAGGCGAGTGGATCACGAGATCAGGAGTTCAAGACCAGCCTGGTCAACATAGTAAAACCCCGTCTCTACTAAAAATACAAAAAATTAGCCGAGCATGCTGGCAGGCGCCTGTAATCCCAGCTACTCGGGAGGCTGAGGCAGGAGAATCGCTTGAACCCGGGAGGCAGAGGTTGCAGTGAGTGGAGATCACGCTACTGCACTCCAGCCTGGGCAACAGTGAGAAACTCCATCTCAAAAAAAAAAAAAAAAAAAAGGTAGAATATTATATGGACCACGCCACAATTTCTTCAGTCTTATGATAGGGGACATTTGTGTTTTTTATAGTTTTTGGCTATATCCACATATGATGAGGGACATTTGTGTTGCTTATAGTTTTTGCCGCTTGGAACATACTTGTACATATATCTAGGTGTGCATACGTACCAGTTTATATTATATACCTAGGGAATAATATATCTGCAACGTTAATTTTTAAAAACCAGTGGCTTATACCATCAGTATGCCTGAGTGTTCTCATCAGTCAATATCCTTGTTAACATTTGATGTTGTCAGATCGCCTGTGAGGTGGTTGTATAACAGTACCTCATTGAGGTTTTCATTTCAACAACTCTTCATTTAATTTTTACTCATGGATTTTGTTTTTTGAGGTACCTTTTCCAAGTGTTATGCCTCTTTTTTTTTTTTTTTTTGAGATGGAGTTCTGCTTTTTTATTTTTATTTTTTTATTTTTTGAGATGGGGCCCCCTCTGTTGCCTGGCCAGGCTGGAGTGCAGTGGCGTGATCTCAGCTCACTGCAACCTCCGCCTCCCAGGTTCAGGCGATTCTCCTGCCTCAGCCTCCTGAGTAGCTGGGACTACAGGCGTGTGCTACCACGCCTGGCTAATTTTTGTATTTTTAGTAGAGACAGGGTTTTGCCATGTTGGCCTGGCTGGGCTCGAACTCCTGACCTCAGGTTGTCTGCCTGCCTTGGCCTTCCGAAGTGATAGGATTACAGGTGTGAGCCACTGTGCCCAGCCGGAGTTCTGCTCTTGTCGCCCAGGCTGGAGTACAGTGGTACAATTTTAGCTCACTGCAACCTCCACCTCCCAGTTTCAAGTGATTCTCTGGCCTCAGCCTCCAGAGTAGCTGGGATTACAGGTGCCCACCACCACGCCCTGCTAATTTTTGTATTTTTAGTAGAGACGGGGTTTTGCCATTTGGGCCAGGCTGGTCTTGAACTCCTGACCTCAACTGATCCACCCACTTCGGCCTCCCAAAGTCCTGAGATTATAGGCATGAGCCGTGCCTGGCCATGTTATGTCTCATTTTTGTATTATGTTGTTTGTTCTTTGGAAGGAGCTTTCTTTTTTGTAGGAGATGTGTATATTTTCTCTTTTTTACCAATTTTAAATATTGCAGATATCTTCACTGAAGTTTTTCTTTTTTTTTTTTTTGTTTGAGACGGGTCTGACTCTGTCACCCAGGTTGGAGTGCAGTGCTGTGATCTCAGCTCACTGTAACCTCCACCTCCTGGGTTCAAGCCATCCTCCCACCGCAGCCTCCTGAGTAGCTGGGACTACAGGCACGTGCCACCACGCCTGGCTATTTTTTAAAATTTTTGGTAAAGATGGGGTTTTGTCATGTTGTCCAGGCTGGTCTCGAACTGTTGAGCTCAGGTGATCCACTCACCTCGGCTTCCCAAAGTGCTGTGATTACAGGCATGAGCCACCACGCCCAGCTTAATTTTCTTTATATTGTTCCAAAGCTCCTAAATTTAATATCAAATTTACTGATTTTTTTCCGTTGTAGTGATTTCTGTGTGTTGTTTAAGAAAGCTTTTTCCTATTGTGTCATGAAGAGATTCTTCTATTATATCTTCTAAAAGCTTTATAGCACAGCCTTCCTTTCACGTTCAGGTCTTTGATCAACCTACAGTTGATTTTTGTGTGAAGTAGGAAGTGTGCCAGCACCATTTACTGAAAGGTTAATTTTTTTTCCACCAATCTCTAGGGCCACCTCTATTGTATGCCGGGTGTTTATACATGTATGGGCCTGTTTCTGAGCCATTTTATACCACTTTTCTATTTGTCTACCCATACCTCATTATGTCCATGTCCTGATACCGTTGACAGCAAGTTCTACCTTGTTTTCAAGGTTGTATTGGTTATTCTTGTCCCTCATTCTGTTGCCCAGGCTGGAGTGCAGTGGCGCAATCTTGGCTCACTGCAACCTCCGCCTCCCGCGTTCAAGTGACTCTTCTGCGTCAGCCTCCCGAGTAGCTGGGACTACAGGCACGCGCCACCATGCCTGGCTTATTTTTGTATTTTTAGTAGAGACGGGGTTTCACCATGTTGGCCAGGCTGGTCTCAGACTCCTACCTCATGATCTGCCCGCCTCGGCCTCCCAAAGTGCTGGGATTACAGGTGTGAGCTACCACGCCCAGCAGTCCTTTGCATTTTTATGTGTAAACATTAGATTGTCAAGTTCCACAAATCTGTTGGATTTTTGTTTGAAATTACATTAAATTTAGAAGCCAGTTTAGAAAGAAATTGTCTGTTTTCTTTATTAGAAAAAATTTTATGGGCAGCCTCCCAAGCCAAAGTATGCTTAGGGAGACCCCTAAGAATTTACATGTTGACATTATTGGGTGTCCTAATCCATGAACGGGTATGATGGCTCTTGATTTCTTTAGGCAGTCTTTAGTGTCCTTTAGAACTTCCTAATTTTTCCATAGAAGTCTTAAATTTTTATATAGTTCTTAAAATGTAAACTTGAAAATAGTTTATACATTGATACAGAGGTTATAATTTAACTTTCTAATAATTTTGTATCCAACAACTTCGCTTAGCTTTTAAAAATTCTATTCATTTTTTTTTCCATTTTTCTATGTATGCAGTCATCTGTGAAGAATGCATTTTGTTTATTCCTTTTCTAATCTTTTCATTTTGATTTATTTTTACTTTTTTTTTGAGATGGAGTTTCTTTCTTGTTGCCCAGGCTGGAGTGCAATGGCATGATCTCTGCTCGGCGCAACCTCTGCATCGCAGGTTCAAGTAATTCTCCTGCCTCAGCCTCCTGAGTAGCTGGAACTACAGGCATGTGCCACCACGCCCGGCTAATTTTGTATTTTTCTTAGAGACGGGGTTTCTCCATGTTGGTTAGGCCGGTCTCAAACTCCTGACCCCAGGTGATCCACCCGCCTCGGCCTCCCAAAGTACTTGGATTACAGGTGTGAGCCACCACGCCTGGCCTCTTTTTACTTATTCTTAATATGCTGGCTATTACCTCCAGTACAGTGTTCAGTAGAAGTGGGAATAGAGAACTGCCTCGTCTCACTCCCAGTCTCAGAAAGCAAGCTTGCACTATTTCACCATTTAGAATGATGTTTATTGTAGGTTTTTCTTGTTGCTATTCCTTGTCTGATTAAGGAAGTTCCTTTCTCTCCTTAGTTCACTGAAGGTCCTGTTTTTAAAATAACGAATTATTTTTAGATTGTATTAAATGCTTTTTCTGTGTCTATTGAAATGATCACATAATTTCTCTCCTTACCTGTTCATGTGATAAAGTATAATTGATTTTCAAGTGTTAAACCACCTTTGCATGTCTGGAATAGACCCAACTAGGTCATGATCTTTTTTTAATAGAAATTGCTGAACTTGGTTTGCCAATATATGAATTTTTTTTTTCTACATTCATGTATGAGATTGATGCACATATTTTTATTTTTTTATTTTTTTGAGATGAAGTCTTACTGTGTCAGCCAAACTGGAGT
The DNA here is from genome assembly GCF_009828535.3 of Hylobates moloch. Taxonomy (NCBI): domain Eukaryota; kingdom Metazoa; phylum Chordata; class Mammalia; order Primates; family Hylobatidae; genus Hylobates; species Hylobates moloch. Next base: position 74,979,982 of record NW_026652284.1, read on the forward strand.
GCAGTGGCGTGATCTTGGCTCACTGCAACTTCCCTCTCCGGGTTCAAGTGATTTCTCCTGCCTCAGCCTCCACAGTAGCTGAGATTATAGGCACCCGCCACCATGCCCAGCTAATTTTTTCGTATTTTTAATAGAGACAGGGTTTTACCATGTTGGCTGGGCTGGTTTCAAACTCCTGACCTCAAGTGATCCTCCCGCCTGTGCCTCCCAAAGTGCCTGGATTACAGGTGTGAGCCATGACACCTGGCCGATGCACACATTTTTTTCTTTCTTGTCCTGCCTTTGATTTTGGTGTCAAGGTCATGCTTGCCTTATAAATAAGTTGAGGCATCTGTCTTTTTTATTTTCTGGAAAAGTTTGTGTAAAAATGAAGTCGTTGCTTCTTTCATTGTTGGGTAGAATTTACCAGTAAAGTCTGGGCCTGGATAATTTTTTTGTGGGAAGGTTTTTGATTAGTGATCATAGAACTATATTCTTGTTTTTCTAGAGTGAGTTTTAAGAAGTTATTTTCTAAGGATTTGTCCATTTCATCTTAAGTTTATTAGTATTAAAATTTATTATTTTAATATTAAAGCATCTACAGAGATGCCCACTAGTTTGAGTTTTTCTTTTTTAAAATTGAAGTGCATGAAATTCACATAACATGATCTGTTAGGTTTGCTTATCAGAAGTTACATGTTCCCTACATTGTTCTATGACACATGTACAAAGCTTCTCACTGTGTGAATAAATAATCCGTTGTAAAAGGAGACTCAGATATTTATTACTCACCATAATAAGATATTTACATATGGTAGCAAAGAAAGTTATTAGAATGTAAGTATATAATACATACTCCAAGATGCTCAGATGTTATTTACTGATAGGTTAATTTGTTAATCAGAAAATGGTATTTGAACATAGTACTTTTAAAACACTGCTTTTTTTTTTGAGATGGAGTTTCTGTTGTCCAGGCTGGAGTGCAGTGGCCTGATCTCCACTCACTGCAACCTCTGCCTCCTGGGTTGAAGTGATTCTTCTGCAGGACTACAGGCCCTCCACGCGCCAGTAATTTTTTTTGTATTTTATAGAGATGAGTTTCACCATGTTGGCCAGGCTGTCTCGAATCTTTTTTTTTGAGTCTCGCTCTGTCGCCCAGGCTGGACTGCAATGGCATGATCTCGGCTCACTGCAAGCTCCGCCTCCCGGGTTCACGCCATTCTCCTGCCTCAGCCTCTCCGAGTAGCTGGGACTACAGGCGCCCGCCACCACGCCCGGCTAATTTTTTTGTATTTTTAGTAGAGACGGGGTTTCACCGTGGTCTCGATCTCCTGACCTCGTGATCTGCCCGCCTCGGCCTCCCAAAGTGCTGGGATTACAAGCATGAGCCACCGCGCCCGGCCCGATCTCTTGATCTCAGATGATCCACCTGTCTCAGCCTCCCAAAGTGCTGGGATTAGAGGCAAGAGCCACTGCACCCAGCCTGTTTTTTAAATAACAGTTTCATCAAGATATAAGTCACATACCATACAGTTCACGCATTTAAAGTGTATAAGTCAGTGGGTTTTAGTGTGTTCCTAGAGTTGGGCAACTATCACTTCACTTCCTTTTTTCACCTGAAGAAGATAGTCTCTTATTCATTACCTGTCACTCTTCATTTTCCCTCAATCTTGCACCACCTGAGGCAACTACTAATCTACTTTCTCTGTAGATTTATCTGTTCTGGGTATATTATGTAAATGGAACTATGAAATAGATGATCTTTTGTAACTGGCTTCCTTCACTTAGCATGTTTTCAATATTGTAGCATGTATCAGTACTTCACTTTTTATGGCTGAATAATACTTAATTGAATGGATATATACTATATTTTGTGTGTTTATTCATCATTTGGTAGACTGCAGGTTATTTCTTTTTGGCTACTGTGATTAATACTGCTATGAACATTCTATTTTTTGTGTGTGTTTCAACGTAAAAAATATTTAGCAATTTCTTGAGATTGCGGACTTTTACACTAGTTATATTTTATTTTGGCTTCTTATAAATAATATATGGGGAGGAATCCTAATCTAATGAATAAATTCAACCTAATATGACAGTATTATTTGTAGATAACTAATATAACCATAACTAGTTTCTATTCTTTGTTTTGCATTGTTTACTTTTTAAACCTTGGTTACCTTTTTAACTATTCATGAATAGCTCATGAATATAGAACCATTAGTTCTGTATTCGTGATAAATCAGTTATTCTTTTCAACTATTTTCTTTTTGGTTTTAAAAATTTTTTATTTTTTTAACTCTTTTCTGACAGGAGCTACTGATTTCTATGGTTTATCACTTAATATAATTTGGCAACATACTTGGTAAATTCTGTGAGAACTGTATATAGCATGGTTACTAGGTTATTCTTTGCTACATGTGTACACCTGCACTTATTAAAATGGTCACATTCCATTCCCTCTTTGTGATGGATTCTTATTCCTTGGTCTGGTCTCTTCTGTTAAGTTACTTAACTAAATCTGTGATTGGTACATGGTTGAAAAAGGAAAATTCAGTTGTTTTTAAATCCAGCCTTTTCAAATTATAATTTACATTTTTAAAAGTACCCATATTCAAATGAAAATTACTCAAATTCCTAGGTATGTTCAAGATCAATAAATTTAGAAAAAGCTTCAGAGTCTTTGAAAGGAAACATGGCTGCTTTTCTAAAGTAAGTACCTTTCTTTTCTTTTTTCTTTCTTTTTTTTTTTTAACTTTGAACTTAGTCCTGTGAACAAAATATCTGTATTATCTTTTGTTTTTGTCTTGGGTATCTTTTAACCAGGCAGCAACTGGTGTTTGAGAACCCATTAAGTTCAAATTTGTATAGCCACGTGAGACGTTAGGATTATATAGTTACCTTTTTTTAATATTGTGGCATTGACATCACAATTTTAAATAAGGACCAAAGGGGAATTTTAAAATGTATTTTAAAATATCATTATGCAGTTTATGTAATGGTGGCTTTTTAAATAGCTTATTAAAATTGGTTGATATGATTGTTTTTCTCAAACTAAATTATACACTTTTTTGTTTTACAATATTTCTTACTGATCTAGGAATGTGTGTCTGGGGTTGGAAGATCTGCAGTATGTTTTCATGATTTCTTCACATGAGCTTTTCATTACATTGTTGAAAGATGAAGAACGAAAGCTACTTGTTGATCAGATGAGGAAGAGATCCCCTAGAGTAAATCTGTGCATTAAACCTGTAACTTCATTTTATGATATCCCAGGTTAGCTCTCTAGTCTGCCAGCCAAAATGTTGGCATGTTTTACCCCTCTATTCAAATTAACCTTGAAATATATTTGAGGATTCTCTCTTGTTTTAATTAACGCTTGTGTTGGTAATTAATAGAAATTCACCTGTCTTCAGTATCAGATTTCTGTATAAGCAGTTATGCTCTGGAGCTCTGCCAAGCCAATGATAAGTGCAAATTCAGGCCTAGATACATAAAACATTTTAGCTGGCGAAGGCTGGGTGCGGTGGCTCACGCCTGTAATCCCAGCACTTTGGGAGGCTGAGGCGGGCGGATCGCGAGGTCAGGAGATTGAGACCATCCTGGCTAACACCGTGAAACCCCGTCTCTACTAAAAACACAAAAAATTAGCCAGGCATGGTGGTGGGCGCCTGTAGTCCCAGCTACTGTGGGGGCTGAGGCAGGATAATGGTGTGAACCCGGGAGGTGGAGCTTGCAGTGAGCCAAGATCGTGCCACTGCACTCCAGCCTGGGTGACAGAGTGAGACTCCGACTCAAAAAAAAAAAGATTTTAGCTGGAGAAATAGACCAAGCTAACACTGCTGCCAATATGTTCATGGAGGTAAAAACAGAAAGGGGGAGAGGAGTGGTGAGAGATGCTGGGACCAAAAAGAGGACAGATTTTCGTGCATGTCAGTCTATATCACTGTGCTAGTATCTGCTGACTGAACAGCTTTTGCATTGTCGCCATTTTTGCCTTGTTTGATTTTTTTTTCCATTTTTGCCCTTACAAATATAAGTAGAAAATACAATGCTGTTTTTAAATAAGAAACATAAACTTCAACATTTAATATAGATGAGAGAGAATTCAGTTGGTTTAACAAAAGCAAACGTTTAGCTTTTTTGACCTTCACTAAATTTAAACTGGTTGAATGTCCAGTTGTAAAGGAAAAGGGTAAGGTTAACACAGAAATGCTGGAAATGCGTTATTGAAGACTGTGTCTGATATCTGAGCTGTAGTTAGGGATTTTGGTAATCATATTTGGTTCTCTGGGAAGAGCATGCCCCCTTCTCTCATAAAACACATGCTTAATGTTTATTACTCAAAATTAACATTTTATATATGCTTCTGTTAACGCATTATGTTCAAAAGTAGTGTATAAGTTAAGTAGTGTATAAGTCTGTGTATAAGTTAATTATTTTCATATATTCTACATAGTTCTTTGCATGAAATATTGATTTTTATCTTGTTTATATTTTCATTATCTTTATTTTTAAAATACATTTTATTAAATGCAGATATAGTAAAATTTTGTGAGGTTTTCTGTGTGAGGATAAAGTTAATATGTAATTTACACAATGTTGAATGAATCAGTTCTCAAGATGATAGCAGCTTTTAATTTATAGATATAATACAAAATACATAATTTTAAGTAAATTGTCATTCTCGTGTATATCTTTGAATTAAATCATTGAAATATAAATCTTTTTTTAGCTTCAGCAAGTGTCAACATTGGTCAGTTAGAACATCAACTTATATTGTCAGTGGATCCTTGGAGGATTAGACAAATTTTAATTGAATTACATGGTATGACTTCAGAGCGCCAATTCTGGACAGTGTCTAATAAGGTAAACCCTATGTCAAGAACAGATAAGAAAATTGCTCTTGTTTTCTGAGGTAATTTAATAGAAAAGCTGTTCCCTGACCTTTTTGATAATAAGGACCTCTTAACAGTTTTAAGACCTTCATATGACCATAATTGCATTTTTAACATCCATCGACAGAGAAAATAGGAAATGTCAGAAACAAAAAAATACCATTAAATGAGTAACATCTAAAAATGAGTTTTTCTATTTGTTGACAAAATATATGCATTTTATTTCATTTATTTTTTGAGACGAAATCTCATTTTGTCGCTCAGGCTGGAGTGCAGTGGTGCAATCTTGGTTCGCTGCAACCTCTGCCTCCCAGATTCAAGTGATTCTCCTGCCTCAGCCTCCGAGGTAGCTGGGATTACAGGTACCTGTCACCATGCCCGGCTAATTTTTGTATTTTTAGTAGAGATGGGGTTTCACCATGTTGGCCAGGATGGTCTCGAACTCCTGACCACAAGTGATCTACCCGCCTCTGCCTCCCCAAGTGTTGCGATTACAGGTGTGAGCCACCACGTCTGGCTGCATTTTAAATATAGTTGTAAATATATGTAAATAGTATATTATTTATGCATTATGTAGCATAATACTTCATTATGGAACATTTTTGGCTTTAAATGTTCCTTTAAAAACTCCCAGCTAATACATTTACCTGTTTCTGAGTTTATCTATTAGAAAGTTTTCCTGCATAGAAAGTGCAAATGAAAATAGCTTTTGGCCGGGCGTGGTGGCTCAAGCTTGTAATCCCAGCACTTTGGGAGGCCGAGGCGGGTGGATCACGAGGTCAGGAGATCGAGACCACGGTGAAACCCCGTCTCTACTAAAAATACAAAAAAAATTAGCCGGGCGTGGTGGTGGGCGCCTGTAGTCCCAGCTACTCGGAGAGGCTGAGGCAGGAGAATGGCGTGAACCCGGGAGGCGGAGCTTGCAGTGAGCCGAGATTGTGCCACTGCACTCCAGCCTGGGTGACAGAGCAAGACTCCGTCTCAAAAAAAAAAAAAGAAAATAGCTTTTAAAACACCATTTCAGTGGAATGTAGCTTAGAGATACAAGGGAAGTAATCGACAGATACAGGAGAAATTAAAGCAATATGGAATGCTCCTAACTAACTACATACTTACTCCTTCCCTGCTGAAGATGTAGTAAAAAGGCAGCCAGAAATGTATGGTTTGTTTTTTTTTTTTTTTTTTTGGAACGGAGTTTCACTATTGTTGCCCAGGCTGGAGTGCAATGGTGCGATCTTGGCTCGCTGCAACCTCTGCCTCCCGGGTTCAAGCGATTCTCCTGCCTCAGCCTCCCGAGTAGCTGGGATTACAGGCATGCCCCACCATGCCTGACGAATTTTGTATTTTTAGTAGAGACGGGTTTCTCCATGTTGTTCTCCATGTTGGTCAGGCTGGTCTTGAACTCCTGACCTCAGCTGATCTGCCTGCCTCATCCTCCCAAGGTGCTGGGATTATAGGCATGAGCCACTGCGCCCGACCTGTATTTTTAAAAATTGGGTTTAAACATACTAGTAGAGAGAAGAAAAAATTGCTCTAAAAATTAGTTGAGCTTTTTTTTTTTTTTTAGCATTGGTACTATTTATTAGTGTGAATTTTTAAGATGAAGGCCAGGTGCAGTGGCTCATGCCTGTAATCCCAGCACTTTGGGGAGCTGAGGTGGGTGGATCACTTGAGGCCAGGAGTTCAAGACCAGCCTAGCCAACATAGGGAAACCCCGTCTCTACTAAAAATACAAAAATTAGCTGGGCATGGTGGCATGCACCTGTATTTCCAGCAACTCGGGAGGCTGAGGCAGGAGAATCACTTGAACCTGGGAGGCAGAGATTGCAGTGAGCAGAGATCAAGCCACTGCACTCCAGCCTGGGCGACAGAGCAAGACTATCTCAAAAATCAAGAACAAACCAAAAATTTTTAAGATGGACAAGTATAGCATAATAGTTATGATAGGGGATTCTGGGACTAACCACCTGCTTGAGCTTGAATGCCAGCTTCATGCTTAAATAGTGTATAATCTCGAACAGGTTATTTAACTTCTTTGTGTTGTAGTTTCCTCATTTGCAAAATGACAGTAGTAGCATAATAGTACTTACCTTGATATTGTTGTGAGAATTACCTGAATTAATATATATAAAACTCCTGGTCTTTGTGTGTCTTTTTTTCCTAATAGTAATCCCAGTCCATTATTTATTACTTGCTGATTGTAGTGAATGTGTTCATTTTCATTAGTGTTATACTGTGGCTGTCATTTTCCTTTCTCTTTAAGAGACAACCCATGAATTATTTTTTTTAAATGCAATTGAAGTTTATTGAAAGATTCTTATCTAGATTTGGCTTCCTCTGTATGTGCATATATATATATGTATTTTTTGTTTCTTTTAGTGGGAAGTACCTTCTGTCTATAGTGGTGTTATCCTGGGAATTAAAGACAATTTAACAAGAGATTTGGTTTATATTCTTATGGCCAAAGGTTTGCACTGCAGTACTGTTAAGGTGAGTAACAGTGTGAATCAAACACTTGTTAAGAATATGCTTTATGGCCAGGTGCCGTGGCTCACACCTGTAATCACAGCACTTTGGGAGTCTGAGGTGGGCAGATCAACTGAGGTCAAGACCAGCCTGGCCAACATGGTGAAACCTTCTCTCTACTAAAAATACAAAAATTAGCCAGGTGGCTGTGATCTCAGCTACTCTGGAGTCTGAGGCAGGAGAATCTCATGGGAGGTGGAGGTTGGAGTGAGCTGAGACTGCATCATTGCACTTCAGCCTGGGTGACAGAGTGATAGTCCATCTCAAAAAAAAAAGAAGATGCTTTACTAATTTTAGCAGGAAGTCAGGAACCAGAACTTACCTTTTCCTAATCTTTAACGTCACAGTCATAGGCCTAAAAGGATATTTGAAAAGGCATTTTGGTTTGTTCTTTTTGCTTTACCATTATAATTATACTAAAATGGTCTTGATCAAATGAATACTGCTCTGTGCCTTTTTAAAAGTTTAGAGAACATGCAAAGATATTATTTGTATTCTTTAGGATTCAGCTAGTAAAGATTGTGTACCAAGATTAAAAAACAAACTTTTAAAAAATGTACTTTTGTAGTGTATTTTACATGAGTTTGCAGTCTGGGATGTTGAGATATAAGTGGAATGTTACATAAGATAGTGCAGTTGCATGACTGATCATACACTGAGTTCTTTAGGAAGGTTAAAGACAGCATTTGGAAGGCAGAAATGAACTAAAATTGAGGCTTAAATAAGTTAACTACATCCCCACACCAGCAGCATCAGTGACATTTGGGAACTTTTTGTTTGAGACAGGGTGTTGCTGTGTCGCCCAGACCGGGGTGCAGTGGCGTGATCATGGCTCACTGCAGCCTCGACTTCCTGGGCTCAAGCAATCCTCCCACCTCAGCCCCCTAAGTAGCTGGAACCACAGGCATGTGCCACCATGCCCAGCTTATTTGAAAGAAATTTTTTTTTTTTTTGCAGAGACTGCGTCTCCTTATGTTGCCCAGGCTGATCTTGAACTCCTGGGCTCAAACAATCCTTCCACATCAGCCTACCAAAGTGCTGGAATCACAGGCATGAGCCACTGCACATGGCTGGAACTTGCTGGAAATAAAAATTTTGGGGCCCTGTCCTAGACCTAATGGATCAGAAATTCTGGGATGGGGCCCAACATCTTTTTAAATAAGCCCTCAAAGTAATTCTGTTGCATGCTAAAGTTTGAGAACTGCTGCTCTAGACCATCATTGTCCAGTAGAAACACAATGTAGGCCACATAGGTAATCTGTAATTTCATTAAAAAGTGTAGTTGATTGAAATGATTTATTTAACTCAATATGTCTAATTTCAATGTGTAATCGATATAAAAAGTTGAGATGTTTTGCATTCTTTTGAAAATGTATGTGCTAAGTCTTCAAAATCCAGTAAGTATTTTATACTTATAGAATCTCTCAATTTGGACTAGTCACATTTCACATGCTCAGTAGCCACATCTTATCTAGTGGCTGCCATATTAGACAATGCATCATGAGACAATTGTAAGCCATTGAAAAGTTTTAATAGGAGGAATGTAGTTAGCAGCTTTATCTCCTTCCACACCTAACATAACATTTACTGGGCACAGAAACTGTTCTGAAATTTCATATACATTTATTGTTTCATTTATTCACAAAAAGTTTGTGGAAGGTATTATCTCAGTTTTAAAGACATTAAGTTGTCCAAGGGCACACAGCTAGTAAGTGTCACAAGTGTTACAAGGGATAGAGAGAAGAGAACATATTAGAGAAATATTTAGGAGGTAAAATCTGGAAGCAATTGGTAACTGACAATGTGGAAGGCAAGAGAGGGAGAAAGAATTGAGCATGATGCTCAGACTTCCGGTTTGAGAGTCAGAGAACAAGTGGCAATACCAGCAAGTGAATGTGCAGAAACACATTTTTGCAGGGCAGATTATGAGTTTATTTTTACAATTTTAATTTGAAGCTACAGTTGGAAACAGCCTAAAGCTTGGAGAATGGTCTGGACTGGAGTTACAGATTTGGGAATTACCAAAGATCACCCAGAGAGAATATAAAGAGTGTGAGACCCTAGGGAATGCAATACTAGGTCCGGGAAATAGTGGTGTGATGGGTGTGAGGACCTGACAAATGTAGGTGTAATAGCTAGGGGAAAAGAAAATATCAAGAAAAAGGCAATACATGGCACTGAGTTGCAACCCCTAATTCCTGTAAGATAACGGTGTTCAGTAGATTGGACAGTTAAAAGATCTTTGGCTTGTGAGAGCTATTTCTTTGTAATGATGGGGGTAGAGGCCAAATTATGGGACTGAATGAAATATGTGGAGCAATAGAATATAGTCTTTAGAAACATAAGAGATGCATAGGAAGGGACTTGGATCATAGCTGATTTATTTCATTTTATTTGTTAGCCAATTTTATTGTCTGATAGGGTGGTGTGCAAAGATTTTGGAATATGTAACCCTCGAGTGGTCTAAGGTCTAATTCTGAATATGTTGGATGGAGGAGGGTGCTTGTAATAGAATTTTACACCTGCGTAATACAGAAGTCATTGGTTATTCTATAACTTTTATAAAAGTTGCATAATAATATAACAAGTATTTTATATTGTTTATTGGATTTTTTAAAATTACAAAGGTATTAAACATTTTTTGGAATATATCAACAATACAGAGATGAAAAGACTGTCTAGCCTCACTCCCTGAGAAAAGCAACGTTGACCATTTGAACTAATCCTTCTCCTCTTTGCTCTGTCAGCATAAAGGCACAATTTTTTGGCGCCAAAGGAAAGGTGACCCGGGCTATTCTTTTTCTTTTCATAGGACTTTTCCCATGCTAAACAGCTCTTTGCTGCTTGTTTGGAGTTGGTAACAGAGTTCTCACCAAAGCTTCGTCAGGTCATGCTGAATGAGATGTTGCTTTTGGATATTCATACACATGAAGCTGGGACCGGGCAGGCAGGAGAGAGACCGCCATCCGACCTTATAAGTAGGGTACGAGGCTATCTGGAAATGAGGCTTCCTGGTAAGACTGGTTCACAAAGACAAATTTCAGAAACTCAGTACTCAGATAATTATGGGGGAAAATTTAAAAGCACATTTATTTCAGTTGGTAATCTTTTTTTTTTTGAAGTGAAGTGTGGCTCTGTCACCCAGGCTGGAGTATAATGGCATGATCTTGGCCCACTGCAGTCTCTGCCTCCTGGGTTAAAGTGACCCTCCTGCCTCAGCCTCCTCAGTTGCTGAGATTACAGGAACCCGCCGTTATGCCCGGCTAATTTTTGTATTTTAGTAGAGATGGGGTTTCACTAACTCCTGACCCCAGGTGATCCACCCTCCTCGCCCTCCCAAAGTGCTGGGATTAGAGGCATGAGCCACTATGCCCGGCTGAGTTTTTATCATCTTTGAAAAAAGTTATTTCACTCCTAAAACAGAATTTGGGTTTGGTGTTCACTTGAGAATGCTGGGAAAAATGAAGGAAACTGTTCGTTTCTGGGATTTCTGTAACAGGGTACCACAAACTGGGTGACTTAAAACAACAGAAATATATTATCTCCCAGTTCTGGAGGCCGGATGTCTGAAGTCAGGATGTCTGCAGGGCTGTGCTGCCCCCAAAGGCTCCAAGAAAGACTCCTTGCGTCTTCCTAGCCTCTGGTGACCCAGCAATCTTTGGCTTGTGGCTGCATTGCTCCAGTCTCTGCTGCTGTCTTCACATGGTCTTCCCCCTGTGTATGTCCGTGTTCTCTTCTTATAAGGACACCAGTCATTGGATCTAAGTTCTGCTGTAATCCAGCTGACTTCATCATAGCTAATTACATCTGCAAAGACTATTTCCAAATAAGGTCACGTTCTCAGGTTCCAGAGACACATGAATTTTAGGGGATACTTCTACACACTAGAGAAACTATATTGCAATTTCAGGTGTTAGAAAGAATCAAAATGTCCTTGAGTATACAGATTGAAGTTTTATTTCCTCGTTACAGCCATAAAATGCCTTCACACTGATTGCCAGTGGGCTAGAAATTCACTTGTGTCTACTTTAGGAACAGATCTTGAGTATTCTAATTGTAAATGTCTTACTATGAAAAGGGGCTTACCATATAAATGATCATCTATGACACATACAGATCTTTCTTAGTTAAAGCGGTTTCTTAGTTTTCTGCTTTAGAAGTATTTAGAGCAATTAAATCATACTGTACACATTTAATAGTATAAACAGTGGAATTGCATTATAAAGGAAGGTGATAGTAATGTGTCAGAACAGAAGCAAGTGCTACTGTCTTGTGTCCTATGAGTTAATTTAATTTCTAATTAAAGTCTGATTTCCAGCAGGGACATGCAGTTATAGATCATAACTTTTTAGTACCCTATAGAGAGAATGCCTTTGAGCTTTAACACATCAGTGCTCTTAAATATTGTAATGTCTTCATGAGGATTGATCTAATAATATGCTGGCACCAAAGAATGCATGCTGCTGTATACATGTTTACTTTTTAAAAGTGGAAGGTAGGTTTTCCATACATGGTTTTCTAAAATGAGGAAGAATGTTTAAACCCTAATGTTTGTGGAGTGCTAACTACGTGTCAGGCGTTGTTCTAAGCTTCAGGTGCATAACTCATTTAGTCCTCATAGCAGCTCTGTGAAGTAGCTACTGTTTCCTTATCCCCATTTTGTAACTAAGAAACCGAGGTGCAGAGAGGTTGAGAAATTTGCCCACAGTCACACAGGAAGAGACAGAACTATGACTTTACTCCAGCCCAGCTTCGAAGCCTGTGCTCTTACTCTTTGAAATGGGTGAAAGTTCCTTTAAATCATTAGTCTGTTTGTGCTACCTTTTTGGCTTAACAGTTTGTAGTTCACATCACTTTTTTGGGGATAGGGAGGGTAAAGGACTGATAGCTCTGCATATAATTTTTGTAAACTCCGAACTTACTAAATGTTCAGCAACTTGTCTTATAGCTTGTGCTTATAAACAGTATTTAAAATAAGAAGGAGGCTGGGCATGGTGGCTCACGCCTATAATCCCAGAACTTTGGGAGGCCAAGGTGGGCAGATCACTGGAGTCCAGGAGTTCGAGACCAGCCTGGACAACATAGTGAGACCCCATCTCTACAAAAATGCAAAAATTAGCCAGGTGTGGTAGCATTAGCCAGGTGTGGTGGGACCTGTGGTCCCAGCTACTTGGGGAGGTTGAGGTGGAAGGATCGCTTGAGCTTGGGAGCTCAAGGCTGCAGTGAGCCATGATCACACCACTGCGCTCCCTCCTGGGCGACAGAGCAAGACCCTGTCTCTACAAAATTTTATTTTTGAGACAAGGTCTCACTCTGTTGCCCAGGCTGGTCTCAAACTCCTGGCCTCAAGTGGTCCTCCTGCCTTGGCCTCCCAAAGTTTTGGGATTACAAGTGTGAGCCACCATACCCGTCCCATTTTTTTATTCATTTGAAATCTGAGCAAGTATTTGCTTTGTTCTTATTTTAATGTTGTGATGGTAATTCCAACTGTTTTCTTCTTTGCTTTTTAGATATTCCTCTTCGTCAAGTTATAGCTGAGGAATGTGTTGCCTTTATGTTAAACTGGAGGGAAAATGAATACCTTACACTCCAAGTTCCTGCATTTTTGCTTCAGAATAATCCATATGTAAAGGTAGTTAATGTTTAAATAAAAGGATTGTTAGGATGGTATTATTATACTTGTTTCTTTAACTTTATACTACTTTGGGAACTTGTCTAATTTCTGTGATACAAATGATTGGACAAATGCTTGTTGATTTGTAGTTAAAGGATAGTTTTTGATAATTCATGCACTTGACCTTGTTCTAATATTTCTTTCTAATGCTCTATAATTCATGAGCATGTAGTCACAGATTATTTAGTTAACAGATAACACATTGGTGTAATCCTAAGTAATGAGAGATTCACTTTCTTTGCTTTGGTTGCTATAATCACACTCTAGAACTGATGGAGTCCGTCAGGGATTCACTTCTCCTTGTTTCCATTTGAACACTATTCTTCCTTAGAATTTTCCCTTCTAAGTTTGCTATGTCTGAATCTCTAACAGGTTTGCTATTAGTAATTATTCGCCTAGTGAAAGAATTTATTCAGTAAATTGGCAGTAAGTTATTTTGTTGTCTTAATTATATCCTTTGCAACCTAAAATGCTTCTGAGTACAGAAAATATCAAAACTAATAAGAAACTGGAGGTTTTTTCTAAGATTATATCTTTCATGTGTTAATATTATACACACTGTGAGTAAGTAGTGGGTTTTTCTCACTTTCTGGTCTTACAGTTAAAAAAAAAAACAAAGTAGGCTGGGCTCGGTGGCTCACGCCTGTAATCTCAGCACTTTGGGAGGCCAAGACGTGTGGATCACAAGGTCAGGAGTTTGAGACCAGCCTGGCCAATATGGTGAAACCCTGTCTCTACTAAAAATAAAAAATTAGCCAGGTGTGGTGGCAGGTGCCTGTAGTCCTAGCTACTCAGAAGGCTGAGGCAGGAGAATCGTTTGAACCTGGGAGGCAGAGTTTGCTGTGAGCCAAGATGGTGCCATTGCATTCCAGCCTGGGCAACAAGAGTGAAACTGCATCTCAAAAAAACAAAAAAACAAAAACCCCAAAAAACAAAGTAAAACATGTAGTGATTTAACATTATAAGTCCCTCTCTCCTTTTTGGGTATATTTGGTGCTTCAGATTTTCTCATTATTTTTAATTGTTCCTATTACCTTTTGTTATTCTTCTTTGTTTGTCCCAACTTGTCTAGTAATACAAAATCCTTTAAATCGGCCGGGTCCAGTGGCTCACGCCTGTAATCCCAGCACTTTGGGAGGCCGAGACGGGCAGATCACGAGGTCAGGAGATCAAGACCACCCTGGCTAACACGGTGAAACCCCGTCTACTAAAAATACAAAAAAAATTAGCTGGGCGTAGTGGCGGGTGCCTGTAGTCCCAGCTACTCGGGAGGCTGAGGCAGGAGAATGGCGTGAACCTGGGAGGCGGATCTTGCAGTGAGCCGAGATTGCGCCACTGGACTCCAGCCTGTGCGACAGAGCAAGACTTGGTGTCAAAAAAAAAAAAAAAAAAAAAATCCTTTAAATCTGTGTTTATCTGGGAACTCTTGTAAAACTGTACCACTTTGTAACATTTGTGTTTGGTTACTTGTTTCTTCCTTCATATTTCATGCATGTCCTTTTAAAAAATGAGCTCATTTCATTTTAACCTTTCTGTATTTATTGAGAGTTTATTGATTTCTTCAGTTTTTTCCCCCCTTTTTGTTATCTTTTTTTTTTTTTTGAGACAGAGTCTTGCTCTGTCGCCCAGGCTGGAGTGCAGTGGCGTGATCGCAGCTCACTGCAAGCTCTGCCTCCTGGGTTCACGCCATTCTCCTGCCTCAGCCTCCAGAGTAGCTGGGACTACAGGCACCCACCACCACGCCTGGCTAAATTTTTGTATTTTTAGTGGAGACAGGGTTTCACCGTGTTAGCCAGGATGGTCTCAATCTCCTGACCTCGTGATCTGCCCGCCTTGGCCTCCCAAAGTGCTGGGATTGCAGGTGTGAGTCATCGAGCCTGGCCCTTTTTTTTTTTTTTTTTTGAGATGGAGTTTCACTCTTGTTGCCCAGGCTGGCGTGCAATGGCACGATCTTGGCTCACCGCAACCTCCGCCTCCCGGATTCAAGCAATTCTCCTGCCTCAGGCCCCCGAGTAGCTGGGATTACAGGCACGCACCACCACACCTGGCTAATTTTGTATTTTTAGTAGAGATGAGGTTTCTCAATGTTAATCAGGCGGATCTCAACTCCCGACCTCAGGTGATCCGCCCACCTCGGCCTCCCAAAGTGCTGGGATTACAGGCGTGAACCACTGCGCCCAGCCCGGCCCTTTTTGTTATCTTTACACTTGCTCGTGAAAATTGCCATACTTGAATTATCCTTTTCTTTGAAATTTCAGATATTGAATCATATCTATCTCTTCTTTTTTTTTGGAGACTGAGTCCCCCTCTGTCACCCAGGCTGGAGTGCATTGGCACAATCTCACCTCATTGCAACCTCCACCTCCCAGTTTCAACCCATTCTTGTGCCTCAGCCTCCCAAGTAGCTGGGATTACAGGCGTGCACCACCACACCCCGGTAGTTTTTTTTTGTTTTGTATTTTTAATAGAGACCGGGTTTTGCCATGGCTGGTCTAGAACTCCTGACCTCAGGTGATCCACCCGCCTGGGCCTCCCAAAGTTCTGGGATTACAGGCATAAGCCACCGCGCCTGGCCTGAATCATTTCTGTCTCTTTAGTGAACTTTCTGGCATGTGAGTTCTTAATATCTTGGGCACTTGTCTCATTATGCACACCAGTATTTTCTTAGCCTTTAAGAAAATCAGATGAGGGAACCATTGTGTTCCAAGGTTACTGTCATTTACACTTAGAGTCATAGCTTGTCACTGAGTGCAAAGACGGTATAGTAACTCTTCCCTTTACCTCTGGCAGTGAATTCTGTGGAGCTGTGCACCAGGAGAGATAGGCATGTGTTTGTGTAATGAATGCTTGAGGGTCTGCAATGTGTAAGGACACAGGAAATTGTTTTGTTGGTTGCCTAACTCTGGGAGAGGCTGTCTCACTGCTTCCTGCAGTTCCCCTGATCTGGTCCAAAAGGAGGAAGGATGTGTGGTAACTTTGCGAAAGAATTGTCACTTAGGTGTCTCCTCATATGTCATCTGGTTAGGGTTTTGTGTGCCACCTTCCATACATAATTGGCCTCTCACTGCCTTGTTAATGTCAAGGAAAAAGGAATTAGAGAAAGAAGTTTAGAATGAGGGATTGTGTTTTGAAAAAAAATACAATCTGAATCAGTTTCCACACTTCCAGTCTGGTGTGGAATACACCACATACACGCACACACGTGTAGGAAAAAGTCTGAAAGGATATTAACAGCCATTGTCTCTGGATAATGGGATATTAGGTGATTTTAATGTTTTCTATTCTGTTACATAGGAACATATTTTCCTACTCATATATAATCACAAATAGGAACAGAAAATTCTTAAGCATGTCACTAAAATATACCCTTTTGAAATAATATAAAACTATCTAGTCTGCCCCTTGGATCAGAGTGGGTGGCAGTGTCACATAATGGAAAGGGCACAGGTTATAGGCACTTGGATGATAAGAGCCTAGGTAGTAGTAGAGGGGATTGGCAACCACAGTGGTGCTAGTATAGGCTAAAACCTTAGGTTGTTCATGTGGCCTACCAGGCTTCTTAAGGTATGCATGCTTCTCCTCCTCCAGGTGCAGCTCCCCTGCCCCTTGGCGTTCCAGCCCTGTGCTGGCAGCACCAGCGTGTCCACGCCATGTTTCCATTCTGCACCTGTGCACACGCTGTTTGTCACATTAGCCAGGATGTCCTTCCCACCTTTGTGTGTTTGTGTGATTTCTCTGATGCTTTCCCATATTCTTTTCTCTGTAAATGAGTAAATCACTTCCTCTTCTTGCTTCCTTTGTACTGTTGTACTGATCCTGCTACTGCTGTATTGTTGACGTATTTCTTTTGTTGTGTTTATGCTGAATAATAAGTTATTTATCCACTTGTCTTCTCTATAAGACAATGAACTGCTTCAGGGCAGTTAATTTTTATGTTGTACTTTCCATGATGCCCACCACATAGTAGCTGCTCAAGAATGTTTGTGGAATTCAATTGATTTGGGGCCTTAGACTTTGAAAATTTTTTAAATTAAATTTATGTAATAAATTCAGTGACCTAAAGCCTATGATCCCTGACAACAGACGATGAATTTGAGCTAAGAGCTACAGTAGCCCTGACATGACATTGCAGTGAATAGCTGCATGTATTGTGATTCCATTTGTCAGGGAAGAGTATTTTAGGTGAGCTTGCAGGATGAAATATCCTGCTAGGCCATTGGTCCATGTCCATTCACCTAGTATACCGGGTTTTGATGTTCTTCTCACGAGCTTTGGAAAGCCACAGTGCTCTTGTTAATTTTCTTAGGCATGATCGCAGAGTTGTGGTTAAGGAGAAGAATGTCGTCGTCCTTAGAAGATGTATGTGAAAGTATTTAGGGATGAAATATTGTGTCTCACTTAGTTTAATATGGTTTAACAAACAATTTATGTAGATATATAAAGCAAACATGGCAGAATAGTCACAATGTGTCAGGTATTTATTGAACTTTTTAAAAATTTTTCTGTTTGAAATTTTTCATAACAAAAAAAGTAGAGGAAAAACCACCAATTTTTGTCTTTGTCGCAATCTTGCCACCTCCTTAAAAAAGCTGCCTTAAGCAGTAGGGACCCCTAGAAAATTTTCTAGGTCCATTTTAAGTAGAAACCAGGGGTTCCTGATGGATTTGAAATTATCCTTGCTACTGCACCCTCTACAAGAGCCATGGAGTATAAAAGTTAATAAGAACAAGGATAAAGGGGCCCAATTCTGAATGTGGCCAGATGCTGTGGCTCACACCTGTAATCTCAGCACTTTGGTAGGCTGAGGCGGATGGATCACTTGAGGCCAGGAGTTCGAGACCAGCCTGGCCAACATGGTGAAACCCCGTCTCTACTAAAAATACAAAAATTAGCCAGGCATGGTAACACATGCCTGTAATTCCAGCTACTCAGGAGGCTGAGGCACAAGAATTGTTTGAGCCTGGGAGGCGGAGGTTGCAGTGAGCCAAGATCACACCACTGCACTCCAGCCTGGGTGCAGAGCAAGACCCTGCCTCCAAAAAAAAAAAAAAAAGAAAAGAAATTCTGAATTTATTGTAAGTCAGTCTTTCTCTGTCTTTTGCTTTTAGCTTTTCCTCTCTTTATTTCTGGGTCCTCCCTACATCTTAGGTCATTGAGGCAGCTTTTATTCATACCAGTCACTTTGTGTAACCTGTCCTGCCTTAATTCTACCTCCTCAGATGAGCAGTAGCTCCATTCCCAGTTGCTACCAATTTTCTTAGAGAAAAATTGCTTTAAATCTGTATCCCTTAATTCTGCCAACTTCAGTTTCCTTATTCCTTTCCTTATTTTTTTCGTTGAAACAGTTTTTTTTTAGTTATTAAAAGTTGTATGTGTGTGTATGTGCACGAGGGAGAGAGAGAAATCTGAGCACTATTTTAATCTCACCCCCTGGGCTTTTACTACAGTTAACATCTTGGTGTATGCCTTCCATTACACTTTTTTTTTCCCCCTATGTAACGTGGGATCATACTATGTGTATTTAGCAACTCGTTTTTTTTTCCACTTAATAAATCACCTATCTCTTTGCATTGTCTCATTTTCGTTTTCACTAGACTATAATTGTTCAGAGACAAAGTTCGTATGCTCGAACCAGAGGATCTTTCTCAGATTCAGATCTGTCAGTACACAATGAGCCCTAAACTCCTCAAAGGTTGTACAGAAGGCACAGCATAAAATAACTGTGCTTAGTATGTTTGGGCAGTCATTCCGTCTTCCTCCAGTGTGTCTTGATAATGGAACTGATGTTCACGACATTACAGATTATCTTTTGTGTATTTTGTTTTTCATGTTTTAGCTTGGACAGCTTTTAGCAGCTACATGCAAAGAACTTCCAGGCCCTAAAGAAAGTAGACGGACTGCCAAAGACCTTTGGGAAGTTGTTGTTCAAATCTGTAGTGTGTCCAGTCAGCACAAACGAGGAAATGATGGCAGAGTTAGTTTAATAAAACAGAGGGAATCTACGTTAGGTATCATGTATCGGTATGTATTGGTATGTTTCTGTCAGTTGTGTTTGAGTTCTTAATATTTATCCTATTTATACTATTAACCTATTAAAGGTTGATTTCAAGAACATCAGCTTTTATTCTGTATATCATAAAGTTGGACAATCTTACAAGTTCTGTAGTACTCGTCTGTGATGAGCCTGTCTGCCTTGGCTACCTTTGGAAAGATCTTTTGTTTATATGTCATTTTAAGAAACTATTAATCATTTAATCAACTGGAATTCAAAATCAGTAGTATTTAAGGTTGGATAGTATTGAAGACTTCACATGTGATTAAAGCAGGGAAGAAATGTTACTAGGTTAGTATGACAATAGAATATTACATTCCTTTTCACACTTGCAGAATTGGAGCATTAAGAATAAACCTTCACCTATAATTTACTTTCTTGATTTTATTTTTTATTTCTAATATTAAATGTGTATTCAAAAATTTTTGTTTTGTAGGAGTGAACTGCTTTCTTTTATCAAAAAATTACGAGTAAGTTTTATTAAAAATTGCTCTAATTACTATTGCTGGTTTTTGTAGAATATGACTAAAAATTATTGGGTACTTCAAATACTGACTAAATTATTATTTGTTTTTTAATTTTTTTTTAAGGGACAGAGTCTTGATCTGTCACCCAAGCTGGAGTGCTGAGGTGTGATCGTAACTCACTGCATCTTCTAATTCTTGAGGTTAAGCAGTCCTCCGGCCTCAGCCTTCTGAGGAACTGGGACTACAGGCACATGTCACCATGCCCAGCTAATTTTTTGTAGAGATGAGGTCTCCCCTTGTTGCCCAGGCTAGTTTCTAACTCCTGGTCTCAAATTATCCTCCCTTCTTGGCCCCTCACAGTGCTGGGATTACAGGTGTTAGCCACCTGGCCTGGCCTCTGGTTAAATTATTAAAGTGACCTGTTAATGTGCTTTTCTTCAGTGATCATTATTGGTGGGTGGGATATTCTGATTGGTAAAGTTTGTTTTGCATTTACTTTACCATGTTTTAGTGAACGGAGCAGGTATTTCTTTAAATTGTAAAGAAGTCTTCATAATAGGGGCTAGATGTGTGAAGCCTGGCTTTAATTTTTGCTTAGTAGGATCAATGTCATATTTATTTATTGGACATAACCTAGGTTTCACTTTTTGAACATTATTTTAAGGGATAAAAAGTTACTTGAGAGTCATGTGAGGAGTTGAGCTTGGAGATAGCACCATAAGCCAAATATTTAAATGTGCTAATTTTATGTATATTATGTGCTATGATCCACACCCCACCCCTACATGCGATTAAAAAGTTGATTTTTAGTGTGCTAAAGCACGTGCTAAAACAGATGCTAAATTTTAAAAAGGCAAGGGTCTTTTAAAATGCTTAATGTCTGTGAGGTTGACAGGAGAAATATTAAATAAATAAATATACACACACTGTTTTAGGATTCTGTGTTTTCTTATAGGAACCACTCATTTTGACTATTATTTTATCACTCTTTGTGAAACTTCACAATGTTCGGGTAAGTATTTCATAATTTCATTTAAAAAAATTTGAAAGAAATTTATTTGTAAATCACACCTTTTTTCTTTTTCTTTTTAAAGGAGGACATTGTGAATGATATTACAGCTGAACACATTTCTATTTGGCCATCTTCCATTCCCAAGTAAGTAGTGGTATAGCTTTTATTTTATTAATTGAGTTATGTATTTGGAAACCATTCTGACTAGTATAGATACCCTTAGATAATTTTATTAAAGGGCCAGAAATCTAAGATTCTACAGTCTTTGTGTTTCTCTAATAATCTTGCTATAAATTGTGGATAAGGCATAACCCTTTTTTTTTTTTTCTTTGAGGCAGAGTCTCACTCTGTTGCCCAGGCTGGAATGCAGTGGTACAATTTCTGCTCACTGCAACCCCTGCCTCTCAGGTTCAAGTGATTCTCATGCCTCAGACTCCCAAATAGCTGGGATTACAGGCACCCACCACCATGCCTGGCTAATTTTTGTATTTTTAGTAGCGACGTAGTTTTGCCATGTTGGCCAGCCTGGTCTCAAACTCCTGACCTCAAGTGATCTGCCCGTCTCAGCCTCCCAAAGTGCTGGGATTACAGGCAAGAGCTACCACACCTGGCCCAGCATAACTCTTAAGTAGGAGTTAAGATTTATCAGCCTTGGAACAGAAGATATAAGTGGTCCTGATTGTCAGTAGAATTGGAAAATTGGGGCCAATGAAAGAATGACTTGCTGTCAGATTTCCAGCATCTTATTTCTTTTACAAGTATCCATTTGAAAGTGATTTGTTTTTTCATAATTTTTTGTATGTCTCATCTAATGCTGCAGTTGTCAAAAGTCTCCCAATCTCTTTTAGTTGCTGTAGGAACTAAACTTCTTTAATGACTGAGAAATATTCCCTTTTGCATGCACTACCTGAGAATCACAGTAAGATGATGGGGACTTTTTTTAGGGGAGGAAAAAGGGTTCATTTACTTGAAGAAATCATGTACATTTTTCTTTTCCCACACATAGCAACTTCTCATGTAGGGGAATCCATTTGTTTCCTCACAAATGTTTTTCCTCCCTGTCCTCCCTCTCAGTCTTCTTAGTTTGTGCTTGTCCAAGCCTTATGTTATTACTCTTAGTGGCATCTTTGAAGAAGAAAAGATTTCGATACATAGGCAAACTGATAATAGAATAATAGTAAAGAATTTGTTTCCATCTCAACCTTAGAGATTGGAAAAGCTCTCTGTCTCATCCAGGGATTTGGAGGGTCAGAGCAGGTGAGTGCCCCTGCCCTCCACTTACTGAGGCTTATTTCCCAAGGGAGCACCATGCTGCATGAAGCACATGTGCATGCTCCACAGCATTTGAACTGCAGAGTCCGTCGTCCTGTGTTTCTGATTTTTATATAAAATCTGTTTTTAGATACCAATTCAAGAATCCGGTAGAGACAGTTTTTCTTTTCTTTTCTCTTTTCTTTTTTTGTTTCTTTTCTTTCCCAGATACTTGGGAGGCTTTAAGACATCGCGTTGCTCTGTCACCCAGGCTGGAGTGCAGTGGCGAGATCTCAGCTCACTGCAACCTACGCCTGCGAGGTTCAAGCGATTCTTATGCCTCAGCCTCCCAAGTATCTGGGATTACAGGTGCATGCCACCACCCCCAGCTATTTATTTGTATTTTTAGTAGAGACGGGGTTTCACCATGTTTCCCAGGCTGGTCTTGAACCCCTAGCCTCTAGAGATCCGCCCACCTTGGCCTCCTAGAGCTCTGGAATTACAGGCGTGAGCCACCATGCCCACCTAGTTTTGGATTTTTTTTTTTTCTGAGACAGAATTTCGCTTTTGTTGCCCAGGCTGGAGTGCAATGGCGCAATCTCGGCTCACCGCATCCTCTGCCTCCCCGGTTCAAGCGATTCTCCTGCCTCAGGCTCCCGAGTACCAAGTACATGTGCCACCACACTCGGCGAATTTTGTGTTTTTAGTAGAGACGGGTTTCTCCATGTTGGTCAGTCTGGTCCCAAACTCCTGACCTCAGGTGATCTGCACACCTCAGCCTCCCAAAGTGCTAGGATTACAGGTGTGCGCCACCGTGGCCAGCCCCATTTTGCATTTTTTAATTGGTGGTTTCAGTGGTTGTGTTTTGTTTTTTTTTTTTTTGATTTTTTTTTTTTTTTTTGAGACAGAGTCTAACTCTGTCACTCAAGCTGGAGTGCAGTGGTACGATCTCGGCTTACTGCAACCTCCACCTTCTGGGTTTGAGCAATTCTCCACCCTCAGCCTCCTGAGTGGCTGGGACTACAGGCGTGTGCCACCACACCTGGCTTTTATTTTTATTTATTTATTTATTTATTTATTTATTTATTTATTTATTTTTATTTTTATTTTTTGAGACTGAGTCTCGCTGTGTTGCCCAGGCTGGAGTGCAGTGGCATGATCTCAGCTCACTGCAACCTCCACCTCCCGGGTTCAAGCAATTCTCCTGCCTCAGCCTCCTGAGTAGCTGGGATTACAGGCACGTGCCACCACACACAGCTAATTTTTGTATTTTTAGTAGAGATGAGGTTTCACCATGTTGGTCAGGTTGGTCTCGAACTCCTGACCTTGTGATCTGCCTGCCTCGGCCTCCCAAAGTGCTGGGATTACAGATATGAGCCACTGCACCCCACCTAATGGTTGTGTTTTTTAGCCTCTGTAGTATTACCTCTGTGGCCTAAGTTTAGACTGTAATGATTGGTTTCCAGCGTGTTTATAAATGAGGCGAAAGAATTGTTGACCCTAGGGGCTCTGGGTCAGACTCACGGGGTTTGAGCCCCAGCCTTTTCACTTAGAGGTATATGCCCTTCAATAAGTTGCTTTCTGTGCCATGTTCCCCATTTCTAAAATAGTACCTGCCTCAGAATTGTGAGGATGAAATAATACATTTTTATTTATTTATTTATTTGTTTGTTTTTTGAGATGGAGTCTTGCTATGTCACCCAGGCTGGAGTGCAGTAGCACGATCTCAGCTCACTGCAAGCTCTGCCTCCCAGGTTCACGCCATTCTCCTGCCTCAGCCTCCTGAGTAGCTGGGACTACAGGTGCCCACCACCACGCCTTGCTAATTTTTTGTATTTTTAATAGAGACGGGGTTTCACCATGTTAGCCAGTATGATCTCGGTCTCCTGACCTCGTGATCCGCCCATCTCGGCCTCCCAAAGTACTGGTATTACAGGCATGAGCCACGGCACCTGGTCTGAAATAATACATTTTCTAAGCTAGATATTTAG
Organism: Hylobates moloch; assembly: GCF_009828535.3. NCBI lineage: Eukaryota > Metazoa > Chordata > Mammalia > Primates > Hylobatidae > Hylobates > Hylobates moloch. The sequence goes on from NW_026652284.1 coordinate 75,003,832, forward strand.
AATAAAGACTAGTACATAGTAGGCTTAACTATTATCTTCATGATGAAAATACTTTAAATTGACCCAGAGAAAACAAAATATGACTAAATGTTTGACTAGAGAAAAGTATTTCTCCTGAGGAGGACTCTTTATTGATTCCAAGAATAGTGGGAATGGCACTGGATTGAAGATTAAGTTTTTAAAACCAACTATTTGATATATAGAATTCTTACACTTGTAACATTTTGTAAATGTCTGTAAAATTATAAGCCAATCTAATTTATATAACTATCTACGTTTAAATAAATAATTGACTATTTGCTAATAATCCCACAATTCGTTTTCCACTGTACTGGGCACTGGTGAGTTAGGGTAAACTGTAACCCCTCAGAGCAACAGAAGTACCTTGTCTAAATTACCTTGTAAATGATAGAGCCATGTGTCTGAATCCACAGCCTGTATTCTCTACCCTTGTGCTTTACTGCTCTTAGGAGGTGGGAGCAGTTAGCAGTTTTTTGGGTGCCGGCCTCGCTTTTCTCTTCACAGTTCCATCTTCTGACTCTGTACCTGAAGGTGTCCACATTTAGCCAGGCTCGCAGTACTCTTCTTGATTCTTGGGGGCTGCCAAATGCACTGATGTGATATACTTGGACATCCAGCCCCTGACCCCATTAGGCCCCTGAAACATCTCCAGGGGAGTCAGTAACTCCTGCAAGAAGGCTTAAGGTGGATGTAAGGCCACATGGCAACATTGTCAGTGTCTGAGTCCTTGATTTTTATGTGACTTCTCATAGATAACAGAACTTAAAAATCATTTGGAGGCCAGGTATGGTGGCTCAGGACTGTAATCCCAGCACTGGGAGGCTGAGATGGGCAGATTGGCTGAGGCCAGGAGTTTGAGACCAGCCTGGCCAACATAGTGAAACCCCGTTTCTACTAAAAATACAAAAAAAAAAAAAAAAAAAATTAGCTGGGTGTGGTGGTGAGTGCCTGTAATCCCAGCTACTCAGGAGGCTGAGGCAGAGGAATCGCTTGAACCCAGGAGGCGGAGGTTGCAGTGAGCTGAGATTGTGCCACCGCATTCCAACCTGGGTGACAGAGTGAGACTCCGTCTGAAACAAAAAATGATGATAATAATTTGGGGAAATTTTATGAGTCTCTTTTGTTGCCCATAAATTGTGCTAAAAGCAGAGATAAAGGTTTTATCTTACTACTTCTGTATACTTTAAACATTTGTAAAAGAGGCAAATACACTTTCTTGGTGCAGCCTTGTCTACCTTTGACATTTTGAAGAAAAGAGAACAAAAATCAGATTGTTTTCAACCCCTCATAAAAGTTAGCCCATCACACTTTCTTAGACTTAGTTGTGTTGATAGTTCTTATAATACATTTACTCCTAGTATTGAGCGTTATATTTATGTTCACCTGAATCTTGGCTGAGTTTTTGTTTTTAATAAATACATGCATGGAATTTAAAGTTGACTTTTAAAATAGAGATTAATGTTATGTATCTTTCCTTTTAGCCTCCAGTCTGTGGACTTTGAAGCTGTGGCAATCACAGTGAAAGAGCTAGTTCGATATACACTCAGTATAAATCCAAATAACCATTCCTGGTTAATTATCCAGGCAGATATTTACTTTGGTAAGTGAGATGTTTAGTTGCTTTGTGTTTTGTTTTTATAGCATTTTTTGAAGTGAAAGTAAATATATAACCTATTTTATTTCAATACTTGTTTTGTTGAGATTTACTTGTCTTTAGTAAAATTAAAGCAGTAAAAGTATTTGTACTTTTTTTTAGTGTAGAACCTTTGGTTCAGATGCTTTTAATTTTATGTTGACTACTTTTATTCTCTTTTTTAAAAGAACAGTGAATATTTTTTTTGTGATGGAGTCTCATTCTGTCGCCCAGGCTGGAGTGAAGTGGCACGATCTTGGCTCACTGCAACCTCCGCCTCCCGGGTTCAGGCGATTCTCCTGCCTCAGCCTCCCAAGTAGCTGGGATTATAGGCACCCACGACCGTGCCTGGCTAATTTTTGTATTTTTAGTAGATACGGGTTTTCGCCATGTTGGCCAGGCTGATCTTGAATGCCTGACCTCAGGTAGTCTGCCCGCCTCGGCCTCCCAAAGTGTTAGGATTACAGGCGTGAGCCCCTGTGCCCAGCATGAATTTTTTAAATCTAATTAATTGGTAAAACATCTTTAAAGGAGAATGAAGTTTTCTTTTTAAAATGCTATTTAGAGATTCTAAAATCTCTGCAGGTACAGTTGATCATTATTTTTATTCTTGGAGATAGATCCTAACTCTCCCCATTACTTCTCTGATGGATTATATGTGATAAGGTTTTCCCACTTGTTACGAAACTTTCAATGCTTCTATTACTCTACAGATCAAATAAAATTTCTGACTAGAATCATTTCAGAATCTGTGTTTTAGGAGTTGGTTTTTAATTTTTAAGATTTTTTCCTATCATGCTTGTTTCCTAATGAGTTGAATATTTTTAAAGGGAAAGTTCAAGATATGAAGATAAAAGGGATAGTGTGCTGAACACCCATGGGTCTACCACCCAGCTACTAATTAACAGTAATTAGCTCATGGCCAGTCTTGTTTCACGTGTCCCCTTTCCCACATCATTCCTCTCTCCTCTGGATTATTTTGATGCAAATGCTGATTTTTAATGCTCATTTCCACCCCAGCCCCCAAAAGAAGCTATCAGGTTCTCGATATCTATCAAGTTCAAGATATCAGCTTGATAGCTGTCAATTTCTTGATATACCGATTCTGAACTACTTCACAAAATCATAATTTGTTTCTAGTTTGGACATTTGGGAAATAAAATCTCCAGCTACCAAATTCTGTACTAGGATATTTGGCAAGAAATATGAATTAACATTTTATTTCTAGATCTGTGGTTAGAATCTGCTTTTGTTAACTTATGAAGTTGCACCTGACTCTTAACAAAGGAATCCCTGTTTTTCAACTGTTACCTCTAATGACTTATGTCTGTTTTTCTGTTTCAGCAACGAATCAGTATTCAGCAGCTCTTCACTATTACCTCCAGGCAGGAGCTGTGTGTTCTGACTTCTTTAACAAGGCTGTGCCCCCTGATGTTTATACAGACCAGGTAAATTGTTTTCATGGGCTGGCTGGCTTCTTGCCTACCTGTATATGTTCTTCCTGGGCCCCCTTTTGGCTGAACTTACCCATTTCCTTGTAATGTGATCGTAAGTCCCAGGTTCATGGCTCTAGAACACATTGCTCTGTGTATTTTCATTGTCCTTATTTCTAGCACCTATTGCTGTCCTGATTCCCCGAGAACACCTCAAATTCAACTTGTCCAAACTGATTTGTGTCTGTCTTTACCATAAAGTAATAAACTCCTAATACACTCCTAATAAATTCACCTGCCCTTTCAAAAACAAAAACCCCTGCAAAATACTAAACATTTTTGTTTAACCATTTGAGTTGTTCAAGCCCAAACCCTGACCATCATTTTTGGCTTTTTTCTTTACTGACCCTTCTGCCACCATCCAGTTAGCTCTCAAATCATATGGATTCTATCTCCTAAATCCCTATTTTTTTCCCTAATTTCTTTGGTATATATTTAAGATATACAGAATAATGTTTTAATATACAGTGAGATGATTACTACAGTCAAACAAAAAAACATATCCGTTGCCTTCCTTACCCATTTTTTGTGATAAGAGCACCTAAAATCTACTCTTAGCAATTTTTAGTATACATTACAGTATAATGAATTCTAGTCCTCATACTGTATATCAGCTTGCTAGACTTTTTCTATCTAATTGCAAATTTGTGCCCTTTGACCTACTTCTTCCCATTTCCTCCCCATTCCTGCACCTGGTGTCAAATTTTGTCCATTTTTTTTTTGGATATGCGTTGCTATTTCCTCTGATGTAGGCTACCAGTATCATAACTTAAATGATATTTAAAAAATACTTATAATGGCTTTCAAAATAAGATTGAACATTTATTAGATTTTTGGGTTTTTTTTATAGCACTTTTAAGTTCACAGCAAAATTGAATAAAAGGTACAGAGTTCCCATATACTCCCTGTTCCTCCACACACAGCTTCCTCTTTTGACATCCCATACCAGAGTGGCACATTTGTTACAATCCATGTTAGCTGTTTTTTGAAAATAATGAGAATTTTGCTTTTGTAGGTAATAAAACGAATGATAAAATGTTGTTCTTTGCTGAATTGCCACACACAGGTTAGTTTATAATATTATGAAGTTCAATTTTTTATGTATGTTAGAGTTTATAATAAATATAAAGCATTGAACTGGAAATCAGCTTTTATTTTCCATATCAGAATCACTTAGGGTATGTAAGAATTTGGCATGTTCTTTAAATTTTTTTTAATAGTTTATAGAATGTCAACTAAAATGAAAGTATGAATTAAAAACATTGACCTTTAAACCTCCTAAGTGGGAAAAAAGCATTTTTCAAGTTTTTAAAGATACTTTAGATTAGAAATGTGCATTAGTCATTAGGCAAATGCAAATCAAAACCATGAGATACCACTTCCTACCCACTGGGATGGCTGTAATCTAAAGATATTTAAAAACAAATGTTGGTGAGGATGTGGGGAAATTGGCACCCTCATATGTTGCTGGTGGGAATATAAAATGGTGTAGCATCAAAATGGTGTAGACTCAGGAAAACAGTTTCCCAGTTCCTCAAAAAGGTAAACATAAGAATTACTATATGACCCAGCAGTTTCACTCCTAGGTGTATACCCAAGAGAATTGAAAACATATGTCCACAGAAAAAGTTGTACACAAGTGTTCATAGCAGCATCATTCATAATAGCCAAAAAGTAGAAACAACCCTAATGTCCATCAAATGATGAATGACTGAACACAATGCAGCATATCTATGCAATGAAATATTATTCAGCCACAGAAAGGAATGACTTACTGTTGCGTGATACAGCATGGGTGAACCTTGAAAGAGTATGCTAAGTGAAAGAAGCTAGAATCAAAAGGCTACATAGTCTATGATTCCATTCATATGAAATGTTCAGAGTAGGCAGATGTATGGAGACAAAGTAAATTAGTGGTTATCAGAGGCTTGAGCTGAGAGGGAATGGAGAGTGACTGCTAATGGACTTTTTTGGGGGAAGTAATGAAAATGTTTTGAAATTACAGAGTGGTCGTGGTTGTACAACTTGGTGAATATACCAAAAACCACCAGATTGGGTACTTTAAGAGGGTAACTTTTATGGTTTCTGAATTAAATCAGTAAAAACTATTTTTTAAAGAGATGAACATGATGACCTGAGTGAATGTTTTCTATGTTAAGCAGACTGGCAGCCTAAATTTTTCCAAAATGAGTGTCTATACTTGCCAGCTATGAAAGGTTTAATTGCACACTCTGTATGTCCTTGAATGTCATGACACTTTGGCTTGGCAGTTTTCCACCCCCTTCAGTTTTCTGAACTGGCTTTTTGCCAGCTTCTCATTCAAACAAACCTCTAAATATTTGTGGTTTAGGTCACTGATGAAGAGAATATTGGTCAGACAGACACGTGTATAAAGGTTTTTGAAATTAAAATTGGATGGAATCCATAAATATGAGCTGATTCAATATGATCTATAAGGCTTCTTAAAGAATATATTCTTCATATAAGAATAATTCAAGATTACCCTGTAAAACCAAGCTTTCATTACATGAAACCATTTTTAAATCTTTGTTAATGTAGGTGGCCATTTTATGTCAGTTCCTCAGAGAAATTGACTACAAAACAGCGTTTAAATCTCTGCAAGAACAAAACAGGTATGAATAATTTTTCAAAAATAATGAGGTCAACATTTTTCTGCTTAAGAAGTAACTGAATTCTGTCTTTTAGTCATGATGCTATGGACTCCTACTACGACTACATATGGGATGTTACCATTTTGGAATACTTGACTTGTATCCTTTTCATCAATGTATGTGATGTTAGAATGATCCATTTTTATAATGAAATATTTAATATTGTATATTTTCCAAATCAAAACTGAAAATGAGTTGAGATTCTCTTATTATATTTAATACTATCAGATTTATTTTCCTTAACTGATTCATTAGATCTTCATCATAAAAGAGGAGAAACAGATAAAAGACAAATTGCAGTAAGTTACCTTATGCCTTTCTTCAGTGGTATAGTTTCCAGAATATTAAACAATTGTTAAGATGTGAACCAACAAAAAATAGATTTTGTGTACCTAGTTACTGCCAGAATTTTATTATCAGCGTTTACTTTATAAAAGATCTTTTTTTGATAATTTTAAGTGTTCCATGTCATTATATATTATTTTCAAATGTTAGATCATGTCATTTCTCTGTCCCAAACCTTCCAATGGCTTCTCATCTCACACAAAGTTAAAAGTCTTACAATGGCTTTATAAGGCTCTATACACCTTGACCTCTAGCCTGTCCATCTGACTTTTCCTCCTTGCTAATTTCTGCTACACCAGTACCCCTCCTGTTCTTTGAACAAGCCAAGAACATTGACCACCTAAGGGCCTTTGAAATTTTCTCTTCCAAGAACATCCAACTTCCCTCAGATCTCTCCTCAATCATCCTTTCCTGATCATCTTATAAAGTAACAATTTCTGCTTCCCTTTTCCCTCCAGTACTCTTATTCTCATTTCTTTTTACATTTTTCTCCAGAAACTTATCAACATCTAACATACTGTATATTTTCCTAATATCTATTTCCCCAGGAGGGTAAGGACTTGTTTTGTCATAGTTGGTCCCTAGAATGGTGCCTGGCACATATTAGGTGCCCCAGAATCACTGATTAGTTGAACTCTTTATCTAAATTTGATGTATGGGCCAAAACATTTTAAATTGTATGGCCATATTTACTTGTCTAACATTTACTGCAGCAGTATCACCACAGATCTTTTCTTTGCTCTTTCACTTATATTAATTTTAAAAAATGCCATTTATTAAGGGTCTTTTAAACTTTGTACTTGGACTAAAATGTATGCCCATTGTTTAGAAGAAACAGAATAATAACAGTATTTAAAAAAGGAAAAAGAACATGAAGGCCAGTTCCACTTGATTGGAGGCAATTCATTCTCCCTTTTCTAATTTACCTTGGGCTGGAAGGCAATATTGAAAAATTTTCCTAGCTCCTTTTTGCTGTTTCCAAACCACTTCTACTGGTATCATTTTTTGAGACCCTTATCCTTCATACCTTACTTCCTTACTAGCTCACGTAAGCATCTGGTTGTTCCTCTACATGTGTCAAAAGACGTGATGAATTTACCTGTCACCCTGAGCTTTACAAGTCCTTGCCAGCCTCAGATCTATGGAGTGTTATTTTTACTCTGTACCAGCCACTCACACCCAAAGCCATGTCTTACTGTCAGGCACAATTGTTCTACATTAGATCTTATACTGCAACCCACTCTCTGCCCATAACCTATCCTTCTGTTACTTCCTGGCTCCTGAGCCCCTCATGATCAGTGGGATGTTGAGGTTTGTGACATTTTTTTTTCCCAGTCATTCCCTTCCATCTTCCCTTCTCTACTCATCTCAAGTACGACAAATACTATTCTGCACACTGAGAGATACCGATTCAGTTGGTCTGAAGTGGAACCCTGGAATCCAATTGTTAAGTTTCCCGGGTAGTCTGATGATGAACCAGGCTTGGGAACCCCTGCTATGATGGAACTACTCTTGATCAGTATTTTTAGCATCTTCACTTTATCCTTTACCTCACCTGGGAAAGCCCTAGCCCTGCATAAGTTCAGAAACTTACGTGTTTTATTTTCTTGGGCTACTGAGACTGTTGGAAAAAGTCCTACAACTGGTGCCACTGCCAAACCAGTCTCCAACCTTATTTGGCCCGTCAGCTTTTTTGTTTTACCTGCCACTAGTTCGGTAGTCCACATTCTCTTCGTGGACTCTAATTTTTAGACTTTCCTGTTTCAGCCCCTGTCCTCTCTCTACTTTTTCCATACTCAGTAACTTCTTTACCTCTTCTGTGCTTGAGATATACCAGTGAAGACAGGCCAGGCTCTGTCCTCATGGATGTTAGAGTCTTGGGAATGGTGACCTTGTGAGTGCTAGCTTACAATTCCTATTTCATTCGCTGCTTCCTGCCTTTAAAATCTACAGCTGTACTCATTGTTAAGCCCACTATGCAGCCCATAAGAGGTTATACTACTCTTTGATGAAGGCAAATTTTTATGCTTTGAATTCTCTCCCCCTCAATAACTTTTTAATGAGTTAGTTGATTTCCTATATAGTCAACCTCTCCCATAGTCTATACAATATTTCATCTTAATACAAGTTTTTGTTGTCTATGCCTCCACCTCCAGCCCCCTCATCCCTCTCTGCCTAGCTTTTGAAGCTCTTCAAGCCAGCAATTTGATTTCTGCCATCACCGTTCTTTTCTCTCAAGAGCCACCAAATGCCAGATCCAGTGGATACTTTTCAGTCCTTTTCCTGATTACATCTCCTTCCTTCTTGAAAGTCTTTATTCCTTTGGCTTCCCTGACATCATTTTTATTGGATTACTTTCTCTATTTCTTCCTTTTCTTTGTTGTGGGTGTCTCATTCTGCCTACTCCTTAAACTTGGTTTTCTCAAGAAGTTAGTCCTTGGGTTACTTTTCTGTAACCCTACATTCTCCCTAGGTAATTTAATCCACTCTTGGTTTTGATTCCTGTCCACATGGGGTGTATTACTGCTCTCAAATATCTGGCTCCTATTCCAACTTCTGTCTCACACTTCGGGTTTTTATAGCCAGTTATCTTTGGGATATCTGTTTGAAACAACTCTGGTTATACTCTACTACCAACTTTTGCCACATGCATTCCTTCATGTTGAAATGGCATCATCCAGCAATTTCTCCTATTCCCTAACTTCCCATACCTGATGATCATATCTGAATAGTCATCTCTCTCTTCAAGCCACATGTCAGAAGTCTTATTGTTTAAAGAAATTCTAGGCCGGGTGCAGTGGCTCACGCCTGTAATCCCACCACTTTGGGAGGCTGAGGTGGCAGATCACCTGAGGTCAGGAGTTTGAGAGCAGCCTGGCCAATGTGGTGAAATCCCGTCTCTACTAAAAAATACAAAAATTAGACGGACGAGATGGCGGGCATTTGTAATCCCAGCTACCTGGGAGGCTGAAGCAGGAGAATCACTTGAACCCGGGAGGCAGAGGCTGCAGTGAGCTGAGATCACGCCATTGCACTCCAACCTGGGCGACAAGAGTGAAGCTCCGTCTCAAAAAACAAACAAACAAAAAAAAACCTAATCTTTTTTTTTTTTAAATCTATAGATTTTAAGGTCCTAAACACTCCATAGCAAAAAACTAGTGGGTATATTTAGTTGGTTGAGGCACTTCTTTCTAATCATGAAAAGTTGAGCCACTATATGCGACTATAGTGCTGAGCCACTAGTTATTTTTGCACATTAACAAGTGGAGCCCTAGTTTAACTCTAAAAATTGCCATGTAGAGCTTACTTAAACTTTCAAATAAATTTACATGAATTTACTTAATATATTAAAATGGCACTTAAGTAATTCCATAAACTATGGCTCAGTAGTCCATCTTTCCTTGAGAGTGGCCCTGGTTAATCTTTATGTTAATTTTTTTTCCAAGACTCTTGGGTTTTACAATTAGAGGTTCAGTTAATCATTAAACTTTATCGTTGTTAGCACGTAGGTAGCTTTATATTACTTGTACCAACAAAACTTAATTTTTGACACACCTCTAATAACATCACTTTTCTGTTTTGGAAGATCAAAGCCATCGGCCAGACAGAGTTGAATGCAAGCAATCCAGAAGAAGTGTTACAGCTGGCAGCGCAGAGAAGGAAAAAAAAGTTTCTCCAAGCAATGGCAAAACTTTACTTTTAAGCAGTTAAATTTTTCTAACTTTTATTTTTTAAACAATGGGCTAAAAATAAACAGTATTAAAAGGTTAAGTTTATATAATACATATGTACACAATTAGTGGTGTTTTCTTTTCAGACAAAATACTGAAACAAATATTAGTTTAAAAACAAACTATACAGAAGACTTCATACCATAATAGCTTAAATTTATAATTTCTTCAAAGGGAGAAGAGATTCACATATCTGATAACAAAATAAACTAGCAATCTAGTTTTCTAATCTACTTTATGAGGTTGGATTTTTTTTTTAAAAGCTAATTTAAAATATTTAGAAATAGCCTATGTACAGCAAGTTTTTGTGTCTTTTTTTAATAAATAGATTTCTAGGAGTCAGTATATATTTAATACTCTTCTTCCTTAAGAAAATAGAAGTTTAGGTCAAGTGTTATCACTTCGACACTGTCCTTATCTCACAATGGAGGAATTTAGGAAGGACCTTAACAGTTTTACAAACATAAATAAAGCCTTAGTCACACTAAATTAAAAAAAAATTCCTTAGGGATATCTTGAGAGTAATAAAGTGACTTCCTCATATAAATAGTTTGAAAGGGAACTTAAGTTTTTCACCCAAATTGTGATACACAAAAAGGTTATTACCAAGCAACTACATGTCAATAAAGCCCCAGTCAGGAAGGAGCCACAGCATTTATCTTGTTTATAATTTCTTTGGTACTCCCACTGTTTAGAGCACAGGTTGAACACCATGTTCATCTAAGCCTTATTAGTTAAAAAATGTGTTATGGCAAGGCAAATAAACTAGTTTAAAAAACATTAAATTTCACCATTTGTAGAAATTCAAGTTTTATAATAGCTTGCTATAGCAGCTATAGATAAATTAGTCACCTTATTACAAAACTAAACCTTTGTAAACAAGTTTAAATTTAATTTTCAAGAACCAAATTGCACTAGTCAAGAGTGTAGGAATTTTGAGAATCTAACAACTAGATTCAAAGTACTATATCACTTAGTATACCCTTTAAGGTAGCACTTATCCAGTCCAAAACTCCAGTGACAAAATTCCTAGTTTATCAAGATAAACACAGTAACACTGGATTAAAGGAAAAACATTGCTATGGTATAGACTGTGGTTGGCTTCTATCCAGTAACCTTGGTAATGAAGACATCTTTGTAAACAAGTCCTGCTGTTTCTTTAACAGCTAACATAGGAAATAATTAAATGTATTCTTTAGTGCCAATTGTAAGTTTTAAAATCAAAGAATGGCAGTGTAACTTCTGAATTGGCTAGGACAATCAGTCACAGCACTATTTTCCTGTAAAACTTTAGTAGTTCAGTGATACCAGTTCTACCCAGTCTTGGTGAATTCCAACTTGTTTGCTTAGTTATCTTCTTTAGTGTTTTCCTGGTGGTTTTTCAGTGCTCTTCGGTGGTGTCATAATGCCTCCATTGCACACTGGTGACAACTGTCCCCCTTTTCTGAAGGTGTTTATGTAATTTACTTCTTCCTATACATGGGAAGAAATCATGCACTGATTTCATAAATCAAAGTCAAACCAGACTTCTGGGTACTTATCTGAGATTATTTAGGCCTAATTTTAACAGTCTTTTTATGTCTTTACAAGTGTGAAGGGTTTCTGAAAGTTTCTTTAACATGTTATATATCTATCTCTCTATCTATCTATCTATCATCTATCTATCTATCTATCTATATAATTTTTTTTTTTTTTTTTGAGACAGAGTCTCGCTCTGTCACCCAGGCTGGAGTGCAGTGGCGTAGTCTCAGCTCACTGCAACCTCCACCTCCTGGGTTCACGCCTTTCTCCTGCCTCAGCCTCCTGAGTAGCTGGGACTACAGGCACGTGCCACCACACCTGGCTAATTTTTTGTATTGTTAGTAGAGACAGAGTTTCACTGTGTTAGCCAGGATGGTCTTGATCTCCTGACCTCATGATCCGCCCGCCTCGGCCTCCCAAAAAGTGCTGGGATTACAGGCGTGAGCCACCGCGCCCAGCCATAACATGTTATATATATTTTAAACTCTTATCTAGACTGTTGGCATTGATCTTGAGACAGTTCACAAATCTTGCTCTGATTTCAAAGTAATTTTATTAACTTTTCTACATTTTGAAATCAGTGTGCCCATTAGAACTTTCTTTCCCCTGAAACTGCCTGAAGGAGTACTCTATTCCTACCATCAGTTTCAGTGACTTACTAGATTCAGATAGCAAAGCCAAAAAACTCACAAAAAAACATACCAGCATAGCCAAATAGTTTGTATGTGTCTGGATATTATGTCTGTCTTCCATAGGAATCTTCTTAGAAGTCTTCAGCTTCACTGGACTAGTACTTTTTACTACATTGACAAAAGGTACCATCCAATCTACACATTCTGAAATACTGTCCCACTCCAAACCTAGATAGATAGAAAAAAGTTAGAAAAGCATGAAGGTTGTACATCAGAAACTCTCTTACATATGTCTGATGTACTTGCTGCTGTTTTTGAGATATTTTAAAAAGAAACCAAATCATAACAAGTTTAGCATGTCAAAACAGATTATCACTCTCAAACTATTTACATGACTATGTTGAAGGGAAAAAGGACTTCAGAACTTCTTAACCAGTACCTTCTACATATGAAATTGAAATGGTCAAATCCCAAAGATTCGTTTCAACTGTATTTAAATTCCATTTGGTCTTTTTGTTGATAAACATTCAGGATTGGAAAGTACTTCTAACAGAAAGATAATCACTGGGAACAGCTAATTTTTTTTTTTTTGCCAAAGTTTTAAATTCATGTTTAGCAGAATGTTTCTAAAGTTCAGAGACTGTAGTCCCATTAGAAGTTGTGAAAAGGTAAGAAGACAACAAATAGAGAGTCTTACCTGAGGCTTTCTTAACCACTTCAATGGAGGTAAAATGGCACAAGGCAGCAGCAGTCAGTATTCTGTACTGGAACTCTAATGAATCAATGGCTAGAATACACAGATCTAAAAGCTAACAAAGGAAAAACAAAAGTACAAGCAATTTAGGAGAAAGATGAGTACTAAATGTCTCTTGCTAAAACTTTAGGGATCTAGAGATAAATAAGCCACCACCCGGCCGGGCACGGTGGCTCACGCCTGTAATCCCAGCACTTTCGGAGGCCGAGGCGGGTGAATCACGAGGTCAGGAGATCGAGACCATCCTGGCTAACATGGTGAAACCCCGTCTCTACTAAAAAAAATACAACAAATTAGCCGGGCGTGGTGGCAGGCGCCTGTAGTCCCAGCTACTCAGGAGGCTGAGGCAGGAGAATGGCGTGAACCTGGGAGGCGGAGCTTGCAGTGAGCAGAGATCGTGCCACTGCACTCCAGCCTGGCCGAAAGAGCGAGACTCCATCTCAAAAAAAAAAAAAAAGCCACCAACCTGAAGGAAGAAGTAGACAAGGAAGGACTGTTGTAATACAGTGTGACATGTACTAGCAGGAAGGGCACCTAATCTAGATTGGAAAAGATAGGGATGGCCTCAAATTGCCATAAATGGGTCTTATAAGATAAGGCAGCCAGGAAGAGTAGGAGGCAGAGAATGTTCTAGGTATAGGAACATCACTTGGAACTCAGTTCACAGTTCAGAACTCCTAAGGTGAAAAATATGAAATGAGTACTTTTCCTTCATATCTTATCAAGAAAGATGAGGGGTGGTGGCTAGAAAGAGGCATGGTCTAGATTGGATCACAAAGGGTCTTTAAGAAATCAGAATTTTATAGGCTGATTCTTGAAGTTACCGGAAGATTTTTAAATCAAAGTTCCATTTTAAGAAAGATACCTTAGAATGCAGTGAAGCAGACAGACTAGAAGAAAACATGTTTATTAAGCAGTGAGATTAGTTAAAAGGCTGTATAATCTAGGCAATAAGAGCTGAACAAGTAGCAGTGGAATGGTATAGTGTAAAAGGGGTAGATTTCACAGATTTGAGAAGATACTTGTGCAGTGGAATTAAACTTCAATTCTGTTTGTCCTCATTGGTCCAGAAGGTAGGAGAAATGGGAGAAGAGCTGGGAATTGGAAGTGAAATATTACTGTTATATGCCTCTAGAAACTCCACATTGTTTATCGGCTTATCAAAGATTTACCATCACTATCAGAAGGGTATAGCTGCCTAGGACAATTTGGGATGCTAGGAATTCTGGATGAAAAAATTAAGCTTTTAATAAAAAGTTTTATAAAATAAACCAATTTCAGTATACTTAGTGGTTATCCAGTTTGAGTATTCATAATGTGCTAGATTTAAGCACCACTGCCCACAAATTTTAACCTAAGTGACTTAATAATTATCCCCAAATGTCTTCCATATGTTAGATTTTCACATCCCACATAGAATAAGAAGATAGATTTTCTTCACTTTTGTTATATGGCAGATACAGCAGCCTTAAGATTACTTACGAGAAGTAAGCCAGAAAGAATGGGATCTCCTTTTTTTTTTTTTTTTTTTAATTTTTTTAGATGGAGTCTTGCTCTGTTGCTCAGGCTGGAGTGCAGAGGATCTTGGCTCACTGCAACCTCCACCTCCCAGGTTCAAGTGATTCTCCTGCCTCAGTCTCCCAAGTAACATGTTGGCTAGGCTGGTCTCAAACTCCTGACCTCAAGTGATCTGCCTGCCTGCCTCAGCCACCCAAAGTGCTGGGATTAGAGACCTGAGCCACAGCGCCCGGCCAGATCCTCCTCCTCCTCTACTTACTTACTTTGTTAAATATGCTAGCCTGGAAAAGTTTACTTCGAATTTATGTTCTAAAAAATTTTTTTAACAAAGTAATTTTAATTCTGATATTTAACTTGATAGGCACTCTGTGTAACCAAATGTAAAGACATCATACAGAATAATTCTATGCCATTATAAAGCTTAAACACAACTGGCGAAAAAATGCTTTTCTCCATTTTATATCAAAAACAGATACTTTGGTTTGGACTCCTAAAGAATGAAAGTACTCAGAAAAGTGTAAGGACTTTGTTTTTCTAGAAATATTAAGCAACATAAACACTGGGGACAGAACTTTATGCGTCAAAAGTTTTGTTCTAGAATTAAGGAGTGAAGTCAATATGTCATTTTGTGGCATAGCCTATTTAAGACTATATACACTAAAACCTGTAATTAATAACATTACCATTGAATCAATAAAAATGTCAGTACCTGAGCTATTTGAATGAATGTTTCCTGAGAATACTGAGGTAGAAGAA
Organism: Hylobates moloch; assembly: GCF_009828535.3. NCBI lineage: Eukaryota > Metazoa > Chordata > Mammalia > Primates > Hylobatidae > Hylobates > Hylobates moloch. Next base: position 75,018,908 of record NW_026652284.1, read on the forward strand.
CTTTAGGAGCATCTTTAAGAGCATCAACTTGGAGAAAGAGATTTAGCCAGGAGATGATTGTTACAGGACAAAGTTCCCATTTTAAAGCCTGTTAAACAAAATTTAAAAATGCCTGTTAATGAATGTAGACACATACACCACATTATATAGTAGAGGTTAGAGGTTAAGTAAATTCCCCATTCAACCATAACCATTGTCAATATTTTGATGCATTAACCTCTTAGAACTGGATCCTAATACCTCAGTTTTGACTTTTTACATTGTAGTATTTGAGATTCAATCATAACTACTTATGTTACTTAGTAACATGGTTTCTTTTTTGCAACTAGGAAAACATAATTATTATTACCTTTAATATAATGAGTTCCATCCTTAAGATATCCTCTTCACTGCAAGCACCATCAGTGACGTAAGCAAACTCTTGGAGTTTAGGAGCGTAGATTTCCTTTAAATTGTAATACTTTTATTGAGTACAATTGAGATTGAAATTAATTACAAATTACAAATCCTCAGTCTACAATGGGGTTACATCCCAATAAACCAAAATATCGTTTTAAGTAGAAAGTGCATTTTCATTTTCTTGCAGAAATAAGCAAAGACAAAAAGTACATTTTCTTTTTTTTTTTTGAGGCAGTCTCACTCTATCACTCAGGCTGGAGTGCAGTGGTGCAATCTCGGTTCACTGCAACTTCCACCTTCCAGGCTCAAGTGATTCTTGTGTCTCAGCCTCCCCAGTAGCTGGGGTTACAGGTGTGTGCCACTATGCCTGGCTATTTTTTGCATTTTCAGGAGAGAGAGGATTTCACCATTTAGGCCAGGTTGATCTCAAACTCCTGACTGCAAATGATTTGCCCGCCTTGGCCTCCCAAAGTGCTGGGATTAACCACCGCACCTGGCCAGAAAGTGCACTTTCAACTTACAGTATTTTCGACCTAAGCAGACATAGCTCTGTTGTATGTCAAGGGGCATAATGAATGCAGGTTGTTTTCAACCATCATAAAGTCAAAACATCGTAGGTCAAACCATGGTAAGTAGGGGACCATCTATATACAAATCACACACAGCCTTCAGATTTAAGGACAGCTTCACTAACTATAAATCTCAGTAAAATAATTCTATAGTCAAAACAAAGTAAGATATTTTCATATCTAGGTATCTAGTAACTATATTGATTATCAACACTTCTTTTCATAGAATTGACTTTGAATTTTCATTAATACAACTAGAATGTCTTATGTCATTTCAGTTAAAGGACAGCCAAACTTAGTTTTAAGATTGCCTGATATGTTGGTCAGATCAAAAGGAGACACCCTGCCGGGTGCAGTGCAGCAGCTCACACCTATAATCCCAGCACTTTGGGAGGTCGAGGTAGGAGATCACCTGAGCCCAGGAGTTTAAGACCAGTGCGAGCAACAAAGAGAAACGCTGTCTCTACAAGAAAAAATAGCCAGGCATGGTGGTGGATCCCTGTAGTCTCAGCTATTCCGGAGGCTGAGATGGGAGGATCGCTGTGGCCTGGGAGGTCGAGGCTGTACTGAGCTACAGTAGTGCCACTGCATCCAGCCTGTGTGACAGCAAGACCCTGTCTCAAAAAACAAAAGCAAAGCACCCAACAAATAAGGTCTAGAAACTAAAAACATTTCCTTTACCCTAGTACAAAAATATGGTTAATCAAAAAATACTTTGTGCAGTTTGGCTAACAGGTCTGTCTTAGCACTCCAGAGAAGAATTAGAATCATCAAAGGATTAGGTGTCTCCCACATAGGAGAACAGGCTAAAAGATCAGGATTTCAGTCTAGAAAGTTGTCTAAAACAGTATAATTTCAAGTAAGGATAGACTGAACACAAGTTTATGTGCCAAATTCAGCAGAATTTGGGGATGGCTCTTAAGGCTCAAAAGACATTTAAAAGAAAAAGGAAAACAGTTAAAAAATTAATATAGGATCACAATCCCTCTTCTCTCAAAATGATACCAGCTATAAAAGTTTTAGATGAAAGTATTGATGATATCCATCATGTATTAAGAAAAGTAAATTGAGCTTATGTAAAGGAAAATCTTAAGAAAGGAGGTGCCTTCTATCAGGGCAGCACCATCAGATACAATAATACTAGGCTGGCCGGGTGCGGTGGCTCATGCCTGTAGTCCCAGCATGTTGGGAGGCCGAGGCAGGTAGATCGCCTGAGTCAGGAGTTCAAGACCAGCCTGGCCAACATGGTGAAACCCCATCTCCACTAAAAATACAAAAATCAGCTGGGCATGGTGGTGGGCGCCTGTAATCCCAGCTACTCGGGAGGCTGAGGCAGGAGAATCACTTGAACCTGGGAGGCAGAGGTTGCAGAGAGCCAAGATCGCGCCATTGCACTCCAGCCTGGGCAAAAGAGTGAGACTTCGTCTCAAAAAAAGAAAAAAGAAAAAAAAAAGGCTGGATAAACCATTATTCTAACCCAACACAGTACTCATTTCATTTCATTTTATTAGCTGTTTAGTTTTCAAAGGTCATTCTGTTGAATACAAATGCTATAATTATGTATATAAATAGAGCATCAATATGTTTCATTTGGCAGAATGAGCCACGGGACATTTCACTTAGATACTAATCCCAGAATCTAAACTAGAGATTTACAATAAGGCTCAGACATTACAGAGGGAACTATGATAATTTATCATTCATCCCTGTGGTAATGTTCAGAAAATGTACTGAGAAACAAAAACATTCATTTTTCTAAGGAGTTAATATAAAACATAGTATTCTTTGGGATTAATATGTTGATTTAAAAAAAAGTTTGGGATAAATATATCTAAGGATAAACTTTGAGAACTTACCTCAAGTTTGGAAGCAATGAATAATGAGGTAATTCCAATGAGTTGAAGCATATTTTTATTTATATCCTTTTGTGTCAACATAAATCTATCAAAAAAGTCTTGTGCAAGATAAAATGTTTCCCTATGGAGTGTGTATACTTCACATACCTAGAGAAGAATCCAAACATTTAAATATTATCCTCTGAATTTCTCCAAATTTGAAAGTCATCTCTTAGCATATCAGATTTTAAAATATGTTTAAGCCAAACTGATAGCAAAGCTAAGATAGGAAAGGAAAAAAAGAAACTAAGATGTACTATTAGGATAAACAAATCTATTACTATCCACATTTACTAGTTTTATAGTTTTTCTTACCTCATTTATTTTTCATATTTTACTGCACTGTTAAAAATTATCAAAGGATACTGAATGGTTAACACTGATGATAAACAAAATCTTATCTCTTGTTTCTGACTTTAATAGGAATTGCCCTGATGTTTCACTATTGTTATTAATAATAATAAATAGTATCTGTCATTTCTACACTTTGAGGGAAAGCTTTTAATTCTCACAGTAACTCCATAAGTAGGTACCATTATCCCCATTTCGGAGATGAGGAAATAAAGATATATACCAGAGTTTTTTTTGTTTTTTTGTTTTTTTTTGACAGGGTCTCACTTTGTCACCCAGGCTGGAGTGCAGTGGCTCACTGCAACCTCTGCCTCCCAGGTTCAGGCGATTCTCCTACCTCAGCCTCTGAGTAGCTGAGATTACAGGTGTGTGCCACCATGTCCAGCTAATTTTTTGTATTTTTAGTAGAGATGGGATTTTACCATGTTGGCCAGGCTGGTCTCGAACTCCTGGCTTCAACTGATCTGCCTGCCTCAGTCTTCCAAACTGCTGGCATTACAGGTATGAGCCACCACACCTGGCCACATGGGTTTCTAATAATGAGTTAAGAAAATCTCTTTTGCTGGCCGAGTACGGTGGCTCACACCTGTAATCCCAGCACTTTGGGAGGCCAAGGCGGGAGGATCACTTGAGGTCAGGAGTTCAAGACCAGCCTGGCCAATAGGGTGAAACCCCGTCTCTATTAAAAATACAAAATTTAGCCGGTATGGTGGCCCACGCCTGTAATCCCAGCTGTGTAAGTGGCTGAGACAGAAGAGTCGCTTGAACCCGAGATGCATAGGTTGCAATGAGCTGAGATTGTGCCATTCCATTCCAGCCTGGGTGACAACAGCGAGGCTCCATCTCAAAAAAAAAAAAAAAAAGAATGTCGAATTTCAAAAAATGTCTTTTGCATCTATTGAGATCTTAGCATTTTTCTTATTTACCGTTAAGGTAATAAATTAATAGATTTTCAAATGTTGAATCAAGTTTGCATTCCTAGACTGAAGAATATACTAAGACAGAGTTTAACACTGCCGGATTTGATATACTGTGTATGCTCTTGCATACATAATCATATTTAGGTAAAAACAGGAATAAATTGAATAGGATAACCACTGGATGAGTATCAGTATAACAAAAAGGAAAAAAATTAAAAATTAACATAATTGTGCTTAAGTTGATTCCATGATCACTAGACGCTCAGAAAAAGTCAAAACCCAATGCCTTCTTGTGCCCACAATTCAAATACAATCTCTCCTTCTAGTCAAAATAAGGAAAAAGATGACCTGATGCAAAAGGACAACATTTTAGTCTTAAAAACTGTTCTGATAGCTTCTGAGATCTATTCTGCCATGTGTTCCTCCTCCAAAAAGTCTATGGTCTTTTTCCCTTAGAATGCTTCATCTCTGTCTTTAAAGAGACTACAGAGCAAATATCCAAGAGTTGGAGGAAAAATCAGTTTGTCATCAACATAAGTAATCATTTTCTCAATAATAATTTTAGAAACTTTTTTAGAGCTATTATCCAGAGAAAGGGAATGGACCTAAACAAGAGAGAAAATTCTGGCACAAATCTATAGGGGCTTCAGGATCACTATTCCTTTAAATTAATGGTATACTTTGGAAAAGAACAGAAGAATATAATAAAGAGAAGGTATCTGGACCATAGAGGGCTTAGAGCTTCCAGATACCCATAGTCTCATTATGGTTTAGGATATAGAAATCAGGATTCCTCATCATCATTTGATTTTGTTAATACAGAAAAGACTTGAGGGCCCTGAAGCCTAGTTCTAGTTCTTCACTTTGTATAGCATAATTGAAAACCTAATCAACTATACGTTCCATTCACCTTGAGTATCTGTGGCACCCAGAAAGTGGCCGGTACACAGCAGTATCCACAGATAACAGGAATTCTGAATTGGGTTTAGTTACATGTAGTAGCTTTGTCTTGATTTTACTCTCATAGAGTCACTTTCCATTTTGGGTGCAATCAACTACAGTAAGTACCTCAAAAAAGACAGCTTCCTGGGGATGAACAATAAACTCTTGAGAGTACATGGAAAGCACATTTACAGCTAAATATTCTTCCATCATACAGAGACAAAGGAAATTTGCATTGCTGTAACATACCTCTAAAAGCCAGTCTAGAAGTATGGACCTCATCTGTGGTTCCAAGTCAGAATGCAGAACTTCAAAATGTTTGTCATGAACATATCTGCTCTCCTTTTTTAACATGTTTAGCCAGACTTCTTTTGAACATCCCCAGCTACGGAAAGAGAGGAAAAAAACCGTAATTTTTTTTTTTTTTGGAGACAAAGTCTCGCTCTGTGGCTCAGGCTAGAGTGCAGCGGCACAGTCCTGGCTCACTGTAATCTCCCTCTCCCAGGTTCAAGCAATTCTTGTGCCTCAGCCTCCCAAGTAGCTGGGAGTTACAGGTGCCTGCCACCAAGCCTGGCTAGTTTTTGTATTTTTAGTAGAGATGGGGTTTCACCATGTTGGCTGGGCTGGTCTCGAACTTCTGACCTCAAGTGATCCACCTGCCTCAGCCTCTCAAAGTGCTGGGATTACAGGTGTGACCCACCACGCCCGGCTAAAAACCATAATTTAAACTGTGCAACCCATGTAATATACAAACTCTTGTTTCACATAGATAAAATTCAACTTTCAGACACTGAAATGCAACTTTTAATTAGAACTTGGAAGAAGCTCTTAAAGTAAATTAGAAAAAAAACTTCTACCTTAATTTTTGGAAACCATTTCCTTTGCATGAATAAATAGAAGCCTGAAGTAACACAGTGGGAACCTGGACTATGATCATCCAAACCTGCAGATTTCAAGGGAGTGCTTTCTAGTCCCACTTATTTATGCTTTACAAAGGTTGCTGTTAAAAGATAACCATGTTGCTTTTCCCCTAAGTGGTCTGAGGTAATCTGTGAAAATGGTTGGCTATTCACTTGACCTGGAAAACCCCACAAAATCATGCAAATCAAGAGGTTCAAATCTTTGTGTTCACTGTAAGAACACTCGTGAAACTGCCCAGGCTATCAAGGGTATGCATATATGAAAAACCACAAAGTGGCCGGCACGGTGGCTCACACCTGTAGTCCCTGCACTTTGGAAGGCCGAGGCGGGTGGATCACCTAAGGTCAGAAGTTCGAGACCAGCCTGGCCAACATGGTGAAACCCCGTCTCTTGGCCGGGTGTGGTGGCTCACGCTTGTAATCCCAGCACTTTGGGAGGCCGAGGCGGGCGGATCATGAGGTCAGGAGATCGAGACCACAGTGAAACCCCGTCTCTACTAAAAATACAAAAAATTAGCCAGGCGTGGTGGCGGGCGCCTGTAGTCCCAGCTACTCGGAGAGGCTGAGGCAGGAGAATGGCGTGAACCTGGGAGGCGGAGCTTGCAGTTAGCCGAGACTGCACCACTTCACTCCAGCCTGGGCGACAGAGCGAGACTCCGTCTCAAAAAAAAAAAAAAAAAAAAAAAAGAAACCCCGTCTCTACTAAAAATACAAAAAATTAGCTGGGCATGGTGGCACGCCTGTAATCCCAGCTATTCAGGAGGCTGAGGCAGGAGAATCACTTGCACCCAGGAGGTGGAGGTTGCAGTGAGGCGAGATCACGCCGCCACTGCACTCCAGCCTGGGCGACAACAGCAAAGCTCCGTCTCCAGAAAAAAAAAAACACCATGAAGTATTTTTAAAATGTCACTTTACAGAAACAGCGTGTACCATTCTGACATTACAATGGTGGAGTTGGTAGGTGTACCCCAGGCCAAGCAGTGGGACTGGACACAGGTTGGTGGCCTGAAAAGAGTGCTGAATTTTTGCCGCACATGCTTAAAAATGCAGAGAGTAATGCTGAACTTAAGGGTTTAGGTGTAGATTCTCTGGTCATTGAGCATCTCCAAGTGAACAAAGCACCTACGATGTGCCAACGGACCTACAGAGCTCATAGTCGGATTAACTCATACATGATCTCTCCCTGCCGCATCGAAATGATCTTTAGTGAAAAGGAACAAATTGTTCCTAAACCAGAAGAGGCGGTTGCCCAGAAGAAAAAGATATCCCAGAAGAAACTGAAGAAACAAAAACTTATGGCACAGGAGTAAATTCAGCACTAAAATAAATGCAATTAAAAGTGAAAAAAAATGTTTTCTCAAGAGCAATACAAAAAAGTTAAACATGTAAGGCATGTGATCACAGTCAAGAGAAATCTCAATCACCTCTAAATAGATCATCTATAGCAGGATCACCTATGGGGTAGGTAAGGTGGGACAGAGGGCAGGGAAAGGGGGATTGGTGAGTTTAAGTGTCTGATTCCATTAAATTGCTTATTAAGGCCAATCATAAATTAATACAGTACATGTTTTGTATAAGTGGTACCTCTTAGTTATACTCATGGACTAGAAAAAAGAATTAAGTATAGACCTTACTAAGTTTGGTAAGAAATAAGTAGGGTTGATACATCAATTGAAAAAGCTTCCTTTGAGTTGAAGCTGCAAGAAACACGAATAAAAATTTTAAAGGAAAAAGCTGTACATGTAAAAATGTTTCTATCTTAACAAAAAACTAATTCCGTTCTGTTAAGTCTTTATAGTAGTCAGCAAGCAAATGAAAATAATTTTGTAGAATCGGCGTTTTAAATACCCATATCATTTGCAAACAGCACTACTCTCAGATAAAATGACATATGCTTAAATATTAGTAAACAATTTTTATAAGTTTTTCTATTTTATGACATCAAAAGACAAAATAGTGCCATGTATTAAATCAGCACAACTTTCTATCTTTGAAATAAAATCACTGATATTTTTCTTACCTTAAATCAGGCAAAGGTGAAGGATTAATAAAAAGATTTTTAAATCTGTAATTTGTAAATCTGGAGAAATCACTTGTTCCTATTTCTTTGTGAGGTGTTTCAATGATAATGCAAGGACTGATACCCCCAGATAATACAGGTGGCCAACAATTCTGTCATTAAAAAAAAGAAAAATATCAATTTGTGCAAGGAAAGCCTTAGTTTTTGTAATGGATCTTTCATAAATGAAAGCTAATATGTCTAAAGAATCATAATTTCAGCTAACATAGATGGCAATATAGCTAATTTGACATTCATATTTTATAAACAAGCCATATAGCTCATGTTGATTTTTATAAAGAGTAATACGATGTTTTAGACAACAAAATGCAATTCTGGTAACAGAAGACATTAGGTGTTGAAGGAGGACAGTAATAACAAAATGCACCTGCAGTCTAAAATACTAATCACTTTCAAGATCACAGAATTGTAGTTCTCTGTATCTAGCAATAGTAGCAGGGACTTTTTTTTTTTTTTAATAAGCTCTTTTTTTAAAAAAAATGTGCTCTGATACTTTTGAATATTTGAAAGCAAAACCTTAAAAATGGAATCAATTACTTAAAGGATCCTTTTCCCAATAATGCTGGTTTCAAAGGCAATCACTATCTCCAAAGTGCTGCTTTCTGTAAAACACATAGGAAGAAGAGGTACCAAAGGGCTGCGCGCCAGGCTGTCAGTGATCTCACATCCTATTTATGCCCAAGAAGCAGCTATTAGGACCGTCTACTAGAGTCTGCGAGGGAACAAAGAGCAGTATATTGGACAGATTAGGCGGGCCCTGGTGCACCAGGCAGTTCCAAGAGGGAGGAATTTACAAAAAGGAACCAGCTGCTTGAAGGCACTTACTCTGCAGCTGTAGTAGGATTCGGGCACATAGAAACCACCCAAAGATAAGCGCCTTCCTGCTGACCTCTAGGGGCATTAAAAGCAAAAGTGTCAGAGGAATCTATTGCAAAGCAATAAACACATAATTCTATTCTTATTCATCTATCCTCCATTTTTCCCCCAAACCCACCCAGTCCAGTTCTGCATTACCCTAATTTCATACTGATGTTTCTTGGTGACCTCCTCTCTTCTTTTTTTGACATCCTGGAAAATAGCAAAGACCATTGGTAAACTAAAGTCCCAGCATGGAATTTCTTTCCTCCCTCTTTCTCCTTAAATCACCTGGGTAGTTTTCCTCTTCTTGGCCTGGATTATCTGGGCTTCTTGGGGGGATTCCGTCTGGCTGGGCTGGGGCTGCTGCTTAGCTTGTAAACGGCTACTGCAGTGAATTTTTAAAAAGGAAGTGTAATTAGTAAGTTAAAGGCAGCAACTAATTTGAAACATGTCTCTAAGGCAGATAATGTTACCTTCGTCTTGACATTCTCTTCTTTCAGGTGTATAAAACCTCTGAAGGGGGGAGAGGAAAAGCCGCAGTCAAGTACATTGTCATTCACATTCTCCAAGTGCCAGTAAGACGCTGATTCGGAGGTGAAAGCTCAGTCCCTCCGAAGGGGGCCTGGGCCCTGTGACCTTGCCATCTTCTGTGCTGTGTTAGCTAGCTCATGGTAATTCATTTTGGATACACGCCTGCATTTCCTCAACTGAATGTACAGCTGGAACGCGGGTGTCCAAAAATTCACCAAGCACTCCTGACACCTTGAACGCGCAGGGAGGCACATCTTCCTCAAACGGGTTTTTCTGGGTCCTCCACCCTCTCCCCCGTACACCGGGAATGGGGCTTGGGCAGCGCCCCCACGTCCCGCCTCCCATGCTGGACCAGCGCGGAGAGGGGGTTGTGGAGGCGAAATGCTGTGGAGAAGCCGGTTCCGCGCCAATTTGGAGAGCGGCGGTGGCGGGGAAGCAGGGGGCGGAGGAACCAAGACTGGTGTCACGGCCTCCAGTCTCCTTTCCCTCCTTCCCGGCCCCGCCGCCCTACCGCCGCTCGGAGGGGCGCCGGGACCCCAACTCCAGATGGGAAGCGGAGGGCGGGGGGGAGGGCAGGAAAAGGAGCTAAAGAAAGGGGAGACCGGGCTGGCCGGGAACTTTTCTCCCCATGGAGGGGACCCGGCCTCCCATCCTCTCTCCCACGGGATAGCTCCCGAAATGAGGGTGGGATAGAGAAGCCCCTAGAACGAGGGGCGGCTCTCCATGCCCACCCGCCTCTCGGTCCCCTGCCAAGGTTCCTGACAGGGACGGAACGCGGGGACCCATGAACCCCAGTCATCTAGTTCTCAGCCCTCCCGATTTTCCTCCCTGAGGCTCCCGCCTGTGGTAAGTGATCGGCCCAACTGGGCTTTCTTTCCTCCCGCATCCCCCCTACGCGCAGCACCTCCTCACCGCCAGGCCAGCTACCGCTCGGCTCAGCTGGCGCCGGCGCCAACCCAATATATAGGCCGGGCCAGTCCCGCCCCGCACGCATGCGCCTCAGACTGACACCTCCGGACAGCGCGCTCCCCTCTCCCGCCCGTCCGCCCGCGCGCCCGCGCGCCGCGCCCTGCTCTCAGTGTGCGCCCGCCACCCAGAGCGGCCGTGGGGTCCACTCTCCCAGGCCTTCGGCCCGTGTCCACCGCGCTCCACGGCGCGGCCGGCGGCGGTAGGGAAACTCTCAGGGCCTCCTTCTCCGCGGCTAGCCTCCCCGCCGCCTGGCTTCCGCGTCTCCCGCCAGTTTGCTTTTGCTCCCTCCCACTGCAACTCCTGGATTTCGGGGGTGTCAGGCTGCGGCTCAGCCCGGGAGCATAACAGGGGGACACGACTCGGGCGACCAGAGGGTGGCTGGGAAGTGACCGTCCAGGGGCGCGCCCTAGCTGTCCCGCCAAGGCCTCAGGGAACCCAGGTCTTTCCTGAGCGACGCGGGGACCCAAGGGCCCGCCCCTCGGGGAGGAGCAAAGCGTTGGCTGAAGAGCTGGCCAATGGGAGGCGCGGGCGGCAGCACAACGTGGAGTGGCTGCAGAATGTAAACACCGCTGAGCCGCGCGCCGGGCCAAGTGCGACTCTGCTCTCCCCAGTCTCGGCCCGCGACCATCCGGAGCCCGCTCCGCCGGCCCTGCGCTGGGCGCCCAGGGAAGGCATTTCCAGCCCGCCCACCCAGGTATGTATTAACCGTGTTTTCCGGCTCCCTGCTCCCCCTACCGGGTTTCCCTCCTCATGTGTCGGTCGCTCCCCCAGCCCGCCGCCTTGCCCCTGCGGTGGCCTCCAGCTGCCATCCCGCAGTCCCCGCGCAGGAAACGCTCGCGCCACGCCGCGCCGTCCCTTGCTTCCTCTCTTCCCCACCTCCAATTCCGGGGTCCCCGAGGGTAAAACCCCTCTCCGGAGCGGGGCCCGGGAACGGCATTCCCTCTCCCCGTGAGCGCAGTGGTCCCCGGGGACCTGGCCAGGTGGGAAGAACGGTCGCCACCACGTGCAGGCCCCGGGCCCGCGTGTCGCGCCGCGCCCCGCCCCGCCGCCGCCGCCGCCAGCGCGCCTTGCGGAGCCCGCGCGAGCCGGCAGCGCGGGAGGGCGCAGTTCGCGCCGGAGCCCTATTGGGAGGAGGCGGGCCCGACGCTGTTGTTCCTTTACACTTCCCCGGGTGTTTAAACTTAGGGGTCCCTTCGCTGCCCCTATGAATGTCCCCACAACTGGCGCACCCCAAAACTGCACATCGTCAAGTCAGACTTGCGGCGGGTATTCCGCAAACAGGTTTTGCGGCGGGAGCAGCGAGGCGGGGAACAGCTCCGGGGACAAAAATCCCCCGGGTGGAGGAACAGTGCGAAGGCGTCTCGGAACCCGCGGCAGCTCGGGCGGGCCGCGTCTGCCCCGGCCCTGAGCGAGCGGGAGAGCAAGCGGGAGGGCGAGCGGGCCGCGCCGGGGAGACGGAGCTGCGCGGGCGGGAGCCCTTCCCGAGATGCACCGGGAGGCGACCCCGGCTCCCGCCCGTCCTTTTGTGCTGTGCCGCTCGAGCGCGCTTGAGGCCCGGGAAATAGCCGCCGGCGGACGGGCGCTTTGGGGCGGGCGAAGTCCTTTTTCACACTTTTTCGATTCTTCGTCTTGTGAAGCCGGCAAAATAATTGTTTCTCTTGCTAATTTACCTGTAAGAGCTTTGCCCAAGGTGACAGCATCAGGAGAAGCCCATGCTTTGTCAGTCCCAAGAAACTTTCTGCCGTTTCTAACGCTTAGGATGGCTCTCGGCGGGGCAGAAGTTGGCTCCCTTTTGCAGTTACTCAAAACGCAGTTAGCGGTATAGCTAGCTTAGAGGTCTAAGAGCATGATGTCAAGAAAAGGGGTCGGGGTCTCCCAACAAGGGTCACCTGATCGTAAGCAGAACTGGTGGCCCTCGTGGTTGAATTTGATAAAATATACTGAAAACCAGTATGTCGAGTAACGTTTGTGGGAATCATCTTTGAATGATGAATATATGCTCAGTACTGAGTTAACTAGTAAATTGATTTTAAAAGACACTGCTCTTATAAATGTCCTTTGCTATACCCTTGACTATTATGTGAACAGAATGCAATCACAGTAAAGGAGAAATTAGAAAATTCCAAGACGTCTTTGTGTGGAAAGGAATAGAGTGAATTCTCCCATATTACGGGTACCTGGTCAGTAGACAAGTGGGTCTGTTAAAAAAAGAGAAAATAAAGGGTAGGGGGCGGGTATGTTTGTTTTTAGCTTGCTCTTTTTCTACTTATCGGTTTTAAAGTTCACCTGAAGTATTTATTTCCCCTATTGTACATGTAAAGTTAAAACACCACAGTAAATAAACTGTTAGCCTCTACCATGCTTCTTTGGGGTAACTATTTTGATTGCTCCGACATTCATTTTCAGGAGGAAAAAACCCCAGAAGATGCTTGGAGGCACGGGCTTAAAAAAAAAAATTCAGGCTTAGCCCACCCATTTCTTTATTTTGTGCCTTTTTTTTTTTTTTTTTTGGTGTGTCTCCTCTGTCGAAGCTTCACAGATCCTTTTCTCTGTGCTACAGTTACGCTCATCTTACAGGACAAAAATTACTTATTTAAATGTCTTTTATTTCCAACTAGGCCTCGGAAATTGTTTTGTTCATCTTTTTATAGCCAGTATTCAGCAGTTCAAAGGCATATATAGTAGGACTTGGGTAAATGCTGATTTGAATTGTGTGTAGGATATCCCATTATATAATTTTAGGTCTCTAGGTTACCATGATGGGTGATAGATGGATGGTGGAATTATTCCCAATAAATACCAGGCTTTTAAAAACATTAATAGACTTTATTTTTTAGAACAGTTTTAAAGAAAAATTGAGCAGGTGGAACAGGACTTCCATATATCCACTCCCCTCTCCCACCCACCACACATGCGCAGTTTCCCCTGTTATTGACATCTTATAGTATGGCATATTTATTACCCTATGATGTGTTTGCTATTAATGAATCAGTGTCGATGCGTTATTATTAACTAAAGTCCATACTTTATTCCTATGTCTTTAGTTTTTACCTAATATCTTTTTATTGCTCTAGGATCTCATCTAGGATACCCATCACATTTAGATGTCATGTCTTAGGTTCCTCTTGGCCATGGCAGTTTCTCAGACTTTTCTTGTTTTGATGACCTTGACAGTTTTGAGGAGTGCTGGTCAAGTATTTTGTAGGCTAACCATGAGACAAAAACATCAGATGAATTCCAGTAGAGGAGTTGACTGGGGTTATGGGTTTGGGGAAGAAGATCATAGAGATAAAGTACCATTTTCATCACATCATACTAAGAGTTCATACCGACATCATGATTTATTACTATTGATGTTGATCTTGACCACCTGGCTGAGGTAATGTTTGTCAGATTTCTCTATTGTAAAATTACTCTTTTTCCTCCCTTTCCATACTGTGCTCTTTGGAAGGAAGTCACTGTGTGCAGCCCACACCTAAGGAGTGAGGAGTGATCTTTTTTAGGGTGAAGTATCTGTATTATTTTAATTTATTCTGCATTAGAGATTTGTCTCTTTTTCCCCATTCATTAACTTAGTCATTTATTCCTATCAGTATGCACTCATGGATATTCATTTTATAATTTGAATTATAATTCAATAATACTTTATCTTGTTGGTCAGATTGTTCAAAACTTTCACCAAGGTATTTTTCATACGTTTTTATTGTCATGAGACTCATTTGAAGCTAAGCAAAAATGAATGGTGCTTAATGATAATCAGTATTTCTCACGTAACAAGAAAGGAATAAAACATTTTCTTCCCATTTAATGAAACTTGCTTATCCTTCATGCTTATCTAAAACGTATCTAAAGGAAAAAAAAAATCTTCGTATTTTAGTAGAGATGAGGTTTCACCATGTTGGGACCAATCAGGCTGGTCTTGAACTCCTGACCTCAAATCATCCGCCCGCCTCGGCCTCTCAAAGTGCTGGAATTACAGGCGTGAGCCACTGCACCCGGCCAATTTTTTAAATTAGAATCAGGTGAGATGCAGTTTTAAAAACAATTTTATTGTTAAACAAATACATTTTACTATAAGATAGTTTTGACTTCACATTCTACTTCGAAGGGTCATTGGGACCTCTAGATGTCCACAGAACACACTTTGAGAACTGCATACATAGTTGCCCAAACCAGAATCCTGGGAGTGAACTTAGTCATTCCTTTCTTCTTTTTTTCTGAGCTTCATAATCATAGTTAATATTTCCTGGGTAAGATAATGTGCTAGGCTGTACCCCAAGCCTTCACATACTATTAACTCCTTCAATCTTCCACCAACACTATGAGACAGGTGCTAATGACTGTCATTCCTGGTTTATAAATGAGGAATCTGAGGCACAAGTGTAGTTTGCCTAAGATCCACAGTAGAGTCTGACTCCAGCTCACCTGTGCTGTGCTGCCTCTATTTATCACCAAAAATTCCTTTCTGTTCTGTTCCCAAGTCATTTCCACATTCATGCTTTATTTCCCTCTGCCTTAGTTCAGGACACCATTCTCTCTTCAGTGCAATACTCTTCTAACTGGTTTTCCTGACATGCATTGCCCCTTGCAGTCTGCCTTCCAACCTGTTGCCAAACTGCCCTTCCAAAGCACAGATGCCACTCCTTAAAACCTTTCTGTACCTCCGCTTGGATTAACAGTCAAGCTCCAAAACTTAAACACACAAGACCTCTTGCGCCCAGGAGATCCCCCGACATGGAGCTCTCCACATCCCCTGTCCTTCTCACCTTGGGACCTTGGCACCTGCACCTCATTCTCCCCACCTCCATTGCCTTTCCCCAGCTAGAACCCATTTATTCATTAATACTCAAACACTGCCTTTTCTAGAAAGCTGTCTTGCCCTGTTCTGAAGTAGGATTTTCCTTTATAGCACCTCTTCTCCAACTTATGCTTGCCTCTACCCCTGCTTGTCTCTGCCAGGCTGTAGGGAGCCCCTGGGGGCAGGGGCTGTCTCTTTCAGGGCTGGCCTGGGGCCTTGTGGACCCCAACCCTCCTTGTGGGATAAATGGAGGGGAGGGGGCAGAGGTGTGCTCTCGGGGTGGCCCTTGGAACCTAACTCCAGGGAACAGTCCCTTGAAAGAACTTCCCAGCTGGCACCTTGTAGGGCTCAGCAGGGTGGCAGCAGAGCACTGCCCTCTGCTCCTGAGCTCTGAGGACACCAGAGGCACCAGGGAGTCTAGGTAGATGAGCCTCTGGCTCTGCCAGTGCTGCGCTTGGCTGCCACCTCAGAGGGAGGGCCCTTAAGAAGGAAGGCATTGTAGATTGTGAGACGTAGACAGCACACCTCAGAGATGGTCACTTCAGCTCCTTCATGATTCCTGAAACTCCACAGTAAGGAGAGAGAACAGAAAAGTCGGGCAGTGATGGAAATCCAGAAGCTCTGGGAGGTTGGAATAGGCGGGAGGGCACAGAGTGCTCTGGGCGGGGCCCTGCTCTCCACTGAGGAGGATATGGAAGTCACCAAGAAACACTGTTCTCTGTCCCCAGAGCTTGAGTTCTGTTGGACTGGGGAACAGAGGATAAATGTGGAACGGATAACTATTGTTAAGCATGATGCAAAAGATAAGATGATATGGCAGAGGGGACTGCAGGGGCGGGGAGTGATCTGGGGAGGACTCACAGAGGAGGTGACATTTTATTTAGTTCATTCATTAATTCAACAACACTAGGGCACAGTAAAGCAAACAATTCCTGCCCTTTAGATCTTAAATCTAGTGTAAGGGAGGGGGAATGTCATAGAAACTAATAAATGTGTCAGGTAGTAATAACTAAGATGAAAAATAAGAGCAGGGTAAGTGAACAGGAGGTGCTATGTTAGCTGTTCAGGGAAGGCCTCCTGATGAGTCATTTGAGCAGAGAACTATGAAGAGAGAATAAGCCATACAAATAGGAAGGAAGAACATCCTAAGCAGAGGAACAGAAAGCCCAGAGGACCTTGGCATATTTAGTGCACAAGGAGGTTCGTATGGCTGGAACGTAGTGAGCAAGGGAGTGATGGGAAGGAGATGGAGTGAGAATGTTTTAAAAGCATCCAGCTGGCTGCTATGTGACGTGTAGACTCCAGCGGGGGAAAAGAGTAGAAGCAGGGAGTCTGGATAGAAGATGGATGCAACGCAGGGAAGGGGATGGTTTGTGGGAGCAGGCTGGGTGGTGGAGACTGGGAGAAGCACACTCAGGATATACGCTGAAAGTAAAGCTGTGCTGATGAATAGACTGAGGCGACTGAGAGACAAGTAAAAGGCAAGCAACTAGATGGATGAATGGCTGTCACTCAGGAACAGCTATGGGGTAGGACAGAATCAGGAGTTGGTTTTGGACAGGTTAAATGTTTTTAAATTTCCTCTACATTTTATTATTATTATTTTGAGACAGAATCTTGCCTTGTCATCCAGGCTGGAGTGCAGTGGCGCGATCTCAGCTCACTGCAACCTCCACCTCCCAGGTTCAAGCGATTCTCATGCCTCAGCCTCCCAAGTAGCTGGTATTACAGGCATGCGTCACCATTCCTGGCTAAGTTTTTTTGTATTTTTTGTAGAGTCGGGGTTTTGCCATGTTGGCCAGGCTGGTCACCAACTCCTGGCCTCAAGTGATCCGCTGGCCTCAGCCTCCCGAAGTGCTGGGATTGCAGGCATAAGCCACTGTGCCCAGCCTATTATGAAAAACTTTAAACGTTCAGCAAAGTTGAAAGGATTTTATAATGAACACCCATATGCCATACCACCTATATTCCACTATCAACATTTTGCTATGCTTACTTCATCACAGATCTTTCCATCTATCCATTCTTCATTCTATCTTATTTTCTGGTGCATTTCAAAAAGAAAAAAAAAGGAGGTATCAGTACATGTCTCCCTAAGTACTTTAGCATGCATAGTATTAACAGTTCAATATGAAACGTATAGCCCAGGCGTGGTGGCTCCCACCTGTAATACCAGCACTTTGAGAGGCCAGGGCAGGTGGATCACTTGAGTCCAGGAGTTCAAAACCAGCCTGGCCAACATGATGAAACTTTATCTAAAAAACAAAAAACAAAAAAAAACAAAAACAAAAATTAGCTTGGTGTGGTGACCCATGCCTGTAATTCCAGTCACTCCTGAAGCTAAGGCACAAGAATTGCTTGAACCCAGGAGGTGGACATTGCAGTGAGCCCAGATCATGCCGTTGCACTCCAGCCTGGGTGACAGAGTGAGGCCCTGTCTCAAAAAAAGAAAAGATATAAATCTCAGATATATAATCTTAATAAATAGACTTGTGTAACCCAAACTTTTGTCAAGTTGTGGAACATTACCATCACAGTGTTTTTGAATTTCATTCATGTTGTTGCACGTATCAGTACTTTGCTCCTTTTTGTTGCTTAGTATTCCATTGTATGGATATGCTACACTTTGTTATTTTTTAATTATTAGCTATTGTGAATAAAGGCACCGTGAACATTCTTGTATGTCCACAAGGAAGTCTTCTTGTGGACATACATTTTTTTTTTTTTTGAGATGGAGTCTCACTCTGTCACCCAGGCTGGAGAGCAGGGGCACTGTGTCAGCTCGCTGCAACCTCCGTCTCCTGGGTTCAAGCAATTCTCCTGCCTCAGCCTCCTGAGTAGTTGGGATTACAGGCGCCCACCACCACGCCCAGCTAATTTTTATATTTTTAGTAGAGACTACTAAATGATGTTTCACCATGTTGGCCGGGCTGGTCTCGAACTCCTGACATCAGGTGATCCACCCGCCTCGGCCTCAAAGTGCTGGGATTACAGGCGTGAGCCACTGTGCCCAGCCCGTATTCATTTCTTTTGAACATATACCTAAGAGTGGAATTGTGAGGTCACAGGGTAGGTATATATTTTATTTTGAGAACTAATAAGGGCTGGGTGCAGTGGCTTACACTTATAATCCCAGCACTTTGGGAGGTGGAGACGGGAGGATCGCTTGAGCCTAGGAGTTCGAGACCACCCTGGGCAACCCTGGCTCCACAAAACATAAGTTAGCTGGGTGTGGTGTTGTGCCCCTGTGGCCCTAGCTGCTCAGGTGGGAGGATCACTTGAGCCCAGGAGGTCGAGGCTGCAGTGAGCTGAGAGTGCACCACTGCACTCTAGCCTGGGCAACAGAGAGAGACCCTGTCTCGAAAAAAAAGAAAACAACAACAACAAAACTGTCATAGTTACAATGAAGTACAGCCATGTGTATCAACCGGGATAAATCTCAGAAACAATGTTTTTCAAAAACAAAAGCAAATTATAGGTCACATTCAATATGATACCATTTATATAAAATTTGAAAGCATGTGATACAAATTATAGTAGTTGTAGATACATACTTATGCAGTAATAGCATAAAAGCATGCTTCACCAAGTAGTCATCAATTTCAGGACAGTGGCATCTTGGGTTGGGGGGGAGTTTATAATTGGCTTCAGCTGTATCTGTAACATTTGTATTTCCTTAAAAGCATCTGAAACAAATAGGGTAAAATGTTAATAGTTAATAAACTGAGTGATGGATTCACAGAGATTAATCCCTACTTTTTGGTTCTCTAGTTGGTAACTTGTTAGTTTTTAGGCGCTGTTTCTGAACTATTTACTCACTCCTCCCCACCCTGCCAACCCCTGCTTCTGTAGGTAATTGATTCTGGGCTGAACCAGGATGTGTAGGGCGGGCAGCACTGTCCTTTTCCACTCCTGTGCCTCCCTCTTCTTAGAGACCCAGGGCGGAGGGGTCCTGTGGACAAAGAGCACCTCTGACCTGCCCCTGGCTCCCTAGCCTTGAGATAACTTCCAGGCCTTCTTTCCCCTTTTGGTTCCTAAATCTAGGTCTGTGAACTGGGCCAAGCTGTCCTTCCAATCCCAGTTCCAAACCCTACTTAAAATTGAACATTTTTTGTTTTTGTTTTTGTGTGTGTGTGTGTGTGTGTGTGTGTGTTTTTTTTGAGATGGAGTCTCACTTTGTTGCCCAGGCTGGAGTGCAGTGGCGCTATCTCAGCTTACTGCAAGCTCCACCTCCCGGGTTCACGCCATTCTCCTGCCTCAGCCTCCCGAGTAGCTGGGACTACAGGCACCCACCACCACACCTGGCTAATTTTTTTTGCATTTTTTTTTATTTTTAGTAGAGACAGGGTTTCACCGTGTTAGCCAGGATGGTCTCGATCTCCTGACCTCGTGATCTGCTCGCCTTGGCTTCCCAAAGTGCTGGGATTACAGGCGTGAGCCACCACCGCGCCTGGCCTGAACCATGTTTTAAAATAATTTGTTCTGTTCCATTGTTTTTCTTCAGAGACTCTAACTTTATGCAGTTTCATTTGCCTATCACTTCTCTAATGATTTTAAGTTTCTATTTTTTTACTTTGCTTGATTCTGTTCTTTATGTATTCCACAGTATCGTTCACAGTAGTGTCTCTTCTCCCTTGTGTTCCTTGTAATTTGTTTTTTTTTTTTTTGCAGCATTTCTGTATTTCTTTCCCGTTTCTTTCCTAAAGCAGTTTTTAATGTGCCGGCTCCTTTTTCATGCCCTCCCGTGGTTTGTCACCTTCTGCTGCCTGACCACCCCTTCCTTGAGTTCTTTATTTCTGCTTTGTCATCTTCCTGCATAACTGTCATTGCCTTATTACATTTAAAAAAAATCATAATAGAATATTGAGTTAAAATTTTCTTCTTCTGGCCAGGCACGGTGGCTCACGCCTGTAATCCCAGCATTTTGGGAGGCCAAGGTGGGCGGATTACCTGAGGTTAGGAGTTTGAGACCAGCCTGGCCAACATGGTGAAACGCTGTCTCTACTAAAAACATAAAAATTATCTGGGCCTGATGGTGCATACCTGTAATCCCAGCTACTTGGGAGGTTGAGGCAGGAGAATCGCTTGAATCTAGGAGGCAGAGGTTGCAGTGAGCTGGGATCGCGGCATTGCACTCTAGCCCAACTAACGGAGACTCCGTCTCAAGAAAAAAAATTTTTTTCTTCTTCTTTGTGGCAGGATTTTTTGGATGAGTTTTCCTTCTGCAGGGAGGAAGTTTTGCTACTCCTTTTCAGATTTTTTTTTTTCTGGGATAACCTTTTGTGGATTTTAAAAATCATTTATTTTTTGACGGGTCGGATTTTTCTGAGGCAATGGTTAGCAAGCGAGTCCTGTGATGTGAGAGGGGAGGCAGCTTTCCTTGATTCTCAGCTCGAGGGCTCCCTCCTCTGTTGTAGTGAGAGGCCTACTGTTTACTGAATGGCACCTCTGTGTAGCCAGACCTCCTCTGACTTTAGGATCCTAACCTCACTTGGGTGGGTTTCACCAAGCCCAGAGTTTCCTTGGTCCTTCCCCAGCCACTGATTCGGAGGCATCCTGCCCCTTCCTGCCAAGGTACTCTGTTGGAAGCTGCACTTCCCAAAGCTACCTGGGTGTCCTCTAGGCACTCTGGTGATCTCCTTCTTCCTCTCCTAGTGTTCTTGCCCTCTTCCTTCTTGGCCCGGCTCACAGTGGTTCTCATCCAGGGTAAGTCCTCTCCTCTTGGGGTTGAATTTCCCTGGGGATGGCTGGGATCCACCACCAGCTGGACTGCTGTGCAGTTTCTGGTGTTTCCTATGGCACCTGCCCACACGTTGTAGATTACTGTGCTGGTTTGGGGGTGACGCCACACACAATATGAAATTTGTAAACTTTGTCACTTCCTCATTTCACCGAACATACAGTTTGTAGTTATTTCACACTTTCATTCTTGTTGCCTTGTAGATTTTTTAAAAAATTATTTATATTTTTTTCATGTCAGATAGGTAATGTACCAGCATCATAACAAGGTTCAAGGGTGGCACATCTCACACGTGCACGTGAACACCTAGTCATCATGTTTATGAACTCCAAAGGATCGCCCTACAGATTCTGAGCAAAGCTGTCACCGTGCTCCCATCAGGCTGCTATAGAGTCCTTAGCAGGTATTCAAGGCCCTCCACAGTCTGCCCTGCCCTCTTTGGTTCTTCTCTGTGCTCTTAGGTATGACCACTGCTCCAGCTGAACTAATCTATTCACCATCCCAGGAACTCATCCCACACATCCCTTTCCCTGTGTCCCTGCTGTTCCCATAACTGTACTGTCACTTCAGGGCTTCCATGTGGTAGCTGTTGTTTGTGGTGACCCCATATGTATTTCTCTCCTCTCCCTTTCTGCTGGTATAAGAACCTAACCCACCACTCACCAGCAGGGCTGGGTGTGTAAACCCAGTTTGTTGATTGTGGTGCCCTTTCCCTTGGCAACGGGGATTGTTTCAGGGAAGGATAAATGTTCCAAGCAGGGCCAAAGTCCTTCCCTCCACACCAGCTAGCCAAGAAGCCTGCCTCTTGCCTCTAGGGTCACTGTGTCAAAGAATGTTCACCTGGGGGACCTCCCATCTGTAGTACTAAAGGACATGCTGACACAGAGCAGAGGGAGTGTCCTGGTTTAAGTCGTGGATCCACCTTGGTGGTTCCTAGTAACGAAAGCCAGTCCATCACATTTTAGCTTAAGATTATTTTGAGTCAGTTTTATCATGTGCAACTGAGAGAATCATGACAAATACACTTGACCTTGTTCTGCCGTTGCCCCTGTGCTTTATCTGTTTGTATACATTACACTATAGGGTAGTTGTAATTGCCTATTTGTCTGTGTCTCCCACTAAAAGTTCTTAATTGCACCATCACCATCATGTATCCAGCACCTAGCATTGTGCCTGGCCAGTGTTGGACAGTAAATGAAAATTCAGTTGAAACTACATGTCTGCCTTACCAAATTCTTCCTCAGGGTCTTAGACTACCAAGTGCTTCATGAAGCCTTCCTGGCAAGTGAGAGAATATATGTAAAATGTCTCGCAGTGTGGCCAGCACAAATCAGTCTCTCACAAGAGCTGCATCCTTCTCTCCTGTAGTTACTCTAGCCAGAAGTGATGTCTTTCTCCTTGTAGCTCCTATATCTCATTTAATCAAATGGCATCAACTCATACTCTCTAATACTACAGTTTGCATTTCTCTTAAGTTTTCAATGTGAATATAAATGCCGGGTAGCAAGGACCTTGCACAGTGCATCATACTATAGAATCTGCAGTTGTTGGATACACTGCTGAATGCACATGTGAGCAATAGTTAGAGGTTAGATGGAGGCTAGTGATCCATTATTGGCTGCAGGAGTCCTCGTGCTGTGTGAGACACAGATAGATTCAAAGGACCCTAGAAAAGAGTAGAGCTCAATCATACATTTGCAGAATATATGAATGGTGTTTGAAAATCTAAAGCCATAACAGCTTACCATAGCCGAAACATAGCGGTGATTATCCCATATACCCAAACATCTCACTCCTTGGTAAAAGCTGCTACTTGTCCAAGCTGAATAATTGGAATGAGAAATGAGGTGAACAAGTCAGAGTTCATCATGCCTTCAGTTCTGATAAGGGGAACTGAGTACTACCAAGAGAAGAGGCCAGAAGCTGTGGGTCCAGAACTTTTGTCTCATAATTTTCACATCAGCCTCATACTTTTCTTTGCCTATATCTTCCATATGTAATTAGTAATAGTCTGGCTGTTTCAACCTTTCTTTTTTTAGTCCTGTGACATCCCTCAGGAGGTCCTGAGAACATGTGCCTGTGAGTCAGCCTTTCTAATAGAATGTAAGCTCCAGAAGGCCAGGGACTTGGTCTGCTTTGTTCATTGCTGAAACTCCAGTACCTAAAATAGTGGCTGGTCCCTATGTATTGGGTCATAGCAGGTACTACATTCACCTCTCTACTATGTTGAATACAGTTTATTTCCCTTGTGTGTGCCTTGCTAAAATATTTATTAAATTTCTGTATTTGATACACATTGTGAAAGGACATTTTCAAGTCTAAGTCCCGTGACTTGAGTTTGCCTGTGTCTCCCACTAAAAGCTCTCAATTACACCATTGTGTGCCCAGTACCTCGCATTGTGCCTGGCCAGTGTTGGACAGTAAATAAAAATTCAGTGTCTTATTCACTGAGGTATAGTGCCTAAAACAGAAGACATTCCATAAATATTTGTGGAATGAATGACTTAAATATTTGATTAATAAAGTTTAAGTTGAGCAAAGAAATGAGAACTAGTAGCTTAGATTTACTAAGAATACTATGCCACATTTATTTACTTATTTTTAGAGACAGTCTTACTCTGTTGCCCATGCTGGAGTACAGTTGTATGATCATAGCTCACTATGGACTCAACCTCCTGGGCTCAAGCAATCCTCCCACCTCAGCCTCCCAAGCAGCTGGGACTACAGGAATGCACCCTCTTCCCTGGCTAATTTTTAAATTTCCTGTAGAGATGGGGTCTTGCTATGTTGTCCAGGCTGTCTTCAAACTCCTGGCCTCAAGTAATCCTCCCATCTCAGCCTCCCAAAGTGCTGGGAGTACAGATGTGAGCCACCGCTCCTGGCCTGTGCTACATTTATTTTAACATCTTTATCGTTCACAAGTTATTTCACAGGTATCCCCTTACTTGAGTCTTGCAACCCTATGAGGTTTATTTTGCCAGATTTATAGCTGAGGAATAAGACTCAGAGGAGTCAGAAGGCTTCTCTAAGATTATTTAGCTTGCAGATTGGAACTTGAACCCAAGTCTTGACTCCTAATTTTATATTTGTATGAATCCATACAAATGTCATAGGAAATTATCCACATTTTGTAACTAGAATTATAGAATCTGAGAATTAGAAGTGGCCTCACACATCACAAATCCTGAACCCCTCACTCATTTTTCAAAAGAGGAAAATAAGAATTGGAAAGTTTATATATGTATCCAAAGGTACACATCCAGTTTAGGAATTTCAAAAAGCTGGCCAGGCACAGTGGCACATGCCTGTAATTCCAGGAGTTGGGAGCCTGAGGCGGGTGGATCACCTGAGGTCAGGAGTTCGAGACCAGCCTGACCAACATGGCAAAAACCCATCTCTACTAAAAATACAAAACTAGCCAGGTGTGGTGGTGCACACCTGTAATCCCAGCTACTTGGGAGGCGGAGGCAGGAGAATCGCATGAACCTGGGAGGCAGAGGTTGCAGTGAGCCGAGATTGCACCACTGCACTCCAGCCTGGACGACAGAGGGAGACTCCGTCTCAAAAAAAAAAAAAGCACTTTGGGAGGCCAAGGCGGGCAGATCACAAGGTCAACAGTTCAAGACCAGCCTGGCCAACATAGTGAAACCCCGTCTCTACTAAAAATACAAAAAATTAGCCGGGTGTGGTAGTGGGCACCTGTAATCCTGGCTACTTGGGAGGCTGAGGCAGGAGAATCACTTGAACCTAGGAGGCGGAGGTTGCAGTGAGCTGAGATCGTACCACTGCACTCCAGCCTGGCGACAGAGTGAGACTCCATCTCAAAAACAAAACAAAAAATTTTTTTCGAAAAGCTGGCCGGGCGTGGTGGCTCCTAGCATTTTGGGAGGGCAAGTGGGTGGGTCACTTCGCCCAGGAGTTTGAGACCAGCCTAGGCAACATAGTGAGACCTCATCCCTAAAATAAATAAATAAAAATTATATACATATATATACATACATACACATATATACATACACACATATATACATATATATACATACACATATATACATATATATACACACACATATATATACATATATATACATACACATATATACACATACACACATATATATACATACACACACACACACACACACACACACACACACACACACACACAACATACACACACACACACACACACACACACACACACACACACACACAAAAGAATTACAAAAAGTTGGCTTCTCCAGCCAGTGCTTCTGTGTGTCACCTGGTTTCACTCAGCCTGAGAGAGTGCATTGAGCTTGTGAGAGACCAAGTTGCCCTCTGCTTTGTCTGCATCAGAGGCCCCTGAAAACTAGGCCCCTTTCTGACAGCAGCATGGCCCTTCTTGTAGGAAACTCATGTTCTCTCCTTCATTTTTTTTTCCTTCTCTCTTGTATACCTTGCATAGGGGTAAGGTGGGTGGGAGTTGTGGAAAAGGTAACCAGCAAGGGTTGCCTACTCCTGCCCATTTAGGAACTTCTTTTTGTTTTGTTTTTTTGGTTTTTTTTTTTTGGAGATGGAGTCGCTCTGTCACCTGGGCTGTAGTACAGTGGCGCAATCTTGGCTCAATGCAACCTCTGTCTCCCGGGTTCAAACAATTCTCGTACGTCAGCCTCCCAAGTAGCTGGGATTACAGGGATGTGCCACCATGCCCAGCTAATTTTTGTATTTTTAGTAGAGACAGGGTTTCACCATGTTGGCCAGGCTGGTTTCAAACTCCTGACCTCGGGTGAACCACCTGCATTGGCCTCCCAAAGTGCTGGGATTACAGGCGTGAGCCACCGCGCCTGGCCTGAACTGGTCTTGATAGAGGCCTCTGAGCTTGAAAGTTAATAAAATAATAACCCATTTCTTTCTTTCTCTGATACCTTCTCGTGTAGACCGTACCCCTACTGAGAGTTCACCTTGCACAGAATCTAAAAGAATCTTGCCTTCTGTCCAGTGGGAATGACTTTACTAGGACTGTCGGGCAGATGGATTCCATCGTTTGGCCTTGCATATGAGTCAAAACCTCTATGAGTCAAAACCTGACAATAGGAACAGCTCAGTCTTAAAAAGTTCAGAGATTACATTCAGTAATATCACTTTTCATTTAGTTTATGAAAATCAAGGTTCCAGTTTATAAGAATATATGTTCAAGAAAGTTTACTATAACTTTATTTGTAATAGCAAAAACCTAGAGATAATTTGAATTTTATCAGGAAGTGTTTTAAAAAGTATGGTTCATCTATAATATAGAATATATCATGCAATTTTTTTAAATGAGTTGAGATTACCTATGTGGACTTGAAAAGCTGTGATACATTCGTAAGTAATAAACATTGCAGAGTAATGTTAATGGAAAATGTTAAAGTAAGATCTTACTTTGGAGGAAAATAAGGAAATCTTCATATGTGTGTATATATGATTATATGAGCCTGGAGAAAGAAGTGGCAAGATGCCACCTCAGCTATTAAAATTTGTTACCATGAGAGCAGATTTGGGCTGGGGGAGGAGACATTAACACTTCTGTATTTGACTTTTACAGCAAGCATGTATTGATATTGTGATTCTTTAATAAAGTGAAAATTTTGAGGAGCATGGGTTTGAGATAAATAGATGGATTATAAGCTAGTTTTTATCACTTAATATTCGTGAGCGGTTTGGAATTAATAAATTACCTAACCTCAGTCTTCATCTATAAAAAGAGAATAACACCTACCTCACAGTATATAATTAAAGGAAGTATACAAAGCTTGTAACATTATCCTTTTATAAATGTCACTTTCTTTTTCCTTCCACATAAGCGATTTGGAGTAGAATATTAAAATAAATGCAGAATGCCTTGGCTTTGCTTCTGGTGTGTGTTCTCTTCATGTTCTCAACTTGGCCTTGGCCTTCCAAAGAGGTAGATTAGTGTTTCCACAAAGATCCAGCAGATAATCACTATTTCTCCCTTTAATCCTTTTAGACACAGAGTAAGAATAATATACAATGGTGCCTTGGCCCTCCAGGGGTTATTTACCTGATACCTCAGTTATTACTAACCCAGCTGAGAAGCAGGAAGGAAGGAGATGGGCCTCTGAACAGCCAAAACAGATGTCTAAAGGTCAAGCTCTCCTGGATCATTTATTCTTAATTCAGACAACAAAATGAGGTTTTTCCAGCTTTGGCACGTTAGTGAGGCTGCTATGGCAGGTTCCCTGAGAGCAGCCACAAGTGATAGCCTGGTTTGAGCTGAGGGGTCTGTGGAAGACTGATACTCACACACAAGAGCTCAAGAAGCCGGATGGTCTGGGCCCACACTCGGTTTTCACAGTGAATAACTGCTGTTCATAATGACAATGCTGCATTATTAGAGAGAAATTAATTCATTCTTTATATAATCTTGCAAAGGCTCTTAGAGTGTGATATCATTTAGGAGGTATTACCACCATATATGATTAAACTCCCTCAGTTTTTCTGCTAAGTTTTGTTTTTATATCAGTGCCAGAATTTAACAGTGGTCTCTATCCTACGAGGGAAAGATAGAGTAGCTGCCTTTAGTTAGAAATATACATAACCAAGAGTGACAGGTATTAGAAATTGTTCAAAAAGGATCTTAACCTGGAACAGTGGAATGGTTTCCTACAAGTGCATTATTTGCCTTTTGAGTAAAATAAGGTACACTATCTATTATCCATCTTTGCGGCCTGATGAGTTTTAGAATTCAGAGCTTTTCAGATTTTTTGAAAGGAAATATGTATGTATACAATAACCACACGTCACATAAAAGCCCTGGCAGTGTCAAAGGTAACACACTATAATAAAGCATTAATATTTCTGCAGTGAAATGTACGAAGAACTAATTAGGACAAACTGTGTAGTTTATTTAAATAATAAACCAGTAGGCTGGGTGTGGTGGCTCATGCCTGTAATCCCAGCACTTTAGGAGGCCAAGGTTGGCAGATCACGAGGTCAAGTGATTGAGACCATCTTGGCTAATACAGTGAAACCCTGTCTCTACTAAAAAAAGAAAAAAGAAAAAAAATACAAAAAATTAGCTGGGCATGGTGGCGGGCACCTGCAGTCCCAGCTACTCAGGAGGCTGAGGCAGGAGAATGGCACGAACCCGGGAGGCGGAGCTTGCAGTGAGCCGAGATCACGCCACTGCACTCCAGCCTGGGCGACAGAGCAAGACTCCGTCTCAAAAAAAAAAAAAAAAAAAATTAGCTGGGTGTGGTGGTGCGTCCCTGTAGTCCCAGCTACTCTGGAGGCTGAGGCAGGAGAATCACTTGAACCTGGGAGGGGGAGGTTGCAGTGAGCCCACATCATGCCACTGCACTCCAGCCTGGCGACAGAGCGAGACTCCATCTCAATCAATCAATCAATAAATAATAAACCAGTCAATGAAAGAGTGGAACAAATATAGATTGTAAGTACTCTAGTAGTCATTTATCTAAGGAAAACATTTTATAACTCTTGTAATATATACAGGTTCAAATTTGGCTAACTATGCCTGTGCATACACAAAGGATGAACGTGTGTAACCTCTGGTGTTTGTACATCCTAGAGGAGAGTAACATCAGTGCCTGTCCCAGCAGTAGGCTGGCAGGGGACATCTGATGCCAGCAGGAGCAGGATTAAATGCAGCACTCTAGCAGGCACCCTTTTTAAGGACTCCTTGCCCCCAATGTCATAATGGTTCATTAATTTGGGTTTCCATCTGTTCCTTTTTAATTATGAAAACTGCCTAAACTCATGTTCACTGATAAATGTACATGGCTCAAAGCCCACCATTGACTGATCACACATTTTCGCCATATCATCCAGTGATTATAATTTATAAACCCATGTTTATAATTTCCTCTTCATCATCACTATAACCCTCATGATTATCTGTATTTAAAACCATTTCTGGGCCAGGTGCAGTGGCTCACGCCGGTAATCCCAACACTGGGAGGCCAAAGCAGTAGGATCGCTTGAAGCCAGGAGTTCAAGACTAGCCTGGACAACATTGCAAGACCTCATCTCTACGAAACAGTTTTAAAAATCAGCTTAGCATTCTGGCATGCACCTGTAGTCCCAGCTACTTGGGAGGCTAAGGTGGGAAGATTGCTTGAGCCCAAGAATTTGAGGCTTCAGTGAGCTCCCATCACATCCTTGTACTCCAGCCTTGGTGACAGAGCGAGACCTTGTCTCTTTCTTCTCGAGACCGAGTCTTACTCTGTCATCCAGGCTGGAGTGCAGTGGCGTGATCTCAGCTCATTGCAGCCTCTGCCTCCCGAGCTTAAGCGATTCTCCTGCCTCAGCCTCCTGAGTAGCTGAGACTACAGGCATGCGCCACCACGCCCAGCTAATTTTTGTATTTTTAACAGAGACGGGGTTTTGCAATATTGACCAGGCTGGTCTTGAACTCCTAACCTCAAGTGATCTGCCCGGTTTGGCCTCCTAGAGTTGGGATTACAAGCATAAGCCACCGCACCCGGCCTGAGACCTTATCTCTTAAATTTTTTTTTTGTTGTTTCTTGCAGTGGTTTCTCTGCTTAAGACAGGCACATCAGGGTCTTCACTGTCAATGTGGAATATTTATTTGATGTCGGTTTTATAGTTTTAGTGGATAAACTTTGGTAATAAGGTAGTCTTCTTATTAGTGAAATAAAATCCTTTGAAGTCTTCATCTGTAGATTTGGTTTCAAACATCGCTGTAAGCCAGCATCCATGCTACTGCAGGGAACTCACGCAGCTGCTATGGAGTAGTTATTGACCAGCCAGAAAGTACTTACCTGGTTACTCATGTTTTGTTTGCATAGTAAGGTCTGGGTGAGTTACATATACCTCTCAAACATTTTAGATGTTGCTCTTTCCAGCCACTGCCAGTTTTATCTCATGTGGCCAACAATAGTGGCACACCCCAGAACAGGCAGCCAGTTCCTCAAAGCCTATGGTTGCTCACTCACTAGCATTGTGAAACGTTCTTCCAGAATATGCCACCAGGAAAGAGCTGTTTCTTCAGCACTGTCGATTTGCTCAAGACGAAGGTTCTTGGCTGGGCATGGGGGCTCACGCCTATAATCCCAGCACTTTGGGAAGCCAAGGCACATGGATCATGGGAGTTCGAGACCAGCCTGGCCAACATGGTGAAACCCCGTCTCTACTAAAAATACAAAAATTAGCCGGGCATGGTGACGCACACCTGTAATCCCAGCTACCTGGGAGGCGGAGGCGTCTCGAAAAAAAAAAAATACAAAAGTGAGTAACGTGGAACCACGTAGAGGTCCACAGGTCAGAGCTTACAATTTATGTTTTATTATTGCTATTTATTTATTTTAGCTTCATCGGGTACATGTGCAGGTTTGTTACATGGATATATTGTATGATGCTGAAGTTTGGGCTTTGATTGAACTCATCACCCAAATGGTGAACATAGTACCCAATAGGTCGTTTTGCAACACTTTTCCCCTATTCCCCCCTCCCCGCTTTTGGAGTCTCCAGTGTCTGTTGTTCGCATCTTAAAAATTTTTTTTTTTTTTTTTTTTTTTTTGAGACGGAGTCTCACTCTGTCACCCAGGCTGGAGTGCAGTGGCGCAATCTCGGCTCACTGCAAGCTCCGCCTCCCGGGTTCACGCCATTCTCCTGCCTCAGCCTCTCCGAGTAGCTGGGACTACAAGCGCCCGCCACCACGCCCGGCTAATTTTTTGTATTTTTAGTAGAGATGGGGTTTCACTGTGGTCTTGATCTCCTGACCTCGTGATCCGCCCGCCTCGGCCTCCCAAAGTGCTAGGATTACAAGCGTGAGCCACCGTGCCCGGCCTTAAAATTTTTTTTTAAGAGATGGGGTCTCCCTGTGTTGCCCAGGCTGGTATTGAACTGCCGAGCTCAAGTGATCCTCCCACCTCAGCTTCCCAAAGTGCTGGGATTACAGGTGTCAGTGACCGCCCCCAGCCGATTGTTCTCATCTTTCTGTCCATCTTTACCCAATGTTTAACTCTCACTTATGAGTGAGAACACCTGATACTTGGTTTTCTGTTTCTGCACTAATTTACTTAGAATGACGGCCTCCAGCTGCATCCATGTTGCTGCAAAGAACATATTTTTGTTGTTTGTTATGGCTGTGTAGTATTCCGTGGTACCACATTTTTTAAATCCAGTCCACTGTTGATGGGCATCTAGATTGATTCTATACTTTTGCTGTCGTGTGTAGTGCTGTGATGAACATACGAGTGCAGGTGTTGTTTTGGTAGAACAATTTATTTTCCTTTGGGTGTATACCCAGTATTGGGATTGTTGGGTCGAATGGTAATTCTGTTTTTAGTTCTTTGAAATACCTCCAAACTGCTTTTCACAGGGGCTGAACTAATTTACAATCCCACCAACTGTGTGTCAGTATTTCCTCTTCTCTGCAGCCTTGTCAGCATCTGTTACTTTCAGGGCTTACAATTCAGAATGAGACCAGAACAGGTACACAGATCATATACTCACAAGGGGCTTCAGAGAAATGAGTGGTTAAGTTTCTGTCTAGGAATTGGGGAAGAAATAGGAAGACTACAGAATAAGTGATACTTGTACCAGACCTCGTAGGATAGGTGGAATTGTATTGGGTGGTGGGAGAGATTGTGAGGATATCCCTCCTTTGATATCTGTGTTCTCCTTCTATTAGCAATAGAACCCCTAATTTAGCTGAAATAAAAATTAAATTTCCCATTCTCCCTTGAAGCTAGGAGAGGCTATTGACTGGGTTACGGTCAGTGGAATTTAAGCAAAATGGTGTGTACTTTAGGCAGTGAGGCATAAAGTGTGAGGAGTTTTAAGGTTGTTGGGTAGCTGGGGGAAGTAGCAAGATAGTGTAGAAAAGAAAAAAACGAAGTTCATGCAATTTCTTATAGCCTGATGCAATACCTTTCCATCTGTTGTTTCTCAGTAGCACATTCAACATGGAATCGGAGGTGGTCCTGACAGAACAACAGAGGCAAGCCATGCCCTTGTCCCATGGGATTAGTGCCAGCCAGCAACAAGAAATTTCCTGCAATAGGACTATTGTCCACTAGTCTATCAGTCTGAAGGGGTAAAGGTCAGTGCTGTGGCTTTAACACCTCATAAATGACCCATCCTGGCTGTCATCCTACGTGTTAGCCACTAAAGTTTACTTAGTATTTACATTTAAAGGAATTACTATAAAGTAAGCCGAATTTTAGCTTATTCCACCTATTAAAAAACAAAAATGGGCTGGATGCAGTGGCTCATGCCTATAATCCCAACACTTTGGGAGGCCGAGGCAGGTGGATCACCTGATGTCAGGAGTTCGAGACCAGCCTGGCCAATCTGGCAAAACCCCTTCTCTACTAAAAATACAAAAATCACCTGGGTGTGGTGGCACGTGCCTAAATTCCAGCTATTTGGGAGGCTGAAGCAGAAGAATCGCTTGAACCCGGGAGGCAGAGGTTGCAGTGAGCCAAGATCACGCCACTGCACTCCAGCCTGGGTGACATAGTGAGAAGACTCCATCTTGAAAAAAAAAAAAAAAAAAAAAAAAAGCCCGGGTGCAGTGGTTCACACCTGTAATCTCAGCACTTTGGGAGGCCGAGGCGGGCGGATCACGAGGTCAGGAGATCAAGACCATCCTGGCTAATATGGTGAAACCCCATCTCTACTAAAAATACAAAAAATTAGCCGGGCATGATGGTGGGAACCTGTAGTCCCAGCTACTCAGGAGGCTAAAGCAGAGAATTGCTTGAACCCGGGAGGCAGAGCTGGCAGTGAGTCGAGACCACACCTCTGCACTCCAGCCTGGGTGACAGAGCGAGACTCCATCACAAAAAAAAAAAAAGAAGCCACAAATAATGAACTTGGAAGACCAATGATTAAACAGTGTATGTCAATGTAGAAGGTTCTATAATAAAAAGTAACCCTACTTCAATAACCTAAGGATTTTAGTCCTCTTGTTTTTACCTATTCCAGCGTGTCCTGTGAGAGCTACAGAGGCATTTACAAATATCTTTGCATTAGCCTGAAATCAGCAAGGTAGTCTAACATACTTACTGGAATTCATGCTATAACACACGTACTGCTGTGGAATACAACTAGAATCCACATTTCTCAGACTAGTATATTTACCTCCTAATATAACAATTGCGAAATAGAAATTAATGTAAGTTCTGCCAAAGTTGACAGTAAGATATACAAAACTTTGGGTCCAAAATGAATTCTTTTTGTGTAATGATCAGGTGGTTGAATTACAATGTGTATTGGCAATGGCATCCCCCAAAATTGGTTTTAAAATAGAAAATTCAACCACAAAGAATCTCTCAGTCTTAGAAAAAATTTAGTGCATCAGCACTATAGAGCTTATAGAAAATGTCAAAGAAATATACAAATTCTATTAAAAAAATAGGGCAAACATTTTAGTTGGAACATAAAACTAATGTCATCCTGCTCTTTGTCAAATCCTCCCCTAAATGTTATGAACACGCATCAGTGTTTTTCCAAGCCCATTTTATAACAAGATGTACAAGTGATAATTCTTAAGTTTATTCAGTTTGCTTTAAGAATATAAAATACATCAATCTCTTCATCATGTTTGCTTCTTATGTGCAAGAATATTAGTGGAAGCCTCTTTATGCTCATGGTCCCTCAGGTATTTCTGCAGATCTCTGGGGGCTGTGAATTGATATTCTGCAGCACATGTTGCCAAGTGCCTGTTTTGTCAAGTTTCTTTTTTGATCAGCGAAACTTTGTAAGTTGTTTCTTAGTTCCAAGACTTTCTAACTTGCTCTGGATTTCTGGGCAAATATTTGTAATTTTTTTTTTTCCAGAATGAAATTCTGCCTGACTTTTAAAACTCAAACTTCTAAGTGCACCAACCTGACCAATCTGACTCCCTTCCTGATCAGTGCCATGGAAGCAGTCCAGGCTCACTAGAGACACAAAACCAGCCTCAAAGAATCACTGTAATCTAAACACAGAGGGGCTCGTGTTCCCTAGGGCCCAGACTTGGTTTGAAGCAGAGAACCCTGGCCTGCACTTCCCAGGGTTTCCAGAGGTGATAGTGCAGAGTAGGCCCTGGGAGACTGGTGGAGAAATAAGCTGCCAGGGAAGCCACCACTTCAAACTCTGTTAATGTTATTTCAGAGTCTGGGATGATCCCAGACAATCCTGGTCAGCTCTTTAATTACTAACCCATTTTTCACCTTTGCAGACTTCTCTAGAGGCTATTGTTAGCCTGTGAGATAGCTATATCATTTCATTGATTTCTATGTTATGACATACTCTTGAATACAGTTGTCAAACGTTTCTTTGACAGGAATAATTTTATTCCTGTAATTTGGCATTAGAGAGCACCCCACATGGGGATACATAAGCCAGAGTGTTCGGTCTGTATCCCCAGGTTCACCCAAACTGGAAATCTCCCATCCTTTGCTTCCTCCTCCTTTTGCCCTCTTCCCCTGCACCCCAATCACACTCGTCAATTCTGTGTTCACAGTATCTCCAACATCCTTCTCTTTCCAACCCATTCCCTGTGTTTTACCCTTGGGAGGTGTTTAGTAAATGTTGACCACCTGATACAATTCGTTTCCCTTTTTATTCCTTGCATTTGGGTATGACACTAGTTTTAATTTAGTTAACTATTAAGTTTTATTTAAAACCTTTAGGCCATGGTGTATTGAAGCAACTTTGGGACGCATTCTCTTTAGCCAGATAATTCAATGGCAAAAAAACTTGAAAAACTTAAGTTTTATTCTTGTTATAGAGGAAGCAAATTCCTCACTTCTTTTAGGACTATCTTTTGAAATACATGTTATTTCCAGCTTAAAGAACTTAGAAATAAAATCTTACCCCAATAGATGACTAGATGTGCCAGTGTAATTATTTGAAAGTACTTTTAAGTGGTTATTACTTCACTTTTTTTTTTTCCTTTTTTAGATAGGGTCTTGCTCTGTCACCCAGGTTGGAGTGCAGAGGCACAATCACAGCTCACTTCAGCCTTGATCTCCCAGGCTCAACCAGTCCTCCCACCTCAGCCTCCCGAGTAGCTGGGAGTACAGGTGTGAGCTCCTGCGCCTGTGATTACTTTACTTTTTTATTGAATGTACCCCATAATTACTGGTTCTTGTTTATTTTTTCTTTTTCTTTTTATCAGGCAGCTACCTGAGCCAGAGTAGGCTCAGAGAGACTCCTAGTTCACTTGTTTATTCTCAAGTAAGAAGTCAGACAGTTTAGAATGTCATTCATTTTGTGCAGTTACCATGATTTGCTCTGTCATTTTCAGAGCTACCAGGAATACATAGCGTTGAGTCTGCCCACTTGCTTTTGGCTACACTTGTTCCATCCCAGGGACACAGAGGATGTTCCAAGCCCTCTAGAGTGATAGCCACTCCTCCCAGGCCACACTGGAACCCCCTGGTGGCACTG
This sequence comes from Hylobates moloch, assembly GCF_009828535.3. Classification (NCBI taxonomy): domain Eukaryota; kingdom Metazoa; phylum Chordata; class Mammalia; order Primates; family Hylobatidae; genus Hylobates; species Hylobates moloch. The sequence goes on from NW_026652284.1 coordinate 75,054,286, forward strand.
AACATTACTATCCTGTCTCCTGGAAACAGGCCAATATCCTGCATCTGTAAGGTGCAGCAGGAGAGCCCTGATGTTCTCAATGCTGACCTGAAAGTCAGGAATTCCAGGTGCTCTGTATTATCTGAATTTGTCATCCAAATCAACATTGTAAACCAAGCAAGTTAGCAACAAGGTCTAAAGCATTGCCGTGACAAATATAAGAAATCCACACTTGGACCTAAAATTAGGTCACAAAATTTTGAAATTAAAGTGGAGCAGATTCAGGCAGGCTCTGTGGGATTTTTTTTTGTAACATAGAATTTCCTATAGTCTGTTCACTTTGGCAGGTCACACTTCACGTTAAAATACTCTTCTTGGAGGATGTGACCTCCAAAAGAAAATGTTAAAAGGGGGTAGAGATGGCTGCTGTAACAGTTTGATATATAATGATAACACTACATGGATAAGATGATAATAGTAAGCATGTGTGTGTATATCTATACATATAGTGATAACACTATATAAGAACCATCTGGATATAACTCAGTGTCTTGGATCACAGATTGAAAGATCCTAACTAGGTTTCTTAGTTCATTCCTGCCCTGTAACACAATAGACTGGTAATTTATAAATAAAAATATATTTCTCACAGTTCTGGAGGCTGTGAAGTTCGATTTCAAGGTGCAGGCAGATTTGGTGTCTGGCAAAGTCTCACTCTACCTTCAAGATGGCTCCTCTTGCAGTATCCTCACATGGCAGAAGGAGGGGAGGGCCAAGCAGTTCTCTGAAGCCTCTTTTATAAGGACATTAATCTTATTCGTAAGGGGAGAGCACTTAGGGCCTAATCACTGGAGCAGTGATTGCAGTCCCTGCATGTCCCCCACCCAGGGTGGTACATGAACCCCAGTATGCAGTAGAAGGGAACAAGGGGAGGGCTGGGGTTTGAGTCCCACTGCTTTCCATCATGGCTGCTGTAGCCCAGTGTTGTTGCAGAATGTCTGCCCAGGCATGGGTGCTTCCGGATGCCACTCCAGAGCCCTATTATACTTGACCCTCCACCCCCAGCCCCAGCTTGCTCCTGGAAAGCTGCACACTGCTCGCAGGCTGTGTTGCCAACCAGCCTCTATGAGCATCCCGCAGCTGCCTCCCATTTGGGGTTCTGCACTCAGCTGCAGCTGAGCCTCTGAAGAAATGAAAGCCTTGAATTCCCATCCCTGCTCATAGTTTTTAGCTGCCTATTAGGACCAATCTCCACACTTAAAGCATTCACCTTCATCCTCTCCAGCTCTGGGAACACCTTGCTTAATCCTCTTCAATAAGGGTAGAATTAGCCTTAAGAAAATTTAAGAAAAAGCTCTTAAAGTCCTTTACTGGATGCCAATGAGACATAAAAACAGCCTACTCACAAGTGAGAGAAACCCAACCCAAACTAGCTTAAGCAAAAAGGAATTTTATCCCATATAATAGTCCAAGGGTAGAGCTTGATCAAGATATTAAATTATATTAAATTATCTCTCCTTAATATTTTGATCAAGATATTAAATTATATTAAATTATCTCTCCTTCTGTCCTTCTTGCACATTGGCTGTATCTCTATCAACTTCCCCCACTTATGGAGCAAGATAGTTGCCATAGTTCTCGAATCTTCAAGTGTTTCTTGACCGAAGTCAAGTGGAGATGAGTCTCAGCTTCTCTCGGCAGTCCCAGAAAGCCTCAGTGTATCTTATTAGCTTTGACTGGGGCACAGTCCTGTCCTTGAGCTATCCTTGGCCAGGGGGAATGCATATCTGATTGGCCAGGCCCGATTCATATGCCTACTCCTGGAGCTGGGAATAGTGAATGCCATCTGAAACTAACCTCGATTCTGGAGGGAGAAATAGATCCCTAGAAGAAAATTGGGATACTGTTATCAGAAGGGAAATGGATGCAGAATGTTCACCACAAATACATCCCTTCTTTACTCAATGTTTTTCTTAATTACAAATAAATTCTTCTGGCCAATGCTCTATACAATTCCTTCTCTACTCTCTTCAAGATCCGTAACACAGTGCTTATCAAACTTTAAAATGCAAAGAAACCATCTGGGGAATCCTACTAAAAATGCAGATTAACATCCTTCAGTAGTGTGATGATGGCTGAAATAGGGGAAGAGCAGGTGTCACAGGAGCTCAAATAGGGCTGCTCACTCATTAGCCTCAATTGCCTCTGTGAAATTGGAGGCAGAAGGCCAGCAGTGGTTTAGGGCAATGGTCTCAAAGTGTGTTCCCTGGAATAGTAGTGGCAGCATGACTTGGGAATTTATTAGCAACACACATTCTCAGGCTCTATCCTGGATTTACTGAGTTAGAAACTTCAGAAATGGGGTCCAGCAATCCGTGGTTTTTTGTTTGTTTGTTTTTTTGAGACAGAGTCTCATTCTGTCGCCCAGGTTGGAGTGCAGTAACATGATCTCGGCTCACTGCAACCTCCACCTCCGCCTCCCGGGTTCAAGCAATTCTCCTGCCTCAGCCTCCCAAGTAGCTGGGACTACAGGCACATTCCACCACCCCCGGCTAATTTTTTGTATTTTTTAAAGTAGAGACGGGGTTTCACCGTGTTAGCCAGGATGGTCTCAACCTCCTGACCTTGTGATCCGCCCGCCTTGGCCTCCCAAAGTGCTGGAATTACGGGCATGAACCACCGAGTCCGGCCAAATCCATGTTTCAATAAGCCCTGCAGGAAATTGTGCACACTGAAGTTGGAGAACCACTGGGTTAGGGCCTTGCTGCTCATGGCTCTTGAGCTAGCAGCAGGCGTATCACGCTAGAAATGCAGAATCTCTGGCCCCATACACAACAGACCTACTGGATTAGAATCTGCAATTTTTTTTTTTTTTTTTGAGGCGGAGTCTCACTCCGTCACCCAGGCTGGAGTGCAGTGGCGTAATCTTGGCTCACTGCAACCTCCGCCTCCCGGGTTCAAGCAATTCTCCTGCCTCAGCCTCCTGAGTAGCTGGGATTACAGACGCCTGCCACCACACCCAACTAATTTTTGTGTTTTTAGTAGAGATGGGCTTTCACCACATTGGCCAGGCTGGTCTCGAACTCCTGACCTCAGGTGATCCACCCACCTCGGCCTCCCAAAGTGCTGGGATTACAGGCGTGTGCCACCGCGCTGGCTGAATCTGCATTTTTAACAAGATCCCCCAGATGATTTGTTTGCATTTTAAAGTTTGATAAGCATTGTGTTAGGGATCTTGAAGAGAGCAGAGAAGGAATCGTATAGAGAATTGACCAGTTGCACACAAAAGAATTGCCAAACTGGCACTTGAGCTCGTACCCCCTCCATGTCTCATGGCCGTGATCCCCACAAGAGTCATTTTTTTTTTCCAGTTGCTCTTAGGCAGCTCAAATGTAGAAGCAAGACTTGCATTCAGATTGACTTGTAGTTGGAGGTTAGCAGAACAGGCATGTCGGAAAGAGAAACGATTGAAAGTTGACATGCGACCATGAGAATGGCCAAAATTGTGCAGATGGGAGTGTAGGCCAGATAGGAAGGAGGGTGGCCATGAAGAAAGGTGGTGACAACCTGAATGTTTCCGATAGCATGAAGCAGGTAAGGTTTGAGAAAAAGTTAGCAGAGTAGTGGTCCAAGATTGCTATATAGAGTCTGTGGAACTGTTGATAGGTCCAGAGAAAACTGTCCAACAGAACCTTCTGGATGATGGAAATGTTACTCTATCTGCACTGTCCAGTATGGTAGCCACTAGCCACATGTGGCTGTGGAGCACTTGAAATACTACTAGTATGACTGAAGAACTGTTGGAAACATTACTAATAGTTCTAAAGGCCAAAGCTATACAAATAGATTCTCAAAGAAATGTTGCTCTCTTCTCATCCCCACTAACCTATTCCAATTCCTGTCTTCTTTTCCAACCCTTTTTTTCCACCCTCTGTAAGTAACCACTCCTTCATTACTGGCTTTTTCTTCCTGTATTTCTTTTGCATAATGAGCTGATAGTGGTGTGTTTTCTGATATTCCCTTCTTACATGAAGTGTAGCTTACAACAGATACTCTGAATTTTACTTTTTTTTTGAGACAGAGTCTCGCTCTGCCGCCCAGTCTAGAATGCAGTGAGGGCATCTCAGCTTACTTCAACCTCCACCTCCTGGGTTCAAGCAATTCTTCTGCCTCAGCCTCCCGAGTGGCTGGAACTACAGGTGCCCGCCACCACGCCTGGCTAATTTTTTTTTTTCTATATTTTTAGTATAGACCGGGTTTCACCATGCTGGCCAGGCTGGTCTCAAACTCCTGACCTTGTGATCCACCCGCCTTGGCCTCCTAAAGTGCTGGGATTACAGGCATGAGCCACTGCGTCCAGCCTGAATTTTGCTTTTTTTCACTTGAGTATGTTTAGAAATCAACCAGTTCATAAAGCTCTTCTTCAGTTTTTTTTTTTTTTTTTTTTTTGTTTTTTTTTTTTTTTTTTGAGACGTAGTCTTGCTCTGTCGCCCAGGCTGGAGTGCAGTGGTATGATCTTGGCTCACTACAACCTCCGCCTCCTGGGTTCAAGCGATTCTCCTGCCTCAGCCTCCTGAGTAGCTGGGATTAACAGGTGCACGCCGCCACGCCCAGCTAATTTTTTTTTTTTTGAGACGGAGTCTCGTTCTTTCACCCAGGCTGGAGTGCAGTGGCACAATCTCGGCTCACTGCAGGCTCCGCCCCCCGGGGTTCACGCCATTCTCCTGCCTCAGCCTCCCGCGTAGCTGGGACTACAGGCGCCCGCCACCTCGCCCGGCTAATTTTTTGTATTTTTTTTAGTAGAGACGGGGTTTCACCGTGTTAGCCAGGATGGTCTCGATCTCCTGACCTCGTGATCCGCCCGCCTCGGCCTCCCAAAGTGCTGGGATTACAGGCGTGAGCCACCGCGCCCGGCCCCAGCTAATTTTTGTATTTTTTGTAGAGATGGGGTTTCACTGTGTTAGCCAGGATGGTCTCGATCTCCTGACCTTGTGATCCGCCTGCCTTGGCCTCCCAAAATGCTGGGATTACAGGCGTGAGCCACCACACCCGGCCCCTGCCTCAGTTTTTAAAAAAGCTGCATTGACCTCTATTGTGGGGATGTGTTATAATATATTCAACTAATCTATGCATAGCATTTAGGTTTTTCAATTTTGCATTTATAGCAAACAGTGTTTCAGTGAATAACCTTGTGATCTGTACAAATTTACAGCAAAGGAGCAAGATAATCTTAGGCCACATATCAAACCGTGAAGCCTTGATGTGCCCATCCCTACAAGCCACCTTCATGTTTGACTACCCACTTTTAGACTCCATACAGTCACTGCCTTGAGACCTGACCAAGCTGCTAGATTCCCTGCACACTCTGTAAGTGGGCCTAGCAACAGTCTTCTCAGCAGCATCCATTCCCCTGCCATTCCAGAGTAGGGTTGTTTTGTTTTTTGTTTTGTTTTGTTTTGTTTTTTGAGACAGAGTCTCACTCTGTTGCCCAGGCTGGAGTGCAGTGGCATGATCTTGGCTCACTGCAACCTCCACATCCTGGGTTCAAGCAATTCTCCTGCCTCAGCCTCCCAAGGAGCTGGGATTACAGGCGTGCGCCACCATGCCTGGCTCATTGTTGTATTTTTAGTAGAGACGGGGTTTTGCTATGTTGGCCAGGTTGGTCTTGAACTCCTGACCTCAGGTGACCCACTTGCCTCAACTTCCCAAAGTGCTGGCATTACAGGCATAAGCCATCATGCCCGGCCCAAAGTGGGGCTTTCATTTCAACCTGCTGCTTCTCAAGTCAACGTTCATGACCTTATTTTCATCTTTGGGTGACTCCTTCTTACCCCTGGCACCCAATCTTTCCATCTCAGCAAAGACTCAGATAATAAAAATCTGACTTTAAATAAGCTACAGTTGCAGAATGCTGATCTGCCCCAAACATTCATTCACATGGGAGTTATTCTTCGGGCTTCCTGTTCCATTATTCTGAATGTTTACTGGCCTATTGAAACTAGAGCTCCACAATAGGGGTATCAATGGCATCAGGGAAGGCCATATTGTCCTAAAACACTTCTATAAGATTCCATCTCCATTCATTTGGGAGATCCATTGGGAATTCATCTACCTGGCTTTAAAAAGGCTAAAACCAGTGTATTACATTCTATATTTTTAAACATTGGTTGGAGGGAAAGGTACTGGTTGGGGATCACCCTCCAATTCCTGTTCACTTAAGTGATTCCTCATTTTAGGTTAAAAAAAAAAAAAAAATCCTTTTTTTTTTTTTTTGAGACAGACAGAGTCTTGCTGTGTTGCCCAGGCTGCGCAATCTCAGCTCACTGCAACCTCCGCCTTCCAGGTTCAAGGGATTCTCCTGCCTCAGCCTCCGAGGTAGCTGAGACGACAAGTGCACACCACCGTGCTCAGCTAATTTTCGTATTTTTAGTAGAGACAGGGTTTTGCCATGTTGGCCAGGCTGGTCTCGAACTTCTGGCCTCAAGTGATGTGCCTGCCTTGGCCTTCCAAATTGCTGGGATTACAGGCATGAGCCACCGTGCCCAGCCTTAATATATACAAGCTTTTAAAAACATATTTAAAATGCATATTAAACACATTTTTTGGACAAACAAAACTAAACAGTAAGTTGTACCTCCTTTTAATATTAACAACTATAAAGATAAAAGAATCTGACAAGTGTGAAGTTAAAGGACATTTTATTTACTGACAGATTGAAAACTGTAACTCCAGGTAGTGCAAAATGCACCACAACCCAATTACAAAGAACAGTTATTAACACACAATGTTTAAACAATGCTACACTCATTTTTGGCAAAGTGCTGTATTGTTCAGTCTGTGTACAAAACTGACCATCTATGAACCAATCAGTATAAAAAATTTCTATAAAAACAAAAAATTTAGACAGTGGCTCAAGAAAACAAGCTGCCATTTATGCATAGATTGATGTACAGTAACCTAACCAAATGTCCCTTTTGAATTTTCAAGTTAATGAAAAAAAATGTGTCGAGAAACACATTAAGAAGGCACATGTACAGTCTACAATACTCTTCAGTCTCCCTAACTCATGCCCTGCCCTATAAAGAAAATATGTTCACAATTTTACTTGAGAAAAAAAAACAAAGCCACTTAAAAAAAAAACACACACGCAATTATTAAAGTTCAAAATCTCTGGAGGAAAACACAACCAAAACACAAGCAAAACCACTCATACACTCCAAGCCTGAAACACACATCGAACCTCCCCAGGTACTGGTTTGGTTTTCAGAGGTCCACCTAGAAAACAAATACTAAAACTTCAGGCAAAATAGAGCAAAACTGGACATTTAACAATTACACAATTTTTAAAAGTGTGGTAAAATTCTCAACGATATACAAAACATTGTCCACTTAAGCTGCCTGCCTTTCAAGAGAAACTCCTCCCATGCAAAGGATACTGTTGCACATAAATGATATCCTCATCTGCATGTTTTCCAGTACCTCTTTCTCCACCCTAAACCACTTTAATTGGTGTCAAATTTCAAGTGAAATTGATACATGGCAAGGCTGACACCACTGTATCATGTAGGTTTTCTAAATAAAGCATTTTATGTATAATTTTAAGCATTAAAATAAGTAGGTAGGGATGCCATTTCTAATATATCAGCATGGCTGATGGCAGTGAAACCATCCAAGATAGAAGTCTCACTTTTAACAGAGTTTAACCAGTATTTATGGGCCTTATAAAATAAAAAGATAATTTTAAAGTAACATTACAAACATGTACTACTAGTGTCTCCCAGTACAAGGAGCAGTCTCTTACTTGACTCAAAAAACGAAAACTAATACGTGGAAACTCTTAAACTTTTCCCACTAATCTATTTAAATGTAAATATCTATCTTCTAGTTGGAGTCCTTCATGTTTTTGTTTCCAACTCAGAGACAATGAGAATAATGAAGATACTCCTCCTTGCTCGTTTTTCTTAAGAGTACATAAAGATAATATATAATGTATTTCATTGAGGAGGAAGAGAAGTAGCAAGGATTTCAATGAAGACATAATGATTACAAACCAGTGTGCTATACAGATTTCAGAAGCAGAAACAATGCTGAACAGCCTGCTCAAGTTTTAAATAAACTGTCTTCTCAAAGTACTGATACAACAGAGAAGGTATGTAAACAGGAACAGTTTGCAGGGGATTGGAAAAATGTACAGGAAATTAATATTTCTTAAAAGGTCCCTGCGATAGGAAGTAAAAAACCCAATCACTTTGCATCTTTCTGCAAAAAATTCCCTACCCAATCAACCACATAAATGCACTGCCACAGAAGATAAATAATGGATGGCTAATTTTCAACTTACAGTGCAGTACACAATTAGCTGAGAAAAAAATAAACATAAGATATATATTATGAAATGTTTTGTCAACAAAAACAAACTTTGAGAAACATGGTGCACTGTAAAAGCTAAGAAACTCATTCACGAAGCACTGCTTGTGTACACCACATATTCCAGACGTTTTCCAAGTAACATTCTGTGTTAACAGTTTAGAGCTACTAATTCAGAGGGGTCTTATTTCTCACTGCTTGCATTTTAAAGAAATATGTCTAAAGCGCATTGTAAACCACTAATATTTACAATAGCAAAAAAAAAAAGCTCATAATAAAATGCGTTTTGGCCGTGTTTCAGAGAATACTTAACAGGTCAACATCATTCTGTGTTGTGGCTGGCCTTGTGTCTTACATACAGGAGATGCCTAACATCTAATAACCAAGAGTTTCAACTGAATTATATAACCATTTTCTTCAATACTTACATGTGCCAATTTTAGGCAGAAACCACAGTATGATATTCTAGGTGGTGTGGTAATCCCAACCTTGAAAAAAAGCCCAATGAATGTAATTTTTTGTTTTCTAGGTACAAAGCATAAAAAACTAGCCCCAGATAAGGCAAACAAAAAGTCAATAAGGAAATCTGGAAAAAAGGCCATTGCAGTTATACACAAATCTGTTCATGTTGCCAAGCAAAATCTCATGGCTGAACTTCTATAGCTTGTGAGGTACTAACAACTTACATGCAATGTATGAAAAAGAGACGCCGTGTATTCAGAGGTTTACATCCTGAAGACATTAAGCTGGTCTATTTTCAAGTTACCAATGCATGGCCCTATAACAAACATCATATAAAACATACACACCTTCATGGAAACTACCTTATCTCCCAACTCTGGTAAACACAAATAGTAAGAAAACAACTTCTAACTCACTTTGACAAAACTTTACAGACTTGGCCCCTAATTAGACAACAAATAAATAAAGGGGAAGTCAAAACGGAAGGGGCAATAAGGAGAAAGGGGGAATCTAGACTCTTGTTCTAAAGAGACATTCTGGCACTTCATCACAGCCAGTAGAAGAACAATGTAAAACCTCCATCTCACTAGACACATTTGACCTCTTCCACTCCAAATGCTCTAGTCTAGTCAGAAAAGAGCACAGCTCGTCACTGAACGTCTCCCGGGGTTCCCTGCATCAAGCCACTACAGCATTACTGAAAAATATAATACTTCACATAATGATATGCTGCTTTTCTCCTTGAAAACATTTTGTAGACCTGTACTCATTTAATTAGGGTTGCAGAGGAGATGGAAAAACAAGCTGTTTGATTATGAAGGCAACACTTCTGTCAGTAGAATTGCTTTGGATTGTAAATATGTTTACTTCAGAGGAAATCAGTCAGAGTGGATGGCTCAGCAAAACCTATCACAGCTGCGGAAAAAGGAAGTGACTGGCTAGAGGTAAGGAAATAGATATTCTCTAAGTTAACTGGCCTATGTGTGAATCGAACCCTGCACCCTGGCCTCATTAGCACCAACACTGTGAAGAACAGCTGTGGCAGAGAAAGTGCCACGGCCCCACCCCATCACCAGATTCAGTAGAAAGGCCCTTGGAATTTCCTACAAGGTTCAGTTCTGAACAGCTCCACTTCAAATCAGTATAGAATCCTCACAGTGACTCTGTGAGGGAGGTAAATGTCACTGCTCCCCGTTGGTGGGGGAAACAGAGGCCAGAGTGGTTAAAGATTTTGCCTGAAGTTAAAACAAAAAATGAAAAGTCACTTGGACTGCAGGGAAGAATACTTACAAGGCAATTAAAAAAAAAAAAAGAAAAAAGTTGAGCCAACCTGTCACTCTTCACTCAGATGCCATGAAAGACATCATCACCAGACAGTCCCCCACACTCTTGCTTGCCACTTGGCAGGACAGGCTCCATGACAGAGGATTTTTCACTCTATGTGGAAATATAAAGCCTATCTCTTTTCCCGTGGGCAGAGAGAAATATGAAGTCACTCAAGTGCCTGGACAAGTACTTCCAAATTTATAGCTGATGCGAGGTGAGGAGTGGGCAGAATTGGCAGGAAGGAATCGTAACAAATTAAATACTGCTCTAATGGGTTAGTTACAGACATGAATTTTTCCAAATGTAATTTCACAGGTCTAATTTAATCCCTCTGCACGAGACAAGTGCCTCTGTCTACAACACCTGTAATGTCTGTACCACGTCATGCAGTCACATTGGAATTACTGAATGCACTCTTCGCTAAAGCTTAATGTACCTGAATTCCAAATGAACTGCATGACTAATCTGGGGAAAAACCATAAACACAGAATACATCAAGTTTTCTTTCAAAAGAAAGTCCAGCCATAATTCCATTATATCCATGGCAACTATCACCTGTTAATGCTAATGTTAGTGTGTAAAAATCTATTCATCATATACAGAGAGATTATCAAGTACTGGTCAATAAAGTGTACTGCTGACCCTGAGAATAAATTTTTGCTTGCTCAAAAGATTAAGTAATACAAAATAAGGTGAAAATGAAAGATGCCTATTCTCGTACTTGGGAAGAAATGTCTTTAAAATGCTGACTAATGTATACCCTAATATATTTAAAGACACCCCCAAACACCAAACACTGTAATTATATTGATATGTTTCCAGAAATAATCTGAAAAAGTGTACAAAAAAGTAAATGTTAAAGGCAAGGCATTATGTGATATACAGCATATAAATCTGATTTTCAAGATAGTGTCTAAATACACTGATAAAACTATGTGATTGGTTATCAATTGGTTGTAAAGAGACAACATTTTCATTGTACATATACACACATCCATACACATAAGCACAAACCAAGAGAAACCAACCAACAAAACTTGAAACTATTAGTAATTGTACTGACGCGGGCAGGGCTGATGAACAACCCAGCCATTGTGCTTGACTTGCCGAGGGTGGCAATCCCTGGTAAGATTTTGGCGACGAAGGCTATTTCTGTTAAGAGACTGTCTTTCACTATGTTCTTTTATCCACTGGGAAGGGCGAAAGCTCTTGGGTTGTTCCAGAAAAGTTGTATGAGCAGCAAGAGCTGCAACATAACAATGAATATGCTGCCCCATTTCATTTTGAGCTTCCACTCTGAAACAGAAAAAAGTGGGGATGTATTAAATAACAGAGTATGTTATTAATGAAACTGGAAAAGTTACTTAGCAATTCAATTTGCCGTGCTAATTTGTTTATGGCTGAATGAGAGCTTGTGTTTCATGGCTGACAGACAAGTTTATTATTCTGCAACCCCACTGACTGATAGTGGTGGAAAGGAGAGCCAACTGTTACCAGAAAGATGCCATGTAAGCCCCAGATGGCTCACTAAGTAGACTGTTTTCTAAAAATACACTTTATACTTTGAATTTCATTTACGGAGCACACACATTTATATAAGCTTGTCTGGGAGGGGAGCTAACATTTATTGAATATCTGCATTTGCCAATTCTTTTGCAAATATATATTTTAATTCTCACCATAATCTTAAAAGGAAAATATTTTAATTCCCAAATTTTACTGATCAGAAAGCAGTGTGCTCACAATAACTTCACAAGACATTTCCTGTCTATAAGTAAAATGTTCCAGGAAACATGCTTTAAATCTTTATTTAATAGAAATATGCATATGGAAATTCTACTCATTTACCATTTTTCTAGATAAGCTATAGCTTAATAGAATAAATCTCTTAAGTTTTTATTTATCTCACAACAGGGCACATTTTGAGATGGCATTTACATGGCAATATTATAATACTCTTGAATAACACAATCTTAAAATTGGCTACACACAGTATGATTATGTTTTCTATATAAAAAAGCTAATCAAGTAGGATTGCTGTAAACTATGTCAACATGTAACATGAAGAGCTTTACGATTTTTAAGGGTTATTTTACACAGGAAGGGCAGTGACACATTCTGCCTAAAATCACTTGAGGAAACACACATTTATTACACACACACACACACACATATATATATATATAATTTTTTTAAAGTAGAATTTTAAGAGGACACATTAAGAAACTAATAGAAAAAAGTTAATATAAAGAAAGTTATTTTTAGGCCGGGCGCTGTGGCTCACTCTTGTAAATCCCAACACTTTGGGAGGCCGAGGCAGGTGGATCACCTTACTAGAGTTCAAGGCCAGCCTGGCCAACATGGCGAAACCCCATTTCTACTAAAAATACAAAAATTAGCCAGGTGTGGTGATGCAAGCCTGTAATCCCAGCTACTTGGGAGGCTGAGACAAGAGAATCACTTGAATCGGGGGGGGTGGAGGCTGCTGTGAGCCAAGATCGCACCACTGCACTCCAGCCTGAGTAACAGAGTGAGACTCCATCTCAAAAAAATAAAAAGAAAGTCATTTTTAAAAGGTCAGCATTTGGGTCCTTTGCCTCCCTATGCATACATATATCACACAGTCTCAAAGTGAATATACTTACTCTGTGCCCGTGAGTCTTATAAGCAGCTTTTCCTGGCCCTACAAATGTTAAATGGTGAACTATTAAATCACTAGTAAGATTTAAAATGCTATTGTAACTTTACTATTAGGACGTGGTCAACTTTTATTAAAACTGGTTTACTGTGCCATTAAAGGCACATACATGTACTTAAGATAACATGTAAAACCTTCAAAAACAATATTTATAAAGGCTAAAATGCAATGAAATGTATACCCTGAAGCGCACTGTAATTACAAAGCACCTCAATTTTCTGTGCTTTATGGTAATATCCCCAATGATAGACATAATGGAAGCAATTTGACTTCTGAAAGACATATGATTTATTTCCTGCTAAGAAAACAGATATTTACTACAAAGCTAGCCTAATTTTGGTAACACCTGATTTCTATCTTGATTTAGCAAGACTTCCTTATAAGAATTTCAAATCCTGGCCGGGCACGGTGGCTCACGCCTGTAATCCCAGCACTTTGGGAGGCCGAGGTCGGCGGATCGCAAAGTCAGGAGATCGAGACCATCCTGGCTAACACGGTGAAACCCCGTCTCTACTAAAAATACAAAAAATTAGCCGGGCGCGGTGGCGGGCGCCTGTAGTCCCAGCTACTTGGGAGGCTGAGACAGGAGAATGGCGTGAACCCAGGAGGCGGAGCTTGCAGTGAGCCGAGATAGCGCCACTGCACTCCAGCCTGGGCGAAAGAGCGAGACTCCATCTCAGAAAAAAAAAACAATAAAAAAAAGAATTTCAAATCCTAAAATAAGGATGTTAAAAAAAATTACAGTTACTATTTTAAAACTGTAATAATTTACAGGAATTTCCTGTGTACAGAAAGGATTCACATAAAATTCAGTGCATTCTGGCAGGGCACAATGGCTCATGCCTGTAATCCCAGAACTTTGGGAGGTCAAGGTGGGCGGATCACTTGAGGTCAGGAGTTTGAGACCAGCCTGGCCAATATGGTGAAACCCCACCTTTACTTAAAATACAAAAAATTAGCTGGAGATGGTGGCATGTGCCTGTAATCCCAGTTACTCGGCAGGATGAGGCAGGAGAATTACTTGAACCCAGTGCGGAGGTTACAGTGAGCCGAGATCACGCCGCTGCAATCCAGCCTGGGCAACAGAGTGAGACTCCGTGTTAAAATACGTAAAATTCAGTGCCTTCTTTTGATCCTTTATATATGGAAAAGTATGTGTTTTACTATCCCTATAAGTTATTACTATCATATATGAATGCAAAAACAAGATATAAAAACAACATTCTCACTGTACCAAAAGTAGAAAACCATAACAACCTTGAAAAAGAAGAAAGAAGAAGAAGAAATCTACTGAAACAAAATGGTGGAGATCATTGCCTAAATAAGTAGTTTATAAAATAGTATATCTGGGCCGGGCACAGTGGCTCATACCTGTAATCCCAGCACTTTGGAAGGCCAAGGCAGGTGGCTCACCTGAGGTCAGGAGTTTGAGACCAGCCTAGTCAACATGGTGAAACCCTGTCTCTACTAAAAACACAACAATTAGCCAGGTGTGGTGGTGCACGCCTGTAGTCCCAGCTAATTGGGAGGGTGAGGCATGAGAATTGCTTGAATCTGGGAGGCAGAGGTTGCAGTGAGCTGAGATCGTGCCACTGCACTCCAGCCTGGGTGACAGAGCAAGACTGTCTCAAAAAAACAAAACAAAACAAAAACTATATGGCTGGGCATGATGGCTCATGCCTGTAATCCCAGCACTTTGGGAGGGGTGTGGATCACGAGGTCAGGAGTTCAAGACCAGCCTGGCCAACATGGTGAAACCCCGTCTCTACTAAAAATACAAAAATTAGCTGGGCGTGGTGGCAGTGGCACATGCCTATAATCCCAGCTACTTGGGAGGCTGAGGCAGAAGAACTGCTTGAACCCAGGAGGCGGAGGTTGCAGTGAGCCGAGATTGCGCCATTGTACTCCAGCCTGGGCAACAAGAGTGAAATTCTGTCTCAAAAAAAAAAAAAAAAAAAAAAGTATATGTGGCATGTTGCCATTTAGGTTAAAAGTTTATGTGTACATACAGGCACAGAAAAAAAAACACAATCTGGAAGGATATACTGTAGGATGTTAAAAGTATTCATGTCTGGGTCATGAAAATGTCATTTCCAATTTTTGCATATTTGTATTTTCTAATTTTTTACATTGCATTTGTACTGTTTCTGTAGTAAATTCTTTTGCAAAGCTGCTGACTACACACACACACACACACACACACACACACAACACTGAAAAGTAAACATACAAATGCCAGTAAGTTTAAAGTGACTATTAATTATAAATTCTTTTTTTTTTTTTTTTTTTGAGACAGAGCCTTGCTTTGTCACCCAGGCTGGAGTGCAATGGCGTGAACTCAGCTCACTGCAACCTCCGCCTCCTGGGTTCAAGCAATTCTCCTGCCTCAGCCTCCCAAAGTGCTTGGATTACAGGTGTAAGCCACTGCCCCTGGCCTAATTATAAAGTCTTGAGTGGCATTCCTCAGAGGTAAAATCAGAATCAGAAGGGAGGAATTTTCAAGAAATGAATCTGAAGCAACTCTAAAGCAATTAAATCAATAGCAACTCCAAAAAGTTATATTTTAAATTTTTGTTGGAATACCTGAAACACCTCTTAATAAACTTGTAGCACTGAATAAAGTGCCAGTTAAAGTAACATTCCCCACCCATGACCTTACCTAGGATATAGCCTGGCATCATGTAACATATAAGAAAGTTGTTTTCATTTTGGTACAAGCAAAATGAAATATGTTTAGCCTCATAAAAAAATCATCTACAATATTGAGACTTGAAAGTATGGCAAACTGGTAAAGTTAAGAAATTAATGTGCTGCCTAGGGTTTGTTTATATCTGGAAAACAAGAAACGGTAGGTAGGTAGGTAGGTAGGTAGGTAGATAGATAGATAGATAGATAGATAGATAGATAGATAGATAGATAGTAGATAGATAGATAGATAGATAGATAGATAGATAGATAGATAGATAGATAGATATAATAGATACAATACTTTTCTTAGTAGAGTCAGAGCCTGGACATGACAACACTAACAATAGGGATATTCTGAACTGCTCCAAGAATCCAAATCCACCTGGACCCACAACCTAAGAGAGGGAATGCCAACATTCTCAAAATACTTTAACAGGAAACATTCCACTAAGGTACACAATAGAACAGTGTGACTTGCAGCTAATTAACAGGGTAATAGGGTTTACTTTAGTAGGTGGGAGCAATCTCAGATATTTCCTGGATATATTCTCTGGACAAAGGTCACATAATGTCTGTAAATTTGGGGAAACTTAAAAAGCCAGAAGGCAGAGATTACAAGAAAAGTGACCAACAATTGCTTTGGGCAATAGACAGATTGATTAATCAAGATAATGACTGACAAATGGGCAAGGATCTATTTCTCAGTCTCTGCTGGGAACCAAAGGCCTCTCCTACACAAGTGGGTAAAATGGTCGGGGTGGTGAAGATAAATTCCTGGGACTCTGGTATGGGAGCTCCATGTGCTGTAGTATCAAGATCTATTGGTAAAGCCCTGATTCAGGCTACGATGAGATTGGAGAACATAAAAATGCAAGGGTCGATAGAATTATGAAAGTTAGGATGTTTAAGTGAGCTTTACGTAAAGAAGTTATATCCCCTTTACCTAAATGTTTTATGAGAATGGATATGTCTGGCTGGAGACACACTTCCCCTCCCTAGTACTGTAAAACAAAAGGCATGTAAATCTGCCCTTCATGACAATATTAACTGGACATGCTAAATGGGGACCAACAGCACTGCCCAGGCCCAATGGTGTATAGTAGAAGCTGGAGTGGTGGTAGGGACAAATTATCTGTCTGATAGTCTTATGTGGAAGGGAAACTGGCGCTTATGGCAAAAGACTGTGAGCACCTCTCAGTAACAACTACTGGCACTTTGGACTAGAGAATTTCCACATGAGAGGCATTTACTCCCTTGCCATAGGACATTAATTGAAGCTACCCCTATGATTGAAGGACATAAAATGATCTTGAAACCCAAAATACCCATGCTGTCTCTGGTGATGTCAGAGAAACACTAATTGGGAGGGCAGTGCCCAGAAGAGTTCCGTAATAAATGGAAATGGTTTATACAGGATCATGTTATGTAGGGAATGTAAGGAGGACACACCCACAAGCAGGGAGCCTCTCTCCACCTTGGACTGACTCTGGAACTAAGGAGCTGGATTCCACACTGCCAGTAGCTCTCAACTGACTGACAAAGAGCTGCTTGGTTGTGGATGGCAGTTCCAAGGTGAACAGACAGCATCTTGTTTGGAAGGATGCTACTTTGATCAAAGAAGGTAAAAACAAATCGGCTCTGTGGGCTGAACTGCACACTGTTTTCCTAGCGATGATGGAAGCCCCTAGGTTTGGGTTTTTACTGACTCATGGGCAGTGGCCAATGGACATGGTCAGGCAAAATCACAATGAAAACCTGGACTTTTAAAGGGATGGCTTCCATAGGGAGCACAACCCTATGGAAATTTGAGGGGTACATTAGGACATGCCAATGGCCATCAGAAGAACTCCCTTCCAGGTTTGGAAGGTGACTGGGACTGGAAGCAGACATATCCCCATGTGCTCCCTGGAGGTGCCATCCTGGGTTCATTAAATGAGTGGTACAGGCAATGCAGAGACGGGCTGCATCTAGACATTCCTCTTTTACCCTCTCAGGCACAAATACCAATGAGAACCGTTCTGCCAGTCAGCAAAAGAGATAGACTACTGATGAGGGGCAGATTCCCTGGTGGGAAGGCCCTGAGCATAGCTGCAAGTGAGACTGGTGCTGGTAGCCCTGGGGAGCTACAAATGGGTCTTAAGAAGAAAAGACAGTCTCTGGAGTGGGCTTTACTTGCCCAATGGAAGATGCAAATGCTCAGAGTGCCAAAAAAAAACCTAGAACAGAAGATACTGCTTGGATGTGGATAGTTAACTGTCATTTCTTCAGACCAAAGGGCACACTATACAGCCCATAATGCCCAAAAACACTTTGGGAGGCAGAGGTGGTGGATCACCAAAGGTCAGCAGTTCGAAACTAGCCTGGCCAATATGGCGAAACCCCCTTTCTACTAAAAGTACAAATATTACCCAGGTATGGTGGTGGGCGTCTGTAATCCCAGCTACTTGGGAGGCTGAGAAAGGAGAATCACTTGAACCCAGGAGGCAGAGGTTGCACTGAGCCAAGATCCTGCCACAGCACTCCAGCCTAAGCGACAGAGACTCCATCTCAAACAAAAACAAAAACAAAAACAAAAAACAAAAACCCAAAAACAAAATGGGATAAAAGCATGAAGGGCTGGCTGTCCCCACAAGATTTTCCTGTTTTTCTGGTGATCTGAGGAAGAAGGGATGGGGAGGAGGATGCTGGCATGACTTATGCAATTCTAGCCAAGGGTTGAGTATGCTAGTATAATGACTTTAACTTTTTATTTCTTTCCCACATCACCTCATTTTTTTTTTCCTCTACTGGATGCAATGGTCCTAGGACCAGGGCTGTAACTACAAGTACTGGAAGCAGGGATGGTTCCTGAGCAAGAAGCTGTAACTATGTTTTTAAACCTTATGTCAAAATTCCTAAGGGCCTTCTAAGGGCCTTATGGGGGTTACCTACACCCCATCTTGCAAAACTGGAGTCAACAACGAACACAGCTATATTGTCTGGTGGTAAAAACAGCCCACTAATTTTGTACCTATGTCACCTTACTCTATCTGAATGGGAGTGGACTGAGGGAGAGGTACTTGCTAAACTAGTATTGCTACCTGCAATCTAGACCAGCACAGTGGCTAAAGCTAATGTCCCTTCCAGAGATGGAAAAGTTTGGGTATAAATGAAGAGAAAGACGATAAAAGAATGAATAAATAGGTTATGAATTGGGATCAATTCCTTATATTAATACCTTGAAACAGGCTCAGAGAAAAAGATGACACTGTCTCTAAGCTCAGGTATACCAGATGCCTGAAAGGGTGAAGCTACACGTTTGCCAAAACCATTTCTGCTTTTGGAAACCAACAAGATCAATAAACCTGCAAACCTGAGTGGCCTTGCCCTGGGAGACATGCTTATACAGTACGATGATGGATGGAATGAATTACTGACTGAATGGGATTCTGGTGTTGTGCCAGTATTTTTTGAGTTCCATATCCTTTTTTTGTAAGGAATCCAAGTTTGAAGACCGAGGCTGGACTGTGATACTGTAAAATATATATTCGGTCTTGTCAGTCTCCTGGCATACCACTCCTAAAATCCTTGGAACCTCCAACGTGGAAAGTGTATGCTAATTAGTTGACTGGTGGTTGGCAGCAACTAGGCAGCTTCAGGATTGGATTTGGTCACTAGAAAGACCCAGTTAGAGTTGGGACTTTTAGCCCCACCCCTCAAACTCCAGAGAGGGGAGAGGGTCTGAAGGTTAAGCCAATCACCAATGGCCAATGACTTAATCAATTATGCCTATGTACTGATGCCTCCATAAGACCCCAAAAGTACTGGGTTCAGGGAGCCTCTGGAGAGCTGAACATGTGGAGGTTCCCGGAGGGTGGGGTGCACAGAGGGCATGGGCCTTGCCTTATGCATCCCTTCATCTGTATCCTTTATAATAAACTGGTAAACATGTTCCCCCAAGTCCTATAAGATGCTCTAGCAAATTAATCAAACCCAAAGAAGGGGTCGTGGGAACACCAGTTTACAGCTGGTTGGTCAGAAGCATAAGTAAAACCTGGGGCTTGAGATTGGCATCAGAAATGGGAGGCAGTCTTTTGGGACTAAGCCTTTAACCTGTGGGATCTGATGCCATCTCCAGGTAGACAGTGTCAGAATTGAATTGAATCAGAGGACACTAGAGGGTGTCCACTGCTGGAGGACTGTTTGCTTGGTGTGTGGAAAAAACCCACACATCTGGTGTCAGAAGCACTGGGTGACTGTGCAGTGTGAGTATTGCAGGAAGAAACTGAGTTTGTTAAATTCTCAGACAAGGTTTTCAAGGTTACATCATTTGATACGATGTAGCTAGAAATACTTGGAAGAAAATAAATTTTAAGACATGATATTCTAGTTGAATTTGATACCCTAAATAATCCAGTCTATAAAGTCAGAGTTATGTTCTAAGATACTTAGCAGAAATGCCAGTCTTATTTCTAATCAGTAGCAGAATTTTGTAAATGAGAATGCTATTATATAACTGGGGCCATGCTACATCTAACTTTCTTAAAAAATCTAAAATGAACAAGTTTTTGTTTTGTTTTTGAGACACAGTCTCGCTCTGTCACCCAGGCTGATGTGCAGTGGCACAATCTTGGCTCAATGCAACCTCTGCCTCCTGGTTCAAGCCATCCTCCCACCTCAGCCTCCTGAGTAGCTGGGACTACAGGTGTGCACCACCACACCTGGCTAATTTTTTGTTAGTTTTTGTACAGATGGGGTTTCACCATGTTGCCCAGGGTGGTCTTGAACTCCTGAGCTCAAGTGATCTGCCTGCCTTGGCCTCCCAAAGTGCTGGGATTACAGGTGTGAGACCATGACTGGTCAACAAGTTATCTTATGTACTACCTTGTGTACTATGCGCATACTTTCATAAATCTCTAACAAAATTAGTTTTGCATCTTCTAATAACTTAGCTTTGAATTATAGTAGAGACAAAATGCATGCTCAGCGGACTACCTACAGAGAGTAAAATACTTGTAACATACCTGGGACTACTTGGGCTATGTAATTCATCAGTCCCACGGGTGGCCTCACTGAGACCAGGGCAGGAGTTATGCACAGCATAGACAGACATGCTGGGATGTTCAATGAGAAGATTTTCCATAGGACTTGTTTCCACCTTGATAGTGGTTAATCCACCTGCAGTAAAACATGGGGGTGGGGTGATAAACCAGCTCTCCTCCATTGGACATGACTCAAACTGGAGGAAGCAGGAATCACTTGTATCAGCCAAGCACTCAAGAGATGCCGGTAAACAGGAAAAGACTGAAGGGTGCTCAGTAGGTGACTCTGCACTGATGTCCTCCTCTTCTTCTTCTTCTTCCTCTTCTTCTTCTTCTGCTGAGAAACCAGTGCAAGTATCTAGATCATAGTCCATATTGCAGTCCACGTGTGTTGTTGAAGAGTCCCACAGGAGGATGATTATCACATTGGGCAGTCATTATAAAGTCACCCATCAAATTCACAGCACAGAAAAAGAAGAGATGATACTATTAGCTGATGCTCACATATCTTCTTTTATTTAGTTCAGAAACCCATTTATATTCAGCTATATGACTATAAAATTATTTCTGAGCACAGAAATTTTGTGTGTGTGTGTGTCACTATATGGGATGGATTATGTTGGCTTTGCAGGAGTGATTTTAAGACTGTTTCTATTCTGCTGAATAACTATGTAATGAGACACATGGGTTACTACTTGTCTAATAAAAGGGTCTTCTATTGAAGTGCCCTTGATCTAATCAATCTGTAAGAGTTGCAAAACTAAAGTCTGATGTCAGTCAATTTCACTGACATCTAGCACAGTTGGTTTCCTGCAATTTTTTTTTTTTTTTGAGACGGAGTCTCGCTCTGTCGCCCAGGCTGGAGTGCAGTGGCGCAGTCTCGGCTCACTGCAAGCTCCGCCTCCCGGGTTCACGCCATTCTCCTGCCTCAGCCTCTCCGAGTAGCTGGGACTACAGGCGCCCGCCACCACGCCCGGCTAATTTTTTTTTTTTGTATTTTTAGTAGAGACGGGGTTTCACTGTGGTCTCGATCTCCTGACCTCGTGATCCGCCCGCCTCGGCCTCCCAAAGTGCTGGGATTACAAGCGTGAGCCACCGCGCCCGGCCTGCAATTTTTTAAAGACAAACTCCTGCTTACTTTTAAGGCTGAAAACCCCTCAGTTATTGGTTTCCTTATGCAAAAACTGAGATGCAAGTTTCCATTTTTACTGTGAAGATCAGCCACCAAGTAACCAAGTGTACCTTACCTATGAAGTCAACAAGAATCCATTCATCATCTTCTTTCTCACTGAATTCTGGTTCTTGGTTGGAGGAAGAACTGACTTCACCCACAAACATTTTATTCAGCCTCTGGAACATTGTTAAGGCAAGACTGAGAGTTTGGCTGGATGTCTTTTATAGCTGAGATTTCAAAACCTTGTCTTTAGTTGGCCCAATGGTACCGACAGGAGATTAAAGTGCACAGGGTGCTTATTCAACTTAGGTGAAAAGCAAGAAGAATCATTATCCCTAAAATAAAACAGAAAAAGAAAGTTATTTCAAATCAGCATACACATATATACATAAGTACATACACATACACACATACCCTTAGAAGAAAGCATATGCCTTGGCCTACATTCTACAGCTATTCCCTTTCTGCAGGAGTCAAACACAAGAAATGCAACATAACGTTTTGTAAATACTCTTACTCAAATTCAACCTATAAATATCTTAAAATGTGAAATAAAAGGGAAAGAGTTGGTTCTTTTTCATATCTATGCTTTTATAATAAGGGATGAATTTGAATAATATCCTTCAAACTTTTCTGCAAGCAGATGAGCAAATTCTAGATATTAACAGTCTTGCTATATGTTATTCAACTGCCCAGAAGTCCCAGCAACAGTGCCTGGTGACCACCATTATGCCAGGCCCTCACCCTTCTCTGGCTCATTTTCTCTTCTACTCTGCACTTCTTGTCTGTAACTGTAAGCACACCTGATTACACTTAAAATCTATAAGCCCAGCAAGCATACTTTGACCTTCTAAACAATTCCTACAGCTGGCATGAAGAAATTTACACTGTAGGAAACTGAGCTTGGCCGAACCTAGAACTGGAAACACCCTTCCTGTGTAGCAGCTCAGCAGGTGGGTGCTGGGTCAGCCACCTGCATTCAAACCCTGGCTGGCTGCTCACTTGCTGTGTGAGTTAGGAAGTTATGTGACTTCAGCTGGCAACAGCTCCTACCTTAGGGAGTTCTGGTGAGTTCTAAATGAAGAACTCCAGGCTTGCTTGATCTTGGAATATTTATCCATTTCTATCTGGCTACTTGATGGGCATATCAAACCAAACACATACCAAAGATAGGTTTTTTTCCCCCCCACAAACTTATTCATATACACTGCCCTTCATCCCTTTCTCAGGAAGCAGCAGCAGCTGGCAGTTATTCAGGCCAACACCCTAGCAGTCACCCTTCACGCTTTTTTTTTTTTTGAGACAGAGTCTTGGTCTGTTGCCCATGCTGGAGTGCAGTGAGGCGATCTTGGCTCACTGCAAGCTCTGCCTCCTGGGTTCACAGCATTCTCCTGCCTCACCTTCCCGAGTAGCTGGGACTACAGGCGCCCGCCACCACACTCAGCTAATTTCTTTTTTTGTATTTTTTAGTAGAGACAGGGTTTCACCGTTGTTAGCCAGGATGGTCTCGATCTCCTGACCTCGTGATCCACCCACCTCGGCCTCCCAAAGTACTGGGATTACAGGTGTGAGCTACCGCGCCCGCATGCCTTTTGCTCCCTCCTACTCACCCCTCATCCCAACCATCAGCAAGTCCCGTCAACCCCAGGAGCACAGGCAGCTCGAATCTGCCTGCTTCCCTCCACCGCTCTCATCCTAGTTTAAGCCAAACTGTTGTCTCTGAGACTTTGCCAAAACTGCCTACTAGACAGTCTCCCTGATCCTACTCTTGTTAAAGGCAATGGACTTAGCAAAATACTTCAAATAAAGTCCTCAGTCCAGGTCAACTATTATTCTACATGTATTTACTGAGCACCTGTTATGCATCAGGTGCAGTGCTGGGCACAGGGGAGATGGCTGTGAACAGGGCCCTCCCACAAGTTTAACAATCCAGTGTGATGAATGCCATGGAAGAAGTATTTGGTGTTCTCCAGGCTACCTGGGTGGACTCCTACAATAAATGACTTTACTCTTGAGTGGCTGAGGTCAGTAATGGAGGAAGGGGGCAAAGGAACACTATGGAAGCCTGTGCATGAGTCAGAATGTGGCACCTTCAGTACCGCTCAAGGTCCAGAGGGAGGGTCACAATAGCAGGCTAGGGGAGCTGAGCAGGAACCAGCTCCTGCAGGGCCTTGTAAGCCCGGAAAAGAGGAAGGGAAAAGTCAAAGACCCAGGTTTCTGGCTTGGCCAACTGAGGGGATGGTGGAACCATTTAGGGAAATAGGAATGAATCCTGCAGAAAGTACAGGTTAGGCATTTCGAACATGGTAAATTGGGGGAATATGCAAAATAATGCAGTTGGAGATGTCCAGCAGGCAGCGGGATATAGAGCTTTGGAGCTCAGGAGTGTGGTCTCAGCTAGGGGCACAGATCTGGGAGCTGATGACACAAAGATGGTGATAAAAAGCATAGGAATGGATGAGGCTAGGTGTGGAGGCTCATGTCTGCAATCCTAGCATTTTGGGAGGCCGAGGCCAGAGGAATGCTTGAGCCTAGGAGTTGGAGACCAGCCTGGGCAACAAAATAACAACCTGTTTCTACAAAAAAATTTTAAAAAATTAGCCAGGTGCAGTGGTGTGCACCTGTAGTCCTAGCTACTTGGGAGGCTGAGGTGGGAGGATCCCTTGAGTCCAGGTTCAAGGATGCAGTAAGCTATGATTGTGCCACTGTACTCCAGTGTGAGTGACACAGCGAGACCTTGTCTCAAAAAAAAGTTATATATATGGATGAGATTACCCAGGGCTGAAGAAATGCACCTCACTAATCACCACCTCTTTTCATCACAAGCATCAGCCTTGAATCTACAACTTCAGGCTCCTGACAGTTTGCTTTCAAAATAATCTTTAGCTGTAAAAGTAGTTGGGATCTATAGCTAATGAGATTCCTGGTTCAGTTCCTTGTGTGTAAACTGGACTGCTACAGTTGTTTGGCACACTACTACACAAGTAAAACATTTCAAATAAATGACATTAGAACACTTTGTGGTCACAATTCATCTTCTTCAGCCATTAATTATTAAAAATAGGTAAACAGGAAGTGTCACTTGCATAACCAGTCTTCCTGAAACCTTCTGGAAAGTAGCACGGCCAAATCATGAAGGCTGGAGCTGTAGCAGAATTCAGTCAGCTTTATGCTCTATTTAAGAAAAATCAGAAGAAAAGTGTAGTTTGTTTGTTTGACCTGCTGTGGTGCGATAGTTATATCCCAAAATGAGTTATCATAAGGTCTGATGTAAATAAAGATTTTTGCGGATACATACTTGGAGGGAAAAAGATATTTTCAAAATCCTTCCTCCATTTATTTTAAATTGTGGACGCAGATATTGGCCCCACGTACAATTCTGTGTCTGCTGAACCAGTTGAGAGAATAAGCCCAATTCTGCAGACCATGGTGCTGGACTCTAGCCCTGAATCAGCTAAAGCCACTGGGAGGGGAGAACCACACAGGGGAACCTTTGCTCGTAGTGAACGAATGCCTTGTCCCCAACCTGTGATGCTGCATGAGAGTAAGGCCCTGGGGCCCGGGTCAGATAACTGGCAGCTATAAGGCCAAAAACATTGCTGGGGCCACTGCAGCTGTGACAGCTGCTGGGTTCCCACATGCAAACTGCCCCTTCTGGCCACAGGTCCAAACCCGGGAAGGCAGCTTCTGCCTGGAATATATGCAAGTAGCAAGTCAGCTACAGGAAAGGCTTCTCTGGAGGAGCTTTCTAGGGAGCAGTACAAGTCAGTGCTCTTTTGGCTTCCCAAAGTCAGAGGCTGCCTCCAGATGTCCCATATCTCTGCAAGGACAACCAACCTTGGGCGATAGAGTGTTCAGAAGCCCAGCCAAGTGAGGGAGGAGCGCATCCTTCATCTCACTCAAGCCACTGCTGGTGTTTACATGGCACATCTGCTGACACCCGTGGGAAGAACACAGAATGGAGTTCCTGGGGAAGGTTAAAGAGGCCTGGCCATCCACAGCAGCAGTTCTGGCTGTAGCTCTACTACAGGTGGCTGGAGCTAAATTGGCCCTTCTGAGCTTCAGTCTCACTGTTGGGAAAATGGGGAGACTGCGCTGAATCACCTCGTCCCTCTCTTTCCCCACAAACTTCTAGCACAAAAAAGTGAGGCTGGTTTAACTAGCAAAGCCATGTTCCTTTGGCCCTGCTTTCCGCAGGTGTCACAAAAGGCAAGGAGCTATTGGAGAGATCCTCCCCCCATTGCTAAAACTGTCCACTGAGGTAGCCACCAGGCACACTGTGCACATGAACACTTGAAATGTGACTAGTATCATCGAGAAACTGCATTTTTCATTTTACTATTTAATCCATTTACTAAGTTTAATCCAGT
Organism: Hylobates moloch; assembly: GCF_009828535.3. Taxonomy (NCBI): domain Eukaryota; kingdom Metazoa; phylum Chordata; class Mammalia; order Primates; family Hylobatidae; genus Hylobates; species Hylobates moloch. Next base: position 75,080,371 of record NW_026652284.1, read on the forward strand.
TAAACTTAAAAGCTGATAATTTAGTTTTTTGAAAACTTTCAAGTATGTTTGGAACAGTTAGGATATGTTAATCTACTTTTTCACCTATAAATTTTATGATGTCTAAATATAGATCAAGTACTTCAAATGGAAACTTTGTATCTGAATTGAGATGTGCTGTATGTGTAAAATACACACTGGAGTGTATTTCAAAGACTTAGTACCCCCCAAAATGCAAAACAGTTTTTATACTGATTACATGTTGAAAAAATAATTTTAGTATATTAAATACATTAATAAAATTAACTTCACCAGTTTCTTTTTCCTTTTTAAATATGGCTACTAGAAAATTCAAATATACATGTAGCTCACATTATCTATTTCTGTTGAACAGGGCTATTCTAGAAAAATTCTTAAAGGCCTACCCTCCTACTGATGACCCAGAGATTGTCCCTGCCCAGTCACTGCTACTGTTGACCTTGGCTCCTGCCCAGGGATGGAGGCTCTCAATTGGGCTGGTTCTACGTGGAGGTAAATGGAAAAGTAGAACTTTAGACGCCTCTCCTCCCCAGATCATCACTAATATTCACAATGCTAGGGCAATCATAGAACGAAAATAAAAATTCCAGAGAAAGCATGTGTCCTAAGAGGACAAACTTACAAATACAGTTCTGGAATTCAGCAGAGAGGTGAAGCAAAGAAGGTTAGGTGAAGTAGCGCTGTTCTTGGAGGCACCTGCAAGCTTTCAGCTTTAACCAGCCTCAGTCCAGCAGTTTCCCTGACAGAGAAAAGAATCCCTCAATACAGAAAAGAAACAAAGTGTCTGGGCCTTAGCATTTCAAGAAGGCAGCTTTGTCCTTGTTCTGCTTGGCTCAAAAGACCTCCATCCCTCCCTTTAAAAAATAAATTATGTCTTTTTAATTATAAACTGAACAAAACCACAGTATAAAAAGTCTAGAAAATAAGAAAAATAAGTATTATTCCATTGCCTTGTTCCCATCACTTAACATATTGGTGCCTTTTCTTCTGTTTTTTTCTTCTACACATAAGCCTTCTTTTTATCATAGTTATAGTCTTGTGAATGCACTGTTTTGTATCTCACTGTTACTTAACATTTTATCATCAGTGGTTTTCATATTATTACATGGGTAGAGATACTTTGTAGGCAGAGAAAGGTGGCTGACTGAGTCTAATACTCATGGGGAAGAGCATTCTAGTTTGACCACTTAGAAAAGGAACTGCTAATTTGGAAGATCTTGTTAGCGTAATTTATTTTGTCACTTTTAAGATAGGTAGCCCACCAAGAGGCAGTATATTGTGGTACTTAAAGACTGGCTCTGAGGCTGGGCACAATGGCTCATGTCTATAATCCCAGCGCTTTGGGAGGCCAAGGCAGGAGGATCACTTTAAGCCAGGAGTTCAAGATCAGCCTGGGCAACAAAGCAAGACCCCATCTCTACAAAAAATATATTAGCTGGATGTGGTGGTATGTGCATGTAGTCCCAGCTACCAGGGAGGTTGAGGTAGAAGGATCGCTTGAGCCCATGAGTTTGAAGCTGCAGTGAGTTGTGATCCCACCACTACACTCCAGCCTGGTCAACAGGGTAAGACCCTGTCTCCAAAAAAAAAAAAAAAAAAAAAACAAAAACACCAAAAAAACAGACCCTGGAGTTCACCTGCTCCGTTTGAAATCTCGGCTCTGCTACTTGCAACCTATGTGAATTCAGGATATTTACTAACATCTTGGTGTCTCTGTTTTCTCATCCTTAACATGGGAATGATAGTTATAATACCTACTTCACAGTGCCAGTGTAAGGATTAAGTGTATACTACTTAGAATAGCAGACCTCAGTAAATATTAACTACAAGTTCATTCAAAGCCAGTTGTGAGACTGTCAACAAGTCATTTAGCATCGCTGCATTTGAGATTCTTTATCCATAAAATGTCTACTTAATAATTAGAGCTACAATTTACAGAATGCTTATTGTATGTAACGGGGCCTTGAAGTACTTATTTGTCCCATTTTACTGATTAGGAAACCGATGAGGAAACCGAGGCTGAGGAATTAACTAACTTGTTCAAAAGTGACAGAGTTGGTTGGGGTGGAGTCAGCATTAGGGCAAAAATCCTTCTGATTCCAATTCCTTGTTTTCCCTATACATGCTCTTTTAGGCTCCCAGTCTCAACTGTGGGTCTATGAACTTCAGAAAACAGCTCTTTTCAGTTAGTTTTGGCTGCCAGTAGGCGGCTCCAAAAAACATTTAAAAAAAAAAAAAAAAAAAAAAGCCCGCAAGTTTGATGATCTAACTTCTAAATCTGTGTACAGTTGTGGTTCCTTCACAGTTTCAGGAAATCAGGTGGCTAAATGTACCGTCATTGAAAAGCAGCTTCAGAATTATCCTTCTTTTTATCCCACCCTCTTCCACTGCTTTAAAAATGTGCAGATTCTAGTAATTTAAAATGGGTTTTGAACTGGAGAAAAACCAAGCCAAGAAAGTTATCTCTGCTTGTTCCACTTATATGGAGACTAGATTCAAGTAATTTAAAATGGATTTTGAACTGCAGAAAAAACCAAGCCAAAAAAGTTGTCTTTGCTTGTTCCACTTATATGAAGACTGTTCAACTAGTATGCAAGGGAGGTTATTCCCCCAGGGATCCACCCCTGTCTGCCCCTAAGGCTGAAAGACAGTGGACAAAGACAAGAGTAAGTGGTAATTCACAGCCTGATAATCTTGAATTTTGAAAGCAGACATCGGAGGAAGCAATGGCAGAAAAGAACAAAAGATAAGATGAGAAAACAAGACCTTGGTCATAGAAATTAGTAAGGTCCTGGTTCCAGGCGGGGCCTTTTAAAATTATGCTGCCAGTTCAGAAATACACTGATTGCGACTTAAAAGCTTCCCAGTGCTTTCCACATCTGCAAATGAAAATGTATTTCAATTACCAAGCTGGTGATTTCAGTATCTTGGGGGAACTCATTATGACTTCTGTTCAGTGACCCCAAGGGTCACATTGTTCCCCCTTTTCCCAAAACTATTGTGCATTGAGAAAAGGGTCTTTTAGCAATTGATGCCCAAGTCCTTGGGAGTCACACTTGTAAAGAGGCTCTTCCTTAATCCACTCTGTATTGGAATTAACCTACTGAGCAGATATAATCAGGAAATACAAGCAAAACAGACTCTCCAGGTAAAATTCGGCTGCCACTTTGAAATACAAACACCACTTCCTTTTATTAATTGGCTGTGTGGCCTTGAGCAACTTAATCTCTCTGTGCCTCGGGTTTCCTATGTGTAAGATAGCCGGGCCTATTTCATATAGGGTTATTATGAGAATCAACTGGGGCGATAAAGCAAAGCCCCCAGCATAGTATATGGCACACACTCAGCGCTCAGTAAGCGTGAGCGATCCAAAGGATCTCAATGTTAAGGGCCAAGGAGAGCGCTCTTTCCACAGGAGCAAAGTCAGGTAGCGAAGACTGAGTTCAAGCCAGGTCAAGGGACAGGCCGCGGACAGGCGGGGGCCGGTGGCCGGGTCACGGAGCAGGTTCCCCGTAGCCGCAGGGCCTCCGGAACTCGGAGGGCAAGCGCAGGGGACGGGATCGCAGGGCCGGGACAGAGCGCCGGAACACAAGCCCAAGCGCCGCTGTCTTCGGAGATGCGTCCCGGGGGTGGCTGCAGGAGCCCCGACGCCGAGTCCCGAGCGGGCGGCCCCATCCAACGGCCGAGAGCAGGCGGAGGAAGAGGAGTGGAGGGGAGTGAGGAGGAGTGAGAGGAGGAGGTCCCGCCGCGGCCAAGAAAACAGGCCACGCTCGGGGGAGGAGGCAGAGACCAAACACCCAACCGCCGCCCAGCGCCGGGGCCAGGCCGGGCCCTTGTCCGCACCGCCGCCGCCTCTGTCGGCTTCCGTCCGCGACCTGGGACCCGGGGGCCGCCGAGGACCGACCCACGGGGTGGGCGGCCTGGCCCGGCGGCGGCGAGGGTAGGCAGCGAGGGGGCTCGGAGAACGCGCAACCGGCGCCCCGAAGGCAGGGCGCGCGGCCGGCCCCGCCGGGCTCGGGAGCGGGCAGCGCTGCCGCCCCAACCGGCAGCTAGGCGGCCCTGGACGTCCGCCCGCCCCCCGGCACTTACGTGGGCCCGGGCCGTGCGGGGCTGCGCGGGGAGGGGGGCGGCCGCCGGCTCGGCGGGGAAGGACGCGGGCGGCGCGGGACTGCTGAGGTAGCTGCGGTGGGGCCGGGCTGCGCTGCACCTCGTTCAGGTACCCGGACGGCAGGCGCGGGGCCGGCTCCAGCCCTCGGGTCGCTGCGCCCAGGCCGGCCAGTCCAAGTCCTTTTGTTGTTGTGCAGCGCTCGCAACAGCTGATCGGCCGCTCCGCCCGCCGTCGGGCCCCGGGGCCCCGCCCCGGGCCGCGCCAGGCCGGGCCCCACCAATCGGCGGTGCGGGGGCCCCGGGGCCGCCCTGCGAGAGGTTGTCACCAACGCACGTGACCTGGCGCCCAGCCGGCGGCGCGCTCAGCTCCGAAACAAGCCCGGGCAACAAAAACCGGGATCTGAGCGTGGAGGCCTGGGCGAGCGGAAGAGTGGGAGAGAGGGGCTAGGCCGGGGAGGGAAGCGCTGGGGCCGGGGCCGGCTTCCCAGGAGCCGGCGGGAGCCGGGCGCGTAGGAGGCGGGCGAGGAAGAACCGGCGGGCGACAGGAAGGGCAGAGGTGGAGCTCTCCCTCAGCGACCCCTCTCGCCGAGTGAGGGGTCGAGGGTTTGCGGCACAAAGGGCGCAGAACGTTTTTTCCTGTGAGAAGAACATTAAGAATCCTGGGAGGGCTGGGGCTAACGCCTCCGAAAGCCCCATCTGGCCAGCCTAGGGTTAGACGTGTAGCCAGGGTGCTGGGAGGGGGCCGCCGCTGGGCCCCAGATAGAGGGGTGGAGGCCACTCAATCACGGAGCCGGGCCCCACCTGCTGTAGAAACCGCCACCGAGAGCCGGCCGGGCTTGCTGCACGCTCTGGATTCCGCCTGCCCATAGGCGAGGCACAAGGGACTGCGAGACCAGGCCTGAGGGCAGAGAGGTCAGCAGGCTCGGGTGGCTCTGCTCCAGCGGACAAGCGCACCGGGCGGGAACGGCCGCCTCCCCAGGCGCTGCAGCCCAGCTCTCATGTGACCCAGGGAACTTAGCCCCTCTGTTCTGTTTGCATACCTGCAAAGTATGGGCATTCACGCCGGGCCTGTCAACTCACCAGGTTATTTATAGTGACAAGAGAGTGAGACAGTGGGCTTGAAAGTGTTTTCCAAACCAAGGCTTTGTCCCACGTATAGGTGGATTAACTGTCTGGCAAAGGCAGGTGAGTAACGTTGATGCCTGTCAGCACTCATGTGGATACTGTTTGGACTGGGATGTAGTTCTTTGACCTGGGATGAACTGTATAGCAACCCTCGAGGGATGCCTATCACACATTACAGTATCTGAAAGACACTCACATTCTGACCCTCACAATGTAGTCCGTCCATTTCCAACAATACTGGTTTTAAAGGATGTAAATTGCAGTGCAGGGAATTGTCAGACACCAAGGAGTAATGATCAAAATATGATGGTCATTGGACCTTATCTTGGGAGAAAGAGCTAAAACTGTGATCTATATAGTCTCACAGACTTGAACATGCTTTGGATTTTAGGTTTTTGCAAATCAGGCTTGTTCTAATATTTTCTCCCAAATGCTATGGTAGGAGCCCCATGATCTCTTGTTTCTCCCTAGAAGAGGCCATCTCCACATTCAGAACCAAGGTATGATGACAATTACAAGGGGCTAATTTTTAAAAAGAAAAAGGCCTACCTTTTTCCAGTTTGATAAGGTTGATCATGGTTAAAGCAACATGTGAAATCATCATTTTGTTATGATAGAAAAATTCAGTATGAAGTAAATCATTTTTCCAAAGATGACCACAACAGTATCGCCATCATGAAGTGGGTGTATTTTTCTTCCCTTTGAATCTGGGCTGACTCTGTGATTGACCAATAGAATGTTGCAGAAAGAATGTTCTAGGACTTCCAAGCCTCGGCATTAAGCAAAAGCATTAAGCAAACCCCACAGCTTCTGCTTTGTACTCTGGAAAATGCCAGCCACCCACAAGGAGAGATCACCCTGCTAGCCACAGGGAGAGGCTATGTGAAAAGAAAGAGATGCCTGGCCAGCTCTAGCTCTTCAGCTCATCCCAGCTGAGCTACCAGACACATGAGTGGAAAAGCCCTTAGGAAGTTCCAGCTCCAGCAGACACCATAGGGAACAGAGCAGAGATAAGCCATCCCCACGGAGCACTGCCAAAATGACAGCATTGTGAACAAATAAATGATCATTGTTTTAAGGCACTAATGTTGGGGTAGTTTTTAAAGCAGCGATAACCAAAACGCAAAGCTTACAGAAATGGCCATCCCAGGTCAATGACTCTAAACTCTATCAAATAGTGTTTGTGATGAAAACATCTTATCTCAGGAGTCACTTGCTTTCTGTTTACTCTTTTGCTGATTTATAATCTTCCCACCTGGTGCTTGTTTATCCCAGTGGTGCACCAAGGAGGGAGTGCCTCGGGGCAGCATAGGTGAAGTCTGTCCCTAGGAGGGAGGAGTACTTTACCACGACATTGTTTGGAACTGTTGGAGCATAATTATAAAAAGCAAACTGACTTGTAGTCAATTTTATCTTAAAATTCTTTGCAGACACACAGATTTACTGTGTACTGCCTGTACCTGGGGTGGATCACTCCTGCTGCCTCCCTCCCTGGTGTGCCACTGGTTTACATAAATGCTTGCAGTGAAACTCAGGAGTAATGTCATCTCCATAGCGTAGAGCTGTCTGGATACAACCAAACTGTCAAATTACACAAATGCAAGCAACCTTTTCATCTATTCACTGACAAAGACTCAGCCAGGTTGCTTGCCTGGGCAGATCCAGTGAATCCAACCATCCTTTAATTCACAGAATAATTCTTAGCGTGTTGCTATAGTACCCACTTCCAGGCTGACCCCCTGCTGTGGGGGTGACCCTTTCCCCATCTGTCAGAGTCCTCCTGTCTGTTTTCCATGGAGCTCAATACACTCCCTTATCTACCCTAACAAAAGGGATTCAACCTCAAGATTTGTTTGGAAAAGTCGCAGTGCAGGACCACATTCACACCAACAAACAGCTACAATGCAACTAATGCCTCTGCCTCCTGCTTATGAAAGCAGGCTGTGGCCATAACCCTGCCAGTTGCATCGAGGCTGCTAAAGAATGTTGTTTCCTACCAACCCGTAGGATGGCTACTTGGGGCAGCCTCAGAACACAAGGCAACAAGTTGGAGAATGGCAAAGTGAAGTCCACTTAGGTCGTTTTCTATCTACCCATCAACAGTTAGGATCTGCTGGGCTTCTACCATGGACACAGCATGTTGCCAAGTGACTGGGAAAGACAAGAATTTTTTAAAATTGCATTTTAGATAAACAATCACTTAGCATTCCAGTGACATCTATTGTCTAAAGGGAAGAAAGGGTCTGTCTGGGTCTCCAGAAATCCTAGAACAAAGAAGCAAGAGATTCTGTGATTTCTGCTTTTTGAAATAAAAACAGAAAACAGACGTTTAACTGGGCTGCCAGTTACCATCTCAGAAAGGAGTCAAGAATTATTCCAGGGCCGTAAGTGTAATAGCTTTTCAAGACCCTGCAACCTTTGTGACTTTTGTATGTTTGTCTGTTTGTTTAACCCTATTTCCACATGGTAATTAGAAATAAAATCCTTAAAAAGGGTCTGTGTGCTGGCTGAGGCAGCAGAAAGGAAAAAGGAGGCGGGCCCTCTTCATTCAGTAACCAGTGCTAGGGGGGAGTCCCCAAGAGCTGGAGTAGCCTGCGCTGGATTGTAACTAATGATCGCTTCAGGCCTAGAGTATTTTCTCTAGTTTCTGGAAAGTCCTTTCAAGGCTTCTTAGTTTCTGGCTGAATGTACAGATAACCCAATTATTTATATTAAAACTTAGAGCAGAGGCTGGGCACGGTGGCTTACGCCTGTAATCCCAGCACTTTGGGAGGCCGAGGCGAGCGAATCACCTGAGGTCGGGAGTTCGAGACCAGTCTGACCAACATGGAGAAACCCCGTCTCTACTAAAAATACAAAATTAGCCAGGCGTGGTGGTGCATGCCTGTAATCCCAGCTACTCAGCAAGCTGAGGCAAGAGAATTGCTTGAACCAGGGAGGCGGAGGTTGCATGAGCCGAGATCGCACCATTGCACTCCAGCCTGGGCGACAAGAGGGAAACTCCATCTCAAAAAAAAAAAAACAAACCTTTGAGCAGAAAGCAAGGTCATCCCTTACTAGATATGGTCTAGAGACATGATACAGAATGGCCCTTCATACACCACCCTAGCTCCAAGGAGCCGTGAAGCTTGAAGAGGCGCACTGTGTGGGGCAGATGTGACTCGTTCTTGGGGTGGTTGTCAGAGATTAGTTGAAGTGTGTGAGCAAAGGGCTTTTGTAACTCCCGCTGCCAAAGCAACTTCTTCACTCACACTGCTACTTCTGGGCACTGCCCAACAGTCCACATATGCCAGAGGCAACCCGAGGTGAGTCTGTAACCATGAATTGCTTTGTTAGGATGACAGCTTGAGTACAAGCGCCTTTCTGCTCTTTTCAAAAGGATGCAGACGATATGGTTACTACTTACATAAGCCACACACTGCCTAAGTAATCTACCTATTTAAGGAAAGCTTGTTTATTGGATTCTTTTTTTTTTCTTTTTGCATGAATGAACTACCTTAAATATCCATTTCATTTTGCAAGATAAATTTGTGCTTTTAAATGTCCATGTTTCTCATGGCTTTGGCAAAGCCAGGCCTAAACGTTTTGATCATCCAAGGCAAGGTTTTTTATTTCTATGGTATCCTTTCGGGGCCTCTTTTCCTGCTTTATTCCTCTTTGATAGGAGCAGGCATTTATTTCTCTTAAATATCCATTACATTTTGCAAGATGAAATTTTTTTTTTTTTTTTGGGATAGAGTCTCGCTCTGTCACCAGGCTGGAGTGCAGTGGCATGATCTCCACTCACTACAACCTCCGCCCCCCAGGTTCAAGAGATTCTCCTGCCTCAGCCTCCCGAGTAGCTGGGACTACAGGCGTGCGCCACCACGCCCAGCTAATTTTTGTACTTTTAGTAGAGTCAAGGTTTCACCATGTTGGCCAGGATGGTCTCGATCTCTTGACCTCATGATCTGCCTGCCTCAGCCTCCCAAAGTGCTGGGATTACAGGCATGAGTCACCACACCTGGCCTATTCAACAATTATTTAATGAGCACTTACTCTATGCCAGGCACCAGGGATATAGCAGTGAACAAAACAGATAAAGTCTTGGCCCTCAAGAACCTTCCATCTAGTAGAGGAGATACAATAAACAAATATATAATTTAGTGGGTGCTGTGAAGAAAGATAAGCTGGGTAAAGGGTTAGAGAGAAGTTGGTGGGAGGTAGTGTGGTCAGGAGGGCCTCTCTGAGGAGGTGGCATTTGAGCATTGAGAACCAAAGGGCATAGAAGAGTGGTCCAGGAGCAGGAAGAGCAAGTGCAAAGGCCCGAGGTAGAAGAGTCCTTGCTGTGCTTAATAGCAGTGCTGTTCTCAGGCTACACAGTGTAACTGAGGATTTGGCATCATCTGGTATCTGATGGTAACCTGACCAGACCCATAGTTTTACAAGCTGAAGAGCAGTAGAACTTTGAACTCCTTTGCTGTCTTTTTGGTTTTTCCAACACTTCCAGAAAGGCCCACAGATCTCTGAGAAGTCACTTTTTGTGTTTATTATTATAACGTGGAACTAAATTGTAGAACCCTGAGAATAGGTCTCACAGAATGGGCCTCAGGTAATCAATTCTGTTGCATGCTGGAGATAAATACACTCTGTGCTGTCTGGTAAGGAAGGAAAGAACAGATAATTATGGAGTTCCTGCTCTGGAATGGGGACAGTTGCTTATCTTCTAAGTGCCTCAGTTTCCTCACCTGTAAAAGAGGGACAATAATACCAGCTCAGAGACACAATAAAGGCAGAAAGGTGCCTGGCACACGTAGGTCTTCGGTAAGTGTGTGTTCTTACCAGCACATAGACCCTTCTTGTCCTAGTTCATTTTGTGTTGCTGTAACAGAATACCTGAGAATGGGTAACTCATAAAGAACAGAGATTTATTTCTTACAGTTGTGGAGTCTGGCAAATCCAAGGTCGACAGACCCACAGAAAGGCAAGAAAGCATGTGCACACACATGAGAGGAAGGGGGTCAAACTCATCCTTTTTATCAGGCATCCACTCCTGTGATAACTAACCCACTCCTGGGATAACAGCATTAATCCATTTATGAGGCAGAGCCCTCATGACCTAATCACCTCTTAAAGGTCCACCTCTCAACACTGTTGCATTGGGGATTTAGTTTCTAACACATGAACTTTGGGGAACACGTTCAAACTATAGTGCTTCTCATTTGAAGTATTTTGTCTCTAATCACCATGTGGAAATAGGATGTTATTTATTTATCTGTTTCCCTTTTTTGAACCCCAAATAGATTAAAAGGAAATAGGATTTTAAAAGAAAATAAGAGGAAAAATGCTTAAAAGCTTTAATAACTTCTGAGAACTTAAGCCCCCTCAAACCATAAAATCAACAGCAAAATATCTTCATTTTCTTTAATAAGTCTATAAGTAGAAACCACAGAGGTGGTCTTGACCTATGCTTGAATTTGTGCCTACCTAACCTGCATTTTGTATTATGTGAATGTTTAAAGCCATAGTTTGGAAAAGAAGTCCCTCCCTAGAACACACTGATATACCTGAGTTACTTTACCTGCTCAAACACAAGTGCAATAGAAACCAATCTATCCTGTAAATTAAACTCCTGGAAGCCATATAATCCATAACTCAGAACAGAATTTAAAGTGAAAAGCAGCTGAATCAAATGGTTAAGAGCCCTAATTCTAGAATCAGACCTTAGTGCAAGCTGAATGACTCTAGGCTTGACCTCTCTTAGCCTCCATTTCCTGATGCATAAAATGGGGTTGATTAGAATGCCTCTTTCAGTGGTTCCGAGGTTAATGAGATAATGCATGTAAGCATTTAATACAATGCTTGGCACTATAGTAAGAGCTTATTAAAAGGTCATAAGAGTAACCTGAGTGTGCTGGGTTCTCCAGCGTTTGGGCAAGTGCTATATGAGCTGGGGGGTCAAGGAAGGCCTCTCCAGAAGGTGAGTTCTGAGTCAAGCCCTGCATGATGAAAGGGGCAAGCAAGCTCTGTGAAGCTCTAATCAGTGACTAGCAGCAGAAGGAACAGTGAGTGTGAAGGTCCCACCATGCCACAGGGGTGCTTAGAGGACCAGCAGTGTGGCCAGAGTACAGCGAGGGAAAGAGACTGGAGAAGGAGACCAGATCAGAGAGGTGGGCAGGGTCTGGGTCAGGAGGGAACATGCAAACCAGAATGAAAAGTCTAGATTTCATTCAAAATGTGATGGGAAATGAAAGGATTCAATAATTTCAAAAGAATCCCTCTGGCTACTGTGTAGAAAACACTTGTAGTGGGTAAGATGGAAGGCAGGGAAATAAGATGCAGTGATTCAGAGGATGGAGGGTGGGGTTAGGACCAGGATGGCAGCAGTGGAGGGGGAGGTAAATGAATGACTGAGATGAAGACTTATTTTGAAGATAGAGACAATAAGGCTGCTTAGTGGACTGATGTGAAATGTGAGAGAAAGAGAATCAAGGATGGTGCTTGGGGCTCTGATCTCCCACGGTGAACAATGATGCTATTAAAGGGAATGGGGGCCAGGCGCAGTGGCTCATGCCTGTAATCACAGCACTTTGTTAGGCTGAGGTGGGCGGATCACTTGAGGCCAGGAGTTCGAGACCAGCCTGGCCAATGTGGTGAAACCCCGTCTCTACTAAAAAATACAAAAATTACCCGGGCAGGGTGGCACGCACCTGTAATCACAGCTACATGGGAGGCTGAGGCAGGAGAATCACTTGAACCTGGGAGGCGGGGGTTGCAGTGAGCTAAGATCATGCCACTACATTCCAGCCTGGATGACAAAGTGAGATTCCATCTCAAAAAATAAAAAATAAAAATAAAAAATGGGGAGAAACAAAGAAAGGATGAGGGAGACACAATGAGCTTGAAATGCTTCTTATATCCAGGTGGAAGTTCCAGGGCAATTGAATATTTGGGTCTGGAGCTCAAAGAGGAGGTGGGAGTGGTGATGTAAATGTGCAACTTACCAGCTTTAATATTTTTAGCCATAGAACTGGATGGAAGGAGCTAGGGAGAGATTATGGACAGAGGAAAAGGCTGAAAGCTGGGCCCAGGGCTCTGACATTTAGAAGAAAGAAGATAAGGGATATCCAGCCAAAAAGAGTGAGAAGTGACAGCCAATGGGGTGACTGAAAAATGAGACAGCGTGGTGGCCTGATCCAAGTACTGAAACTGTCTTTGGAAGGAAAGTGTGACCACCTGCAGAGAAGCCAGATACAATGAGAACAGTGAGGTGGCTTCTAGATGCAGCAAGATGGTCTATAGCAGATGTACTGATAGCAATAACTTCACTTACACATACCCTGAGAATGACCTTGTAGTCTAAGAAGATGTGTGTTTGGAGTTAGGAGCTGAGGAATGTGGAAGTGGCCAACCCAGAAATTCACTCATTATTCATGAAGGACATCTGAACCCCCAGGCCACCTCTTGGAATGAGGGTTGTACAGGGGAAAGAGGCTCTTTGTCTGGGGTTAAATGAAGGTTGCTGGGTGGAGGTTGCTAAGTGAAAATGCCATACAAACTGCATGCTTTTTACAAATGGTGGTGGTGCTCCTGTCCAGCTCACCGCCATTGGACCATCCATGTTTGTAAATCCACCCAACAAGCCCTATGTCTCGTTCGTTGTCTCCAGGTCTCTTCTTCGGCCTCTCTGACATGGTGCCAGCCCTACTGGAGTCAGCAGGGGTCCAGCACGACAGACGGTGGTCAGTGGTGACTTCAGCACAGGCAGTTGGCGAGGAGTGGTTGGTGGCCATGGAGTCCTGACTGGAGTAGGTTAAAAAGAGGGAGGAAAATCACAAGAAAGAGAGACTGGAGGTGAGGAAGCAGACATAGAAGGTCTAAATGTATTTACTTCTGGAGCTGCCATAACTAAGAACTGCAGATTGGGCAGTTTACAGAACAGAAAGGTATTTTCTTGATAGTTCTGGAGGCTGGAAGTCCAAAATCAAGGTGTTGTCAGGGCTGGTTTCTGCTGAGGCCTCTCTCCTTGGCTTGTGGGTGGCTGTCTTCTCCCTGTGTGCCCACATGCTCTGCCTGTGTTGTCTGCATCCTAATCTCCTCTTCTCGTAAGGACACTAGTCATACTGGATTAGGGGCCACCCTAATGACCTCTTGATCACCTGTTTCAAAGCCCTATCTCCATATATAGTCACATTCTTTTTTTTTTTTTTTTTTTTTGAGATGGAGTCTTGCTCTGTCGCTCAGGCTAGAGTGCAGTGGCATGATCTCAGCTCACTGCAGCCTCTGCCTCCTGGGTTCAAACAATTCTCCTGCCTCAGTCTCCTGAGCACCTGGGATTACAGGCACACGCCACCATGTAGAGACAAGATTTTACCGTATTGACCAGGCTGGCCTGAAACTCCTGACCTCAGGTGATCTGACAGCCTCAGCCTCCCGAAGTACTGGGATTACAGGTGTGAGCCACCGTGCCCAGCCATGTGTAGTGACATTCTGAAGTGCTAAGGATTAGGGCTTCAACATATGAATTTGCGAGGCACACAATTTAGCCCATAACACTAAGCAATTCTTTTCTTAGAAATTTTGTTGTAAAGGAAAGCAAAGGATCAAAGTGGAACTAGATGTGAATGGGAAGACAGGGAGGTTTTGTCTCTACTTTGGGCTTTTACTATGGGAGGAATTACAACTACTGGTATTGCTGGTAAGAATGATATGGCAGAGAAGCTGAAACTGGCTGCCGGAGAGAGGGGGTGATTGCGGTAGCAAAGCCTGAGTACCTGAGAAGGGATGGGATCAAGAGGTATCCAATGACTTACTCAGGTCACATAACCTGTGAGTGATGGGGCTGGCACTTGACCTCAGGAATCCTCACTCCAAGACTCTCCAGTCCAACCAAGCTGCATTTCAATTCCTGTCTTTGAGAGCAGCAGTAACCATAACAATCTCCCAAGATGTAAAGGAGGAAACGCATTCACATATCAAATTACAGCTGTCCTGGCTACCTACATGCTAGGTACTCAAGGCTGGAAGAGGAGGAAGGAGGTCAGTGGGTTCTTGGAAGGGGAAGAGGACAAACAGATAAGACTCCATTTGCCTAATTGACAACTAAAACATCCTCAGGAAGTCAGTTCCAAAGGTGGTTGAATATTTTGAATCCCTGACTTAGCACTGGCCAATTTTTTTGTTGTTGTTTTTTTTTTTTTTTTTTTTTTAGAGACAGAGTCTTGCTCTGTTTCCTAGGCTGGAGTGCAATGGCACATTCATGGCTCACTGCAGCCTCTACCTCCTGGGCTCAAGTGATCCTCCCACCTCAGCCTCCTGAGTAGTTGAGACTACGGGTGCATACCACCACGCCAGGCTGTTATTTTTATTTTTTTTATTTTTTGTAGAGATGAGATCTCACTATGTTGCTCAGGCTGGTCTTGAATTCCTGGGCTCAAGTGATCCTCTTGCCTTGCCCTCCCAAAGTGCTGGGATTATAGGCATGAGCCACCATGCCTGGCCTGGCCTATTTGTATGAACTGACCTTGGCTTTGGGTTCCCACCAGTTTCGGATGTTTAATTTCATCAGCTTTTCATATGCAGATTATATTCTCTGTCCCCAGCACCAAGGAGCATGTGGTTTTACTTCTACAAACTCTCTTATCACAGCACTTGCATGTCCGAGTCCAGATGTTAAACAGATCGATCAATGAGTAAACCTTGGCTTCACATTTTGTGCAGACAAACTTAACCGAGACATATACAAACAAAGTCTCTTAGCTACTGCATAGCCTCTGTGTCACCAGATCTTTGCCTTAAAACACTTCCTTCTTTTTTTTGGTAGCAGCTTTATAGAGATAAAATTCACATGCTGTATAATTCATCCATTGAAGACGCGCAACTCATTGGTTTTTGGTGCTTTCACACAGCTGCCAACATTTCCTTCTTGACATTGTGGTTTTCACCTGAATAGACAGGTCAAACTCCCAGCCTCAGTACGACTCTGCTATTTTCATCATGGCAATTTCCAAACCCGTAAAGGTTATCTGAAGGCAAATGTAGATATGACTGGGACTTCCCTGGTGCCTCATTAGCAGCTGATGACTTGTCTAAGTTCATCCGGTGGAAACTGCTCCATGTCTGTTATATGGGTGGCTGTTGTGGAACTAATGAACAAGGAATCAAGTGAACAGTTTTAATACAATAAAGGATGGATGCCTTGCTTGGTGCACAGACAACGACATCTCAGTATTTTTATTCCAAATGGCAGAACGCTAAATCCCTTTCATTTGTTTCACATCTTCTTACCAACCTTTCTGTTAAATGCTCCATTTCATTATCCTCCAAAACGTTTGTTTTGAAACCATGTATGTCTATGTCCTCTTTCCTCTCATGGAAACCACCTGTAGCAGCAACCACTGGAGCTGCTGCAAACATTTGTTTTTGATAACAGTGTATTCTGAACGTCTGTGGTTTCAATTTCTATTTTTGTCCCTGACTGTTGTAACTTTTCGAACAAACCCTTCATACCTTTTACGGGTAGCTTTGCTTTTCCCAGGCATTTGCACTCTGCCCAACACGTCAGCTACATAAACTGTGACAAGGCTATTGCAAGATTGCTCTATAATTATTACCCAAGAAAACATCTTGTGAGAGACCAAAACTCTAAAAGGCCAGTACATAGACATTTTTGGCCTTTTATTAATTATATGCAATCATCTCTGAACACAGAAACAGTGTCAAGAGACTATCATTCTTTTGGAATTTTGACCAACAATACAGAGAAGCAAAATAAACCACTCGGTCCCAACTAGAAAATTTTTTCTCTTATTCATCAGTGTTCTCCACTGACACATAAAATTCACCACTACACTTTCTCACATTTCATTTTTGTCTTTGAACTCCAGGCCTACCTCATACAAAACTTCTCCTCCTTCCTTAGTACCATCCAACCTTTCATTCATTCAATAAGAACTTTTACCATTTTAAATCAGTACAATTGTCTAATGACTTATAGTTTCAACATGTTTTCATCTGCATTGTTTAAATTGGTCCTCACAACAATTCAGAGAATGAAGTCAGAGCAACCATTATTGTTGTTGTTTTTTTTTCTTTTGAGATGGAGTCTCACTCTGTCACCCAGGCTGGAGTGCAGTGCCACCATCTCGGCTCACTGCAACCTCCGCCTCCCGGGTTCCAGCGATTTTCTTGCCTCAGCCTCCCGGGTAGCTAAGACTACAGGCGCGTACCACTACACCTGGCTAATTTTTTTGTAGTTTTTAGTATAGGTGGGGTCTCACCATATTGGCCAGGCTGGTCTCCAACTTCTGACCTCGTGATCCACCCGCCTCAGCCTCCCAAAGTGCTGGGATTACAGGCATGAGCCACTGTACCCAGCCTAGAGCAACCATTATTACTCCCATTTTATAGACAGAAAACTAAGGTCTCTTGGCTAGCCATAACAAAACTTGTACCAAGAAATTGATTTGAATTCTAGTCCAGGATTTTTCCTACCATAATACTGGCCTTCATATTTTGCTATGATTCTCCAGTGTCAGCTGCATCAAAATCCCCTGGGGGGCTTGTTGTATCACAGATTGCCAGGGCCCGTCTCCAGCATTTCTGATTCAGTAGGTCTGGAGTGAGGCCCAAGAATTTTCTCATTCACACCCACACTTCTCCACTTTGTCCTTTGCCTTCCCCCTTCTTAGCTTCCCTTCCAGCTAGGGGTGGCCATGTGACATAGTTCTGGCCAATGAGATGTCAGCAGAAGTCTTCTAGGACAACTGTGCTTTCCTGATGGAAAGGGACAGAGCTGGCTCTTCACCCTTTCTACTTCTTCCTGCCCAGAACAGGTACACAATGCTCAGAGGCACAGCAGCCACCTTAGCTTCCGCACATTAAAATGGATGGGATAGAAAGACAGGAGGAGGCTGGGTCTCTGATGGTCCTGGGTTTCTTACCTCCAGACTGCTTTTTTTCTTTTTTGAGACAGAGTCTTGCTCTATAGCCAAGGCTGGAATGAGTGGCTAAATCTTGGCTCACTGTAACCTCCGCCTTCTGGGTTCAAGCGATTCTTGTGCCTCAGCCTCCCAAGTAGCTGGGATTACAGGCATGTGCCACCAAGCCTGACTAACTTTTGTATTTTTAGTAGAGATGGGGTTTTGCCATGTTGGCCAGGCTAGTCTCAGACTCCTGGCCTCAAGTAATTCGCCTGCCTTGACCTCCCAAAGTGCTGGGATTACAGGCATGAGCCACCATGCCTAGCCCAGACTTCTTTTTTTTTTTTGAGACAATGTCTCACTCTGTTTCCCAGGCCTGAGTACAGTGGTGCAACCATAGCTCACTGCAGCCTCCAACTCCTGGACTCAAGTGATCCTCACACCTTGGCCTCCCAAAGTGCTATTATGGCATTAGCCACTGCACCTGGCCTCCAAACTCCTTTTTTTCTTTTTTTTTTGTTTGGAGATGGAGTCTCGCTGTGTTGCCCAGGCTGGAGTGCAGTGGCATGATCTCAGCTCACTGCAACCTCTGCTTCCTGGGTTCAAGTGATTCTCCTGCCTCAGCCTCCTGAGTAGCTGGGATTACAGGCACCCGCCATCACACCCATCTAATTTTTGTATTTTTAGTAGAGACGGGGTTTCGCCAAGTTGGCCAGGCTGATCTGGAACTCCTGACCTCAACTGATCCACCTGCCTCGGCCTCCCAAAGTGCTGGGATTACAGACAGGCGTGAGCCACTACACCTGGCCCAAACTCCTTTTCATGTGAGAAAAAAAATCGTTAACTATTAAATCACTGCAGTCAGGCTCTCTATTACCTGCAGCCAAAGGCATGTCTTATTGATACAGAGAAAAAGAAGGCTAGAAAAAGAAGAGTACATGGCAGTGTGGAGACTGCAAGAAAAATGGCATTTAACAAGCAGTTTTGAGGGCTTACTCTGTAGCTGACATTGTGCTAAGTGAATGAAGCGGGGGTCCTGCCCCCAAGGTGCTCATAGTCAAGGTGGAAAGACCACCATATAAACATACAAAGAATGCACTGTGAGGGGACAGATGTATAAACAAAATGCTACGGAAACCCAGAAAAGGAACCCAACTAAGGAGGTCAGGGAATGATCCCAGGAGATAACATATGAACAGGGACTTGAAGGATGAATACAGTTATGTCAGGAAGCAAAGAGAAAAAAGCTTTCTGTGCTTGAGTCCCTTCTTTCTTCTACCCTTGAGGGCCAGAAGCTGGCTCAGCTGGAGATGGGTTGGAACGAGGGCCGTAGCCAAACATTCAACTAGGTAATAGAGGATTCCAAAACCCAAGCTGCCTGCAGAGCCAACTTCAGGAAACTCAAAAGTCCAAAGAACCAGGTGGGAAATTGTGAAGGTTGGCAAATACCCATGACAGCAGGTCTAGGGAGCCAGAAATCTGGGGCTGAAAGGCAAGAGCCAGAGAGCAGAGGGCATTTAGGGAGAACAGGGCAGTAGTTGGGGAAGACAGGTGGAGGCCTGCTTCTCAAGCAGTTCAGAAGCTCAGTGCACAAGCTCAGCTGGTCAATAAATACCCCATTTCATTATTTTATCATTCAACTTCATTTTCACATTCAGCCCTCATCCTGTTAGGGCTGTGGGAAAGTCATCTTAGTCCTTCCTGGGGATTCCCCTTGCACCCAAGGCTGTGCTAAAATGCTGTTGCCTTAGTTAGCCTGAAGGGCCCTTCAGTCCCTGGTGCTGCTGTTTCTGTGACATAGGAACCCTGGTGGTAGGACCCTGTATTAGTCTTTTTAAATTGCTATGAAGAAATACCTGGGCAGGGCATGGTGGCTCACGCCTGTAATCCCAGCACTTTGGGAGGCTGAGGTGGGAGGACCCCTTGAGCCTAGGAGTTTGAGACCGACCTGGGCAACATAGGGAGACCCCATCTCTACAAAAAAATTTAAAAATTAGCTGGGCATGGTGGCACATGCCTGTAGTCCCAGCTACTTGGGAGGTTGAGGCAGGAGGATACTTTGAGACCAAGAGGTTGAGGCTGCTGTGAGCTATGATCATTCCACTGCACTCCAACCTGGGCAACAGAGAGAGACCCTGTCTCAAAAAAAAAAAAAAAAAAAAAAGAGGAATACCTGAGACTGGATAATTTATAAATAAAAGAGGTTTATATGGCTCGCAGTTCTGCAGGCTGTATAAGAAGCATGGCACCAACATCTGCTTCTGGTGAGGGCTCAGGATGCTTTTGCTCATGGCAGAAGGCAAAGGGGGAACAGGCATGTTACATGGCAAGAGAGGGAGCAAGAGAGCGAGAAGGAGGTGCCAGCTTCCTTTAAACAACCAAATTTCATGTGCACTAATAGAATGAGAACTCACTCATCACCAAGGGGATGGCACCGAGCCATTCATGAATCATCTGCCCCTGTGACCGAATATCTCCCACTAAGCCCCACTTCCAACATTGGTGGGGGTCACATTTTAACATGAGATTTGGAGGGGACAAATATCCAAACTATATCACACTCCATCTCCCTGATGGACCATGGGAATTTCCACCCAGTGCCTGATACATCCAGAAAGCATGGTACAGGTCCCTGCCACTGATGGGCGCCAGAGATGTCTCTTTCCTCTTCGCAGGCCCAGCATCTCTTCTTGGTATGAGGGAAATCCCTCCCTCTAGCACTGTTTCCATCAGAGACCCTCACCCCAAGCTCTGTTCAGCTCAGTGAGCTTAGGGCTTGGGAAATATGAGCCAGGAAGGGAAGAGTCTGCAGTCAACTCTGTGGTCACCCTGCCCAGTCGGCCCTGAGGCTGAGAACAGATCCTTTTAGAATGGGGACAGGAAAAAGGGGAACTGCAGGGAGAAAAACAAATTAAACTTTGAAACAATTACTGGGCCATATACATATTGAAGGTGATGATATAATTAAAGGACCAGGGGCAGTATACACACATTTCAACAGCTGCAAAGACAGTCAGGAAAGGGCCTGATCTGTCTGGAGAATGGCAAGTCCCCGGGGAATGAGGAAGAAGAGGCTGGGACAGGGTGGAGGGTGTCAGGGCCTTGATGGGCAGCCTTGGGTGACTGCTTCTGGAATTTGGGTTTTATTCTGAAGGCCACACAAGTCAGGAAAGGTCAGTAAGCGATGCTGAGACATGATCCCGTTTTTATGTTTAAGGGAACAACCTTGGTAGAAGGGTGGGAGATTAAGTTGTGAAGAGGCTGTGGTTGGCCATGGGAATAAGCCAGACAAGGGCTAATAAGAGTTTAAGCCAGGAGTTGCAATGGAGATAGGAAAGCGAGGTCACGGTTCTGGGATAAAAACTCAACAGAATTTAGTCGGTTGGCCATGAGGGAATGATGGCAAATGACAGAAGTTGAAGAAGATTCCAAGATGTCTAGTGTGGAAGACTAGGTAGTTTGTAAAGTCATTTACCTGAAGGTGAGAAGTCAGAAGACTGGGAATATGGACAGGGATGAGGACAGGTGATGGGGGAGGAGAGAACTCAATGTATTTAGCACTGGTTATATGCCAGCACTGTTTTACAGATATTTTTGTCATAAAAACACTATGAAGTAATATTTTTATGATCATTTCAGAGATAAGAAAACAAAGGCTCAGAAATAGTTTGCTCACCCATGGTTACTCAGAAAGTGAGTCAGGATCAGAAACTATAGCCAGCTGGCTCCATAATCTGTAACCCATGCTTTGCTCCCTAGTATGCTTCTAAGTGTCATCTAGTTTGGGACATATAGGAGTCACTCAAGACTTTGAGTCTGGAGCTTGGGAGATACTCATGAGGTACAGGCAGCGGTCTGGAAGTCCTTATAAAGGAGATCATTCTTAAATTACAGGAGCAGATGAGATCACCTGGGGAGAGCATGCAGGGGAAAGAGAAAACAGGGACAGACCCTGGGGACTTCACATGTAAGGCTTATATCAGTCAGGTTGATGTTAAACTATTACACATGTAACAGGAAGGACGGCCAGGCATGGTGGCTTATGCCTGTAACCCCACCACTTTGGGAGGCTGAGGCAGGAGGATCACTTGAGCTCAAGAGTTCGAGACCAGCCTGAGCTACATGGTGAAACTCCATCTCTACACAAAGTCAAAAAATTAGCCAGTTGTGGTAGCACGCACCTGTGGTCCCAGCTACTTGGGAGGCTGAGGTGGGAGAATTGCTTGAGCCCGGAAGTTTGAAGCTACGGTGAGCTGTGACTGTGCCACTGCACTCCAGCCTGGGTGACAGAGTGAGACCTTGTCTCTGAATAAATAAATAAATAACAGAAAGGCAATGAATAAGATTAAGATTGGTTTCTTCTCATCACAGAGTTCAGCAGTGAGGCTTTCAGGGTTAGACTCTTGGCTTCATTAGACATTCAGGCTCTCTTTTTCTTCCACCATACTTAGTGTGTGTGGCCTATCCTCAAATTTGCTTTAGTTTCACAAAATGGTCCTTTTAGGTCCCACCATCCTATTTCAGGCAGTGGGAAAGCGGAAGAGGCCAAAGGAAAAAGGTGTCTGCCAGCCAAGTGGGGCTGCTTTTAAGGAAGTCTTTCCAGGAGACTCACTATATAACTTCTGCTTACATTGGCCAAAACTTAGAACTATTTTCAAGGGAGGCTGGAAATGCAGTTCTTAGCTAGGCCCCTCACTGCACCAACTAAATCAGGTTCCCTTGGTAAGGAATGAAAGGAATGGAAACTGGATAGACCATTGTAATCTCTACCATAAGGGGGTAGGCAGAAGAAAGAAAAAAAGGAACATGCGGAGAGAGAGAAAAAGGGAATGATGCCATGAAAAGTGTAATCATTAGGATGCTTTTAGTTACAAGTTCTTGAAAGCTGAGACCAAACTAGCTTAAACTTTGATCAAGTAGCCAAAACAATTTACAGGTAGGGCAGATGTGTTTGTTGGGGCTCTGGCTTTGCAACTTCGCCATTTTCTTGGATATGCCCCTCTGTGTTGGCCTTGCATTCAGGCTGACCTCACAAATGGCCATGGAGTGGCTGAAGCAGTTCGAGGACTCACATTTGCACACATCATCCACAGCAAGACTGACCCTCTTCCTAGAAAAAGTCCTGAAATTCATTTATTCGTTCCAAAATATTTCTGAGTACCTACTGTGTGCCAGGTTTTTTTCTAGGTGCCAGAGATAATGACAGAGATCCTTTAGTTGTCTATTGTTGCGTTATCCTGAAACTCAGAGGCTTAAAACAAGTATTTATTATTTTACAGTTTCTATGAGTCAGGAAACTGGGCAGGGCTTAGTTGGGTGCCTCTGGCTTCGGTTCTCTCATAAGGCTGCTATCAAAATGTCAGCTGGGGCTGGGTGCGGTGGCTCACGTCTGTAATCCCAACACTTTGGGAGGCCGAGGTGGGTGGATCACTTGAGGTCAGAAGCTCGAGACCAGCCTGGCCAACATGGCAAAATCCTGTCTCTACTAAAAATATAAAAAATTAGCCAGGCGTGGTGGCAGGTGCCTGTAATCCCAGCTACTTGGGGGGCTGAGGCAGGAGAATAGCTTGAACCTGTGAGACAGAGGTTGCAGTGAGCCAAGACTGCACCGTTGTATGCTAGCCTTTGCGACAGAGTGAGACGCTGTCTCAAAAAAAAAAAAAAAAAAAAAAAAATGTCAGCTGGGGCTACAGTCATCTTAAGGCCAACCAGGGGAGGATTCAGCCTTCAACCCCAGCTCACTCACATGGTAGTTGGCAGGCCCCAGGTCCCTGCTGGCTACTGGCCAGAGAGAGATGTCAGCTCATTGCAACATGGACATCTCTATTGGGCTGGGAGTTGCGGGTGGAAAGGGACAGAGAGAAGTCAGTCTTCTTGTAAAACATTCTCAGAAGTGACATCCCATTACTTTTACCATATTTTATTTATTTTGAATTACTGCCAATAAGTCCAGGCCACGCTGAAGGAGAGGGGATTACATAAGGGCATGAATACCAGGAAGTTCAGATCATGGGGAACCACTTTGAGACTGCTTACCACAATATTCTAGTCAGTGGAGACAGGCAATAAACAAACATGTATCCATATGTCAGGGGTGATAAGTGCTAGGAAGAAAATCAACGCAGAGTAAGGGAAGGCCTTTATTATGAAATGTCATTTAGGTAAAACCTGGCACACAGGGGGCAGCAAGCCATGTGGGCATCTGTGGAAGAGCATTCCAGCCAGAGGGAAGAACAGGTGCAAGCTCCCTGAGGCAGGAGCATGCTTGGTGTCTTTCACGAATCACACAACCAAGGTGCTTGGAGCTGAGTGAGCAAGGGTCGAGACCAAGTCAGAGAGGTGGGGTGGGATCATGAGGAGACTTAGAGAAGATGGTAGAGACTTTCCTGAAAGGTTCTGCACAGGGGTGTGATGTCATGATCTGCTTTACTTTTAAAAATCTACGATGTGGGCAGCAGACGGTACCAAGGGCAAGAGTAAAAGCAGGTAAACCAGTTGCGATTCTACTGCAGTGGCCCAGGGGAGAGAGAGCGAAATCATGGAGTCATGTTGATGCAAGTGGGGAGAAGTGACTGGGTTCTGGATATATTTGATAAGATTTGCTGATAGATTGACTTAGGGTGGGACAGAAGGAGGAGTCAAAGATGACTGCAAGCCTTTCAGAATAAGAATCTCTAAGGTCAGGATGCCATTTGCTCAGGTGGGGAGGATGAATCTAAGAGAACAAATCATGACTTTGACCATGTTAAGTTTGGGACACCTGTTAGATAGCCAAGTGGAGATGTTGCAGAAGAAGTTGGAGTCTGGAGTTCAGATGAGAGGTGGAGACTGGCAATAGAAATTGGACAGGCATCAGGATCAAGTTGCCGTTTAAAAACAGAGGACTAGATGAGATGAATCACCTAGGGAATAAGTATTAATGGAGAATGAGCCCTGGAGCACCTGGAACCTTTGGAAATAAGAGGATGAGGAGGATCTGGCAAAGGAAACTGAGAAAGAGAAACCAATGACAAAGGACAGATGATTCTAGGGAGAAAACCAATAGGGTCCACCTAGGAGAGCAAGAAGAGAGATGCTCTTGCCCTTTCACATGCCTCCAAGGGTCAAGTGGTGCCACTGGATTTGAAAAGTAGCAGAAGGTCATTGATTACTTTAGAGAGAGCAGCTTGCAAAGTCATAAGGTCAGCAGCTGGACAATATTGGATTTGGAAGGGAAATTAGCTGGGCCCGGTGGTGCGTGTCTGTAATCCCAGTTACTCAAGAGGCTGAGGCAGGAGGATCAGGTGAGCCTGGGAGTTCAAGGCTGCAGTGAACTATGATCATGCCACTGCACTCCAGCCTGGTTCACAGAGCAAGACCCTGTCTCTAAATAAAATAATTTTAAAGTTGGAAACAAAGCACAAGGGAAAACACTACGTTATGAAAAATTAGAATATATCGATATCAATAACCAAACATTATAAAAAAACCCAGAACACAGAAAGAGGTAAATTGTTTTCAGTAAATATAATGAGGCTTAGGATCTTTACAATGGAAAAAAAACTCATGTGAATTGATAAGAAAAATGCTAAGACCCTACCAGGAAATCGACAAAGGACATGAACAGACAGTTTAAAAAGGAGGAAATACAACTAGTAAACAAAGATAAAGAAAACTGTTTGGCACCATTAGCAAGAAAATAAATACAGATTAAAACCTTAAGATGGGCTGGGTGCAGTGGCTGACGCCTGTAATCCCAGCACTTTGGGAGGCCGAGGCAGACGGATCACGAGGTGAGAAGATCAAGACCATCCTGGCTAACATGGTGAAACCCCATCTCTACTAAAATACAAAAAATTAGCCAGGTGTGGTGGTGCGCACCTGTAGTCCCAGCTACTCGGGAGGCTGAGGCAGGGGAATTGCTTGAACGTGGGAGGTAGAGGTTGAAGTGAGCCGAGATCGCACCACTGCACTCCAGCCTAGTGACAGAGCAAGACTCTGTCTCAAAAAAAAAAAAAAAAAAGAAGAAAAAACATAAAATGACGTGTTTTCAACTATCAAATTAGCAAAAAGTTACTAATATCATTTAACCCAGAAATTCCAGGTCAGGGAATCCTAAGAAACTAAGCCAAAATGCAAATGAAAAAGCTAGTCACAATTCTGTTTATAATAGTTAATAACAGAAAATAGCCAGGCATGGTGGCTCACAACTGTAATCCCAGTGGCTCAGGAGGCTGAGGCAGGAGAATCTTTCGAATCTAGGAGTTCGAGGTTATAGTGAGCCATGATCTTGCCATTGCACTCCCGCCTGGGTGACATGTTCCCATCTCTAAAAAAAAATTAAAAATAACAGAAAATAATCAAAATGCTGAACACCAGGGGACTGGCTTAGAAAAGTATGGCATATTCATACAATAGAATATTAATCAAGCACATACCAAAAATGCTTGGGAAGAATTTATGGTAACACAGGGAAATGCCTATATCATATTAACTTTTTTAAAAAGCAGGATTGTAAATTGTATATACCTTTTCTTCTCACCTATGGGAACATATTTCTAGAAAAAGGGAAACTCACCAAAATGTTCCCTCGGCATCACACAGGAAGACTGGCTACGATTCTTTCATGCAGCACACCTTTGTCTCGAACTCCTGGCCTCAAGCCATCCTCCCACCACGGCCTCTCAGAGTGCTAGGGTTACAGGCATGAGTCAGCACAACTTTGTTAAATTCTGTGCTGGCTTCTCTGCCAAGTCCTGGGAGTACAAAGATAATTCAGAAAGCCCTTCCCTTGAAGAGTTTGCATCTATGATCTGAAAAACTATTCTGTGTGAGTAAACAAGCCTCAAAAGCTATAAGCATAATTGGAATCCAAAATTATCACAGCAGAAATGAACACACCTGCAAGGTAAATGTTGACCACACAGTTGGGCCTTCAGTGATGCTGCCCAGAGGCAAGAGGAAATTTTGGAGCATACTTAGCTCTCAGTTGAGTTCTTGGAAACCCCAGTGCTAGAGTAAAGATGGCCTTGACTCCAAAGGAATGAATGTCAAGGTGTAGCTAATAGAATTCATAGAATGAAGCTGATACTCCCAAACAATATTGTTGCCTAACTTCCTGCTGTAAGTGGTTTGGTGTAACAGTGCCTCTGCCCAGCCTCTGCTCAGAACCACCAGAGTGACTCCAGATGGATCATTGGGCTTCTTCCATCTTGGGTTACTTCTTGAGCCCCACTCATTGGCAATGACTAGCTTGGAGGTTCCTGCTGCAGTGTCAGGATTGGGCCAGTGGGAATGCCTCTATTTTCAGGTTTCTCACAGGTGGAGATGACAGAATGACACCTTGTATTTCTAGACTGTTTTATGTATATTTCACATATATTTTAAAAATTCTGGGCCTGGCGCGGTGGCTCATGCCTACAATCCCAGCACTTTGGGAGGCCGAGGCGGGTGGATCACCTGAGGTCAGGAGTTCGAGACCAGCCTGGCCAACATGGTGAAACCCCTGTCTCTACTAAAAATGGAAAAATTAGCAGCCTGTGGTGGCTTGCGCCTGTAATCCCAGCTACTCGGGAGGCTGAGGCAGGAGAATCACTTGAACTCTGGAGGCAGAGGTTGCAGTGAGCCAAGATTGCGCCATTGCACTCCAGCCTGGGCAACAAGAGCAGAAAAAAAAAAACTCCGTCTCAAAAAAAATTCTGACTCACCTGCAAATTGAAGAATGATGTAGTTGGTAGCTGGAAATCAACTAGCTGCATTTTAAAATTTTCTGGCAGTGTTACCTCCATCTTGTTTCCTTTACCTATCAAACTGTAGTTATTTAACAAATGCTAAATCAGAAAAACAAAGATTCTGACAGTGTCAGAGAGAAAGCTCTCCTAGAAAGCTACTTTCTGAAAAGTCCAGCCAGGTTATTCTTTAAGTGTTTTGGTCCATGGAGTAGCAAGGCAGATTTAGAGAGCAAAGAATAGATACAACATGATTTTTTTTCTTTCTTGAGACTGAGTCTCGCTCCGTTGCACAGGCTGGATTGCAGTGGCTTGATCTTGGCTCACTGCAACCTCTGCCTCCCAGGTTCAAGCAATTCTCCTGCTTCAGCCTGCCAAGTAGCTGGGATTACAGGCATGCACCACCACACCAGGCTAATTTTTGTATTTTTAGTAGATATGGGGTTTCGCCATGTTGGTCAGGCTGGTCTCTAACTCCTGAACTCAAGTGATCTGCCCACCTCAACCTCCCAAAGTGCTGGGATTACAGGCATGAGCCACCACGCCCAGCCACAATGTGATCTTTAAAATAGATCAAAGACCACCCTAAAGGAAAATGAGTTTTTGATCATAAAATTAAGTACAATCTGAAAATTCAGTTCTCCTATAATCTCAGCACTTTGGGAGGACAAGCTGGGAGGATTGTGTGAGTTCAGGAGTTTAGGACCAGCCTGGGCAACATAGCAAGACCTTGTCTCTACTGAAACTTAAAAAAAAAAAAAAAAAGTCATCCGGGCACGGTGGTGCATTCCTGTAGTCTCAGCTACTCAGGAGACTGAGGTGGGAGGCTTGCTTAAGCCAGCAGTCGAGGCTGCAGTGAGCCATGATTATGCCACTGCATGCAGCCTGGACTACAGAGCAAGACACTGTTTCAAAAATAAATAAATATTCAATTCTTAGCCAGGTATGGTGCCTCACACCTGTAATCTCAGCACTTTGGGAGGCCAAGGTGGGAGGATTGCTTGAGCCCAGGAGTTCGAGGCTCCAGTGAGCTATGATAGTTTCACTGCACTACAGCCTGGGTGACAGAACAAGACTCTGTCTCTAACTAGCTAAATTAATAAATACTCATTTCTTAAGAGAAACCCTCAATAATTACCATGTGATTAGGACTGAAATGTCTGAAGGCAAACTATCTGGGTTCAAATCCTGGCTCTGCCACTTCCTAGCTGTGTGACCTTAGGCAAGCTACTTAATTTCACTGTGTCTCAGTATTGTTTCCTTATTTGTAAAATGGAGATGATAGGACCTCCAGCCTGGGTGACAGAGTGAGATTCTGTCTCAAAAAATAAAATAAAATAAAATAAAATAAAATGAAAGAGACACCAGAGAGCTCCCTCATGCCTTCTCCCCCGTGAGGACGTAGTGAGAAGATGCCCAACTATGAATCAGAAAGTGACCTTTGGGCTGGGCACGGTGGCTCATGCCTGTAATCCCAGCACTTTGGGAGGCCGAGGCGGGCAGATCACGAGGTCAGGAGATCGAGACCATCCTAGCTAACACAATGAAACCCCATCTCTACTAAAAATACAAAAAATTAGCCGGGTGTGGTGGCGGGCACCTTTAGTCCCAGCTACTCGGGAGGCTGAGGCAGGAGAATCGCTTGAACCTGGGAGGCGGAGCTTGCAGTGAGCTAAGATCGCACCACTGCACTCCAGCCTGGGTGACAGAGTGAGACTCCGTCTCCAAAAAAAAAAAAAAAGAAAGTTCCCTTTGGCCAGACGTGGTGGCTCACACCTGCAAACCCAGTGCTTTGGGAGGCCGAGGTGGAAGGATTACTTGAGGCCCGGAGTTCAGGACCAGCCTGGGCAACATAGCAAGACCCCTGTCTCAAAAAAAAAAAAAAAAAAAAGGCCCTCCCCAGACGTGGGATCTTTGATCTTGGCCTTCCCACCTTCCAGAACTGTGAGAAATAAGTTTCTGTTGTTTATAAACCACCCAGTCTATGGTATTTTCATTATAGCAATCTGAACCAAGATAAGGGTGTTCATGAAAGTGAAGAAAACAAATAATGTCTTTATGGGAACTCCAGAAAGCCACTCAGCCAGTCCTCAAGGTTAGAGCAGGAACATCATACCACCCTGCAAGGTGGCCATTAGTCAGGAACTGGAAGGTCATTCAGGACACTGACCAGCTCTTGTGGCCATACTATCTCCTCATCCCTTTGCAGCAGGTGTCTACTTAGAGCCAAATCTGTTTGTTTTTTTTTTTAATTATCTTTATTATAAGGAAAAAAAAAAACCACAGTAAAACAGACCTGGTAGGTGGTAGGGGTGGAAGACACAGAAAAATGTAATGACCAGACATGGCTTCCTGCGAGGGAGGACAGTGAGTTGGCCTTTACCTCACCTACTTTCCTGATTCAAAGAAACTTGCCCCCAGCAAGACTGGGCCCAGGAGTTCCATTTTCCAATCTCTTCTCTTCCTGGGCATTTAGGAAAGGGTATATGGTTCTCCAGCTTTCAAGATATTGAAGACAGTATGGAGAAGAAGGGAAGGATGTTATAGCCGTTTGTTTCAATGCCTTCCCCAGCTCAAGCCCTCAGGATTTGTTGATGCTGCAGATAGGAACCGCATGGAATTGGGGCATCTTAGGCAGCAATACGCTGAGCAATGAGGTTGTGTTGATGAGGAAGGAAGCAGCATCACACCTGGCATGGAAGCTGTCAGGAGGTAGAGTGCCATAGGAGAGATGCTAAGGAACTTACAGGCAGAGGTACCTGGAACCTGTAGTCCATCCGCTCCCAGTGTATCAGTAGCCAAACCTTTCCTTGTTAAGGGGGTCTCAAAGGATGTCCCTTTCTCCGTATGCAGAAAGTACGTAGCCTGCCAGCTTCAGAAGCCTGTCCAGCTAGAGGCGTGGTGCTTACTTCCACACCTGTAGATGTTTGTCCAAGGGTCAACCTGAGATTCAAACCCAAGGCCTTCTGGCCCAAAACAAGTAAGCAAGTAGCAGCCCAGGAAGTCAAACCGAGATCTGCGAGGGTCCAAAACGCCAGCTCCTCGCTTCTTCCTTTCTCAGCCTACCAACATAACCGCTTGGAGGAGCCTGAACCAAGTCATGTGTTTGCCAGTTCCCACTGTCTCATTCCAATGCTGAGTTGCCCCTGGGATAGAGCGAGTCTTCCTCTGCCCCCGTAACTGTTAGGGCCAGGTAGAGACAGAGGGCAGGTGTGGGTGGGATGGGGGATCCCCTTTCATTCACACTCAGCAAGTGGTTTTCTTGAGCTTATTTTTCCCTTTAAAGCTGTCCTAATTGCTATTTTAATCAGATTTTATATTCCTATAAATCTAAGGTGGAGGTTGGGGAGAAAAGAGATGATGGTATGGTGAGATGTCTAGTGAACTGCTCCTGCCAAGGCCCCTCCCCATGTACTCTCAAAGAAAGTTGCAGGTGAGTCTCCCGTGCTGGGAGTTGGAATGCAGCAGAGCCTCAGGCAGCAGGGAGCTACAGCAGTTAGAAAGAGCACATTCGCAGAAACCCCGTGACCTGCAGCTGCTGGCCTCCTGGAAGCTTCCTTTGTTGCTCTTGGTCGGAAGACTGTTGTTATGATGCTCTTTTAACTACATTCACAGGGTCTAGGATTGGGTTAGAGAAAGCGTAAGAGGACAGGTGGGAGGAAAGAGGCTGAATGAGTGCTAGGAAGTGAGGTATCCGAAGGGACTGCCTTCATGGTCATGTCTAGTCTGATATTCACAGCATTATTGATTTTTTTCTTCCAAAAATTACATGTATTTTATTTTCAGCATCTTTTGCTAATTCTTCCTAATTATAATGTGCTGTTATTTTACAGCCACCCATTCTCATTTTGTGGATATAATTCCCTGCTTTAGTTTTCTGAGCACAAGAAATCAACTTTGGCTGCACATTGGAATATATGAGAAGCTTAAAAATACTGATGTTTGGGCCGGGTGCGGTGGCTCACGCCTGTAATCCCAGCACTTTGGGAGGCAGAAACAGACGGATCACGAGGTCAGGAGGTTGAGACCATCCTAGCCAACGTGGTGATACCCTGTCTCTACTAAAAATACAAAAATTAGCTGGGTATGGTGGCACGTCCCTGTAATCCCAGCTACTTGGGTGGCTGAGTTACGAGAATTGCTTGAACCCAGGAGGTGGAGGTTGCAGTGAGCCAAGATCACGCCACTGCACTCCAGCCTGGTGACAGATCAAGACTCCATCTCAAAAAAAATAATAATTAAAAAATAAAAAAATTAGCTGGGTGCAGTGGTGGGTGCCTGTAGTCCCAGCTACTTGGGAGGCTGAGACAGGAGAATTGCTTGAACCTGGAAGGTGGAGGTTGCAGTAAGCCAAGATCACACCACTGCACTCCAACTTGGGCAACAGAGCGAGACTCCATCTAAAAAAAAAAAAATACTGATGTTTGGAGAATGATGGTCATCAGAGGTTGGGGAGAAGGAAAAGGGGAGTTGTTTATGTTGTTTAATGGGCATAGAGTTTCAGATTTGCAAGGTGAAGAAGTTCTGGAGATATGTTTCACAACAATGCGAATATACTTAATATTACTGAACCATACAATTAAAAATGGTTCAGAGGCCAGGTACAGTGGCTCAGGCCTGTAATCTCAGCACTTTGGGAGGCCCAGTCAGGCGGATCGCTTGAGTCCAGGAGTTTGAGATCAGCCTAGGAAACATGGCGAAACTCCGTCTCTACAAAAAATACAAAAATCAGCCAAGCGTGGTAGCACATACCTGTGGTCCCACCTAGGTGAGAGGATCACCTAAACTCAGGGAGGTCAAGGCTGCAGTGAGCCATGATTGCACCACTGCACTCTAGCCTGGGTGACAGAGTGAGACCCTGACTCAGAAAAAAAAAAAAAAGGTTAAGATGGTAAATTTTATGTTATGCTTTTCTACTACAATAAAAAGTACATAAAAATATTGACATGGGCCGGGTGCAGTGGCTCATGCCTGTAATCCCAGTGCTTTGGGAGGCCAAGGTGGAAGGATCACTTGGGGCCAGAAGTACAAGACCAGCCTGGACAACAAAAAGAGACTCTATCCTTACAAAAAAATTTTTTTAATTAGCTGGGTGTGGTGGCACACAACTGTAGCCCTAGTGCTTATAGTACTCAGGTGACCTGAGGTGGGAAGATTGCTTGAGCCTGGCACATTGAGGCTGCTGTGAGCTATGATCACACCTCTGCACTGCAGCCTGAGCAACAGAGCAAGACCCTGTCTCTAAAAAAAAAAAAAATTGACTTGGCTAGAACGAAGCAGGCATAAGAAGGGGCATAAGCACCTTGCTGGGTTCTCTCTTTCTCTCTCTCTCTCTCTCTCTCCTTGTCCCGGATGTTTTGCTTCCGCTCCTCCTGTCCTTGGACATCAGACTCCAGATTCTTCAGCCCTTGAACTCTGGAACTTACATTAGTGGCCTTCTGTGGGGGTCTCAGGCCTTTGGCTTCAGACTGAGGGCTGCACTGTTGGCTCCCTGCTTTTGAAGCTTTTGAACTTGAAATTCTGACTTAACTGATGAACAGTTAAGTCTAGGGAATATCTGTTCTGGGGAGTAGTGGGCAATGAACCCTGAAAAGCTCTGTGACATTATGATATAATAAAACATATATGTGGTTTTCCTCCCCAGTCCCTGGCACAGAGCTCCTAAAACCCTTGTAATTTCCTGAATGACGGGTGCTAGGTACATCGTTTGTTCCAATACTTGGTCTTGGACTCTGGTTCCTGACAAAGAGCTCCTAAATCCTTTGGAATTTCCTGGGTACTAGAAGGGTCTTTTGTTCTATTAATACTTCAGCAACTCTTGGGGGGCTCCTGGATAGCTTTGGGATGGGAACTGGTCAGCAGAAAGACCAAGCCATGATTAGAAGCTTGGAACATTCAGTCCCATCCCCTATTCTCCAGGAAGGGGAGCAGAGCTGGAGATTGAGTTAATAACCCATTATGCCAATGTGATGAAGCCTCCATAAGACTACAAGGCTCAGAGAGCTTCTAAGTTGGTGAACACATCTGCGTGTTAGAAGGGTGGTGCACTCCAATTCTTGCCCTCAGGACACTTTTGGACTCACTCTATGTACCTCTTCATCTGGCTGTTCATCTGTATTCTCTATCATATCATTTATAATAAGCTGGTAAACAGGCCAAGCATGGTGGCTCATGCCTGTAATCCCAACACTTTGGGAGGCCAAGGTGGGAGGATCACTTGAGCCCAGGAGTTTGAGACTGGCTCTGGCAACAGAGTGAGACCCCATCTCCATGAAAAATAAAAACTTAGCCAGGCTTGGAGGTGCACGCCTATAGTCCAGGTACTTGGGAGGCTGAGGTGGGAGGATCGCTTGAGCCTGGGAGGTCGAAGCTGCATTGAACCGTAGCCATTCCACTTTGCTGTAACCTGGGAGACAAAGCAAGACCCTGTCTCAAAAAAAGAAAAAAAAAAAAAAGCTGGCAAACATAGGTAAACATAAGTGTTTCCCTGAGTTCTGTGAGCCATCATAGCAAATGTGAACCTCCAATTTGGAGCCAAGTTAGAAAGAAGTGTGGGTAACCTAGGGACTCACTACCTGCAATTGGCATCTGAAGTTTGGGGGCAGTTTTGTGGGACTGAGCCCTTAACCTGTGGCATCTGCAGTAACTCCAGGTAGTTAGTGTCATAATTAAATTGTGGTACACCTAGTTGGTGTCCAAAGAGTTGGAGGATTGTTTGGGGTGTTTGGGGTAGAATAAGCCCTGAGACATTTTGTGTCAGAAGGGTTGAGTGTAGTAGAGCAAAACAGTGTTTGTTTCCTATTTAAGCTCCCAGGTGATTTTGGCCTGCGGCTAAAACTGAGAGCCGTCCTGAGGATCTGAAGTCACTACTTTTCAGGTCCTCATCATTCTGGTAATTATTTTTTCTCAGATGCAAATCCCCACTTTTGTTGAGATTTTCTCTTTTTGATGGCATGGGCCATTTTCAGAGGCTGACCAAGCTTATCTTCTGCCACCTGGGCTACACCTCTGCCTACACCCTGGGCTTCAAGTCCCACCTGGAGGTGAGGACCTGGGGCTTCTTGACTTACTTGTGCTTTCCTATCTCCTCACTTCCTTGAGGAATGCTGCCCAGCCTTTAGAGAGAGGGTCCTTCCTTGTTTTCAAAAGTGGCTATATTGTCTTTCACACCCCTTTCTCTTTTCCATCCTTCTCTCTTTCTTTTTGTATCTTTTAAAAAATCTCTTCCTGGGGTCTTATGAAGGAGATTTCAGCATGAGTTTAGTCCACATTCCTGAAATCTGGGGATTTTACTTTTTAACTTTATATATTTCTGTGTTATTTGAATTGTTTTGCGACAAATACGTTGCTTTTGTAATATTTTTTCAAGTGTTTTTATAAAAAGAATTTATATTAATAAGCCTATGTAATAACCTTGAAAATGTTTATGACATAATGCTAACGGAAAAGGCAGACATATGTGCAGGAGGATCACAGCAATGTAAAAAAAGACCATGACAAAAAACGAACTTTATCCATAGAAGACAGGCTGGAATGGGCTGGGCACCATGGCTCATGCCTGTAATCCCAGCACTTTGGGAGGCCGAGGCAGGTGGATCACTTGAGGCCAGTAGTTCAAGACCAGCTTAGCCAACATGGCAAAAACCTCATCTGTACTGAAAATAAAAAAAATCAGCTTGGTGTGGTGGCACACACCTGTAATCCCAGCTACTCAGGAGGCTGAAGTAGGAGAATCACTTGAACTGGGCAGGTGGAGGTGTTACAGTGAGCCAAGATCATGCCACTGCATTGCAGCCTGGTTTACAGAGTGAGTCTCTGTCTCAAAGCAAAAACAAAAACAAAAACAAAAACACACACACACACAAAAAAAGACAAAAAAAACAGAAAAAGAAATAGTGGTTATGCTTACATGGTGAGATAAATGCTTACTTATATGTGGGAAAGTCTTTTGTTCGTTATGCATTTTCATTATATATATATTTTTAAAAGAGTATATTCTCCTTTTATAATAGGTGGGAAATTGAACCACTCATGTTAAATGAGTTTAGTCAACTGCAGAAGTTACATATCATAAGAAACAGTTTGTGGGAGACACCCAGGCTCAAAGGAGCTACTGGGGTGTATCCCAAGAAAGGTGTGATGGGAATGTGGTTATTGTTAGGACACAAATAACTCTGTCAACTGTGGTGGGTTTTTTTTTTTTTTTTGAGACAGAGTCTGGCCCTGACACTGGACTGGAGTGCAGTGGTGTGATCTCGGCTCACTGCAACCTCTGCTTCCCGGGTCCAAGCAATTCTCCAGCCTCAGCCTCCTGCATAGCTGGGATTACAGGTGCCTGTCACCACAACCGGCTAATTTTTGTTTTTTTTTTTTAGTTGGGGGGGCGTCTCACCATGTTGGCCAGACTGGTCTTGAACTCCTGACCTCAGGTGATCAGCATGCCTTGGCCTCCCGAAGTGCTGGGTTTATAGGTGTAAGCCACTGTGCTTGGCCTGTCAACTGTACTTTAATGAATAAGGCATGAAACCTTAGTTTAGTGCATAGTTGTTTACCTCCATTCCCCCTTTTCTCCATCAAGACTACCTTGTATTTGTTTAGGCAGCCACCTCTCAACAACCCATGAAGTGTCTGGAGCTCCACCCTCTGCTCAAGAGGAACAGCACATGACCCAGGCCTATGCCAATCAGCATTTCACATTCCTCATGATTGGTTCAAAGGTGAGCAAGTAATTGAAATCAGTTAAATTAGTGCCAACACAAAGAGGCTCTTTCCCCCACCCCAGTATTACCATGGTTTTAACATGGTTTATCCCCACAAAACTCACATTGAGGCTTGGACTCCAGCGTGGCAGTGTTGGGAGGTGGTGCCTTTAAGAGATGATTAGATTGTTAAGAGGGATGAATGCCTTACTCTTGCAGTGAGTTCTTGTTCTCTCAGTTCTGTATTAGTTCCCATGAGAGTGGGTTGTTATAAAGCAAGGCTGCCTTTTGCGTTTGGTCTCTTTTGCTTGCTCGTGCACTTTTCTGCCGCAGTATAACGCAGCAGGAGGCCCTCACCAGATGTAGCTGCCTGATCTTGAACGTCCCAGTCTCTAGAACTGTGAGCCTAATAAACCTCTTTCCTTTATAAATTACCCAGTCTCAGGTATATTGTTATAGCAACAGAAAACGGATGAAGACATATGTTGTACTTGAACCTTAATGTACTTGAACTTGAAGCTTGATGGCTGCAGCAGCTATAGCCATCTTACTTCCATGTGAAGCCTGAGAATTAAGCAACACATGGAAGGGAACACATCATTTGAGCCCCAATTTGGCCATGAGTTGCCCTTAGATTTTTTTAGTTATGTGAGCCAGTACATTTCCTAAAACAGGTAAAATTATGTTTTTAGACACTGATAACCAAAACAGGTCAAACTATGCTTATGGCAATTTGCTTTAAAAGAGAACTAGAGAGAGATAATTTGTTGCCTTTTGACCAATGCTTCCATGAGAGAGCTGATATTCTGATTCCTGACCTCAAC
The DNA here is from genome assembly GCF_009828535.3 of Hylobates moloch. NCBI lineage: Eukaryota > Metazoa > Chordata > Mammalia > Primates > Hylobatidae > Hylobates > Hylobates moloch. The sequence goes on from NW_026652284.1 coordinate 75,116,751, forward strand.
CACTATTTGACTGGCAGATGTACACTTATACACTGCATAATGACATTTTGGTCAATGATGGGCGCTTGAGCCCAGGAGGTCAAGGCTGCAGTGAGCTGTCATTGTGCCACTGCACTCCAATCTAAATGACAGAGTGAGACCCTGTCTCAAAAAAAAAAAAAAAAATTGGCCAGGCGTGGTGGCTTATGCCTGTAATCCCAGCACTTTGGGAGGCCGAGGAGGGTGGATCACGAGGTCAGGAGATTGAGACCATCCTGGCTAACACGGTGAAACCCCATCTCTACTAAAAATACAAAAACAAAATTATCCAGATGTGGTGGTAGGTGCCTGTAGTCCCAGCTACTAGGGAGGCTGAGGCTGGAGAATGGCGTGAACCCAGGAGGCAGAGCTTGCAGTGAGCTGAGATCACACCGCTGCACTCCAGCCTGGGCGACAAAGCGAGACTCCATCTCAAAAAAAAAAATTATACATCTTTTCTACGCTTAGATGTGTTTAGATACACAAATACTATTGTGTCACAATTGCCTACAATATTCAGTACAGTAACATGCTGTGCAGGTTTGTAGCCTAGGAGCAATAGGCTATCCCATATAGGTTAGGTGTGTAGTAGGCTAAGCCATCTAGGTTTGTGTAGGTATACTCTATGATATTTGAACAATGACAAAATCACTTAATGATGCATTTCTCAAAACATGTCCTCATCTTTAAGTGATGCATGACTGTGTATCTCCCCTGAAGAAATAGCAATTCATTTGGTTAGCCTAGTTTGATGAAACTATCTCATCATGAAACCCAACTCCTATTTCTGATTCCAGGTTTACCAAGCTGTCTTCTGATGTGTGGTTTAGCCCTTTGACTGCACTGATTATCAGGCAGGCACCCTCCCATTATGCGTGAACACACTGGCATTACATTTGTTCAGTCAGCCTTTTGCAAGTTTGTTTAACCAATTAGTTGCTAGAGCATGCATGTAATAGAAACCTTGAGATTCTGGCTTCAAACCTGAGAACAGTCCCAGCTCCATGGTGACCCACCGTAATATGGAAGGAAGAGCCAACTAAGTTGAGACTCTGTATCTCTCTTTAACTTCCACAGGGTCATTCACCTAAAAGGAGGACTAATAAAGACAGAATGTGCATGTTCGTTATGTGGTCCTCACAATACTGGTCAGCCCTGGAATGTGGTAGTCCTGGGTTTGTACAGCTACTGTTTTTGGTGTAGTCTTGGGCAGACCACCATCTCCCTAAGCCTCTATTTTGATTCTTCTACTATAAAGTGGTAAAAATAACACTTTTTGCATGTGGTCATTGCAAAAACTAAAAGAAATAATATACATGAAGTCTAGGCAAAATAGAATAATAACTACTCAGAGGCAGATTTTCCATGAAGTTAATAAAGTTTCCTGGGCCCTAACAATGTGTTCACATAGTCCTTTGGTTTCATAAAAATTGTAAATTCAGGATATCTTTGCTATTCTTTTTTTTTTTTTTTTTTTTTTTGAGACAGGGTCTCACTTTGTCGCCCAGACTGGAGTGCAGTGGCGCCATCTTGGCTCACCACAATCTCTGCCTTCCAGACTCAAGCAATTCTCCTGCCTCAGCCTCCTGAGTAGCTGGGATTACAGGTGTGCGCCACTGCCTGGCTAATTTTTGTATTTTTAGTAGAGACAGATTTTCAGCATGTTGGCCAGGCTGGTCTCGAACGCCTGACCTCAAGTGATCCACCCGCCTGGCTCCCAAAGTGCTAAGATTTACAGGCATGAGCCACCACATCCAGCCGATTTTTCTTAAATCAAGTCCCCCAAATCTTGTACTGGTATTATTTCATTATCATGACCTCATTTAAACCTCACAACAATACTATGGGATAGCTATGGTTGTTACCATTTTACAAATGAGAAAACTGAGGCTTATGGATATTAAGGAACTTTTCTAAGATCATACTATGAGTGATAGAGCCAGGATTCAAATTGAGGTGGTGTGCATCCAGAGAGTGTCCAGGGTCCACATCTTAATCACTCGCCTGGTTTCCTAAATGAGTCTGTACTGAAGAATCACCAAGGGGCACTTATTAAAGTACAGATTCCAGGGTCTTCCTCAGAGATAGCAAATCAGGGTCTCTAGGGGAGGGACCTAGTTTCTGTGGTGGTTTCCACTCATGAGCCTCTGCTCCAGTGAGCTGTATTTGCCTGTCTCTAATCTTGGGGACAGCAGTTTTTCCTGTGGCCTCACCTTTCTTACAGGTGCAAGAAGAGTTGTTGATTTTTCAGCCTGTCTAGCTTTGTAGTTGCTGTTAAGATAGAATGGGAACTCCCAAGCTCCTTACTTGCAGAAGCAGAAACCAGAAGTCCTATCCAAAATAGTTTTAAATTGTATTAAACGTACACAAAAGTAGAGCAATGTGCTGAATCCCTATGTATCCATCACCTAGGTTCAACAATTATTATAATTTTGCTAATTTTGAGAAGCAGTTTAAAAACTCATAACTCATAGAGACCAGTGCTTAACAGTTAAAAAAAACAGGGAGTTAAAAATCGTCATTCAAATAATTTGGGAGATGAAATTAATTATTTTTAAGTAAATTAACTAAATGATTTGGGCAAGAGCTATATATGTACATATATATACATTACAAAATATATATATATTTCAAATAGCATAAAACAAAAAACTGATAATGTTAACTGTTTTGGTAGCTCTTTTGTGTAATATCACTTTACTCAAATCCTCCCCAATACCCTATTATGTGAAGAGAAATCTATTTTTTATTACATTTCCTTCTGAAACTCAGGGCAAAACAGTCCAGTTCAATCACCAAACTTGTGCTACAGGAGACCAGAGAGGAGTTGCAAAGCTTAGCCACAGTTATTTGGAAGACTTTATTGGGAAAGTGGTGTTTGAGTGGCATCTATTAAGAGTAGCCTTTATGTCTAAAAGCAGATGTGGAAGGGGCAGAATTTCAGGTTGAGGGAACTACACAGATGGGAGAGAAGAAGGTGTAGAGTGAGTTTGGGGGTCTGGTTACATTATAGTGTTTGTGATGGAAAGGTAATTTAAAGCTGGATGAATCTTAAAGGTGACATCATGGAGCAGAGGTTAAAGGCATAGGTTCTGTTGGCAGACAGACCTGTCTGGTTACCTCCTGCCTCAGGTGGCAGTGCTGACTGCCAACCTAAGGGCCATTCTCAATGTATTTTCCTTAGTGGTAGGGCTGCCTTCCTGTCTGAAGGCTAGAAATGCTAGATACTCATTTACCAGCCTCCTTTGCAGCTAGGGGATGGCCATGTAATCCAAGTCTGGCCAAAGGGACCTGAAGGAAAATCTAAGGGGGAGTTCTAGAAATAGTTTTCTCCCTAATCAAAAAAGACTCTATAGCAAAAACTTCTTTTTGCCTCTGAACATAGCTGTGTGACAGTGTGAGCACTGGAGCTATGGCAGCCATCCTGTAACCATGAGGACAAGCTGCTGATGAAAGCCAAGGTGCTGAGGCTAGCAGAGGAGATAATATAAAGTATTTAGTGCTTGATGACATCATTATGCCACTCTACATATGCCACTCTTTGTTTGGAACATCAGATTGTATAAAGTGATACATTTTCCTGATTATTTAGGCCATTTTGATTTGCACAGCTCCTGGGTTAGTATCAGCCCAGAAAGTAGAAAAGAAAAACAATAATTATATGTAAATATATATATATATGACAATCTCATCTGTCGCCAGGTGGTGCAATGGACAATCTCAGTCATGCAACCTCCGCCTCCCTAACAATTCTCCCCTCAGCCTCCGGTAGTGGTTACAGGATGACCACCACACCTACTAATTTTTGTTTTTTAGTAGAGACAGGGTTTCACCATGTTGGCCAGGCTGGTCTCAAATGCCTGACCTTGTGATTTGCCCCCCTTGGCATCCCAAAGTGCTGGGATTACAGGTGTGAGCCACCATGCCCTGCAACAATACATTTTTATACAATTTTGTACAATTTTCTTTTTTTCTTTCTTTTTTTTTTTTTTTTTTTTTTTTTTGAGACAAGGTCTCACACTATCGCCAGGTGAGTGCACAAGCTCCGCCTTCCGGGTTCGAGCGATTCTCCTGCCTCAGCCTCCCAAGTAGCTGGGACTATAGGCGTGTGCCACCATGCCCGGCTAATTTTTCATATTTCTAGTAGAGATGGGGTTTCACCGTGTTAACTGGGATGGTCTCAATCTCCTGACCTCGTGATCTGCCTGCCTCAGCCTCCCAAAGTGCTAGGATTATAGGTGTGAACCACTTCACCTGGCACAATTTTCTATTTTTTAAAAATCTCATGTTCAGCAAAATCATGCATCACAAGTTTTATGGAAAAAATAGGGTCAAGGGGAGACCACTCAAAACATTAAGAAATTTGTAAGTAGAGCCCTGATAAAAACAACTCTCCTAATAAATATCTTGGCACAGTTTGTTCTCTATTGCTGTTTGCAGCTAACCATACAGCCAGGCCTTCCTTTGCAGCTTTATATCTGGGTACACTTGTTTCCTCCTGAGACATGAAGGTCCTTGAGGACATTTGCTTCCTAGAGAGACAATTGTCACCAAAATTAAAAATACAATCTAGAGGTAGCTTTCTGAAATCATTTTAAACATAAAGAGATATGACTGAAAAATTTTTCATCTGAACGGTGAATTTCCGTAAATAGCTTAATATAGTGAAAAATTGAGAGATTCTTGAAGCCACTAAGTCTAATAAAAAAATGCAATTCCATGGGGTTTTTGGTTTTCTGCTTTTTCCTTAGGGTCCTCAAAGATGAGGAAGGCTTTCTCTTTGTGAGAAAGCTCATTCTAGTCACTTCAAAACATACTGGAAAAATAGCATATGAGCTAATTTGGTTTCTGTGACATGATGATTCTATTCCCCTATTACCTGTCACATGAGAGCCAGTTAGGACTAAGAAAACACCAGGGTGGTTAAATGGTAAATTTTATGTTATGCATATTTGGCCACTATATATATTTAAAAATTGAGGATCTACAGGAGCTCTTGTGTATGTGGGCTATACCTATCAATGTTTACTTTAGTAGTCAGTAAAACTGGGATTTTTTTTTTCAAAGGAACACCATTATGAATAGATGATGCTAACATTGGTGTATCCACCACTCAGCTTCAGAAATCAAACTTTACTGATATCCTTGAATCCCCATGTGTGTCCTTCCCTGAATGCATTCCTTTGTCCCTCAGAAGTACAGACTATCCAGGATTCAGTGTTTATCATTCCCATGTCTTTCTTTATGGGTTTTCTAAATTTAGAATCTCCCCAGAGACAGATAGTTTAAAATTTTTAAGCCAATGCAGCCATAACACTGTGTGTATTATTTTGGAACTTTTATTGACTTGGTTCATCCACCCCTCCAGGTGCCATTGGTCACCCAATCCCCTCCAAAGCAGAGGTGCAGTTCTCCCCAGTACTTTATTAGCTGCCTTAATGTCTTGTTTCCAGTCCCTTCAGAAATTATGGTGGAGATACACACATACACATTAATGGAATAAATACTCTTCCCTCCTCTCCCTTGGGGCTCCTTCCCCCAAAAAGGTCCATTGTCCACAAGTACTCATTTGTGGGACTCAATATATTCCCAGCTACAACAGAGCATTACATTAGAATAGGAGCTAACATGTATGGGAATCAGAATATGTTTGGAATTACATCTTAGCACACTGAAAAATGCTTTGGAAGAGCAGCCATTATTGACAGAGACGGTCCTGGCTGATAGATCTGCCTAGTTTTAGGCTGCGTAGGGGAACGGGGGTCCTGGAATAAGAAGCCCCACCCCTCCTATGAAGAGAGGAAAGCTGGAGACAAAAAGAGGAAGTGAGAGATGAGTTGCAAAAAACTAATCAGATTGCAACCTCAAGGCAACATTTTGCATAATAAGTTCTGACAGTGTTTTCTTGTTTATATCAGCCTCCTCCTCTTAGCCTGGCTTACTAGGCTGGTGTTTAATTCCAATGCTTCTGAGTTAATTTATTCAACTTTATTATCCTTACTATAGTAGCCTCCACTAGGGTTCTTCCCTACCTCTTAAAGGTCTCATCTAAGTGTGTATAAAGCTGTTAGATAGAGGAGAGGAATCAGGATGAACTGCACAGCATTTTCATAAGGGCTGTGGGTTCTGGAGCCTATGCTTCGGCAACTGAAGCTGAATTGTGTGGTTGTTGCTAACATTGGTGTATCCACCACTCAGCCTCAGAAATAAAACTTTACTGATATCATGGAATCCCATGTGTGTCCTTCCCTGAATGCATTGCTTTGTCACCCAGAGGTAACAGCTATCCAGCATTCAGTGCTTATCATCCCCATGTCTTTCTTTATTGGTTTTCTAAATTTGGAATATCCCTGGAGACAACTTTGGCAACTGAAGCTGAACTGTGATGGTTGTTGACCTCTGATGTGCTACTTTTTAATCAAGAACTTATTTTCCCTCTTTCTCTCTCAGCTCCCACAGGCCCATTCTGGTGACTCATGACTTGTATACACAGAACAACAGAGAAAAGAAAAATAGAATTAGATAAACAAGCAGGGGCAACAGTGAGGGCTATGTCTTACAAAGAACCATTTTTAATTGAATTCTTTTTCTCTCTTGAAATTCTTTTTTTTTTCCCTCAAAAGTGGGAAAAAATTCTCAAATACCAACAGCAAACCAAGAAAGCAGCTTCGTCTGCACTGCATTTGCATTTCTTAGTTTCATTCCCTATTCAAAAATGTCTTAGGGAAATGTGTTTTGACAGTGGGAATGGACATGCACTTTAAAATTATGGGACCTAGTAGATTTAATGGAATGAGCCCTGGATTGGGAGCCAGGGGACCTGGCTTTGAATGGTCCCAACCCAGGCACTTATTTACCTTAGTTTCTTCACTTATAAAATTAAACACACCATCTACTGATGAATGGATAAACAAAATGTGGTATATCCACAGAAGGGAATCTTGTTCAGCCATGAGAAGGAATGAAGTATGGACATGTGCTATAATGTGGATGTGCCTTAAAGACATTATGCTAAGTGAAAGAAGCCAGACACAAAGACCATACATTTCATGATTCCACTTACATGAAATGTACAGAATAGCTAAATCTAAGGACATAAAGTAGGTTAGCTAATGGGTACAGGTTTCTTTCTGGGTTGATGAAATGTTCCAAAATTGATTGTGCTGATGTGTGTATTTAAAACTGTGTATTTAAAACTCTGCATATACTGAAAACCATTTAATTGTACATTTTAAATGAGTGAATTGTATGATATGTGAATTATATCTCGATAAAGTTGTTCAAAAAAAAGAGAAAAAAATGAAACAGTGATTCCTACCCAGCCCAGATATGTTGTGAGGCTCAAATGAATTGTTTTTACAAATAAGAAAACCACTTAAAACTATACAATGAGAATTATTTTTAAACTTAATTATTTCTTAAATTTGAGGCTGATATACTAAAGGAATTTTTCCAGTGATAATTGGCATTTCTATAGACCAGAATTGTACCTCTGCTTACAGCTCTGTGGATGAAGATCAGGGAGGAGGAGCAGTTTAAAGTTGGTGAGAGTGTTGAGGGGAGGGAAAAAATGGCTGGCTTGTAAGATCCTTGAGGTCAGGGATTATTTTTAGCTTGCTCTCTTTTGTAATCCCAGTGCCTAGTACAATGCCTGACTCAATCAGTGTGAATGAGTGAATAATGAATCAATGGTCAAACTAATGAACTGGGGGTCTGCATGAAAATGATGAGGCACTTTCACTCAGCCAATAAACTTTTACCAGCCAACAAATTCAGGTTCGTATTTTAATGCTGACAGTGACTTGGACTTTTGGGAATTATACCTGTTCCATTGCTAAGAGAGTGATAATTCTCTTTCACGTGTTGCACATCACAATGGTCTCTCTCTCTGTTACCCAAGCTGGAGTGCAGTGGCGTGATCATGGCCTCAACCTCCTGTACTCAAGCGATCCTCCCACATCAGCCTCCTGAGTAGCTGGGACTACAGGTGTGCACCACCTCCCAAATAGTTTTTTATTTTATTGTTTTGTAGAGATAGGCTCTCACTGTGTTGCCCAGGCTGGTCCTGAACTGCTGGGCTCATGCAATCCGCCTGCCTTGGCTTCTCGAAGTGCTGGGATTACAGGTGTGAGCCACCACACCTGGCCAAAAGTTTTAATGTAAAAAACTTCATCAGTATTGTGGCTATGATTTGCTCTATCTTCTATTAGTTATTGTGAGTCAAGGAGAGGGTTGGCCTCCAGAACAAAAGGATCCGAAGGCTTGGTCTAGTCATGCCAGGAGTCCTGAGTGACTGTGCAGCAAGCTGAGAGGTCTGCTTTGCTGAAAGACAAGGACAACACATTCATAAGGTGGTTTGGAATTAGGGCAACAATTTTGTGTGGTCCTGCCATTGTAGGTCACTGTGATGGGACAGGAATCACCACCCTTGGGGAGAAGCAACCATTCTCCATTCTCTATTTCTCTATTTTTGCCATTTGGGAAAAGACTTGTGAGTTTGGGACCAAATTGACATCATGGCAAACAAGTGCCATTTACATCCAAAAAGCTGAAATCAAAAGGAGAGTAATTCTAGGGGAGAACACTCCACTTCCTCTGATGGGTTCTTGAGTTCCCTGCTCTCTTTTCACTAAACCTTTCGAAAAAAAAATCCTTGTCACCCAAAAACTCTAACTGGAACCCCTCTGAAGGACCACCATGTCTTGTGTGTGAGTAACAGCCATGGAAACGTGGTTGAAGAACTGAAACTTTAGGACCTGGACTACCCAGAGCAACAGCTACTGCATTCAAGGCTGGAAATTTCCATTTAGAAAATAAAGCTGGCTTAAGAAAGGATTTCCTCATGACAGGGAAAAAATGGACAATTGGTCAACTTGACAAATGAGACTTCCTCATGACAACTGTTAAAGAAAAGCTCTAAGACACACAAGGGAAGCTTGAGACAGTGAAATTTAACTGGGTGCCAAAGCTTCCTCGCAGATAGATGAACTCCAGGTTTCCCCATTTATGCTCAGACAATAAGCCCTTCCTATGCAGGAGACCTGACAGCAGTGACAGCAGAAGACTTATTCGTGAAGGGACTTTTCTTAACCTTTTATTTTCCTCCCTGTACCTCTGGTCACTTACTTGGACATCATGTCCTGGAGCTAAACGGCAGTATACCCTAAACTTCAAAAACGTCTATGAAAAATGACCTGTCTAAGGGAACTGTATATACCACACAAAGTAGATCATCTTTCCATCCCCTCCTCCACTGATTTCTTCCAAAACAGACATCTGAAAAGCCAGGAAACCAAGAAAGAAACAAACACAAACCACTAGTAAAACCAGCTCCCTTAATAAAAAATATCTTCCAATCTCCAGCTCCCTGATTTGATAAACATCTTAAAATATGTTTGGCTATGACTTTTGATTATTCTGCCTCTGATGTTATTTTAGATCTGAAGACCAGGGGCTTGTGTTTGCTCAGGCGACAGTTTGAGTGATGCTGCAGCGTGAACTCTGGAGTCAGGCAGAGGTAGGCTAGAATCAGACTCCATGTGCACCAGCTGTCTAAATTGGTAGACTGGGGAAGTGACTTAGCGTTTCTAATTTTCATCTGTAAAATGGGGATAATAATAATAGCCTCAGATTTGCTATATGAATCTAATCAGCTTATGTATGTAAATGAGAACATAATCTAGAATAATCCCATACCTGTCCCTATCTACTCCCTTTTCTCTAGATAATTTTGTTTCTTATCATTCCAGAGATTCTTTATGGAAATATAAGCAAATTAAATATATGTTTTTCTTTTGCCTTCTTGCTTACATAAAAGGAGCATATAACTGCTCTGTGCCTTGTCTTTTTCTTTTAATCTATCTTGGAAATCTTTCCATATCAGTACAAGGAGAGCTTCCTCATTCTTTTTTTTCCTTTTTTTTTTTTTTTTTTAAAGCAGCACAAGATTCCATTGTGTGGCTGTAGCACAGTTTATTTAACCATTCTTTATCGGAAGACATTTGGATTATTTCCAAATATTTCCTATAACAAACAAAGCTGCAGTGAATATTCTTGTACATAGTATCATTTTGCATGTATGTGAGTATATCTAAAGGGTTTATACATTTGAAATTTTTAAAAACAACTTTATTAACATAAAATTTATTGTAATTTGATGGCTTTTGCCAAATTGCCCTCCAAAGGGGTTGTACCATTTTGTATTACCCAGCAATGAATGAGGGTGTACAGTAAACTATTAGAAGTGGGCACTTACAGAAGGTAGGATAGGTGGGCCCAGAGAGAATTTCAACTGTCTTTAAAAATACGACATGTGGCTGGGCATGGTGGCTCACACCTGTAATCCCAGCACTTTGGGAGGCCAAGGGGGGGCAGATCACCTGAGGTCAGGAGTTTGAGACCAGCCTGGCCAACATGGTGAAACCCCATTTCTACTAAAAATACAAAAATCAGCTGGGCAAGGTGGTATGCACCTGTAGTCCCAGCTACTCGAGAAGCCAAGGCAAGAGAATCGCTTGACCCTGGGAGGCGGAGGTTTCAGTGAGCCGAGATTGCGCCACTGCACTCCAGCCTGGATGACAGAGCAAGACTCCATCTCAAAAAAAAAAAAAAAATGACGTGTTAAAAAAGTTTACATATAGGTCTATATTCTTATGGTAAAATATGGTAAGAATTTAAAGTGCCCCTTGGTTGACACTCTTCTTCCCTTCAACCAATCCCAGTCTTTCCCATGTTGTGAATTGTTTGGTGTGTCAATTAATAATTGTCAAATCCAGTGGCCATTTCTCAGTTTCTGTCCTCCTTGAGATATCTAAAGATCTGTTCCCAAGATTCTCTCTTCCTTTGGTGTTCATGACACAAACATTCTTTTGGTTCGCTCATAATTCTCTGATCCTTTACCATCTTCTCTGGCTTCTCTTTCTTCTCTTGCCTTAAAAAACAGGCCTAATAATAGGCAATATTTGCGGAATGCTGATGATGTACAAGAATAACAGAACCCCAAACCACAAGGAGTTTAAGATCTTCGGGGTGTGGCAGATTGTTTGCAAAGGTGGTTGAGACAATTCCTCCTGCCTCTGTAAGTGTATTAGTTTGCTAAGGTGGCTGCGACAAAATACCACAAACTGCATTACTTAAACAACAGAAACCTATTTTCTCACAATCCTGGCAGTTAGAAGTCCAAGATCAAGGTGTTTGAATGGCTGGTTACTTCTGAAGCCTCTTTTCTGAGGGTTAGAGATGGCCATCCTCTCCTTTGTCTTCACATTGTCTTCCCTCTGTACCTGTCAGCAACCTTATCTCCTCTTCTTATAAGGATACCAATCATATTGGATTAGGGCCCACTCTAACAAGCTCATTTTTAACCTAATTACCTCTTCAAAGACCCTATCTCCAAACACAGTCACATCCAGAGGCACCAAAAGTTAGGACTTCAACGTATGTGTTGGGAGGAACAATTCAGCCCATTCCTTGAGCATGCCCTTTACAGTATGATTTTGCTGTCCTTCCCAGTAAGGGGTTTAATCTCTTTCTTCACTTCCTAAGCTAGGCTGGCCTTGTGACTTGATTTGACCAATAGAATGTGGCAGAAGTGATGTTGAACAACTTCCAAGTCTAGACTTGCAGTTTCTACTTATACTTTCTTGGAACACTGTCCTGAGACCACCATGTAGGGATGGATGTTGCTATAACCTCCTGGAGGATAAGTGGGCATGGAGGAGGAGAGCTAATGCATCCCAGCCATCAATCAGCACTGACTGCCAGTCATTTGAGTGAGGTCAGCTTGGACCATCCAGCTGTTCTTGCCATCATCTGACTGCAATTGCATGAGTAAGCCCAGGTAAGACAAGCTGAAGAAGTGCCCATCCAGCCCACAAAAATAATAAGAAAGAATACCTGGTAGTTGTTTTAAGCCACTAAAACATGATTATTGTTATAAATCACTATTTTTACACACAAGAGTCATTGATATTGGAGGAGATCGAGAAATTATATAAAAACTATCAACACATTAAGTTTCATAAAAGGAAAAATGCATGTTGAGGCAAATAGTGGGAGCCAAATTCATGTGGGAAGGGGAAAAGATCTTCTGGGAAAGGGATGTTTAAGTTGAGATGTTTATGATGAGTAGGAGTAGTGAGGCAAATTTGGGAGAGTAAAGCGTGGGAGGAGAAGGTATAGGTCAGATTCTATTCAAATACTCACTCTCTGCCCTGCCCTGTGCTCCATGGGAAGAATATGTTTTCCTGCCCCATTTATGTTGGGCTTGGCCATGAGGTTTTCTTGAGCCAATGGTTCATGGTTAGAAATGACCAATGTGTGGTTCTACTGGCCTCTGGGAGCTTCCAGTCATTCAGGGCCTTGAAAGCCATGTTAAAAATGATGGCCTGGGCGCGGTGGCTCACACCTGTAATCCCAGCACTTTGGGAGGCCGAGGCGAGTGGATCACCTGAAGTCAGGAGTTTGAGACCACCCTGGCCAACATGGTGAAACCCCATCTCTACTAAAAATACAAAAATTAGCTGGGCATGGTGGCTGGCGCCTGTATTCCCAGCTACTAGGGAGGCTGAAGCAGGAGAATCGCTTCAACCTGGGAGGCAGAAGTTGCAGTGAGCCGAGATTGTGCCAAGAGTGAAACTCCATCTCAAAGAAAAAAAAAAAAGATGGACTTCGGTGGCTCATGCCTGTAATTCCAGCACTTTGGGAAGCCAAGGTGGGATGATTGCTTGAGATCAGGAGTTCAAGAGCAGCCTGGACAACACAGTGAGACCCTGTCTCTACAAAAATTAACAAATTAGCCAGGCATGATGGCATGTACCTGTAGTCCTAGCTACTGGGGAGGCCAAAGCAGGAGGATCACTTGAGCTCAGGAAATTGAAGTCACAGTGAGCTATGATGATACCATTGTACTCTAGCCTGTGTGGAGACCCTGTCTCAAAAAACCAAACCAAACCAGACCAGACCAGACCAGACCAGACCAGACCAGACCAGACCAGACCAAACCAAACCAAGACAAGACAAAAAAACACGATAGAGCCCTATTCTGTGTAAAACGATGCAGCTGCTATGGAAACTAGCATGAAGCTTCCTCAAAAAAATTAAAAAGTTCTACTACCATATGATCTAACAATTCTACTTTTGGGTATATATCCAAAGGGATTCAAAGCAGGATCTCAAAGAGATCCATGTTCATTGCAGCATTATTCATAATAGACAAGAGGTGGAAACAATCCAATTGTCCATTGACAGGTGAATGGGTAAACAAAATGTGGTCTGTACATACAGTGGAATATTATGCAGCCTTAAAAAGGAGAACCTGTCACATGCTACAACACGGATGAACCTCAAGAACATTGTGCTAAGTGATAAAAATTCATAAAAGGACAAATACTGTGGCTCCACTCATATGAGGTATCTAAAGGAGTTAAAATGATAGAAAGTAGAAAGGTAGTTGCTAAAGGCTGGGAGGAAGGAGGGGCAATTAGTGTTTAATGGGCATACAGTTTCAGTTTTGCAAAATGAAAAAATTCTAAAGATCTCTTGCACAATAACATTCATATACTTAACATTCCTGAATTACACACTTCAAAATGGTTAGTGTTGAGTGTTTGTAACCACAATTGAAAATAAAATTTGAGCCGGGCATGGTGGCTTGCACCTGTAATCCCAGCTACTTGAGAGGCTGAGGTAGGAGGATTGCTTGAGGCCAAGAGTTTGAGCCCCTATCTTTAAAAATAAAATAAAACTTGAAAAAAAACAAAAAGAATGGCCGACTTTATTCTAAAAGCACTGAGAAATTGCTTCAGGGTTTTAAACAGGGCAGTGACTTGCTCAGTATATCCTTGCCTTCAAGAACTCATTCCAGTTTCAGCTACCAAGTCTACTCTCGAATTTGGATCTCTGGCCTTGACTTCCCTCAGTGTTCCAGGCTACATTGCTTACTCCCTTTTTTTGAGATGGAGTCTCGCTCTGTCGCCCAGGCTGGAGTGCAGTGGCACAATCTCAGCTTACTGCAACCTCCACCTCCTGGGTTCAAGCAAATCTCCTGTCTCAGCCTCCCAGGTAGCTGGGACTACAGGTGCACGCCACCACGCCCGGCTAATTTTTGTACTTTTAGTAGAGACAGGGTTTCATCATATTGGTCAAGTTGGTCTCAAACTCCTGACCTCAGGTGATCCATCCACCTCGGCCTCCCAAAGTGCTCACAGGCGTGAGCCACTGCACCTGGCTGCTTATTCCCTTTAAGCTGTTTCTTCCTAGATAGTCAAAATAGTTCATCACATTAATGTATCACGTTAAGTTAAACTGACCCTGGGTCAGGCACTGTGGATTCAGTATAGCAATCCCAAGCTTCCCAGGGTCTCCTGACACACACAACAACCAGCTTAGTACAATGAAACAAATGCCACTCTCTTTTTCTGGAAATGCCCTCTCTCCTCCCATCCCTTCTATGCTCAGGAACCAGGTCAAGAATCACACATCTTCTCTAAGATACTTTCCTTATACCCTCAAAATTAATCACGCCCTCCATAACTTATACCTGAGTCTCTTATTGCTGTTGGGTTGTCTATAACTACATTTTCATGTATTTAACTGACATATAAGTATGAAAATGGGACATCTGAATGAGAATTTTTCATTTCTCTTTGTTACCTAGGGGATAATCATTATTGCCTCTTATCTAAATAGAATTAGATAATTGGATAGTTGATCTTGCGGTGATGGAGCCTGGGTTCCAGTGACCTGTGCTGGTCAATACAATGTTTGCTCACCGTGCATAGAAAGTAGAAAGGCTGTTTGGGTTGAATTGTGCCCCCACCACCGCCCCCCGTTCGTAAGTCGAAGTCTTAACCACCAGTACCTCATGATGTGGCTGGATTTGGAGATAGGGTCTTCACTGAGGTAAGTAAGCTAAAATGACATCCTTAGGGTGGGCCCTCATCCAACATGGCTGCTGTCATTCTAAGAAGAGAGTAGGACACCAACAGGTACAGAAGGAAGAACACGTGAAGATGCAGGGAGAAGATGGTTCCCTGAAAGCCAAGGAGAGAGGCCTCAGAAGAAACCAGCACCTTGATCTTGGACCTCCAGCCTCCAGAACTGTGAGAAAATTAATTTCTGTTGTTCAAGCCCCAGTACCTCGTGGTTTCTTATGGCAGCCTGAGCTGACTACCACAGAGGGTTATGTCACTTGCCACCATAAGTCAAGGAAAGAGCTGATTTTGGAAAAGAACTTATGTTCAGAAAATATGAAGTGGAAAGGTCCCATCTCAGGGCCCTCCTGTTTGGAGTTTATCCTTCATTTTGTGGATAGGAACGTGACAGATGTGGCAGAATGGGGAGAGCTCCCTGTGTTTTCCAGCTGGCTTGTGCAGCCACGGTGCAGGCAATGGCCTGGGGCCAACCTCACCCTGCCAGGATTTCAGTAGGCACTTAAGCAAGAAGAAAGACACACACACACACACACACACACACACACACACACACACACACACACACACACACAGAGAGAGAGAGAGACAGAAAGAGAGAGAATATAAGAGACAGATTTTGAGTATTTAATGTAAAAAGGAAAAATGATTTTTTCTTCCACTAGCAGATATGCTTAGAACATCATGATGGTATCTCTAAAGTAGCCGTGAACATATTTTTGACTCAGTATCATTTCAGTGACTTTGATAGAGGACATTTTACTGGGTTTTAAAAAGTCTGAAGATCTCCACAGCCATTCTTGTTCCAACATGTAGGAATAGCTGGCTCTCAATTAGCTGTCTTATTAAAAGGATTCACAGGGTTACCTATTATTAGTGTATATTATTTTTCTCAATGCTTTAGATAATTTGGCATTTATTTACTGTTGCCATGGGAATCCAGGTCTGTAATAAGCAGCTCTTTCAATTCTGACAATTAGGCTTATAGAAAAGAATATTTTAATGAGGTGAAGAATTTGGAGAGCCCAGCCAGAGGTCTGGCGGAAGAAGAACGTTGTTCTTTAAACAGTTACAGAATTAGCTTAGATTGTCCTTTGTTACAATTGCCTTCTTTGACAACTACTGAGTGTTCTTTAGTCAGACCTCCCTGAAGATCTGCGGTTTTCTGTGAAGATTGAGGTTTTCTTATTTCTTAGAAAATGAAATGCTGTCCAATCCCATCTGCCTCTTACACCTGGGCTGCTCTTGAGTTAGAGGGAATGCAACTTCTCCTTCTTGCTCTCAATCAGAGAAAGACTAGATTTACCTTAAGCTTCACAGAAAATAAAGACTCTTTTTAAAAAATTGCTCGAGAAAAACAATTATGCCTTTCTATATTAAGGAATATTTGGAAGCCATAAATCTTGTCTTTCTTATATTCTTTGCCTATAAAATATTTTGGAGGAATATTTATTAATTAATTTTAATGACGGATGACCCATGCACAAAGCACAAAAATCAAGAGGCATTCAGTGAAATATTAGTCTCCCTTCTATCCTTGTCCCCAGATGACAACCATTGTTACCCGTTTCCTTTGTATTCTTCTAAAGTTATTCTCTGCAATCAAATACACACACACACACACACACACACAATGACAGCATATTAAGGATACTGCATTGTAACTTTTTTTCCCCACTTACTACTGAAAGTTGGATGCCATTCTATTTCATTACATGAAGAGCTGCCTTGTTCTTTATAAGAGCTTTTCCCTGTAATTATTTAGCAGTCATGTATTGAATGCTATAGACATGGTGTGGGGCCCTAGCGACATCAAGGTGAGGACCACAAAGCCTCTGCTCTCAGAAGCCCACATGAGTAGAAGAGGCAGACACCTTTGGAAGCGGCTGCTGCCCAGTGCACAGTGCTATGAGTAGGTCAGGTGGAAGGGGAGGTGGATGCACGCAGGAGGGAGTCTAGCTTTGTTCAGATGCATCTTGAAGGGTAAACCAAGGACTTGCAGGTAGAAAAGGAAGGCAAGTTTATTCCTGGTAAAGGAAGCAATAAATGCCAAGTCCTATAGATTATAAAACAGCATTGGTGTTTTGAGGAATTAAAGGTTCGTTTGGGTTTGTTATGGTTGGAGAGCAGGATGTGTGTGTGTGTGTGTGTGTGTGTGTGTGAAATTAGATCAGTGGTTTTCAAACTTCTTGACCACAGTCCAGTTAAGAAATGTATTTTACACCACCACACAGTGTATATATATGTTTGTGTGTGTGTAAAACAGACATAAAATGTCATAAAACAATACGCTTATTAAATGTATTCTGGTATTTTTCTACTAAATTCCATTCTACTTTTTTTTTTTTTTTGGAGACAGAGTCTCACTCTGTCACCAGGCTAGAGTGCAGTGGCATGATCTCAGCTCACTGCAACCTCCGCCTCCCTGGTTAAAGCGATTCTCCTGCCTCAGCTTCCCGAGTAGCTAGGACTACAGGCTCACACCACCATGCCCAGCTAATTTTTGTATTTTTAGTAGAGATGGGGTTTCACTATGTTGGCCAGGATGGTCTCGATCTCTTGACCTCATGATCTGCCCACTTCGGCCTCCCAAAGTGCTGGGATTACAGGCGTGAGCCACCGCGTCCAGCCTCTTTTTTTCTTTTGAGATGGAGTCTTGCTCTGTTACCCGGGCTGGAGTGTAGTGGTGCAATCTCGGCTCACTGCAACATCTACCTCCTGGGTTCAAGCAATTCTCCGGCCTCAGCCTCCCCAGTAGCTGGGATTACAGGTGCATGCCATCATACCTGGCTAATTTTTATATTTTCAGTAGAGACAGGGTTTTGCCATGTTGGCCAGGCTGGTCTTGAACTCCTGACCTTAGGTGATCCACCCACCTCAGTCTCCCAAAGTGCTGGGATTACAGGCGTGAGCCACCACACCGGGCCCATTCTATTTATTTTTTAATATGCTAGTCATAACTTTCTACATTGATTTTGCAAACTACTAATTGGCACTGTCTGTGAGTTGAAAAATTCTGGACTACATTGTGTCTACAGACATTAATATTCTATAACCTAGTCAGCCTCTCCCTGATTTATATGACCATGACCACTTTTTGAATTAGAAGATATTGACAGGAATCAAGAAGCTTATTTGGGGGCCAGATGTGGTGGCTCATACCTGTAATCCCAGCACTTTGACAGGCTGATGGGGGAGGATCGCTTGAGGCCAGGCATTGGAGATCAGCCTGGACAACATAGTGAGACATGGCTGTATTTTTTTTTTTTTTTTTTAAAGAAGCTTAGCTGGGCGCAGTAATCCCAGAACTTTGGGAGGCTGAGGCAGATGGATCACTTGAGCTCAGGAATTTGAGACCAGCCTGGGCAACATGCCGAAACCCCGTCTCTACAAAAAATACAATAGTTAGCTGGGTGTGGTGGTGCATGCCTATAGTCCCAGCTACTCTGGAGGCTAAGGCAGGAGAATCACTTGAGTCTGGGAGGTGGAGGTTGGAATAACCTGAGACTGCACCATTGCACTCCAGCCTGGGTGACAGGAATGAAACCCTGTCTCAAAACAATGAAAGCTTATTTGGACATTCACTCAGAAATATTTATTCAGCAGCTACAATTTCTTAGACACTATGATACATGCTAGAGATACGGTGGGAAGGAAAACGAAACTTGGCCTCTACCCTCATAGAATCAAAAATCGGTGTCCTGAATGAATTATTTGCAATAATTAAAAATGCATATTCTAATCTTTTTATTAGAATTAGACGAGATATGCAAAAATGCATATTTTAATCTAAAAGTAAAATATGCTTATTGTGAAAAAAAAATTCAAACTATGTAAAAAAGTATAACATAGTAAGCAAAAAAAAAAAAAAATTCTGGCTGGGCATGGCGGCTCACACCTGTAATCCCAGTACTTTGAGAGGCTGAGGCGGTCAGATCGCTGGAGGTCAGGAGCTGGAGACCAGCCTGGCCAACATGGTGAAACCCTGTCACTACTAAAATTACAAAAATTGGCCAGGGGTGGAGGCACACATCTGTACCCCAGCTACTTAGGGAGGCCGAGGCACAAGAATGGCTTGAACCCATGAGGCAGAGGTTGCAATAAGCCAAGATTGCACCATTGCACTCCAGCTTGGGCAACAGAGTGAGGCTCTGTTTCCAAATTGCTTCCCTTACTTTTTTTTTTTTTTTTTTTTTTTTTGAGACAGGGTCTCGCTCTGTCTCCCAAGGTGGAGTACAGTGACACTTCAGCCTTGATGTCCCAGGCCCAAGTGATCTTCCCATCTCAGCCTCCAGAGTAACTGGGACTCCAGGAGCACAACCATGTGTGGCTAATTTTTTAAAATTTTTAATAGGGTTGAGGTCTCGCTATGTTGCCCAGGTTGGTCTTGAACTCCTGAACTCAAGTGATCCTCCCCACTTGGCCCCAAAGTGCTGGGATTACAGGAGTGAGCCACTGTGCCTGGCCCTCCTTATCTTTTTGTGGATAAAGTTTCTGTATTTATTTTATTCGAATAGAAGGACTGAATTTCTGCTTGAATTTCTGACCCCCTGGGAAATCTTTTGGGGGGGTGTGACTCTGCTTCCCAGAGCTTCATCATCCCCACCTCGAGAGAGCTAGTTTAATCCAGGAGAGTTGAGCACCAGGCCCTGAACCTTTGGTGCCTCACCTTGACAATGCCATATTTCAATGACATTCTGCTTAGACGCCAACGAACTGGCCTGTCCATATGTTAATTGCAGCAGGAAAGCTTCCAGGTGACTGAGGACACTGAACAATGCCATTACTGCTAAGATGATATCATCACTTTTGGTATTTTTTGCCCAGGTATTTTTTTTGCCTGAATCCCCCCAAGATTATCCAAAAACTAGACTAAGATTTCTGGATTCTTGCGTAAACTTCAGCTTCAATTTGGCTGTCCAGGGCTGGACTCTTAAACCTCTGAAGCGGGCTGAAGAGGAAATAGTGTGGGAAAGTTGGATACAATCATGCACTGGAGGAAAAGATTTGGTTTGAGTCATTCACAGATATTCCCAGAGCATCTGCAAATTGCAGATTTCTGTGTGAGGACCCTTGGGGGCCTCAAAGTTGAACAAAGTTCTCCACCATATTTAACAGAGAGCTAGAACATTCTAAGCTTCATGGAACATTCTTTGGAGAAGCAGAGCATTTTACAGCCATTGTGTTCACCCAGGATTAGACACTCAGAAGATTAGATTAACCTGCACTTATGTAGTTGGAAAGAATTTTGAAGACAATGAAAAGAGGATTTAGTGACTCTTATGGTAGTTGTTAAATTATGTCCAGTGGAATGCTACATCTGACTTTATTTATAAGTGGTTTTATATTTCCAGAATATTTGGTTCCTGATCTACTTATAAATGTTTCTGATCTTGTTCACCATTCTTTTGACACTTCCTGATAAAAATATCTTTTGCTGTCAGTCTAGAGCTTTGTTTCTCCATAAAGAATATGTTACTTTCTTTCTTCTCTATTATTCATTTTCTATTCAGGCCAAGGCAAGTCACAACATTATTTGTTGAACACGCGCTGTGAGCCCTCAAGAGCAGAAACAAGTCTCACCTCTCTCTCTCTTTTTTCCCCTCTGTGCAAAAACTAACACATACAATTACAATTTAGAACAGTTAACTTTTAGTGAAAACCTACTATGCAGACTTAAGCCTTGCATCCAACTTATGTATCATCTGATAGGGAGAGAGGCCCAAGAACACAAACAATTAAAATAAGAAGCAGAATCTATAAAGTGCTACCAGGAATCACAGGCATTTGAATGATCTTGTTTGAGGGTTCAGTGATATTGTTTTTAGTAAATGAAATTTGAATTGGATCTAGATGACTGTTAAGATTTCAACTGTTACTTAACATTATTGAGTACCTGTTATGCTAGGTGCTGGGATGAGAAGTCTCGCAACTGTAGAGTACTTAGAGACTAGTAGGGAATATGACACATGTATTTGTCGAGACCTGCTGGCTTAAGCATAAAAGGCACCTGGTTGGCTCATACAATTGACAAGTCCAGGAGGGGAGGTGGTGTCAGGCGTAAGTGGATCCGGGAACTCAAATAATGTGATTGTTGCTTAGGTCTCCTCTTTTTTCTCCCTTTACAATTGGACTTCCTCTATGTGGTAGTGGTTAGAAGGCATTGTGTGGAAATTGGCCACAGACAACTTCTGGCTTACATCATCTCAGCTGTTAGACCCAAAGAAAGAGAGATCTTTTCACCTGTTGTGTATATGACCCTGAGAAGAGATGCTTGTAGGCCCAGCTTGGGTCATGTGCCTACAATTATAGCCAGAGGGCCCTGGAGTCATATTCAGAAGCCATAGCAGATCCACAATGAATGAAGGAGGGGCAATTCTCTAACTACAGGGTGCAGCTGGTACCAAAGGAAGGAGGGGCCATGGAGGAAGAGATGTTGGGCAGATGAGCAGAAGCGACCCTCTGAAGGAAAACAAAAAATTACAATAAAATATGACAAAGGCTCTAATAGAGATATGTATTAAGTGCCATTAGAACACTGATAAAGGAGTGACTTATGTCATGGAGGGGGCATTCCTGGGATAGCAAAATATATAAGTAAGGACACAGAGGTAGGAAAGCAATGGAGCTATTTGTGGTCCAATCTGGCTCAGTACTGGGTAGGTATACTAAGAGGAGCAGAAGGAGACAGAGGAGAATTTAGACAGGTCTAAAATGCTATTTCAGGGCCCTACTGGGTAGGGCTTGTCATAACAAAGACAGCCACATTTTCCCTTCTTTCTCTTACCCTTCAACACTTTGTGTCTGGCTTCACTACCATCTTTCCATTAGCCAGCTCTTGCTAAGGTTGTTCTTGTTCACCTTTCTTAACATTCTTATCTCCTTTCTCCTTCTGCAAACATTCTTTTCCCTGAGCTTCCTCAATGCCACACTCTCTTGCTTCCTTCCAAACTCTCTAGCTACTAAGTTTTTTATTGTGGTAAAATACATAGCGCATAAAATTTGTGATTTTAACCATTTTAAGTGTGCAATTCACTGGCATTAATTACATTCATGCTGTCTAAATTGGGATAATTAGCGCTTTATTGGGTTTCTCCCAGCAGCCTCCTCCAAGCTGTAACCTCCAGAAAGGAAAGGAGGAGCTCTGTTCTGCTTGCCACTGTAGCCACTGTGCCTGTCACAGACTACACGTTCAGTGTGTATTTGTTGAGGAATGAGTAGATAGAGTGCTGGTTATTTTCCATCTGCCTCGCCTGATCCATTCCCTGACTTCTCCACCTGGGGAGGCTGACCTCTGCAGACCTGGCTTCCTGGCTGGGGGACTTCTGATTGAGTTTGAGCAGAGGAGGATGCCAGCTGATCAGATGGCAAGAGGAGAGAGAAGCTGAGTTTCTGAGCTGCCTCGCTTCATGACTATAGCTCCTAAGGGCACCAGCTTTTGCATGTCTCCAGCTCGCTATGGGCTCCAGGAATACTTTGGCCCTTGGCATGGCCATGGTTTCCCACTGCTAATATTTTCTGAGTGTCTCGCCATTACTTTTTTTCTTTTTTGAGACAGGGTCTTGCTCTATCACCCAAGCTGGACTGCAGTGGCACAATCACAACTCACTGTAGCCTCAACCTCCTGGGCTCAAGCCTCCCACCTCAGCCTCCCAAGTAACTGGGACTACAGGTACATGACACCATGCCCAACTAATTTTTTATATTTTGTAGAAATGGGGTCTTGCTGTGTTGCCCAGGCTGGTCTTGGGACAAAGAGACAAACAAAGGTAGTGAGGGCTTGCACCAGGGAAAAACAGAAAAGAGAAGTGAGGATAGATGTACAATAAGTGAACCCTACAAGATTTAGCAACTGATTCCCCACATGATCTGTCTGTTCTGTGAGGGCAGGAATTGTATTTCATTCATTCTTTATCCTCAATAGCTAGTTCTTGGTACTCAGTAAATATTGGTGAAATGATTTATTGGAAGGGTCAAAGATAATTCTGAGGTTCAAGTCTGTAGGCTCAAGTCAGAGGGGGAGTCAGGTTAATGTGCAAGTAGTAATCAAAGTCGGTAACAATGGCACAGAATGACAGTATAGAAATAGCAGGATTTTTAGGGTCAGATTGATCTAAAATCCCAACTTTCCCATCCAATCTTGAGTAAATGACTTGACACTTTTCTTTGAGGTCAGTTTCCTTCTTGGTAAAATGGGAGAAAAAAATCTCCAACTCATAGCGTTGCTGTCAGGAGTAACTGAGATGATATAGGCCGAACGTACAGTCACTATGAGAGAGACCCCCACCAAGCTAGATATCTTGAGATGTGACAAAGAGACCGAAAGGCATCAGGAACCATTCACAAGGGTTTCTTTGAAGTACATTTCTTGTTACCACGATACAAGCTATTGGTTACTTGTGTCTTTTACACTCCTTCCTGGAATACCACAGCAGATTTTTTTATCTTCCTTCAACCTTCCATTTTGTGGAATCCTAGAAAGTTACAACTTGTGCCGTCCTTATTCAACAGATTGGATTTTACTTTAGAACTCTGAGCCCCTCGGGGAGGACTGGTCCTTTTAAATATATATATATATAAAATATATTAATATAATATAAATAATATATTTATTATTTATTATTTTTATTATTATAAGCCCTCATCCTTTTATTGTGCCTTTGTTTTAAGCACTTGAATAAGACTGTTAGGAATACATTAACCCTATAGCAGAGATGGAATTCAGACTCAAGCCCTCTTCCACCCTTTCTGCTCTTTGTGTCTTTTCTCTCCTATCCTTCTCTAAATGCCTTTAATTAGACCAATTCCAATTGGTCTCAAAGATAGAATGTTTCCACCCCAACTGGACAGCTGGCTTCATATTTTAGTCTGTTAAGAGGGACCAGAATGGTTTTGCTGAGTAACGATGCATGCTTCCCCAGGAGACAATGCAGTTCCAGGAACTGGGCAGATGAAAGGAAGAACTTCCCTTTCAAGATATTTTTAATTCAAATGATGACCTCTATTGACCTACACCCAGAATTAATTTTCCCTTCTAACTTGTGAGAGTTGACTTTCCTATTGTTTCTGTTGTCACTCCTTTCTCCTTTAAGACATCTCTGTAAGGCCGGGCGCAGTGGCTCACGCCTGTAATCCCAGCACTTTGGGAGGCCAAGGTGGGCAGATCACTTGAGGTCAGGAGTTCAAGACCAGCCTGGCCAACATGGTGAAACCCTGTCTCTACTAAAAATATAAAAATTAGCCAGGCGTGATGGTGGACACCTGTAATCCCAGCTACTCAGGAGGCTGACGCAGGAGAATTGCTTGAACCTGGGAGGCAGAGGTTGCAGTGAGCCAAGATCATGCCACTGCACTCTAGCCTAGGCCGACAAGAGCAAGACTCTGTCTCAAAAAAAAGAAAAAAAAAAAAAGAAAAGAAAAGAAAAAGAAAAAAAGACATCTCTGTAAGACTTATCTTTCAAAGAATCTCTATGTATCAGGTTTTATTTTCAGACTCCAGGACTTGGTGTCCAAGAACACTTGTTCATCATCATGTAGTTTACTCTGGTTGAATATTTACAGCTTTACAGACATGCTATTGTTAGAAGTTTACCAAGACAAGCTACTAACTTCAGATTAAGAAAGCATGCTTTAGGCCAGGCACAGTGGTTCACACCTGTAATCCCAGCAATTTGGGAGGCTGAGGCGGGCTGATCGCTTGAGCTCAAGAGTTCGAGACCAGCCTGGCAACATGGTGAAACTCTGTCTCTACAAAAAATACAAAAACTAGCTGGGTGTGGTGGTGCATGCCTGCATTCCCAGCTGCTCAGGAAGCTGAGGTGGGAGGATGACTTGAGCCCAGGAGGTGCAGGAGGTTGCAATGAGCCGAGATCATGCCACTGCACTCCATCCTGGGTAACAGAACCAGACTTGTCTCAAAAAAAAAAAAAAAAAAGCATGCTTTAAAGGTGCAATATTGTATATTTTAAGTATGCATTAACATGTTGGGAAAGTAAGACGAAAAGACTCCTTGGAGTCCATACAATCCAATATAAGGGCAAAAAAAAAAGCATACATTGAATTTTCATTTCAAACATACAACTTATTCTTAACTATCACTTCCTTCTTTCCAGGTTTCTTATACTATAGTTCCTTTGGCTTATACAAAAACGCTCCTGCTACCTCATGGAAATATTTGCACTCTAACCAATTGATTTCAGAGCTTCTCAAAGGCTGAGAGAGACCCAAGCTGCCTTCTTTTTTTTGAGGCTCCTTGTATATTAACATTTTTTAAAATGATAAAATAAGGTTTTAAAAATTGTGATGTTTCAAGTGTTTACATTTTAACAAACTAATGCCTGTAATATATAAAAAAAAAAATTTACAGCACAATATGGTTGTGCCAATAAGAAGATAGTTAAAATATTTAATTTTAAAAATCCATGGGCCAGGCACATGACTCATGCCCATAATCCCAATATTTTGGGAGGCCAAGGCAGGAAGATCACTTGAGCTCAGGAGTTCAAGACTAGCCTGGGAAACATAGTGAGACCCCATTTCTACAAAAAATACAAAAATTAGCCGGGCATAGTGGTGCATGCCTGTAGTCCCAGCTACTTGGGAGGCCGAAGTAGGAGGATCGCTTGAGCCTGGGAAGTTGAGGCTATAGTGAGCCATGACCATGCCACTGCACTCCAGCCTGGGCAACAGTGTAAGGCTCTGTTTTTTTGTTTTTTTAAATCCGTGGTATACTAAAGATCATGTAGTTTAGTCATGGATCTCAATTTTATGTGTTTATTTATTTAAGTCAGGGTCTCCTCTGTTGCCCAGGCTGGAGTAGTTTGCTCTAGGTTCACTGCAAACTCTGCCTCCTAGGCTCAAGCCATTCTCCCAACTCAGCCTCCCTAGTAGCTGGCACTACAGGCACACGCCACCATGCACAGCTAATTTTTGAATTT
Organism: Hylobates moloch; assembly: GCF_009828535.3. Lineage (NCBI taxonomy): Eukaryota > Metazoa > Chordata > Mammalia > Primates > Hylobatidae > Hylobates > Hylobates moloch. Next base: position 75,142,636 of record NW_026652284.1, read on the forward strand.
TTAGTAGAGACAGGGTCTCACTATGTTGCCCAGGCTAGCTTCGAGCTCCTGAGCTCAAGCAATCCTCCCACCTTGGCCTCTCAAAATGCTGGGATTACAGGCATGAGCCACTGCACCCAGCCTTGAGTCTCAATTTTAAACTTGGAAGGAGAGTGTCTTCTTTCAATTCCACCAAAGCATCTTTGTGTAACTTCCTCTGGAGGCAGTGTTAAAAGCCTAAATCCTAAAAGCCCAGGCCAGATGGCTTTCAGCTCTGTGCTCATTTATCTTCCACCTCTCTCTTACCACAAGCCAAGAATATTTAGTTGATTTGGGGAAAGCACATTATTATTTAATAATATGTAATGAATTAAAGATGATCATCATCAACTCTTACCCATTTCAACTGTGTAAAAAAAAACTCTGAATAATCCCAGCTTGGGTAAGTGCAGCAAAGGGCAGATTCTAAGATCAGTCTCTCCCCCAAATGGTAAAGCCTAGCTTTTCCTTAGCTAATTTTTATTCATGTCAGTTTGATATGTCTTGTTTATATCACAAGCTCCTTACAAAGGAATTCTATCCAGAGCTAGTACTAAAAACAGTAATTAATATTATTAGTTAATACCCATTTAAACTGTTTTTTTGAGATGGAGTTTTCGCTCTTGTTGCCCAGGCTGGAGTGCATTGGCACAATCTTGGCTCACTGCAACCTCCGCCTCCTGGGTTCAAACGATTCTTCTGACTCAGCCTCTCAAGTAGCTAGGATTACAGGCACGTGCCACCATGCCTGGGTAATTTCTTTGTATTTTTAGTAGAGACAGGGTTTCACCATGTTGGCCAGGCTGGTCTTGAACTCGTGACCTCAGGTGATCTGCCCGCCTCAGCCTCCCAAAGTGCTGGGATTACAGGCATGAACCACTGTGCCTAGCTAAACTGTTTGTTTTAATAGTTAAACTGAAAAACAATTTTCACTGACATTTCATTTCATGTACATTTCATTACAATTTTTAAATACATTTACAAATTTGTAGATATGGGCTGGGCGTGGTGGCTCATGCCTATAATCATAGCACTTTGGGAGGCTGAAGTGGGAGGATCAGTTGAGGCCTGGAGTTTGAGACCAGCCTGAGCAATATACAGAGATCCCATCTCTACAAAAAAAAAGAAAAAAAAATTAGCCTGGCTTGGTGGCACATGCCTGTAGTTCCAGCTACTTGGGAGGCTAAGGTGGGAGGATTGCTTGTGCTCAGGGGGTTGAGGCTGCAGTGAGCCATGATCACACCACTGCAGTCCAGCCTGGGCCACAGAGCAAGACCCTATCTCTAAAAAAATAAAAAATAAAAAATAAAAAAATATTTATAGATGTGGAAATATCCTGAACTCCACACTTGTGAACACAGACACTGCCACTGTCAGCCAGCACATAATACATATATACATCCATACGTAAGCAACTATCACTCACTCACATAATTGCCTTTGATTTGAAAATACCCTGTTTCAACTTTAGTCACAGAAGAGATGCTCAACCATCTGCATGTAATTTGTAGCTGAAACTACCCTTTTGTGTAGACAAATTGGCTGTTCCATGGTGTTGATAGAAACCAGATATAGTTGGATTTAGATCCTCAGCCATCTGGGTCAGTGGGTTATGGGAGAGGGTGTGGATGTCACTGAAGAGATTCCCGTAACAGCAACGGAGAAAGGTTTAGGGGCCATGGTCTTCCTAAGAGGCTGAGAAAGCTCACATAACCTCATCTGCTCCAGGCCAGCCTGGACAGAAAGTAGATTAATGAAGGTTAAGCAGTCTGGATAGAAAGTTGAGCTTCTCCTTTTTGTAAAGGAGAAAAAGCCAAGCAGAGATGTAATTTCAGCAGAGATCTCAAAAGAGGGCAGAGAAAGGAGTATTTAGAGAATAAAGGGAATTTACAAATATATTCCTCTATTGAACACACAGAATACTTGTTTGAATGTCAGTTTCCTCCTTAATATATTTAAAAGTTTATTAAAGTAATGATTATTGTTTCTTTTAACAGTTATACATTTTTAAAGTATTTTTTCTTCTTAACAAAATACAGAATTCTCTCCCCCAAATACACTGTATCAAATTAATGTGATTGCAAAATTCCCCAGCACAGTTTGGGAAGGTCAAGTGCCAAGTGGCCCCTATGTGAGGGATGCTGCTTTTCTGAAAACAAACACAAAAAGCTTAGTTGTACTTTCTTTTTGAGATGGAGTTTCACTCTGTCACCGGGGCTGGAGTGCAGTGACTCCATCTCGGCTCACTGTAACCTCCACCTCCCGAATTCAAGCAATTCTCCTGCCTCAGCCTCACCAGTAGCTGGGAGTACAGGCATGTGCTGCCACGCCCGGCTAATTTTTGTATTTTTACTAGAGATGGGGTTTTGCTATGTTGGCCAGCCTGGTCTGGAACTCCTGACCTCAAGTGGAGGAGGCCTCGGCCTCCCAAAGTGCTGGGATTACAGGTGTGAGCCACTGAACCTGGCCTAGACCACGATTTTCAAGGGCTCTATGGACATGGGCTGTTATGCTAAGTGAACGGCTTTAATCAGAATAAATGTCAAGATCCTTTCTAATTTTAAAATTGGAATCTATTGTTCATAAAAGTTAGAAAGTGCTGTAGCAATATTTGTGGATTTTTTCCCTTTCTTTCTCTTTAAGAGCAAAAAAGAAAGGATTATGTTCCTGAGAGAATCTGTGATTGTTCACTAAGACAAAGTCAGTCATCAGCTAAGTAGTGACTATGCCACAGAGAACTACTGGCAGCTATTCAGTTTTAATTCCCACACTTGAATATGAGAAATAGTTCCTTTCAGACTCTTTTAAAAAAAATCCCACTAGTGTTAAACTTCAGCAGTTTCAAATGAGAGGTCTCTAGTGGTGCTGGTTGGGCTCTCTGGGAAGCAGATGCTGAGAAAGGGTAGGTGTGGGAAAGGTTTTGTGGGAAGTAAAGGCCATCAAGACAAAGAGGAAGGAAGCAGGCTTGGGCAGGAGGAGCCAGCGGACCCAATCAGACTTGACGAAGACTCTGGCAAAGCCAGGGGAGCCCTGAGCACACAGATAGTACATTAAAGGAGTCTTCTGTGCTGCGGAAATGTCTATGCCCTTGTCTACTGCCTGCCTCCATTGCTGCTGCGGGCCGCCCTGGAAAGAGTGGGATCTTGGCTGCAAAGCTGATGCTAGTCCTTAGGGACCTGTAAACTGGAGGCTGTCACCAGCCACACTTCTTCCAGCTGGGCTCCATGTGTCGTGGGAGCATCAGAGAAGCACCAGGGCCTTCAGTGACACGTGCTAGCCACACTTTTACTACATTTCTGGAGGAGACGCCACCTTTCATTCTCAAAAAACTTCAAATCTTACCCATTTCCCTGCCCCTCATCTTGTCCCTTTCCCAAAGAGACAAGTCTAGGTTCCTCTCACTTCGTTACGCAGAGCAATTCAGCACAATCGAAATAATTCTTCTTTCCCAGTGGACAGAGTCATCTTCAAAGAGTATTTTCCCTGGATATGAACATGTCACTCCCTTAATCTGAAAAAATGGTTATGGGAAATTCTTGCTTTAAGTGGCACTTTCCCCTTCTTATTCCAGAGGGAAATAACTGGGCATGGTAAGAACGGAGAGTGATATTTGGGAGTTGAAGATGAGAATGTTACTGCCCTGGATGCAGGTGGTGCCCTCCTGGTGTATACTCTTTTGACCTCTCACCTTCTAAGCTCACTTTTGGGGCTTAAAGTTTTACATAGATCAGATTTGGGTTTAGGGTGGGAGTGGTATAGAAGCTAAAGAGTTACTTTATTCAATATTCATGCCTTAACTGCTAAAACAGAATTTTAGGGATTCAGACACCACCCCTTGCCTCTAGTTGACATTTGATAAGTGTTGACTGAGATGTTTAATTAATAATTAATTCTGTACAAAGAAGAAATTTTACTCTATAAACTCAAAATTATAATAAGTATCTTATACTTCTGAGTATTTGTCTAAAACCAAATGGGCATGCCTATCTCTTTCCTGTACTGAAATTCTGGAGCCTTATGGATGTGCATCATTATGAAGACTGTCTTTTCCATAGGATAGGTTCCTAAATGTGGAATTTTCAGGTCAAAGGGTAAGTGTATTTTGAATTTCAACATATAGTTCCACATACTGACTCATCCTCAAAAGTATGAGTTTCTGATTAACTGCACATCACTGGCCTGAAAGTCATCAATCTTCTCAACTGCGGAGGTAAAAATTCAATTTTGCTTTTATTTTAATTTGCATTTCCCTGTCTACTGGCAATATTGAGCACTGTTTATATGCTTATATAGCATCTGTACTTCCTTTGATCCACTGGATCATTTGTCTTCTTTTTTTTTTGACCAGCAAGCTTTTAATTATTATTAGCTTATTATTAACCTATCACTCTTAACTTAGATATAAGAAGTATTGCTTACTTATAGAGAAATGTTATATCAGCTATTGAGAAAAATTTGTGCCAGACCCTATTCTAAGCACGTCATATGCATTACAATAATTCTTCTAATCTACCACTAGAGTATAAACATGCTACAATTTTATGAACTGCTAGGGTAAAATGCTGCCAATTTAACTCTGACAAATGCTTATTTTTGATTTCTTTAATATTTGTCCTGTTTTAATATATGCAAAAATAAGGGGTTTTTTATATTAGAATTGTTGAAATATAGCTTATTTAATTCTGACAGCAATCTCATTAGGTAGGTATGATTATTATTCTTATTCTACAGATGAGAAAAGGAGACACCGAGAGGTGATGTAATTTGCTCAAATGCACACAGACAGGAATGAGTGGGCTATTTGTCTTCTTACTGCTTTGTAAAACTCTTATGTAAGTAAGGGCTCTTAACTCTTTTCTGCGTGTTTATGCTCATTTAATTTACCATTTGTCTTTTGACTATCTATAGGCTAGTAAAGACACAGTCCCTTGCCCCTCGGCTCATATTCCAGTGAAAGCATCAGAGGAAAGACAGATAACCTGATAAAGCTACACACAGCTAATACATGTCAATAAATGTCAGATGGGGCATTTCTAATATTTGAAGGCTAAATTTGTTTTCTCATTAAATGTAACTTTAGGCTGGTTACAGTGGTTCATGCTGGTAATCCCAGCACTTTGGGAGGCCTAGGCAGGTGGATCTCTTGAGGACAGAAGTTTGAGACCAGCCTGGGCAACAGCAAGCCTCTGTCTCTACAATAAATAAATAAATAAATAAATAAATAAATAAATAAAAAATTAGCCAGGTATGGTGGCACATGCCTGTGGTCCCAGCTACTTGGGAGGTGGGAAGATCGCTTCAGCATGAGAGGTAGAGGCTGCAATAAGTTATGATCGCGCCACTGCATTCCAGCCTGGGCGACAGAGTAAGAGTCTGTCTCAAAAAAACAACAAAAAGCCCTTTAATGGGTAATAAAAATAACATAACTCCATAGACGGTTACTGGCATACTTTCATTATTAAGTAAGGGAAAAGATCAGTACTTTTAGTTTTACCAGAGTTTGACCTCTTTTAACCTCATTCAACTTCTATCCGGTCCCTTATCAACCTACCACTCCCAAATTCCACTCTTCCTCAGAATGTTTCTTTCTACTCTTCTACTTTCAAAGGAATGGTACTTGTAAGTTTGTGATAAAGATATGGTTTCTTTTTCTTCTTCTCCTTTTTTTTTTTTCTAGAGACAGGGTCTTGCTCTCCAAACCAAACTATAGTGCAGTGGCACAATCATAGCTCACTGCAGCCTCAAACTCCTGGGCTCAAACGGTCCCCCCCATTTCAGCCTCTTGAGTAGCTAGGAAGTACAGGTGTACACCACCACACCTGGCTAATGTTTTTAAATTATTTTTTGTAGAGACAGGGGTCTTGCTATGCTGTCCAGACTAGTCTTAAACTCCTAGCCTCAAGGGATCCTCCCACCATGGCCTCCCAAAATTCTGGGATTGCAGGTGTGAGCTACTGCACCCAGACTGATAGAGATTTTGCATTGATCTCCACTGAGCCTTTAAACTCTAAATATATACATAAATTACATCTGAGAAATCTTGCTTTCTTCAAATAGTTGATTATGCAAAAAGAAGTTTCAAATTTTAGTATCTTAAAATCAGAGAGCCTATTTCCCTGTTTAGTATTCACTCACTTAACAGATATTGATTGCATACCTCCACATACTAGGCACTGTTTTAAGTGCTGTGGGTATAACATGACATCCATATGTTCATGGAACTTACATCCTAGTCGGGGGGGAGATTGACATTAAGCCAGTAAAAATATAAGTATATAATATGTCAGATGGTGATATATACTGCAAAGAAAAAATAGGGCAGCATAAGTGGAGGGTTACAAGGTGAATTGTGTTCCCCCTCCCCCAAATCCTAACCCCCAGTACTGGAAATGTGATATTATTTGGAAAGAGGTTCTTTGAAGATGATCAGGTCAAAATGAGATCACTAGGGTAGACCCTAATCTCAGATGACTAGTGTCCTTATACAATGGGGAAATCTGGCCACAGACATGCACACAGGGAGAATGCCACATAAAGAAAAAGGCAGAGATCAGGGCAAAGCTTCTACGAGCCAAGGAACACTGAAGACTGTCAGCAAACCACCAGAAGCTAGCAGAGAGGCACAGCACAGATTCTTCCTTGTAGCCTGCTGAACAAAACAACTCAGCTGACACCCTGATCTCAGACTTCTCACCACCAGAACTGTGAGACAACAATTTTCTGTTGTTCAAGACACCCCAATTTGTGGTGCTTCATTATGGTAGCCCTAGGAGACTAATACAGAGAGGGAAAGGAAGATTTTAGATGGGGGGGGGTGTGAGGAAAGTTGACATGTGAACAGATAACTGAATTTGTCAAACAGTTCACTGTGAGTCACATATAATAGTAGAGGAAACAGCACATGCGAAGGTCCTCTGGTGGGAGAATGCTTGGCATGTGTAAGGAACACCAAGTCGGGGTACCTGATGTATAATGAACAAAGTTGGGGGGAAAGGGAGGAGACAGGCTAGACCATGTTGGGACCTGTGGCCATGTGTGGACAGCTGGCCTTTTCTCTGGGTAAGATGAGAAGGTATTGGAAGGTTGTGAGCAGAGAAGTGACATCCCCATTGTCACAAGTAGAGAATTCAGTTTTTGGTTAAGCAGAAACTAAGTTCCAAGTTCCTGGTCTATGGTTTTGTTTATGCATCTGTGTTAGCCAGGACTCTTGGGTTGCAAGTGACAAAGATCCAACTCAAACTCTCCTAAGCAAGGGAAATAATTTACTAGCTCACATAACCAACAACAAGTCTATGAATACTTTAGGCATAGCTAGAATTTGGGGATCAACCCATATTGTCAAAAATCTGTCTCCTTTTATTCTTCTTTCAGCTCTGCTTTTTCTCTGTTGACTTCATTTGCAGGCAGGCTCTTACAGTTTTGCAGCAAAAGAACCCCTACCAGCTCTAGAGTTTCATGCTTCTCAGTGTTGGAAATATCAGGCAATGTTCTCTCTTCTCCACCATCTATATAATCCCCCCTCAAAGTGCTATTTGGCTTCCTCAGGTCATGTGTCAACGCCTGCAGTAATCAATGATAATTTCTAGAGATAGTACTCTAACTGTCTGACCTGGATCATGTCTACTGCAGTGGAAAGAGAGCAGACCCACAGGTTAGACTGTCTGGGTGGATGAGCATTTACCAAAGGAAAGAGTTCTGTCAGGGTGGTGTTGCACAGCTCCAGACTCTAATCCATCTTGTAGTCCATCTGTTTGGGACCTCCTGGAGTTGCACAGTGTACAACCTGAGAGGCCATACAGAGTGGTTCTTGGTTCTATAACCTAAATAAGGAGGAAAGGAAGCTGGGCAGCCCAAACAGCAGGCATCCCCTACTGTATCTAATTACAAAGTTAGTCATTTGTAACTTTAAGAAAGGACTTTTTAAAGAAAAGACTATTTATGACAAGGTCTTGGCTGGGCTTCTGGCTTCATGGAACAAAATATGACATTAAATTCTAATCCACAGTAGATACATAAATACATTTGTTTTAATTTACCCAGGGAACAATACCTAATAGTCCTAACTGAGGTACACTTTTAAACTTAGGACAAGCAGATAATTCACCTTTGACAGCAATAGTATAAATGGAGTTATAATTCATAAATACAATGGTTCTTCCTTCTAAGAACTTTGAGCATTCACTTATTTGATAACTATTAATATTGATAGGCACTGTGTTGGAAATTGCAAATATAGCAGAAGAACCAAATAAACTTGGTTCCCTTCCTCAAGAGTGAGATGGACATTTAGCAATGAACATACAATACATACTTTCATATAGTGATAAGTACCACAAAGGAAAAGAACTGTGTTCTATCAGAGAAATTAGCAGGAAGTAGGGAGCTGATTTAGACTGGGACCAGGGACTTATCCGAGGTTGTGACATTTAAGAAGAGTGCTAAGAGATAAATAGAAATTAGCCAGATCAAGAGTGAGAAAGAGAGGAAGAATATCCCAGGCAGAGGAAATGACATACGCAAAGGCTTTAAAGAGCTTAAGATATCACCAGACATTCCTGGCCAGGCCCACTGTTATCCCAGATGCTTACCATTTCCATTGTTTATTGATGTCCATAATATTTCAAATGAACTAAATCATACACATCCTGTTTTCATCATTACCTGGTAGACTGAATGTTTAACTTCTCCCCTCCGATTGTGCCTTACATATATTAATGTATTAATATGTGAAGATCACAAAGTGATAAAAGTGTTCAAAAGGTAGAATTTATTAAAGGATGATTATATAATTATTTCATGTTGACAATATGTCTTCAATTGTTTTGCAATCTTTTAACATTTCTGTTTTTATAACTGCACGGTATGAAAAAGAGGATGAAATGAGTTAGAAAGAGCTAGAGACACCAAGTGTAGATAGGAATTTCACATTTAAAGTTAATGCTTGGAAGTTCTCTTCTGGCATCTGCTAAGTGAAGGATGGAGACCTGGGTTCTAACTACTGGTGAGCAGTTAAAATATGAACATCTGGCCGAGCGCGGTGGCTCATGCCTGTAATCCCAGCACTTTGGGAGGCTGAGGTGGGCGGATCACGAGGTCAAGAGATCGAGACCATCCTGGCAACATGGTGAAACCCTGTCTCTACTAAAAATACGAAAATTAGCTGGGCATGGTGGTGTGTGCCTGTAGTCCCAGCTACTTGGGAGGCTGAGGCAGGAAAATCGCTTGAACCCGGGAGGTGGAGGTTGCAGTGAGCTGAGATTGCGCCATTGCACTCCAGCCTGGCGACAGAGTGAGACTCCATCTCAAAAAAACAAAAAAACAAAAAACAAAACTTGAACGTCATGGTCCAAGTCCTTGATCAATCAGAGTCCCAACAGGAGACAGAAGAAAATAATTTGGGGTGCTTTATATACAAAGGGACTATTTTCATAGGTCTGTGTGTGCAGGCATCTGGTGCCTCCTCCTCCTCTTCCTCTTCTTCTTCCTCCTCCTCCTTTTTTTTTTTTGAGACAGGATCTTGCTCTGTTGCCCAGGCTGGAGTGCAGCAGCACAATCATGGCTCACTGCGGCCTCAACCTTCTGGGCTCAAGTGATTCTCTTGCCTCAGCCTCCCGAGTAGGTAGGACCACAGGTGTACACCGCCATGCCCAGCTAATTTTTTATTTATTTATTTGTTTTTTTTGTGGACACGGGGTTCCACCATGTTTCCAGGCTGGCCTCAAACTCCTCAGCTCAGCTGATCTGCCTGCCTTGACCTCCCAAAGTGCTGGGACTACAGGCATGAGCCAACACACCCCACCCATCTGGTGCTTCTTAATGAGCTGTAGGCACAAAGGGATGAGGAGACTGAAGTGAGGGGTCATACAGAGGCATGTGGAGTCATGTAGAGTCATGGAGACAACCTTACAGGAAGGGAACAAGGGGATTAAGCAACCTGACTTTCCTTTCCTTATTCTCTGCCTCCCTCTGTTTGATTCTATATGAACCCAACTAGAAGCCAGAAGTCATGAGCATCCATCCATGTGGTCCATACAGGTCAGCCCTCCAGGTAGAAAGTAGGATGAAGAGGAAGAGTAGATCTGACCTAAAGAGGCAAATGTATTTTGCCATAAATTTCCACAGACTTTCTACCAACCCTTAGCTAGCCAGTAGCTGGTTGTCTAGTTCTATCCAGTATTTCCTGATAATATTTCATAGTTCATAGAGGCTGGGTGTGTATGAGAAAATAACAAAAGTGTTTGTCTGCTGATTCCTAGGATACCCTACAAATTGGATAGGTAGTGTCAACTCCTGCTTTTCTAGTTTCAGAGTTATTTACTGTGGGTTTTTTTTTGTTTTAACATCTAGCCAGTCAACTCCTAAAAATGTACAATCCAACAGACTTCTGCAATCATGTGCACTTGGAACAAGTCCCTAATTAAATGATGACATCCTTTGAAGAAAGACATTTTGTCATACTGCTATCACCTCCACTGCTCATTTTGGTTTTTCAGTATTACAGAAGTTTCCAAACATGAAGAATATGGAGAATAAGATAATGTATATTCATATGTCTGCCATCCTGATTTAGAAAATTTTAATAATTTGATATGTTTGCTTCAGAATATTTTTTTTTCTGAGACAGGGTGTCGCTCTGTCACCCAGGCTGGGTGCAGTGATCATAGCTCATTGCTGTCTCAACCTCCAGGGCTTGAAAGATCCTCCCAACTCAGCCTTTGAGTAGCTGGGACCACAGGTGTGCACCACCACGCTTGGCTATTTTTTTTTTTTGTAGAGATGGGGTCTCCCTATGTTGCCCAGGCTGGTCTTGAACTCCTGGGTTCAAGCAATCCTCCTGCCTTGGCCTCCCCAAGTGCTGTGATTACAGGTGTGAGCTACCACACCTGGCCTGCTTTAGAATTTTTAAATAAATAAAATATCACCAATACAGTGAGGGTTTCTTTTTACCTCCCATTATCTCCTATTCATTCATTCATTCATTCATCCATTAACTTTCATGTCAGAAAAATGTTTGAGCAACTACTCACTAGACTATAAAGCCAGGGGATAAATAAAAATAAGCTTGTCTTGTTCCCTTTCCTCAAGGTGCTCTCAATCTGTTTTGTGGGGACAGACAAGAAAACATCTGAGAAGACAGGTGGGGGTGGGAAGAGGGGGTGTGCAACCCAGACATTGGGATAAAAATTACAAGCATAAAGATGCCCATTAAACACAAATTGTATTGAACTGATTGAACTGATCTTGGTACATTAGTGGACAGCAACCCAATTCAGGTGCCAAAAGAGAAATGAGAAAGAGAAGGAACAGGACAAGATGAAGAAAGAAGAAATGACATCATAAGCCTTTAGGCTCCTACAATACACACAATGGGTGATGGGGTGATGTTCACAGATATGCTGTATTCCCTGGGTACTTGACTTAGGGGCTATGGCATAGACACGGTATTTGTGGTTTCTGGTACATAGCTGTAACTCCACCCTTTTCTCTCCCATGTTGAAAATGACATTATCATCAGGATAACCTGGAGTCATCTCTAATATACATACATATATATATATATATGTATATATATACTTATTTATTATGAGACAGAATCTTGCTCTAGACCCTGGCTGGAGTGCAATGGCATGATCTTGGCTCACTGCAACTTCCACCTCCCAGGTTCAAGTGGTTCTCCTGCCTCAGCCTCCCAAGTAGCTGGGACTACAGGTGTGCGCCACCATGCCGAGTTAATTTTTGTATTTTTAGTAGAGACGGGGTTTTGCCATGTTGGCCAGGCTGGCTCAAACTCCTGGCCTCAAGTGATCTGCCTGCCTTGGCCTCCCAAAGTGCTGGGATTACAGGCGTGAGCCACTGCACCCCGCCTCATCTCTAATATATACACAAAGCAAACGATAGTATTTTCAAACTTTAGTTCTTTATTCTAATTAGAAACAACTTGTGCAGAGACAACCCACTATACCCATGTGACAACTATGACAAGTCTTGTCTGTGTCTTATGTAGGGGTCATCATCAATCTTCCTCTTCCTACATGTGATTTTGTATGCATTAAATCTATGGAATATTTAGCAGGTATGCCCTAGAATGGCTGATGGTCCATTTTTGGTAGGTGTGAACAGATAGAGAAAAAAAACCTAAAGAAATGACAGCTTTGGTATTGAAAAATTGGCAATATAAGATCATAGTGGAAACCAAAGAGTGAAACGAATAAAACTGCAATTGCATAACATAGTGACCACTTTGCCTCTTCATGTTTCTGAGAGAATAATGTGTAGGTGTCCTTTTAGCAAATGAAAAATCTGCCACCTAATAGGTATTTGACATTGGGTAATTTTGTTAGTTTCTAGTGCTCCTTCCATACTAAGTGTATAACCAGTACTAAATGCTCAAAAACGATTGAATTGATAGATGACTTTCTTTCAAATCTAAAATTGTACAATTCTGTATTTTTTTAAAAAATAGTAATTGAGGGCCAGGCATGGAGGCTCATGCCTGTAATCCCAGCACTTTGGGAGGCTTAGGCAGGAGGATCACGTGAGGTCAGGAGTTTGAGACCAGTCTGGCCAACATGGTGAAACCCTGTCTCTACTAAAAATACAAAAATTAGCTGGGTGTGGTGGTGGGTGCTTGTAATCCCAGCTACTTGGGAGGCTGAGGCAGGATAATTGCTTGAACCCAGGAGGAGGAGGTTGCAGTGAGCTGAGATCGTGCCATTGCACTCCAGCCTGGGCGACGAGTGAAATTCAGTCTCAAAAAAACAAAGGTAATTGAGGATAAGTAAACTACCCAAAAAGCATGATGCATTCAAGTTCCTCTTTTTCATAGCTGATAATAGGTTCCTTAAAATCAGATAACTGTAAGGCTTGACTATTAAATGAATAGTGGAAACCCTTCACAAGGGGAAATATTCCTTTCAACTTCGTATTTCCTTCGTATTCTGCCCTTCTTAAACTTGCTGAGTCTGATTTGCTCTTTCAGTCGCTAAGAATGCAAGCCTCTATGGTGCCTTGTTATAAATGAGAAGGTCCCCATCTGGGCTGAGGCAGCCCTGCAGGCACATGCCTCTCTGTGTGAAGAGAAAGGCTGCCCTTCCTCTGAGCAGAGACAATCCCACACCAGCCCACACCAGCCCCTCTTGCTCCCTTAGCCAGGCATGTTTGGGCAGTGCACACACTGCATAACCTGGTGTCTTATTTCCGGTGCCAAAAAACTTGGCCTTCAGAACAGTACACTAAACACCTCCCAATGCCAGGCACTTGGCCAGGCACTGGAGATAAAAAGAGGAGTAAGAAAACATCTACCTTTGGCAGTCTGGGAAGAGGGCCATATAAGCAGATCGCCACAGTAAGACCTGGCAAAGTGATCAAACACGAACACAAATTGTTATAGGATCAAAACTGAGGGAACAACTCTTTTTTTGTTGGATGGGGTTATGGTCAAGGAAAATTCAGGAAGGAAGAGGTGTTTAGGTGTTCATAGGATGAGTAGAAGTTCATGAAAGGGGAAAAGGGCATTAGAACTTTTGTGGTGACAAGAACAAATTTAGAGCTCTCCTCCTATAACCCCAAATCTCAGGAAAGCCTTGGGTTGCGGCTTACTTTGATTTAGGTCTTGCATCACACCATTTTTGTTGGGTTTGTCTTTCTACATGTCTTTTTGCCTTCGAAGCGATCCAGACAAGCTTAGCAGTGGGGTTTGTAAAAACAGTGTAATAAACATTGCCCATTTGCCAGGACTGTCCTCTGTGTAGCTCTCTTGGGAGTCTGTAGAGGCTGTAGGTGGCTGGTTAAAGGCTGGGAGTTTGGGATTATCACCAAATGGCCTCCTTGAAGATACAGCACACAAGGACAATCCAGAAAGAGGGAACAGCATAATCCCACAATATTTTGTTTGCCAAATGGAAATCCCTTTAGTGACAAACATTTAACTTAGCACCAGGTGTGACCTCCAGTTATGCAACAGAATTGTGGATCAGCTAGGATGAAATTTCTTATTTCCCTAGAAGAATGTTTTGTCCAGAAACACTATCCCAAGGCAACAGACTACATTTCCAACTCTTGTGAGCCTTTTTCCCTTCTTGGCACGTGCTACTGGTTGCTAGACGAATCAGGAGGCAGTATGTGCATAGAACAGCTCCTCACAAGTCACTCTCATTCTCAGAAAAAAACTCAGTATGTGTCCTTTTGGCAGGAAGTCAGAAACATGTTCTCTGGACCATTAAGAGACAGCAGTCATATGCCAGCATCGAACTGATTACATGGGGCAGGGGTGGGGAATGACTTTTATTTCTTTCCCTATAGTAGGCACTCTGATCTTGCTTTGATGTTTTGAAATAATGGTGTCCTCTGAACCTGTTCGTGGAGTTCAAGACAGACTAGAAGTTTCACTGGGCACTATTCTACGCAGTAACAACATCATCATCAACAACAAACTCACTGACTATGTTTTTACTGATTAGCTCCAACTGCCTATTTCAGGCCACACGCTGATTAACCTGGTTCTCCTTTGATAAGGTGGTGCTGAGAGGCAGCACCAGCCTTCAGGAACCTGCCCCAGGGCCCTCATTGACCCCCACAATGTTTATGACCCTCCAGCGCCCAAGACACTCCTTCTGAAGCATGCCACAGACTAGGTAATGAAAAACTCAGCCCACATTAGTACCCAGGAAGGAGTCATCAAAGAGAACACGAGACAAACTCAAGAACACTTTGTAAACTCAAAAGAACAGAGCAGGTCAAAGAATAAAGATCAAGGGCAGCAGCAGAGAGTAGAGGAAGTGTCAACCTGTATTTAGGGGTCCTACTAAAGAGAGTCATGTATCAACAAAGAGCATCCGGGAAAGTATCATGCATCAAACTATCCTCATTCACACCTTAAAGCCTTCACATTCCTCAGCTCAGGAAAAGATTCCCCATTCCTCAGTTGCTTACGTCAAAAATTTAGAAACCATCATTTATTTCTCCCTTTTATTTCCTTCCTCCCCCATCAGTCAATCAACCAATCAATCAATCGATCAGCAAGCCAACCTCTAAATTATATACTGATCTATCCACCTCTTTATATCTCCACTGCCACCAGCCCAGTCCAAGCCTCAAGAATCTCTTGCCTGGACAACCGGAATAGCTACCTACTGGTTTCTCCATATTCACGTTGGCTCCCCAATACCCCTAATTCTGTATGGGAAAGGTCTTTGTAAACATAAACAAACGATAGACATTAACAAAGAAAAAGTTATATCGATTTGACAACATAAAAAGCTGAAAATTTTGAAAACATCACCACATATATTTCTTACCAGTAGGAACGAGAGGCTAGGGAAGAGAGAACTTTTACTTTTTATTGTACATGCTTCTGTATTATTTAATTTACTCATTGACTATGTGCATCTTTTAAAAGAAAAATCCATACAATAAAACATGTTATAAACAATTAAAAATAAGTGCACTGATTATTTAACACAAATATGATGAGACTTATAGTCTTAATATATAGAAACTCATACCGATCAAAAGGAAAAACATTAAGACCATTAAAATAAAAATGGGTAAGAAAAAAATTTATACTTTGAAATAAATGACTAAGTTTTTAACTTTAAAAAATGGGTAAAGATGTTAACAAAATGGTGAAAACTGAGTATAAATATGTAGTAAATAAAAAATGTCCATTAATAGTCAAATCAGTACAAATTAAAAGTGATATATCTAGTGACAAGTTTAAACTAGTGAAAGAAAAGAAAGAAGAAAAGTGAGATATCACTTTTTGCCTATTAGAGTAGCAAGACTATTTTTTAAAATTTAATAAATCTAGTATTTTATCCACAGTTTGTGGGAGTCTATAATTTATTTGGTAAGAAATTTGGCAATGCCAGATATCTCAAAGACTCACAGTCTTGATTAGTGATTCTATTTCTATGAATATATTATAAGGTAATAATCACAGATATGAGCAAAAATTTAACCATAATTGTAACAGTAAGAAATATGTATTTGGTCTCTACCCCTGGTTCCTAACCCAGAACTCCTAAAAGCCTTATAATTTCCTGACTGATAGGGGTGAGAGAAGCATCTTTTGTTATAAATGTGTTATATTTGTTCTTTTACCTTCATCTATATCCTTTATAATAAACCAGTAAATATATATGTGTTTCCCTGCTATCTGGGAGCCATCATAGCAAATTATCAAACCTGAGGAGGGAAGTCCTGAAAATCCTTGATTTGTAGCCAAGTCAAACAAAAGCTTGGGTAACCTGAGGACTCACTAATTGCTACTGGTGTCCAAAGTAGGGGGCAGCCTTGTGAGACTGAGCTCTGAACCTGTGGATTCTGTCCTAACTGTGTAGTCCTGAAAATGCTTGGTGTGGAAGATCTATACATTTAGTGTCAGAAGGGTTGCATAAGTATAGAAAAATTGTTTTTCCTTTTTAATAGTGATTCATCTAAAAAGTATTTAATTGTGGAAAATATAAGGATTGAATAAGGGCATAGTTAATGTGTTACATCTATCAATAAGATGAACTATAATGCTGTAATTAAAAATGTTTATGAAGGTTCAATATAATAAAAACACCAGTTTTCCATACATTAGGTATAAATTTAACATAGCCGTAATAAAAATACCTTCAGAATTATTTTAATCGAAAAGCTGATCCTAAAAGTCGAATGGGAAAATAAACAAGAATGGCCAGGAAGACCGGGAAAGAGAAAAAGAGTAATGAAGAAGGACTAGCCCTACTAGATATCTATGAAAACATATTGTAAAGACTCAATAGTTAAAAGAGCTTACTACTAGAACATTAATAGACAAATAGAACACTATAGACACAAAATATATGCATGAGTTTATTCTGTGAAAAAGGAAGCATCTCAAATCAAAGGAGGAAAAGGTGGACTACTGAATAAATGATAGTAAGACAACTACTAGATATAAAGAAAAAAGTTAGATCCATACCTTCCTAATCTTTACCCCCCCCCCCCAAAAAAAGGAAAGAAATGTAAAAAAGTGAAATCTACAAGTACTACAAGAGAAACCAGAAGGACTAGAAGAAAGCAAGGGATTCTTTTAACACATTTAAAATGGGGAAGGCCTTTTTAAAGACTGCAAAATCCAGAAGCCATAAAAGTAAATATTGTAAATTTGACTAGATAAAAATATATTGCAAAATTTCTGCATGGCAAAGATTCCACAAGCAAAGACAAAACTAAAACCAAACTGAGGAAAATAATAATGATCTATATTACAGACAAAGGACTAATCTCCCTCACGTGTCATGGCAGCTAGCTTCCCACAGAGTAAGTGATGAGAGACAGAGACAGAGAGAGTGAGAGAGCACCCAAGATGAAATATGGAAGGTGCAGACCTTTTATAACCTAATCGCAGGAGTGACATTGGGTTTTTCTTTCGATTTTTTCTGATTTGTTTCCCCGTGGTGTCAATTTATCTTGTTTCTTGTCTTTTTCTTATAAACTTTAAAATTAGATTTAGAAGCTTAATTAACTTTTTTTTTTAATTATTATACTTCAGGGTTTTAGGGTACATGTGCACAATGTGCAGGTTTGTTACATATGTATCCATGTGCCACGTTGATTTCCTGCACCCATTAACTCGTCATTTAGCATTAGATGTATCTCCTAATGCTGTCCCTCCCCCCTCCCCCCACCCCACAACAGTCCCCGGAGTGTGATGTTCCCCTTCCTGTGTCCATGAGTTCTCATTGTTCAATTCCCACCTATGAGTGAGAACATGCGGTGTTTGGTTTTTTGTCCTTGCGATAGTTTACTGAGAATGATGTTTTCCAGTTTCATCCATGTCCCTACAAAGGACACGAACTCATCATTTTTTATGGCTGCATAGTATTCCATGGTGTATATGTGCCACATTTTCTTAATCCAGTCTATCGTTGTTGGACATTTGGGTTGGTTCCAACTCTTTGCTATTGTGAATAGTGCCGCAATAAACATACGTGTGCATGTGTCTTTATAGCAGCATGATTTATAGTCCTTTGGGTATATACCCAGTAATGGGATGGCTGGGTCAAATGGTATTTCTAGTTCGAGATCCCTGAGGAATCGCCACACTGACTTCCACAATGGTTGAACTAGTTTACAGTCCCACCAACAGTGTAAAAGTTTTCCTATTTCTCCACATCCTCTCCAGCACCTGTTGTTTCCTGATTTTTAAATGATGGCCATTCTAACTGGTGTGAGATGGTATCTCACTGTGGTTTTGATTTGCATTTCTCTGATGGCCAGTGATGATGAGCATTTCTTCATGTGTTTTTTGGCTGCATAAATGTCTTCTTTTGAGAAGTGTCTGTTCATGTCCTCTGCCCACTTTTTGATGGGGTTGTTTGTTTTTTTCTTGTAAATTTGTTTGAGTTCATTGTAGATTCTGGATATTAGCCCTTTGTCAGATGAGTAGGTTGCAAAAATTTTCTCCCATTCTGTAGGTTGCCTGTTTACTCTGATGATAGTTTCTTTTGCTGTGCAGAGCTTAATTAACTTTATGTTAAGCCTTTTTGCGAAGAATATTTCATATGTAGTATATTGAATTTTATGTTTCCTTTTATTAGTGAAGCAACTTTCTCAGAAGCGCCACGGTGGACTTGTTCTCAAGTCTAATTGGCCAGATCAGGGAAATATGCACTGTCCTGGACCAATCACCGGTGATGAAAGGGTAACACCCGCCACTGGGGTTCTGCTACTACACAGGATGAAGAAAGGTAATCTCAGAGAGTAAAAACCAAAGTTGCATGAATTGGTTAGAGTTCTTAGGTCCAAAGGACAAGGTGCTTTCCCTTGGGTTTAAACAAAAACATTAACTTGGAGTCACAAAGGCAAGTGGCCAGAGTTGAGGCAGAAAGGTAACTTGAGGCCACATCATGGAGGGACTGCATATAACACACAGTAAATGCTGCCAAGTAGGGAAACGCCATCATCAGATCGACATTTTAGAAAGAACCAGTCTGGCCATAGCAAGAAAAGTCTAGGCAAATCTGAAGGCAAGATGTATCACTGGGATTCAAGTGTAGGCAGCTGCTGGCTGGTATCAGCTAGTTGGCAGCAGCTAGACCCAACTCTAATATTTGAGGGGCCTGAAGGTAAGAGTACCAAAGGAAGCCAACACACCATGTGAACAAATATTCAAAGTTAATCCCAGCACTATGGGAGGCTGAGGTGGGCGGATCACGAGGTCAGAAGATCGAGACCATCCTGGCCAACATGGTGAAACCTCATCTCTACTAAAAAGACAAAAATTAGCTGGATGTGGTGGTGTGCACCTGTAGTCCCAGCTACTCGGGAGGCTAAGGCGGGAGAATCGCTTGAACCCGGGAGGCAGAGGTTGCAGTGAGCCAAGATCACGCCACTGCACTCCAGCCTGGCGACAAGAGTGAGACTCTGTCTCAAAAAAAAAAAAAGTTATAAATCAAGTTAGTAAACTGTTAAAAGCTCTGTCTTCCTGCCTTGATAAATACATCTTCCTAAGGACCTGAAAGGTCAGGTTTACAATGAAAATTTTGACTCCTTGGAGTTCCATGCTGGACCTTGGAGGCCCAGAAAAGCAGGCTCTGGCCTAAGGCCGCCTTCACTTCCCTTCCCTGTCCAAATAGATTGTGGAATAACACAGATAGTTTGAATGTTTGGATCTTATCGGACTACTTACTATTTATGTGAACTGAGGCACTTCAGCTTCTACAATTTTCAAGTGACAGCCATTGGAGTAAAGCAGGAAACAAAATAATGGCACTGCCCTTATGGAACCCAGAGGATAGTGGGAGAAAAAAGTCAGCAAGCAGGTGAGCTATAGGTAGTGATTGATAATGGCCTACTGTGTGGCTTCTCTCAGAGATGTGTGTGCTTTTCTGCTGGAGGTGTTAGGTGGCCAGTGGTTCCCAAATAGAGCGACATTTCCAGAGGTCTTTGGGGGTGTGTGGGCGTTTGGTGGTCACCAAGCCTGGGCATTCACCTATGGCAAACTTCCAGCAACGTGCGGGACAGCGCTATTGCGCCCAAAGTGCCAAGGGAGCCCCTGTTGAGAAACAGCGCAAGGTGTTCTGTCCTCATGGTGGATTTGGGGTATAGGGGCGGCGGGGCGTGATTTTGGCAGCTACTTCTTTCACCAGCAGCACCCATCACTTCTTGTAGGTGCTCTGAGGTCGCCTGTGGATGCACGTGGGGGAAGGGGAAGAGCCCAGGAGGGGTCGGATGGGCTGGGGCGGGTGTTTCCTGGAAGAAAGGCCAAAGAGTCGCGGTGGCGGCCCAGATGCAGAGGACCACAGCGACACCTGGCTCTTCTTTGAGCGGCGTCCAGAGGCTGCCTTCCCGAGGCTCAAAGGAGCGTAGGGGGACCTGCAGGGGCGTGGCAGGGGCGTAGCTGCGCGCCGACGGCGTGGGGTCAAAGGGCACGCAGTGCCGGCGTTATGGCGGCCTCCGCGCAAGGCTCTGCCTGGGGGCCGTTGCGGCTTGGCATCCCCGGCCTGTGCTGCCGCCGGCCGCCTCTGGGTCTGTACGCGCGCGTGCGGCGGCTGCCCGGGCCGGAGGTGTCTGGGCGGAGCGTGGCCGCGGCCAGCGGACCGGGCGCCTGGGGCACTGACCACTACTGCCTGGAGCTGCTGCGGTGAGCGAGCACGACCTTCCCTGGCGCGGCGGGAAGCGGGGTCCCGGGGTGGAAGCGGCTGCGCCTCGCGTCTGGCCTGACGTTTGAGCGAGCGGACCGGCGCCTTCCTCGTGCCCTTCTGGGTGTGCGTTCTAGTGGGCGCCGGGTGCGGGTGTGCGGAGGCAGCGGGCCCACAGGAACATTCACATGGGTCACAAAATTATGGCAAAATTCCTTCGACTGCCCACGCTTGTCGCCTTATCTGAACCTTAATTTTAACCGAATTCAGCGTTTTTGCATGAATAACCTTTGTTATTCACAGAACGTCTATTAGTTTTAATGACAACGGTAGCCAACTTTGAGTTCTTTCTGTGTGCCTGGCATTATGCAAAGTAGATTACGAGTAATTGGTCTTCATTACAAGTTGCGACGGACAAATGTAGACCTATGTTTTAAGGTTGTGAATTATAAAGCATTTAGAACAATTCCTGGCATATAGTAAGGGCACAGTGAGTGGAAGTCATTATTATCTCATTTAACAGACAAGCAAACCGGGTTTTATAGTGGTTAGAGAATTTGCCACAGGTTCACAAGAATAGCCTCATAAAATCAGAGCCCTGAAGTGTTTTGTTTGTCGGGCGTAGCGCTGGGAAGGCCTGGCACTTGGGTGTCGCTCCTTAATCATTTGTGGAGGTGGGTTGGATCAATCAGGTCACCTGGTTCATGCGGCAGGGGCCCCTGGGAATCCAGGCCCGACTGCTGAGACCAGTGGCTTAGCCCCTCTGCCCTTCCGCTGTGTCTCATTTGAAAGACTGGGGTAAGGTCTCGAAGTACTTGGTCTCAAGGACTTACCAAAAGTACTCGAATAACTAAACTACCTTGAAGTTGATTATGCAAGTAAAACCGTTTTTTTTTAAAATTCCATTTTAGAGAAAAGCAGCATAACACAACAAAATGCATGCATTTCAGTGTTTTGTTTATAATCACTTTTAAAAATTGTGGGCCGGCCGCGGTGGCTAAACGCCTGTAGTCTCCGCACTTTAGGAGGCTGAGACCGGCGGATTGCTTGAGCCCAGGTGTCTGAGACCAGTCTGGCCAACATGGCGAAACCCCATCCCTACAAAAAAAAAAAAAAAAAAAATTAGCTGGGTGTTGTGTCCCGCGCTTGTGGTCCCGGCTACTCCAGAGGATGACGTGGGAGGATCGCTTCAGCCTGGGAGGTGGAGGTTGCAGTGAGCCAAGGTCGCTCCACTACACTCTAGCCTGGGCGACAGTCTCAAAAACAACAAAAATAAAAATTATTTATTTCCTACCTTATTTGTTGATTACTTGTAAGAGAAACAAGATAGCAATGGAAATCAGGCATTAAGAATTGTAAAAGCCAAAAAAAAAATTGTAAAAGCCAAATTGTGAAAAGATTGCATTATTTTTATGTATTTAAGTTGTTACATTTTGATGAGAAAAAGTTTAAGTTGCCAGAGTATACCACCCAATTAGCCCCTAGTGTCATAACTTTGCAGAGATAATCACTCTTAAAAATTTCTTATCTATTCTTCCAGGGATAGTCTGTGGATTTACAAATATTTAAGGCTGGAGGGATGGCTTACACCTGTAATCTCAGCATTTTGGGAAGCCTAGGCAGAAGGGTTGCTTGAGGCCAGGAGTTTGAGACCAGCCTGGGCAACATAGCGGGATGCTGTTGCTACAAAAAATAAAAAAATTAGCTGGGCTTGGTGGCACAGCCTGTGGTCCCAGCTACTGCAAGGCTGAGGCGGGAGGATCACTTCACTCCAGGAGGTTGAGGCTGCTATGAGCCGAGTTTGCTTCATTGCACTCCAGCCAGGGCAACAGAGCAAGACCCTGTTTCAAAACAAACAAAAATATT
Organism: Hylobates moloch; assembly: GCF_009828535.3. Lineage (NCBI taxonomy): Eukaryota > Metazoa > Chordata > Mammalia > Primates > Hylobatidae > Hylobates > Hylobates moloch. The sequence continues at coordinate 75,165,132 of NW_026652284.1, forward strand.
TAAGTACATTATTAGTTATTTTTTACTTTAGTCACATGCTAGTTTTTCTCAAGTATATATACCGTACTTACAAATGGTCAGGTACTTAAACTGTCCATGTTATTTGTGTGGAATGGGGGCTCTTGACTCTAGTGACTTATTTCAAATGCTGAATTTTGCAGGCAGACCTGATTTGAGAGTATTAATCCCAGCTCTATCACTTGGGAAGGTTACCTTAAGATTCCATTTTGGTGGGGCACCATGGCTCACTCCTGTGACCTTAGTTAGCCCTTTGAGAGGCTGAGGAGGGAGGATTGCTTGAGCCTAAGAGTTCCAGACCAGCCTAGGCAACATAGTGGGACCCCTTCCCTACAAAAAATAAATAAAATTAGCTGGGCATGGTGGTAAGCACATGTAGTCCCAGCTACTCGGGAGGCTGAGAGGGGAGGATCACTTGAACATGGGAGGTTGAGGCTGCAGTGAGCCAAGATCTTGCCACTGCACTCCAGCCTGGGTGACAAAATGAGACCCTGTCTCAAAAAAAAAAAGGATTCAGTTTTTTCCTCATTTGTAAACATTTACTCTTACCTTATAGCCTGGTGTCGTGAGGATTAAATGTGATGATATAGTAAAAAATGCTTAGCAGAGTTTAGACACATGACAAATATAAGTTTAAAAAATAAAAATGAAATAGAATTTCTGGCTTCTAATTGTCCATCAATAATCTCTGCAAGATTTGGCCTCTGAAATTGTGCAGGGTTGTTTTGGACGTGCATTTTATGCACAGCCTCTAAATAGCAGGAAAAATAGCAGGCCATAACTTCGGGTTCGCCATCCTGGGCTCTCCTAGCAATTTAGGTTCTTGGGAAAATCTCAAACCTAATTTACATGGGCTTCTCCGACTTTGGCTCTGAGGAGGATAAACACAGAGCCTCAGGCTGTAGTGAGAAGGTAAGGAGGTAGGTACTACTGGTGGTGTTGGAGTGCACTAATGTTCTTTACTTTCCTGCAATCTCACCAGGGAATCACTTCCTTTGTGCCTCAGTGGCACAGGTCCATGGTACTAAAGCACAACAATCCTAATACCCCATGTGCTTGTTTCTCATATGTCTGTCTCTTTCAGCTCAGTCGAAGTCAGTACCCATCTTCAGTGTCTGGAACAGTGCCTGGCACATAGTAGGCACTGAATAAATGTTAGAATGAATGAGAGGTTATTGGCCCTATTGCCATATAAAGCTGTTATATATACATCCATAATATGGCATTTCTCATTATCTGAGACTGGATAATCTCAGGTAACTGGATCTTGGTTAGATGCTTAGGACATCCTTGTATATCCATAGTTCAATAATTCATATTTATAACAATGATCCTAAGTGATGAAGAAATGGCTAAATAATCAGCATATCATATTTAATGTGGTGAAGGGGATAATATTGTTTAGAAAATTTTCATCCAAAATTAAAAAATAAATTTGTTAATAGGGCAAATCCTTGGTTGTGTGGAAGACTTTATTTTCCAAATGTTACTACAGTTCTGTTATGTCTTCATTTCATTTTTCATTTCCCTCTAAGAAGCTTAAGAAGCTTGAAGTACTTCACATACTGCTTTTTTTTAGGAGATAACCTTGATAGATTATTAAGCTTCATTTGCAAATTGGGAAATAGACAGGAGTGATTGGTGTCATTTCTATTAATAGCCAGTTGGGTGATGGAAGTTAAGATTGTAGTTTGATTCCCATTCAGTGTTTTTCTCACTGTTTCATGTTAACTTCAAGTGTTTTAAACACTTCTGAAGTTTGGAGACTTTTTATGGTAAAATACAATTTAAAAATGTCAACTATAGAGCTGCTTTGCCTTCACTGTCCTTAGAAACTTTTGGGGAACCATTTTGTTCCCCAAAGGTGAAACTGCTTAGGGTGAGATCTTTTTAGCAGTACTCTTGAGATAGCAGGGTTACTGTTTGTGACCTCTTCTTTTGTTTTATGTGGCAACTGGGGGAGATTGTCAAGGGAATGGCTAGAAGCAGTTTAAGTTCTCTGTTAGGAACATGACAAAGTGTGAACCAGTTGAAAAGTGGGAGAAATCTGAGTTTTAGTACCTAAACTCTGTGGGATGAGACCCAGGTTAGACTCATATTAAATATTGTTTTATAAGAAGGTTCCAATGTATTAAAGTAGGTAAGTACCTTATACTTAAGTCATCTTTCCTGGAGTGAATATGGTAAGGTCTATATGTTCATAACATTTTATTTTCAAGTAATTGTAAATTTACATAAAAATTACAGAAATAGCACACAGAGATCCAATATACTCTTTAGCAGATTCCCTCATTTTTAGCACTCTGAAACATTTAAGGATAAGATGCAGACATGATACTCCATTAATTGCCCTTAATACTTTGGTCTATATATCGTAAGTACGAGGATGCTTTCCCGTAGAATCACAGTACAGCCATCAAAATCAGGAAATTAAAATTGATCCAGTATTACCATTTAATCCACAGGCCCCATTCAAATTTTGCTGATTATCTTATTATGTCTTTCATACATCCAAAGTCATGTGCTACATTTAGTTATATCTCTCTAGTCTTCTCCAATCTGGAACAATTCCTCAAGTCTTATCTTTCATGAGCTTGATATTTTTTGAAGAGAATAGGCCAGTTACTTTGTAGAAATCTCCTTTGATTTGGGTTTTTAATATTTTCTCATGACATGCATTTTTGGCAGGAATATCACAGAAGGGACACTCAGCTTTTCTCTCCATATCATATCGGGGAGCACATGACATTGATTTGTCCTATTACTATGATGTTAACCTTTTATTACGTGGTTGAAAAGGTGACCTCCAGATTTTTTTTTTGTAAATTTAATTAAGAATGTTAATTATAAGCAAGAATGCATACTTCGTGGGGAGATACTTCAGTACTATGTAAGTATTCTTTTTCTATCAAACTTTTACCCCTTTAACATTTTCAGGCATTTATTGATGATTTTTATCTGAATCAGTTAATACTATGGTAGTTATCAAATGGTGATTTTTAAAAATTCCATCATGTCTTCTGAATTTAATAGTAGGCATCGTATTGGTTGTCAAGTTTTTCCTTCGCTTCCTATTTATTAATTTTTATTGGTACAGGCTCATGGAGTCCTGTTTCAAATTGTTACTTTTATTTATTTATTTATTTATTTATTTATTTATTTATTTATTTATTTTAGAGACAGGATCTCCTGTTACCCAGACTGGAGTGCAGTGGCATGATCATAGCTCACTGTAACCTTGAACTCCTGGGCCCGAGTAATCCTCCCACCTCAGCTTCCTAAGTAGCTAGGACCACAGGCCCATGCCACCATGCCCAGCTAATTTTTTTATTTTTTAAGTTTTTTGTAAAGACAGTGTCTCACTGTGTTATCCAGGCTGGTCTTGAACTCCTGACCTCAAGCCATCCTCCCTGCTCTGCCTCCCACAGTGCTAGATTATAGGCATGAGCCACCATGCCTGGCCCTGTCATTATTTTTTGATCCTGAAATTGCTATGGACTTGGCCAGTGAGAACTCTGTCAAGCCAGTTTCTGTGTTCTTTTGAGAAGTTTCCTCCATTCTTTAAACATTTCTTTACTTTTTGCTCAAGAAGGTGTTTCAGACTTACCTTGTATTTTCTCTGCCCTAGGAATGGAGTCAGTTATTCCTTCCAGGAGCCTGTGTTAGTCTGTTTTGCATTGTTATAAAGGAATATCTGAGACTTGGTAATTTATAAAGAAAAGAGGTTTCTTTGACTCATGGTTCTGCAGGCTGTACAAGAAGCATGGTGCCAGTATCTGCTCAGCTTCTGGCAAGGCCTCAGGAAGCTTTTACTTGTGGCAGAAGACGAAGGGGAGCAGGCGTATCACATGGCAAGAGAGGAAGCAAAAGAGAGAAGGGAGGAGTTGCCAGGCTCTTTTAAACAACCAGCTCTAGTGTGAACTAATAAACTCACTTATCCCCAAGGGGATGGCACCAAGCCATTCATGAGGGATCCACCCCTGTGACCCAGATACCTCCCACTAGGCCTCACCTCCAACATTGTGGGGGTCACATTTCAACATGAGATTTGGAGGAGACAAATATCCAAATATCAGAGCCCTAGTTTCTTCCAGTGGAGAATGGTTTCAGAAACCAAGATCTGGGTGCTAGGGTGTTCACCAATACCGGGAATGTTGGGTGGGGGCTGGGGGTATTGTTACTTCTAGGCTCTTTCAGCAGGTGCTGCAAGGAAACGTACGTGTGCACACAGTCCTACATGAATTTCTATGTCTTATCTCTGCCTTTCTATATATCTGTCTGTATGTCTTAAAAACCATACATTCACCCCAATATTTGCTTGAACTATTTTAACTTGATTTGTACTTTTGAAGCTCATTTGAATTCTTACTAAAACAACAGTGATTCTGAAACAGTTAAAATTAGAAGTACTACATAAGTCATAGTAATTGATAGAGATTAGGTGGCATTGGGATACATTTTTCATAATTTTTAAGGAATGGATATAAGAAATAAGACATGTCAGGCCTTTTCTGAACTGAAGCCTCACATTGTTGTTTTTTTGAGATAGAGTCTTGCTCTGTCATCCAGGCTGGAGTGCAGTGGCGCAATCTGGGCTCACTGCAACCTCCACCTGCTGGGCTCACTGCAACCTCCACCTGGGCTCACTGCAACCTCCACCTGCTGGGCTCACTGCAACCTCCACCTCCTGGGCTCAAGCAGTTCTCGGGCCTCAGCCACTCAAGTAGCTGGGATTAGAGGCACATGCCACCATGCCCGACTAATTTTTGTATTTTTAGTAGAGACAAGGTTTCACCATGTTGGCCAGGCTGGTCTCGAACTCCTGGCTTCAAGTGATCCGCCCGCCTTGGCCTCCCAAAGTGCTGGGATTACAGGCATGAGCCACCGTGCCCAACCTGAAGCCTTTTTGTTTTCAGTTAATTTTGGTCAGTATTTTTATGTGCAGCTTGGAAAGTGAAGAGTAAGTGTCTTTTTTTCTGTCTGTTACAGGAAACGGGATTATGAAGGTTATTTATGCTCCCTGCTGCTCCCTGCAGAATCCCGAAGCTCTGTTTTTGCACTGAGGGCCTTCAATGTGGAACTGGCTCAGGCTGGTATTAAGATACCTTAAAATATTATTTGCAAAGTGGTGATATAATGTATTTAATGCTGAACAATAAATATAGTTGTAATTTATATGTTAGATGTGTTCAAGGTCCCTACTAGTGATTTCTTTTCCCTGCTAACTGTTTAGGCTTAATAATTCAATACCAAAAATAAAACTATCTAATGAACTTAATGGTTCTAGAAATGCCATTCTGGAATTTTTTATTTCTCTTCCCGAGGATATTATAAAACTGTGCCATTAACATTGCACATTTGTCTGTTAACTAAATAGGTTAGTCAGAGAATTACAGCTTATTCTTTCCAACAATTGCATAATTTACATGTATATAGCAGTTTTTCAAAGCACTTTTTAAATTGAGGTTTTAGCTCTAATGTTAGTAGGGAATGAAAGCAATTGTAGCAAACCAGGACCTTAGATCATACTAATTCACTTTAAGAGTTCTAAAGGAAGGACAGATCCTCTTTTTTTCTTCTTTAGAATGGAAAGAATATGTACAAATACAAAATAAATTGGAATGGTGGATGGAGATGAGAGAGTGAAAACTGGAACAGCCTTAGTCTTCTCAGTAATAAATTGAGAGGTCAGATATTGGGAGTGAGGGAGCAGGAGAGGGCTCAGAGTCTTGAAGAGATTAGCAAATTTTGACACAGATTCTCAGGGAATATGGTAGGAAGTGAACAAGGAACAAATAAAACGATGTGAATATGGCACTGAGGCACAACTGAGATTCACAACTATGAGTCTGTAGAGAGTCTGATAGACTGACTGTTTTTTCCTCTGGTATCTTCCTGGAAGTCATGGGTTATGATTTTTCACCTCATCCTTTTTCAAGTGTAAACTGTACATAAGCATGTTAAATGAGTCACAGTTTAGCCATAAATAGTTCCCACCTTAGTCTTTTTTATCCTTTTTAAATGATTAAAATTTAATTTTTTAATTTTTAATTTACAGACAGGTCACCCAGGCTGGAGTGCAGTGGCATGATCACAGCTTATTGTAACCTTGAACTCCTGGGCTTTAAGCGATCCTCCCACCTCAGCCTCCCAAGTAGCTGGAACTGTAGATGTGCCACTATGCCTGGCTAATTAAAAACAATTTTTTTTTAGAGACAGAGTCTTGCTATGTTGCCCAGGCTGGTCTCAAATTCCTGGCCTCAAGTGATTCTCCTGCCTCAGCCCCCAAAGTGCTGAGATTACAGGCATAAGCCACTGCACCCAGTCAATACAATTTTATTTTTAATAAACCCCCAGAGTTCCTTCTGAATTGTGTCACTTTGTACTTCTTTGTATACTTTGTACATCTTGCTGCTGCTTCGCACATGGAGCCTTGTTTATTCACTCATTCAACAAGTGTTGATTGAATGCAGAGACTTTACATAGACTGTATTCAATGCTATACCCACATGACATAAAACAGGGTCTGCACTCAATGAACAAATCACTGTGTAATGTATCAGATGGAGACTAGTGCTATGGAGAGAAATAAAGCAGGATAAGGAGGCTGCGAAGGCTGGGTACACCAGGGGTTCCTATTTTATATAGGATGGTTAGGAGAAACCTCACAGAGAAGGTGGCATTGGAGCAGAGATCTGAAGGAGGTGAGGGAGTGAGCTGTACAGATATGTGGGCAAAGAGTATTCTAGGCAGAAGGAACAGCAAGTGCAGTCTCTAAGGTGCAATTGTGCCTGCTCAAAGAACAGAAGAAGGCAGGTGGTCCAGCGGAGCAGGGAGGGGCGCGTGGGAGGAGATTCAGTTAGGGGCACCTGGGTCAGAAAGGTAAGGTCTTGGAGACACCATTAAAATCACTTTGGCTGAGTGAGATGGGCAGCCACTGGAGGGTTCTGAGCAGAGAGACATCACCTCTTGGTTATATTTTGAAAGGATTACTCTTGCTGCTGTCTTGCTGTACTGTATGCCACTGGGATCTGAACACTAAACATTGCTAAGAAACCCACCCACCACCAGGATATTTGGAAGTAACTTCACATATGGAAAAGTAAGAGTAGTACAAACAATACTCATGACCCTGTCGTTAATATTTTGACCCATTTGCATTATTCTGTCTACATATGTATATATACACATTTCTCTTTTTATGAATCATTTTAGGGTAACTTGACTATATCATGACCTTTATCCCTATAAACTTGAGTGCGTGTCTCATAAGAATAAGGATAATCTCTTACATAACCACAGTACGCTTACAAAAAAATAAACAACATTGATGCAGTACTTTTATTTGATCTACCATCTAATTTCCAGTTTTGTCAAATGACCCAGTAACGTCCTTTATGGCATTTTTTTCCCCTTCTGTATGGGATCTAATCTAGGATCATGTATTACATTTAGTTTTCTGTCTCTTTAGCCTCCTTTATTCTGGAACATTTCCATAGCCTTTCTTTGCGTTTTGTGACATTGACATATTTTAAGCAATACTATTCCTTTTAAGAATTAAAATGGTTCTCATTTGGGGTTTATTTTATTTTTCATCAGGATTATATTAAACTTATGGATTCCTAGCGTAATATTACCTAAGTGGTCTGTGTCCTCTTCAGAGTCACAAGGAGGCGTGAAATATCCATCTGACTCCCAGCAGTAACGTTAATTTTAGTCACTGAGTCAAGATGATAATATCTTTTCCCTTGCTAATAAGCAGCCTGTGAGGAGACCTTTTAAGACCATGTTCCTCATCAAAATTTACCTCCTAGATTTAGCTTGTGTTGGTGATTCTTGCCTGAACCTAAGAAGGCCATTCTTTTTTTTTTTTTTTTTTAGACGGAGTTTCACTCTTGTCGCCCAGGCTGGGGTGTAGTGGTGTGATCTTGGCTCACTGCAACCTCTGCCTCTCGGGTTCAAGTGATTCTCCTGCCTCAGCCTCCTGAGTAGCTGGGATTACAGGCACCCACCACCACACTCGGCTAATTTTTTGTATTTTTAGTAGAGACGGGGTTTCATCATGTTAACCAGGCTGGTCTTGAACTCCTGACCTCAGGTGATCCACCTGTGCCTTGGCCTCCCAAAGTGTAGGGTTTACAGATGTGAGTCACCGTGCCTGACCAGAAGGCCATTCTTAGTAGTGAGTGAGGGAGACAATCTAATAATCTTCTTTTTAAATAATCTTTTGGCAGGGTGCAGTGGCTCTCGCTTGTAATCCCAGCACTTTGGGAGGCTGAGGCGGGCGGATCATGAGGTCAGGAGATCGAGACCACGGTGAAACCCCGTCTCTACTAAAAATACAAAAAATTAGCCGGGCGTGGTGGCGGGCGCCTGTAGTCCCAGCGACTCGGAGAGGCTGAGGCAGGAGAATGGCGTGAACCCGGGAGGCGGAGCTTGCAGTGAGCCGAGATCGCGCCACTGCACTCCAGCCTGGGTGACAGAGCGAGACTCCGTCTCAAAAAAAAAAAAAAAAAAAATCTTCTTTTAAATAATCTTTTTAAAAATTATTTAAAGAATGAATGCATGAATTTATTTAAAAGTACATGCAGTAAAATTCTCTCTTTGTTGTGTTCTATAGGTTCCAAGAAATGTAGTCATTTACCACCATACTCATAATATAGAACAGTTACATTAACTCAAAAAATTCCCTCAAAAATACTGATTTTTTAGACAGTAGACAATGCATTTGCTAAAGTTTTTAAACCCTATTTATAGGTTAAAGACTCAGTCTCTGAGAAAACAATTGGACTGATGCGAATGCAGTTTTGGAAAAAAACTGTGGAAGATATATACTGTGACAATCCACCACATCAGCCTGTGGCCATTGAACTATGGAAGGTAAAAAAAAAAAAAATACCACTTCTAATTTGTATGAATATTATTCGAGTCTACTTTTTGATGGATATAATTTGGGTACTGTTGATTATAGTGGAATCTATTCTGAAAATATTCTTAAGCTTATGTATTCAGAGCTGTTATAGTTTTGGCACAGAAATTTAAAATCACCCACTGGTAATTTAGACACGTCTTTTGTATATTTGTTTATTAAAGGAAAAAGGAAGAATTAGTCTCTATATAATAACTTGTATTTTCCACATTTCCATATTTGCCTGCAGAATTTAAATCCTACACATTTTGATGCAATAGCAAGTAAAATTTTCTGTTCTCTCTGCCTAGCAGCAGCTCCTTATACCAGTGTTTTAATCCAGGTTTTGGGCATACCAGTATTTTAATCCAGGTTCTGGGCTGTAGAACATGTATTAATCTTTTGTGATGGGGGACTTGCTCTCAGTGTTGTCTAGATACAAATCTAAAACTGCCTTGTCTAGTTTGATAGAATTACCTATCCATTGTTGAGTTTTAGGTGTTAGAGAATGGAAACCTATGGGCTAGAGTATTATTTGTATAGCTAGATGTATATCATAAATGGTTTTATAGTAAAGCAGCTGTATGGATCCCTAACTCATAAGCAGCCACACATGGCTTGTATTGACTGGGTGCAGTGGCTTATGCCTATAATCCCATCACTTTGGGGGCTGAGGCAGGAGAATCACTTGAGGCCAGGAATTTGAGACCAGCCTGGGCAGCATAGCAAGACTCTGTCTCTAAAAAAAAATTGTTTTTAATTAGCCAGGCATAGTGGCACATCTACAGTTCCAGCTGCTTGGGAGGCTGAGGTGGGAGGATCGCTTAAAGCCCAGGAGTTCTAAACTATGAGAGGAGGAAGGGAATTAGGTACCTTTCATCATTGATCTGTGTCCCTGTTGTAATGCAATGATTGCCAAAAGAGGGTTTCTATAACAGGAGCCACCCACAGACCTGACAGTGGTACACCTCTTCTCAGGTCTGTGCACCAGCAGAGGCAGGCCCAGTTTCTGGGCCCCAGACTGACTTCACAGAGCCCCAGTAAAGATGGAAAACCAGACCCCCCCACAACCGGGGATTGAGAAGAAAAAGTGGATGGGAAGCTGTGAGTATTAGATTAGTTCTTTACCTCTGTTCATCCCACTGCAAGAAGCTCAACCTAGGTGACTCACTAAAAAGTTTTCCTAAAATCCAGAAACCCTTTCTATTTATTATTTTACACATAAACTGGAGTATAGTGGAGGTGGAGGTTTATGTTAAGACTTGCATAAATGGTTCTGGCCTTTGTCGGGAAATAATGTGGAAGATTAGAGAGTCCTTTGATGCAAATTTATCTTTCCTTGGCTTCCCTTAAAAAACCAGAAGATACATCTGAATTACAGAATGTTTAAATATCTGCCAGTTTAGGATTGCTAAATTGTCCAATTTTAATAGCTGCTTAAAGTTTAATGGTTAATGTTGGCTGGCTTTCTGACGTGACCAGTGTTGAAGCTGAATGTGAATATTTGAAAGATGCAGGTCATGTTCAGTGCAGTTTTCCTTGTTGCATGTTCTCTATCCTTCCCCATCCTGCTGGAGCATATGGGGCATATTGGGTATTTGAAGTGTTGGGTTCTTGAGGAGATTAAATAGAGGGAACAATGACTGTGTGTTATCCAGAGAGCACTTTTCTGCTGCACTGTTTCATTGGTATTTTTAGGGTATAAGATACTTGAATATTTATAATTTCTTATCCATTCTATATGGGTTCCCCATTTCTCTGTGTATGAATTTTAGCTGCAGTTTGAATTTATGTTTATAACCAAGGTCTTTCTTCTATTTGGCTTCAGTTTCTAGAGTTCACACTTCATTCAGCAGATTTCCAGCTTCTTTAAAATATTTACTTTTTTACCTTGGTCTCTGATTTCCTTCTGAATCAGTGTTATATTTTATAATCAAGGATCTACAGCCGTTATAGCTTCAGCCTTGAGTAAATAGGAGTTTGGCTTTTCATTTATTAAATATTTATTTAGTACTTTTTTATGTGCTAGGAATGGTGCTTGAAGGTTTACAAAATCAAGCATGCCCGTCGGCCCAGACGTGTGAAATAAAACAAGAGCAGGAGTCCGCAGTGACCAATTGGCTGATTCCTGGGATTTGGAAGAGAGGCCTATGGGGAGAGTCCTGCCATGTAGTAGTAGTAGTAGTGCCGAGAACACTTAGGAACTAACGCCTTTTTAGCTTCTATTAGATTCCTGCCAGGCAAAGTGGGCTCTGTTCTCCATACATACACCTTTGTCATGTAATGCATTTTGATGAGCATGCTGGCCTTTACATTTAGTATCAGTGACATCTGAGAGTCTTAGTTGAAGTATAGCATATCCCTAGATTTTACGTTTCACTACTATATTTATTTATTGTGAAAATATATTATGCTTAATGTTGACATGGCAGGAAAAAAAAACATTTTAAAAACTTACTTGGAAATAATTCCAAACTTTCAGAAAGGTTACGAAATTCAAAGCAGGACAAACACCTCTATACCCTTTACCCAGATTCATCAGGCTGGAGTGCAATGGTGCAAACATGGCTCACTGCAGCCTCAACCTCCTGGGCTCAGGTGATCCTCTTGCCTCAGCCTCCTGAGTAGCTGGGACCACAGGCATGCGCCACCACACCTAGCTAATTAAAAAAATTTTTTTTCTAGAGATGAGGTCTCACTGTGTTGCCTCTCCTGGCCTCCTGGTCATCCTCCCACCTTGGCCTCCCAAAGTGTTGAGATTACAGGTGTGAGCCACTGTGCCTGGCCCACTTATTGTTAATATTTTGTCCCATTTGTTTAATCATTTTTCCTCACTCACATACTCAGTTTCTCGCTCTTCTCCTCTCCTCCTTCTCCTATTCCCCCATATGTATATTCACATTGATAATTTTTTTGTGACAAATTTCATTTGATTGTAAGTTATATACATCATAATCCTAACGTAAAAAATTTAGTGAATATTTTCTTTCTTTCTTTTTTTTTTTTTTTTTGAGATAGGATCTCACTCTGTCGCCGAGACTGAAGTACAGTGGCACAGTCTTGGCTCACTGCAGCTTTGATCTCCCAGGCCCGGGTAGCTGGGGCTACAGGCACATGATACCACACCTGGCTGATGTTTTTTGAATTTGTAGTACAGATGAGGTCTCACTTTGTTGCCCAGGCTGGTTTTGAACTCTTGAGCTCAAGTGATCCACTCACCTTGGCCTCCCAAAGTGCTGAGATTACAGGCGTGAGCGAATTGTTTGATTCAGTCTTTACCATGCCTGGCCTCAGTAAATATTTTCTTTTTTTCTTTTTTGAGACGGAGCTTTGCTGTGTCACCAGACTGGAGTGCAGTGGTGTGATTTCAGCTCACTGCAACGTCTGCTTCCTGGGTTCAAGCAGTTCTCCTGCCTCAGCCTCCGGAGTAGCTGGGACTACAGGTGTGTGTCACAATGCCCAGCTAATTTCTGTATTTTTAGTAGAGACGGGGTTGTTGGCCAGGATGGTCTCCATCTCTTGACCTTGTGATCCGCCTGCCTCGGCCTCCCAAAGTGCTGGGATTACAGATGTGAGCCACCATACCTGGCCTATTTTTTGTGTGTGTGTGTTTTTTTTTTTTTTTTGAGACAGGGTGTTGCTCTGTTGCTCAGACTTCAGTGGAGTGTCGTGATCTCAGCTCACTGCAACTTTCATCTGCTGGGCTAAAGCCATTTTCCTACCTCAGCCTCCCAAGTAGCTGGGACTACAGGCACCCGCCGCTATGCCTGGCTAATTTTTTTTTTTTTTGTAGAAATAGGTTTCATGGCCAGGCATGGTGGCTCACACCTGTAATGCCAGCACTTTGGGAGGCCGAGGCGGGTGGATCACGAGGTCAAGAGATTGAGACCATCCAAGCCAACATGGTGAAACCCCGTCTCTACTAAAAATACAAAAATTAGCTGGGCATGGTGGCGTGCGCCTGTAGTCCCAGCTACTCGAGAGGCTGAGGCAGGAGAATCGCTTGAACCGGGGAGGTGGAGGTTGCAGTGAGCCAAGATTGAGCCATTGCACTCCAGCCTGGCGACAAAGTGAGACTCCGTCTCAAAAAAAAAGGGGGGGGGTTTCACTGTGTTGCCCAGGCTGATCTCAAACTCCTGAGCTCAAGCTATTCTCCCATCTTGTCTTCCCAAAGTGCTGGTATTAACAGGTATTAGCCACCACCCCCGGCCTAATATTTTCTAAGAATAGTGATACATATAATCAGGACAGTTTTTTTTTATTTCTATTTTTTTTCCTCGAGATAGGATCTTGCTGTGTCGCCCAGGCTGGAGTGCAGTGTGGTGATCATAGCTCACTGCCACCTTGAATTCCTAGGCTTTATCCTCCTGCTTCAGCCTCCTGAGTAGCTGGAACTACAAGCACGTACCGGCACGCTCAGCTAATTTTTGAATGTTTTGTAGAGATGAGGTTGCTATGTTGCCCAGGCTGGTCTTGAACTCCTGAACTCAAGTGATCCTCCTACCTTGGCCTCCCAAAGTGCTGGGATTATAGGCGTGAGTCACTGTGCCCAGCCAGAACAGTTACTGGCTTTAGTAAATTTAACTTTGATAGAACAGTTTTATCTAATTTTCCATTCATATTCCAATTTTGTCAGATGACCTAATAATGTCTACAGTATCATTTTTCCCTTCCAGTATAGGATCTGATCTTGGGTCATGTACTTAATTGTCATGTCTCTGTAGTTTGTTTTAATCTGGAACATTTCTGTAGCTTTTTTTTAGCCCTTTATGACATTTATATTTTTGAAGAGTATCCTCCCACCTCGTCTTTTTAAAACACTAATTTTGGATTTGTCTGATGTTTTGTCATGATTAGATTGAAGTTATGGATTCTTAGCTGGCAGCCATACTTCATAGGTGGTATGTCCTTCTCAGAGTATCACATGTACAGGCACACTTCGTCCACCTGTCCTTTATGGCACTGTTAATTTTTATTACTTAGTCACAATTTTGCCTGGTTTTCCCACTGTATAATTCTGCTTGCAGTAATCAACAGTTTTTGAGGAGACACTTTAAGACTGCAAGTATCCTGGTCCTCATCAAAATTTCTCCCTAAACTTAGTAGCTATTAATGGTTCTTGTCTGATTCAGTCTTTACTCGTATAGTTGCAAAATGATAACTTCTCAACTTCAGCACTTGGTCCACATTTACCAGTTGGCACTTAGTATTCTGCTATAAGAATGAGCTCTTATTTTCCTATATTTATTTGTTTATTAATTATTCGTGTAGACTTATGATTTCTTGTTTTTTATAGTTTATAATTCACTCATGTACAGATTTTGGTGTTCAGGTTGTCCCAGCTTTGGACAGTGGAAACTCCTTCACAGTGGCTGCTATGTCCTTGTGACACATTTCCGTCATTTTTTGGAGCACTTTCTTATTTTCTGACACAATAAGATATTCTAGGATCCTCTTGAATCTCTCCCCTGCCTCACCTTTGGAATCACCCATTTCTTGAGGGCCCTGTTTCCTTTAAGGAGAATGGTAGTAGAGACAAGTGTCTGGGCACTAGGTGAGCTCTTTCCTACTGGAGTGTCTTTACTTGCTAAGGTAACAATTTACCATGTGGATTATTTTTGTTGGAGTTTTAATTACTCTATTTTTCGAGGAGTGGTTATTTTTGCTAAATAGAATCTTTATCCTGTGGAAAAAGATTTGCGTGTAATGAGTAAGTATAGAAGTCAGGGTGGCTAGGCACAGTGGCTCATGCCTATAATCTCAGCACTTTGGGAGGTTGAGGCGGGAGGATAATTTGAACCCAGAAGTTCAAGACCAGCAACATAGGGAGACCCTGTCTCTACAATTTAAAAAAAAGAAAAAGTCAGGGTATATCACTTAATAGAGAAGTTCAGTACTTAATGCTTAATTCTGGTTTTGTTTTTGTTTGAAAGTGGAATTGTTAAATTATTAGTATAGGAAAAAAAGACAAGTTAGTAGAAAAGTATTAGAAATATAATCTTGTAAATGTTTTGAAATATTTTCTAGGGACATTTTCTTTTTCCCTGATACTTCTTTAACATAGCTGTCTATCTGGTGATGAGTTATTACAAATGTTCCCTTACTTAATTTTGTATTTGGTTTGTTTATTTTCTTCAGATCTACAGAAGTCATTTCTAGTACTTTCTAAAAACTTCCAATACTCTTTGTTTTTTAGGCTGTTAAAAGACATAATCTGACGAAAAGATGGCTTATGAAAATCATCGATGAAAGAGTAAGTCGAAATTGTTTAAGTCTTAAGTTTTTTCTTCCTGTTTAATTCTTAAGTTAATTCTTCAAGAAGGAATTTTTTTGACTGTATATTAATATTTTGGAGGAAGGAAACTTTTAGAGAATTATGCCATTTTATTCATACTTTACCCTTGCATGCTACCCTCCATACCCTCACATTGAGACAGACAAGCACCCAGGCAGAGGCATGTGTATGCACAACCACACTCCACTATTTTGGTTTTTTCAAAAGGAAATTTTTCATACTTACATAAAAGTAGAGAGAATACTCTACATGTGTAGAGTATCTGGTGACATGTTAAAGAAAATCCCAGACATCTTATCATTTGATTTGTAAATGCATATGTATCTTATAAAGACAAAGACAAAAAACAAAGACAAAAACCACATGATTATCTCAATAGATGCAGAAAAGGCCTTTGACAAAATTCAACAACCCTTCATGCTAAAAACTCTCAATAAATTAGGTATTGATGGGACGTATCTCAAGATAATAAGAGCTATCTATGACAAACCCACAGCCAATATCATACTGAATGGGCAAAAACTGGAAGCATTCCCTCTGAAAACTGGCACAAGACAGGGATGCCCTCTCTCACCGCCGCTATTCAACATAGTGCTGGAAGTTCTGGCCAGAGCAATCAGGCAGGAGAAGGAAATAAAGGGTATTCAACTAGGAAAAGAGGAAGTCAAATTGTCCCTGTTTGCAGATGACATGATTGTATATCTAGAAAACCCCATTGTCTCAGCCCAAAATCTCCTTAAGCTGATTAGCAACTTCAGCAAAGTCTCAGGATACAGAATTAATGTACAAAAATCACAAGCATTCTTGTACACCAATAACAGACAAACAGAGAGCCAAATCATGAGTGAACTCCCATTCACAATTGCTTCAAAGAGAATAAAATACCTAGGAATCCAACTTACAAGGGATGTGAAGGACCTCTTCAAGGAGAACTACAAACCACTGCTCAATGAAATCAAAGAGGATACAAACAAATGGAAGAACATTCCATGCTCATGGGTTGGAAGAATCAATATCGTGAAAATGGCCATACTGCCCAAGGTCATTTATAGATTCAATGCCATCCCCATCAAGCTACCAATGACTTTCTTCACAGAATTGGAAAAAACTACTTTAAAGTTCATATGGAACCAAAAAAGAGCCCGCATCGCCAAGTCAATCCTAAGCCAAAAGAACAAAGCTGGAGGCATCACGCTACCTGACTTTAAACTATACTACAAGGCTACAGTAACCAAAACAGCATGGTACTGGTACCACAACAGAGACATAGATCAATGGAACAGAACAGAGCCCTCAGAAATGACGCCGCATAGCTACAACTATCTGATCTTTGACAAACCTGACAAAAACAAGAAATGGGGAAAGGATTCCCTATTTAATAAATGGTGCTGGGAAAACTGGCTAGCCATATGTAGAAAGCTGCAACTGGATCCCTTCCTTACACCTTATACAAAAATTAATTCAAGATGGATTAAAGACTTATATGTTAGACCTAAAACCATTAAAATCCTACAAGAAAACCTAGGCAATACCATTCAGGACATAGGCGTGGGCAAGGACTTCATGTCTAAAACACCAAAAGCAATGGCAACAAAAGCAAAAATCGACAAATGGGATCTCATTAAACTAAAGAGCTTCTGCACAGCAAAAGAAACTATCATCAGAGTGAACAGGCAACCTACAGAATGGGAGAAAATTTTTGCAACCTACTCATCTGACAAAGGGCTAATATCCAGAATCTACAATGAACTCAAACAAATTTACAAGAAAAAAACAAACAACCCCATCAAAAAGTGGGCAGAGGACATGAACAGACACTTCTCAAAAGAAGACATTTATGCAGCCAAAAAACACATGAAGAAATGCTCATCATCACTGGCCATCAGAGAAATGCAAATCAAAACCACAGTGAGATACCATCTCACACCAGTTAGAATGGCCATCATTAAAAAATCAGGAAACAATAGGTGCTGGAGAGGATGTGGAGAAATAGGAACACTTTTACACTGTTGGTGGGACTGTAAACTAGTTCAACCATTGTGGAAGTCAGTGTGGCGATTCCTCAGGGATCTCGAACTAGAAATACCATTTGACCCAGCCATCCCATTACTGGGTATATACCCAAAGGACTATAAATCATGCTGCTATAAAGACACATGCACACATATGTTTATTGTGGCACTATTCACAATAGCAAAGACTTGGAACCAACCCAAATGTCCAACAACGATAGACTGGATTAAGAAAATGTGGCACATATACACCATGGAATACTATGCAGCCATAAAAAATGATGAGTTCGTGTCCTTTGTAGGGACATGGATGAAACTGGAAAACATCATTCTCAGTAAACTATCGCAAGGACAAAAAACCAAACACCGCATGTTCTCACTCATAGGTGGGAATTGAACAATGAGAACTCATGGACACAGGAAGGGGAACATCACACTCCGGGGACTGTTGTGGGGTGGGGGGAGGGGGGAGGGACAGCATTAGGAGATACACCTAATGCTAAATGACGAGTTAATGGGTGCAGGAAATCAACATGGCACATGGATACATATGTAACAAACCTGCACATTGTGCGCATGTACCCTAAAACCCTAAAGTATAATAAAAAAAAAAAAAGAAAATATAACAGTGCACCACAAACTGGGAGAAAAATATAAATTTCTGGAATAAAGACCTCTTACAACTCAAAAAAAAAAAAAAAAAAGACAAAAAACATAGCCATAATATGATTATCATACCTTAAAAATTACTAATTATTCCTTAATATCATCAAATACCTGACTAGTCATACACATACCTTTAAATATACCCCAGTACTTGGATCTGTTTCTAAGTAGTAGAGGGCATAAAGAAAGTCTGAGTTCCATTGAATGGAATCCTGTACTAAATTCTTAGAACTGAGTTCTAGGTCCAGCTAAGTCAGTGAATTGCTGTGTGACCTGGCCTAACATGTGTGACCTTTCTGATGCATTGTTAGGTCAGTGTTCCCCTTGGCCTGATATTAATTACATGCTGTTGTCATGGAAATATGCAAGTTTACTTAGTTTATTTAGATACAGTTTGCTAACTATAGGCTGTAGCAATAATAAGAAGAAGGCAAAAAGATATATTAGCTAAGAAGACCTATTTTCAGGTGTCATCTTTTCTGTTTTACAAGGTAAAGAAAATTAGAGAACTCAAGACAGAGATACCATTTTAGTTTAATGAAAAATAACACTTGGGTTTTGAAGGCGGGGGATATTTAAAAGTAAAGAACTGTGAACAAACATTGATCTGTAGATTCAGTGCAATCCTTGTCAAAATTCCAGCTTTCTTTTTTGCAGAAATTGACAAACCAATCCTAAAATTCATATGGAAATGCAAGGGACCCAGAATAGCCAGAATAATCTTAACAAAGAAGAACAAAGTTAGAGGGCTCACATTTCCTAATTTCAGAACTTAACTACAAAGCTACAGTAATCAAATTGTGTGTTACTGATAAAGGGTAGACATATAGATCAATGGAATAGAAATGAGAGTCTAGATATAAACCTATATATTTATAGTCAATTGAGTGACAAGGGTGTCAAGACAATTCACTGGGGAAAGAACAGTCTTTGCAACAAATGGTGCTGGGACAATTGGATACCTCTTGCAAAAGAATAAGTTTCGACCCCTCCCTCACACCATATACAAAAATGAACTCAAACTAAATTAAAGACCTAGATGTAAGAGCTAACACTGTGAAACTCTTAGGGGAAAGCATAGGTGTAAACCTTAGTGACTTAGGTTAGGCAGTGGTTTCTTTTTTTTTTTTTTTTTTTTTGAGATGGAGTCTTGCTCTGTTGCCAGGCTGGAGTGCAGTGACACGATCTTGGCTCACTGCAATCTCTGCCTCCTGGGTTCAAGCAATTCCCCTGCCTCAGCCTCCTAAGTAGCTGAGACTACAGGTGTGTGCCACCACACTCGGCTAATTTTTTTTTTTTTTGTATTTTAGTAGAGATGGGATTTCACCATGTTGGCCAGGATGGTCTTGATCTCCTGACCTCGTGATCCACCCGCCTCAGCCTCCCGAAATGCTGGGATTATAGGCTTGAGCCACTGCGCCCGGCTAGGCAGTGGTTTTTTAGATGTGATACCAAAGGCACAAGCAAGAAAAGAAAAAATAGATAAATTGGACTAAAAGAAAAAAATTATTTGCCAGTTATATATCTGATAAGGGACAATTATCTAAAATATGCAAGAAACTCTTACAACTCAACAATAAAAAAAACCCTAATTTAAAAATGGGGAAAGGATTTGAGTAGACATTTCTCCAGATAAGGTGTACAAATGACCAATAAGCATCTGAAAAGATGTTCAGCATCTTTTCATTAGAGAAATGCAAATCAAAACAAAGAAACATCACTTCATAGCTGTTGGGATGGCTGTGATAAAAAAGAAAAAAGATGCATGATAACAAGTATTGATGAGAACAGGGAGATGTTAAAGCCTTTTGTACATTGCTGGTGGGAATGTGAAAGGGTGTAGCTGCTTTGGAAAAATAGTTTGGCAACTTTTTCTTCAAAGAGTTAAACATAGGAGCTACCATAGACCCAGAAATTCTACCCCTAGGTTTATACCCAAGAGAAGTGAAAACATACGTCCACCCAGAACTTGTATATGAATGTTTGTAGCAACATTATTCATGAAAGCCCAAAAGTATAAAGAACTCATAGTCTGTTAATGAGTTGTTAAACAAAATGTTGTATATCCATACAATGGAATATTATTCATAATTTATTTACCTAAAAAGAATAAAGTACCAATAGATGAAGAAAACATTATGTTGACTGAAAGAAGCCAGATACAAAAAGCTACATATTATACGATTCCATTTTTATGAAATGCCCAGAATAGACAAATCCATGAAGACAAAAAGTAGATTAGTGGTTTGCCAGGGCTGAGGAGAGGGGGAAATGGGAAGTGTCTGCTTAATAGATGCAAGTTTTCTTTTGGGGATCATTAAAATATTCTGGAATTAGATAGTAGTGATAGCTGCACAACTTTGTGTATATACTAAAAACCACTGAATTGTATTATTTGAAGGGATAAATTTTATGGTATGTTAATTATGTCTCAAAAAAAACCATAAAGGATGCATTTTTTTTTTTTTTTCTGGAATCATTGCTGGTGTCATTTTCCTTTTTTTTGAGACAGAGTCTCACTCTTGTCGCCCAGGCTGGAGTGCAATGACACCACCTTGGCTCACTGCAACCTCCACCTCCCAGGTTCAAGTGATTCTCCTGCCTCAGCTTCCTGAGTAGCTGGGATTACAGGCGCCTGCCACAATGCCCAGCCGACTTCTTTTGTGTTTTTGGTAGACACAGGGTTTTACCATGTTGGCTAGGCTGGTCTTGAACTCCTGACCTCAGGTGATCTGCCCATCTCAGCCTCCCAAAGTGCTGGGATCACAGACGTGAGCCACTGCACCCACCCTCTTTTTTTTTTTTTTTTAAACCCTGCATGTGGCATTTGATGCTTGTGTTAGTTTCTTCTGATTTTAAAGAGGGTGGGATAGGGGATAATATTGTTCCCTAATAATAGTCTTTGTAAAAGTGGCTAAGTGTTCTTGCTATTAGATTCTCATTTTTCTGTTTCTTGCATATAGTGTATTTAGGGAATCAACCCTGTTATTTTATTGAGCATGGTTTCTTTTTAGGGGATGGGGTGGGCACTGGTTTCTGTTTTCTTTTTCTAGGTACCTTTTCCTCATTGAGCATGTAGATTCAAGAGTCAAATATGTGGGTTCCTGTCCCCACCATTTATTTATTAACTATGTGTCCTTGGACATGTTAATGTGTCCATGCCTCAGTTTCTTCATTTGTAAAATGGGAAAAGTATTAATTCCTTATCTCTTGGCGGGGGTGTTGTTTGGGTTAAGAAGATAATGTTTAAAGTGCGTACGTAAGAGCTCAGTAAAGTCAGTTTATTTTGATAACTTGGGCTTCAGATGAAATTAAAAAAACAATGCCATGTCCATGGTGATTTGTACATAGAGGTTATTCCTCATGTCTTATTTTGAGGTGGTGATTTGAAAGTATTGAATGTATAGAACTTTAATATTGTAATGTTTTATCTTATTATGTACTAAATAACATATACTAAATATTTTTATTCGTTCTTCAGTTCTTTGGGGCAAAAAACAGCGCCTTTTCTTTATAAAATATTGACAGTTCAACAGACTTTATTTGCATTTTATTTGATGTAGGAAAAAAATCTAGATGACAAAGCATATCATAATATCAAGGAACTGGAAAATTACGCTGAAAACACACAGAGCTCTCTTCTTTACTTAACACTGGAAATATTAGGTAAGTTGTTTTTCTGTTTCATACTTCTTTTTTCCAATAAAATACCTTTGAGATTTCACTTTTTCATAATTTGGCAATCTAACCAGTTTAGCACTAAAGCCTTCCTTTGTACTATCTGTAAAGGAACAGTTTTTTTTGTTGTTGTTATTGTTAGCAAGAAGAGGAATTTACATCTTTTTGTAATGCAGAGTAATCCAAGACTCAGGCTGTCATACAGCTACTTTACCTCATGGGAATGTTGAAATTAATAATCTGGTAATTGCAAGTGGATTTACTTTTTTACTATAGCATCTCCTACAATTTGGAAGGCCTATAGCCTGACTCTTCCTTTCCTGTTAATAATACTTATCCATGGAAAAAGAAAAGTAGAAGTAAAACGCTTTTATTTTATTTTATTTATTTTATTTTTTATTTTTTATTTTATTTTATTTTAATTTTAATTTAATTTAATTTAATTTTAAGGTGGAGTCTCGCTTTGTCCCCAGGCTGGAGTGCAGTGGCTCGATCTTGGCTCACTGCAACCTCTGCCTCCTGGATTCAAGTGATTCTCCTGCCTCAGCCTCCTGAGTAGCTGGGACTACAGGGACGTGCCACCACACCCAGCTAAATTTTGTACTTTTTGTAGAGATGAGGCCAGAATGGTCTCGATCTCTTGACCTCATGATCTGCCCGCCTCGGCCTCCCAAAGTTCTGGGATTACAGGTGTGAGCCACCGTGCCTGGCCTAAAACTACATTTATAAAAGTTTTTGAGATTTTTCTTTCTCTGCTTTTTTAAAAACAAAATTTTGATGGTAGGATTTCTTCTCTGACTTTGTTGCCAGTTAGTGAGTTCTTATTGAAATAAGGAAATTATTTGGGCCAAGGACAATACTATCTCATTTGAAGAAGGTAATATATATCTTTATACATCCCTAAAAGAATAATACAAGTCCCCATTGCATCTCCCAGGCCTGTTCTGGCCTGCAGCTCTGGTGACATGTTTGCCATCACAATGAAAGGAGGGAGCAAAGAGTAGAATGTTTGTTAAGCATGTTCTTAAAATGAGATCATATGGAAATTGCACAGAGGAGAAGAAATGGAAGACTTGTAAAGGTTTTCCATGATAGCTGATTAAAATTCTAAATGTGTTCTTAGTGTGCTATAGTCTGAGAAAAACTCTTATTTAAAAGTTGAGATTGAGATTTAGATATCTGCTAGTGGTAAATGGTCAACTTGTTTTTGTGCCCAGTTTTTCACTCATAAATCCTGTTTTTCAGATGTAAAACATAGGATAAATGTCTGCTTTTACATGTTTAGGTTATTTCTCTATGCTATTTCTATTGATTTATTATGCACTTAGAGCAGCCCTGTGTAATTTCTGAAATCATAGGTATAAAGGATCTTCATGCAGATCATGCTGCAAGTCATATTGGAAAAGCACAAGGCATTGTCACTTGCTTGAGAGCAACACCGTATCATGGGAGCAGAAGAAAGGTGTTTCTTCCCATGGATATTTGTATGCTGGTAAGGCTGTAATTTGTACCTTTGAATAATTTACCTCAGGAATATGGGGAAGGAAGTTATCTTTTGCTTTTTTGCTTAGTCTATTCAAGTAATAGCTTTGAAAGGAATGCTTATTGCTTACTAAAAATGATCTTCCTCTTTTTATCCCAGAGTTATCAAGTCAGAATTATGTCCACCAGGCATTTTAGGTCTCTGGAGGAGCAATGAGTAGGAAGGTCTAGAGAACCTCATTTGGTATAGCTTCATGTTGATGCCTTGCTCCCTTCCAAGCAACTGCAGTAATTATTCCTAGTGTTCACCTTAGCCTGTTCTTTATTTTATTTTATTGGAGTAAGCCATTTTAAATATCTGTTTATGAGGACTTTGTTTTCTTTTCTTTTCTTTTTTCTTTTCTTTTCTGAGACAAAGTCTTGCTCTGTCGCCCAGGCTGGAGTGCAGTGGCGTGATCTCAGCTCACTGCAACCTCCGCCTCCTGGGTTAAAGCGATTCTTCTGCCTCAGCCTCCCAAGTAGCTGGGACTACAGGTGCCCTCCACCACGCCCGGCTAATTTTTTGTATTTTTAGTAGAGACGGGGTTTCACCATGTTAGCCAGGATAGTCTTGATCTCCTGACCTCATGATTTGCCTGCCTTGGCCTCCCAAAGTGCTGGGATTACAGGCATGAGCCACTGCGCCCGGCGAGAACTTTGTTTTCTATATGAGATTCATTATTAACTGTTCTTTCAAACTTTTTGTATGTTTCTTTTCTTGCTTGTGTATTTTCGTTCTACCTACAACTTGTTAATTAACATCTTGTTGTGGCCAGGCATGGTGACTCACATTGTAATTGCAGCACTTTGGGAGGGTCGCTTGAGTCCAGGAGGTTGAGACCAGCGTGGGCAATATAGGGAAACCCCATCTTTACAAAAAATACAAAAATTAGCTGGGTATGTTGGTGCACACCTATAGTCCCAGCTACTCAGGAGGCTAAGGTGGGAGGATCCCTTGAGCCTGGGAGGTTGAGGCTATAACGAGCCATGATTGTACCACTGCACTCCAGCCTGGGTGACAGAGTAAGACCCTGTCTCAAAAACAAAAAATCTTGTTGCATGTTCCAGGTCACCCCCTCAGTTTTGTTTTTTTTTTCTCTCTGTCCACACATGCACACACACGCACGTGCATACATACATTTTTAAAGACAAAATAGGCGTTAAACTGTACATACTGTTCTGTCACGTGTTCTCTTGTGCTAAGTTAGTTTTAATTGTTAGTTTAATTTTCTTTCCTAGGTGAACTGTTGGAAGGAAGTGCTTTTAGATTCCTAATATAATGTATATTTCCCCACACAGCATGGTGTTTCACAAGAGGACTTTCTACGGAGGAACCAAGATAAAAATGTGAGAGATGTAATATATGACATTGCCAGTCAGGCACACTTGCACCTAAAGCATGTAAGTCGGCTTTTTTTTTTTTTTTGCCAAATCATTTAGGGAATAATCATTTCTAGATGTGGCTGTTCTTAGAACATGGTTATGATATTCCCAACTGGGCAGTCTTTATTCCATTTTTCATTGATTTCCCAGTAGATTTATCTCAGAGTCTGTTGTAAACTTTTCTCACTTAAAAAAGTCCCTCCTCCCACCTCACAGCATATGAATGCGTTCTTTACTGAGTAAATCAAGCCTGAGCTTTCTCATGTGGGCTCCTCTGTGCTCCATCCACTTCTCTCTTGGAAGACAGGGTGTCTTTCTGCATTCCAAGGCCGATGCCTCTCCTCCCCCTCCCAGGGGCTGCACCCTCAGCCACCCCCCAGCTGGTGTTTTCAGTTTGCTTCTCTGATAGGTGGCCTCTTTTATCTTCTGGTTTGTTGCTGCTGCCTTCTGAATTTACAGGCAGCCTGTGGATCCTTCTGTTGGTATTTTTCTCTCCTAGGTGAACTCTTGGAAGAAGTGGTCAGCATTCACTGTTACCTTGGGCCCTTTCCACCTTGGCACTGCTCATCATGCTATGATTTGGCTCCTATCCTGCCCACTCTAATAAACAATCACTAGTTTGGCAATTCTCCTTATTGCCAAATTTAATGGTCATTTACAACTCGTTTTCATGAACTCTTGTTCTTTTTTTGACACCATAGACGTCTTTCTCTCTGTGTCACTTTCTGGTTTTTCTTCCATTGATTCTCTGACTTGGCTTCTGAACTGGTTCCTGATTTCTCCTGCCTGTCACTTTAGTCGTTCCCTAAGAGTTAGTTCTTCACCTCTTAACTTTTCCAGGACTTTGTTTGGAATTTGACACTGTTGACTATACACCTCTTTCTTGAAATTGTCTGTCATTCATCTCCATGGTGTTATTCCTTTCTGGTTCTCCTTGAAGTGTGTCTTGACTTCAGTGGCTCCTGAAGACTTGGTGGAAACTTTCTATTTCCTTAGCTCCCATAATGCTAATTTTTCCTAGTACTTCTTGTGAACCTTTTCTTTTTTTTAGCCTTCAGTAGATGCTAAAGAGTTGGACACTTACCTGCATAACCACAGGGCTTTTGCACTTGCTGTTTTTCCTGCTTCTTCCCCTGTACCCCACCTCCACTCCAGTTAGTGCTCAAATGTCACCTTATCACAAAAGTCTTCCCTGGCCATCTTACCTAAAATAATATCTTCCTTTTCCATTACCCTCAGTCTCCTTACCTGGCTTAGCGCTTTTCACTACCTAACATTAAAAGTTTGCTTATTGCCTCCCCACTTCATTGGAATGTAAGTTGCTTTGTTTGATTCTGTTGTATATTCTTCAGCATCTAAAGTACCTGGTACATTATGAGCACTCAGTAAATATTTATGAAATATTAAATATATAAGTAATCAGATTGTAAGCTCTTTGAGGGCAAAGAGTATCTTCACCTTCTTTTTAATTTCATGAATATCTAACAGTTCTCGGCCCTGACAGTGGTATAGATAAAATACATGGAACTTTAGATGAGAAATTACTTAGGACTGACTAGCAGAGTTTTGGGTAAGATCTGAGCACACTACAGAATCATGAGAGGCAGGAAAGCTTTGTGTGGAACCTGAGCAGTCCCAGTCAATGGACGTGTAAGGCACCTAAGAAAGACCGATTCCCAGGCCTCACTCCCTGGAGATCGGGGTAGTAAATCTGGGATGGGGCCAGGAATTAAAATTTCCAAATGATTTTAAACAGCCGGGTTTGAACACCACTGGTGTATGGGCTATGTGAAATGCTGGTGTATGGGTTATGTGAAATGTGGTCCTGGAAGATAGGTTTGGAATGGTGGATTGAGGAAAGATTATGGAATTGTAGAGGCTTTTGAGAGGCATTAGAGTATTGTGGATGAGAGTGCAAACTCTGGAACCAGAAGCCTGACTTTAAATCCTAATTCTGCCATTTACTAATCATGTAATCTTTTATTTTTTAATTTTTATTTATTTATTTATTTTTGAGACGGAGTCTCGCTCTGTCACCCAGGCTGGAGTGCAGTGGCGCAATCTTGGCTCACTGCAAGCTCCGCCTCCTGGGTTCACGCCGTTCTCCTGCCTCAGCCTCTCCGAGTAGCTGGGACTATAGGCGCCCGCCACCACGCCCGGCTAATTTTTTGTATTTTTAGTAGAGGCGGGGTTTCACCATGGTCTCGATCTCCTGACCTCGTGATCCGCCCACCTCGGCCTCCCAAAGTGCTGGGATTACAAGCGTGAGCCACCGCGCCCGGCCTAATCATGTAATCTTAACCTCTGTGCTTCAGTTTCCTAATCTGTAGTAGAGGATCATTTTAGCACCCAGCTTAAAGGGTTATTTGGATAAATGAGTTAACATATATGAAGAGTTTATAACGTAGTGCAGCATATTGTACATGAAATATGTTAGTTTTCATCATCATCATCAAATAAAGCAGTGATATGAGTGTTGCAGAGTAGGAAACCCTGCTAGCAGTGTTTGACACAAGAGAGTTTAGAGGTTGGGTGATCAGTTAGGAGACTTAGGAGAGGAAGAAAGAGTGTCTGATTTAGAGACAGTAGATGTTTATGTGTATATACATTTATATATATATATACACACGTGCCCACACATAACAAGTAGAATCAACTAGGCTTGATAACTAATTGGATTGTGGCAAGATCAGATAGAGGGAAAGTTGAAGGTTGCATGAAGAATTCAAGTGTGGCACTTTGATGGTGCCATTCAAAAGCTACAGTGACAACAGAAACTAAAGGTATGTTTGGTGTGGATCATTAGACTTTGGACTAGCTGCCCGACATAATTGAATTTGAGGATAATTGAATAGAAGGAGATGGGCTATTTAAAAAATGCAGGATTGTGACTTTTAAAGGAAGTCAGGACTAAAGATGATATACTTGGGAGTCATCCACATAAAAGGCTTATAATTAAGGCTCCAAGTTTGGATGGTGTTGCTGAAGGAGAATGTACAGAGGACCAGGGGCAGAACCCCGAGGCCCACCTCTGTTTACAAGGTAAAAGGAGAAAGGGCCATTTATGAGGAAGAAAGGGAAGGAAAGTATTCAGAGGAATACAACTGAGAGCCAGTGTCTTGAAAATCAAGGGAGGAGAAGATTTAAGAAAGAGGAATATCAGAGTTTTACATGCTACAGAGAGATTGAAGAGAAAAGATAGATGTGGTGATTAGTAAATCATGGATGATCATAGAGTAATTTCAGTAGATGGTTGGGGGTCAAACTGGAGTATAATGGATTAAGAAGTAAGTCAGGAAGTAGAGGGTTCTTCCTGGTGTTAGGGACAATATAAATGAAGACATGGAGACAAGAGTGGGCTTGGCGAACACAGGATGGATGATAGGCAATCAGCCTGAGTTTCCAGGTGTTCGTAGCTCATAGTGGTAGGGAGTTAGGTTGGATGGACGAGGTTAGAGTCAAGATGTGGAGGCCTTTGAATTCCAGGATGAATTGTTGAAACTTGACCTATCAGGGAATTAAAGAAGGTAAAAATGAAATGATGATGTAAGGACATTAATTTGTCTGGCTGCATGGAACGAATTAAAGGTCAGGGAACACAGGCAAGAAGATCACCTAGGAGGATCTTATTCGTTTAAACAGGAGATAAAGTCAGTCTAAGCTAGGGGTGCACAGGACTTGGTAATGCAAGTATTTTTTCATTTTCCCCTTACTACAGAGCTGGGGAGTCAAAGTTATTATGAGATATTGTAAGGTAGCTGGAAGATGCTAAAGCCAATCTGTAAGATTTTTTTAGTAAAATCTTCAGTAAAAATCTCTAAGAACTTTTACTACAGTAGTTGCTTTTTCCTGAGTCCTTTAGGCCTAGGAAACTAATCTTAATCTGCAGGAGATGAGCTGTTTTCTTGCATTTGAGAGGCCCTATCAGTGTTGTTAAACTGCTGGTGTTGCTTTCAGAGGGAGAGTGTTTATTTGCTTAATTTTAAACGAGCTTCCTTTCCTCTTCCTTTTTAGGCTAGGTCCTTTCACAAAAGTGTTCCTGTGAAAGCATTTCCTGCTTTTCTTCAGACGGTAAGTAGATTAACAGAGAAGGCTGTATAATTAGTGAAGCAGATGTGTATGATCTGTTTTTATATTTTATAAAGTTCCCAATGAACTTCTTTAGTTTGGAGCCTTTGTTTTTGTTTCCCTCCCTCATGGTGGCTTTTGTTAGTTACTGATGCTTTTGCTGAGGGTCATTACTGTGTTTCTCAGAGGCAGGTGAGCTGAGTTTTTAGCACTGACTTTGCAGCCAGATTGCATTGGCTTGAATCTGTTTTGCCCCTTACTAGCAATGGGACCTTAAATTCCTTAATAACCACATTCCTCAGTTTACTCTTAGGTGAAATGGGAATAATAGGAGAAACTACCTTGTAGGATTGTTAGGCTGCTTATAGCTATGTAAGTATTACTATTCTTTTCATTTTTTTCTCCATTGTGACCTGACCACATTGTAGCACTAGTTCCAGAACAGTGGTTCATAGCCCACTGCTGAGCTGGTTGCAGTAGGGTAAGCTACTGGAAAACTTTTTAAAAATATAGATTCCTGGAGTCTTCTTACTTAGTAAGACTTTTGGGATTGAGGAGGAGGCCAGTTCCTAGGAGAATCTGTGATTTTAAGGAGTTCCCCAGGTGATTCTGATGCGTAGGCAGGTTTGGGAACTGTTGTTCTAAAACTACATAGAGAAGTGATAATTGCTACCAGTTACTTAGAACCTTTTATGAGACAGGCCCTGGGTTAGGTCATTCCATCATTATTCCTAGTCTTCCTAGCAAAAATATGGTTACTTCATTTTATAGATAGAAACAAAGGTTCAAAGATTTGTAGTCCTTGAAAATTGTAAACTCACACATTTTCTGTAATACCAAACGTATCTTCTACCTTTTCACCTGAAATATACTTAGAGATTCATTTCGATCCCTTCACACCCTCTGTCTTAGTGTTCAGGTCTGCGTGTGTGAAGTCATTTTGCTTCTTAATTGAGCTTTTGCTAATTATAAAAGTAGTACATTAATATTTTAAATTTTCATAGTGTAAGAGAATACAAAAGAAATTAGAGTTCTCACAATTCCACCCTATCTAATGTCTGTTCATCTTTCTGAACCTTTCATATACATATAATCATACATATATTTTGTGTATGTCAACATGTTATTCTGTATCACCCTGTTTAGTGGTTATTTGATGGATATACCATCAGCTGTTTAACATACTAAGTAAGCTTCGTAAAGGTTAAGGACTTTGTTTTATTAACTTCTGTGGAAAAAGGTGGTTCTCAACCCTGGCTGCCCATTAGAATCACTTGGAGAGCTTTAAAAAGACCTAAACAATGCTTGGCCGCCCCGCTCCAGACCAATTATATTGGTGGACTCAGGCATTGATACTTTTTAAAAGCTTCCCCTTTTACTTTTCTTTCTTTTTTTTTTGAGGCAGATTCTCACTCCATCGCCCAGCCTAGAGTGCAGTGGTGTGATCTTGGCTCACTGCAGCCTCCGCCTCCCAGGTTCAAGTGATTCTCAAGCCTCAGTCTCCTGAGTAGCTGGGATTACAGACGTGCACCACCCTGCCTGGCTAATTTTTTTGTATTTTTAGTAGAGACAGGTTTTCCCATGTTGGCCAGGCTGGTCTTGAACTCCTGGCCTCAAGTGATCTGCCTGCCTTGGCCTCCCAAAGTGCTGGGATTACAGGTGTGAGCCACTGTGCCCGGCTTTTTTTTTTTTTTTTTTTGAGACAGAATCTCATTCTGTTGCCCAGGTTCCCAGGTTAGAGTGCAGTGGTGGAGTCATGGCTCACTGCAGTCTCAACCTCTCAGGCTCAAGTGATCCTCCCACCTCAGCCTCCCAAATAGTTAGTAGCACAGGCATGTACCATCACACCCAGCTAATTTTAAAAACTATTTTTGGAAGAGATGGAATCTCAGTATGTTGTCCAGGCTGGTCTTGAACTTCTGAACCTAAGCAATCCTCCAGCCTTGGCCTCTCAAAGTATTGAGATTACAGGCGTAAAACACCGTGCCCAGCCCCCTTTAGTTTTAATTGTGAGGTGTGGCTAGGCCTAAAAACCACTATCATAGACCAGTGGTTCCCAAAATGTCCCTGGACCAGCAATATCTACCTCACTGGGGAACTTGTTAGAAATGCAGATCTTGGGCTCCCCCACAGACCTGCTGAATCAGAAACTCTGGGGGTGGGGCCCAGCTCTCAGCTTCTGTTTTTTTTTTTTTTTAAGACGGAGTCTTGCTTTGTTGCTCAGGCTGGAGTGTAATGGCATGATCTCGGCTCACTGCAGCCTCTGCCTCCCAGGTTCAAGCGATTCTCCTGCCTCAGCCTCCCGAGTAGCTGGGATTACAGGGATGCGCCACCACGCCCGGATAATTTTTATATTTTTAGTAGAGGAGGGGTTTTGCCATGTTGGCCAGGCTGGTCTTGAATGCCTGACTTCAGGTGATCCACCCACCTTGGCCTCCCACAGTGCTGGGATTACAGGCGTGAGCCACTGTGCCCAGCCCCAGTTCTCAGTTTCTGTCCTGTGCCAAGAGAGACTAGAGTGGCAACATGGCAATTCCTGAGGTACTGCTTCTGTCATACACCCTCATTCCAGCTTGGACAGGGCCTCTTACTTGTTTTATATATGGGGCATCTGTTAATTATTTTGTTCAAGGAAAGGATTTGCAGTTTAAAAACTCTTTGAATATGACTAATCTAGGTATAGTATATTCTTCATAGATGAGGTTTCAATAATTCATATTCAGAAATTTGTAATGTCTTTGAGAGTTTCGCAGTTACTCAGTTTATTTACCATTAGCCAGACTTTACTTTGAACCAAAGCCTGATGTAAAAATACCCACTTGAGCTCTAATTTTGAGGTCACATTTCCTCTGTATTTTAATGGAATTTTGTCCTAATCCTAAAAGCAGTACATTTTCATAGTAAAGATTTGGACAATATAAACAGTATTAGGAGAAAATATCAATCACCCATGCTTGCTTCGGCAGCACATATACTAAATTTGGAACGATACAGAGAAGATTAGCGTGGCCCCTGTGCAAGGATGACACACAAATTCATGAAGCATTCCATTAAAAAAACAAAATCACCTATAAGTCTAACACCAAAAGATAACTGCTAGTCATTCTGGGGTTTTTGGAAATGAATTTTTATGTATAGTTGAAATTACACTTCATATGTTAGTGTACTGTTTATTGAGCATTTTTTTGAATCATTTAAAAAAATGTATAAATGTAACACTTAATGGCTATATAATATTCTATTATGTATCTATACCTTAATTTTGTTAACTGTTCCTTATAATTAAATGTCATAAAGCTATTAAAATTAACATAATTCTTACAGATAGCAAGTTGATCACAGTATATTAAGGGATAAAAAAGCAAGTTACAGAACATGAAATAGCGTGAGCTTTCTTTGCAAAGAAAGGGAACATCTGAAAGGAAGTACACTAAAATATTTTCAAAACCAAGAGAACATGTGAAAGAAAGTACACTGAAATATTTTCAAAGTTTTTTATTCTCTTTTAAACTTGTTAATATTTGCTATATATTAAATGAATATATCTGTCTAGGTATATATATTGCAATGTATAGCATAATAAACACCCATGAACTTACCACTCGAGCCAGGAACTAGTCTGTCACCATTAAACTGGACTCAAGTTTTTCCCATCTCATTCCCCTGCCACTGTCTTCATTTTTAGGTAGTTCTCCTCAATTTTGTGCATATTATTTCCTTGCTTTTATTCCAGGAAGGCTTTCATCATTTTATATATTCCTGAACAACATATTGCTTAGTTTTGTTTTTGAGCTTTATAAAAACGGATCATTTTCTATTGATGTCTTTTAGGACATGTGCACACTCTTAATGTTTCTGAGATTTGTACATATTACTGCATCTACCTATAGTACATTCACTTCACTGTAGTATAATATTAATATTTCATTGTACGATTCCTCTTTTTTTCGATTAAAGAATTTCTGTATTTTTTTTTTTTTTTTGAGATGGGGTCTCTGTCACCCAGGCTAGAGTGCAGGCTCACTGCAGCCTTGACCTCCCAGGCTCAAGACATCCTCCCACTTCAGCCTCCCAAGTAGCTGGGACTATAGGCGTACACCACCACAGTCAGCTAATTGTTTTTGTATTTTTTGAGAGATGGGGTTTTGCCGTGTTGCCCAGGCTAGTCTTGAACTCTTGAGCTCAAGCAATCCACCTGCCTCAGTCTCCCGAAGTGCTGGGATTACAGGCATGAGCCACCGCGCCTGGTCTCTGGATTGTTTCTAAGTTTCTTGCTAATATAAAACAAGGCAGCTGGGACATTGATGCATGTGTCTCCTGTTGTCTGTATATGTAAGTTTAGGGTTTTAAAAAGTAGATAATGGCCGGGCGCGGTGGCTCACGCCTGTAATCCCAGCAGTTTGGGAGGCCGAGGAGGATGGATCACGAGGTCAGGAGTTCAAGACTAGCCTGGCCAATGTGGTGAAACCCTGTCTCTACCAAAAATACAAAAAATTAGCTGGGCGTGGTGGCGTGCACCTGTAGTCCCAGCTACTCTGGAGGCTGAGGCAGAAGAATTGTTTGAACCCAGGAGGCGGAGGTTGTAGTGAGCCGAGATCATGCCACTGCACTCCAGCCTGGGTAACACAGTGAGACACTGTCTCAAAAAAAAAAAAAAAAAAAAAAAAAAGTAGGTAATGAATTTGTTTGTATTTCACTCATATATTTATAAAAGTATAGGAAAAAAAGTCTGGAAGAAAATATTTTTTGTTTTTGTTCTCATCTGCATATTCTAAAGAATCTATAGTCATAATCCTTGCATTGATAGAGTTCTGTGCTGCAGAACTCTAGGGGGCGCTGCTTATGTGGACTGAGGAGGTCTGGTGCCGCTTAGAAAGGTGGAGCACAAAACTAAGTGACCTGCCTGTTTAACAAAAATGTTATTAAAATAAAATAAAAATTTATAAATTAATCAAGACAATTGAAAACCAAAAAAGAAAGATACTGCACGTTGTTGGTGTTTTCTGTCCTGCTGCTATCCTTGTAAAAACTTTGTCAAGTTTTTTGTGGTGGGGAAAGGATGGGGTGATAATTTTGCCTGGTTGAAAATCATGTGCTCTAGCAACAACGTGGAAACCTGTTCAACTTCTTCACAAAATAATTTCTTAAAAGACAACTTGAGCTCCCCCTCATGGTACACTACATTTGGGGGATCGGGGTGGGGATGTTTCATTTTCCCTGATTGAAACGGCCTTTTTGCATTCCACCAAATCTAGTAATAAGGCCAGGCAAACATGATTTTGCTAATCCTTTTGTCTTGACCAAAGCTTTTTATATTATGAGCAGAAGAGGCTTGGTTTTTCTAGTACTAGCTCTGTGATACCCTTTTACTGGTCTAATAGGAACTTCTTAGATGTCTTTTTCTTTCTCTCTTTTAAAATTCTCACTTAAATTCTTATTATATAGAAAACCATCTCAGGGAAACTAAAATAGCTAAATACTTGTAATTATTCTTTAGTTTTTTTTTTTTTTTTTTTAAGTCTTGATCATTTTATGATCTGGTGATCACTATTCTCTTTTTTCCAGGTTTCTCTAGAGGACTTTCTAAAGAAAATTCAGCGAGTGGATTTTGATATATTCCACCCATCTTTACAGCAGAAGAATACATTACTTCCATTATATTTGTATATTCAGTCATGGAGAAAAACATATTAAAATAACTTCATGGCACTGATGTTAATTCTAGTCTATTAGTTTTATAAAAGTTAGGATTCTTATTTAGGAACAACAGGAAATGACTGTTAAGGAGAAAATGAATTTATTGGATGGGATGTCAAGTAGCTCACAAAATTGATGAGAAGTTGCCGTGGGACTAGGGTGCCAAGACTGCTGAGATTCTGGCAGAGGCATCGCCATTGGCACCCCCAGCCCAGACAGTGTCTGCTATGCTGTCTCTGGAAGCTGGAGCTCCAACAGGGAATATCGGTGTAGCTGTGCATAGGCCATAAGCCACATTTGAGCCAGTGGGCAGGGAGAGGGAATGCCATCCTCCCTTCACCACTGGGGAAGGAAATGGGAAAGGGCTCAAGTTATCATAGGGGCTTACATGCTGAGCAGCTATAACCTAGGTGTTCAGAACACCTGGAAGATGCATTTATTTAGGGGTCACAAAGAGTGAAATTAATATTTGAGGAGTATCAGTCACGTGTTGTGGGCTTTATATCCCTAACGTTTAATTTTTACAATCTTGTGTAAAAATTTATCCATGATAATAACGTAACTTCTTTAAGGTCGGAGTGGCTGGCAAGAGCAGAGCCTTAATTTGACTTTAGCTCTGGCTGGTCTGGAAGCTTTTACTTTTTGGTTAATCCCACTGCCTCACTCTGTCATTCAGCATTATCATGATCGTGAACAAAATTGTACTGACAAAGTTTGTATAAGTGATATGAACGGTATTGTATTGAACATCCATTAAAGGGTTGCTACACTTTATACTGTACATTCTGCGCTATACATTGTGCTTCCCAGTGATGAGCACTGTGCTGTATACTTGCATCAGTGTTCTTATTTGGTTAAACCTATGAAATAAGGCACATTTTTGTTCATTAAACTTCTAAATTGTTTGAGACCAGCCTGGGCAACATCCAAAACCCCATCTCGACCAAAAATACATAAACTAGCCAGGTGTGGTGGTGCATGCCCAGCTGCTAGGAAGGCTGAGGTGGGAGGATTGCTTGAGCCCAGGAGGGTGAGGCTGCAGTGAGGCATGAGTGTACTCCATCCTGGGTGACAGAGCAAGACCCTGTCTCAAAGACAAACGAATAATAATTAATAATATAAAACTTTTAGAAAATGCGTAACAATTGGAAAAACCAAAATTTTTTACGTTGCTGGTAATTGGGCGATCTGACTCTGAATGAATCTCACTCTCAGGACCAGGATTATGCCAGTTTCCTTTTTCCTGTATTTTCAGTAGTCTTGTTTTCTGCCCCATTCGGCTCTACCTCATTTAAGTCTTTGGTATCAGCTGTGAATTAGTGCCTGCTTAAATTGTGAGTGGCTTAAAATGTTACATTTTTGCAAATTCAAACGGAGAGCTTTTGGAGCACAAGAATACATTGTTTCATTCATCTTGACATCACCCCCACCACACACCTAGAATGGCTTCTGATTGAGAGCAAGTAGAGATTAATTAATGTATAGTTGAATGAATGTGCAATGTGGTTGTATATGCTAGTAGACTCTTAGTTGGTACTGATGCTGAAAGTATATCCCATTCTTTAATTCTGTGGCTTTCGAGAGCCATTCAGCTTATCTTCAAATGAAAATACAAGGAAATGAGGCCGGGCGTGGTGGCTCATGCCTGTCATCCCAACACTTTGGGAGGCGGAGGCGGGTGGATCACCTGAGGTCACGAGTTCAAGACCAGCCTGGCCAACATGGTGAAACCCCATCTCTAGTTAAAATACAAAAATCAGCCAGGCATTGTGGCGGGAGCCTGTAGTCCCAGCTACTCTGGAGGCTGAGGCAGGAGAATCACATGAACCTGGGAGGCAGAGGTTGCAGTGAGCTGAGATCGCGCCACTGCACTCAAGCCTGGGTGACAGAGCGAGATTCCATCTCAAAAAAAAAAAAAAAAGGAAGAAAATACAAGGAAATGGGACATGTTTCCTCTTGGGATTCTGAGTGATCCAGGGTTGAAAAGTTCATTAGAGAGTCTTTGTTAGGGAGCATTGTCTGCAGGTCTTCCCAGGTTAAATTTGGCAGCAATCATCTAAGCGTCTTCGTTCCTTTCTAAGGGTCTTAAAAGGGGGGTTTAATTACGCGACTGGATTAGTGGATTCTTTGCTGGCTCAGAAGCCAATTTATTAAGTAAATAATTTCAAAATACTTTCTAAACCATTTTAAATTTGATGCTTATAGATTTGGATGAACTAAAGTTACCAATCTAGAGATTCAAGTGGAGTCTTTATCAGTGAAATTTACTGTACTATTAATTTCCTGGTGTAAAAGATACTCCCTTAGATGATGCTGGCATTCTTTTTGATTTTTTCAAATCTCTGGGTTTTTATTAGAATATTTTAAAGGAGTCAGATACATTTCCAAACCATTTTAGATGTGCTTTGTTTTGAATAAGTGGATAGCAGATAACATATTAAGTATAAATTACAGATTATTCTCAATGTAGGTAAAGTTGCATATCATTATGAAATAAGTTTTGGGTAGTTCTCAATCAATTGGCAATATTCTTTCTCTGCTTGTGGTTGAAGCTCTCCTTTTGATGAAATTGAATTCTTGAGAAATGTAACTGTAGCTAACACTTACTGAACACGAACTCGAACAGGTGGTGTACTTTGCAACTTTTATGCTTTAACTCTCACAGTGAAGTAGGCCTTTATTTTCCAAATGATAAAACAGTCTCAGAGATGTTAAGTTCAAGGTCATGGGGACATTAGTACTAGAGCTGGATGCCAAATCCACATTAGTTCAATGCCAAAGCCCATTATTATTTTTTTTTACCATTCTTGAGATTGTCAAGTAAACTGCCAAGTTTAAAAGCTCAAAGGCACAACAATTTTTACAAATAAGTATTACTGCTTAAATTTCAGATACAAATTAGGTTAAAAAAGGTAATTACTACATAAATTCCAACTACAAATTAGGTGAGAGAGAAATAAGCAATTGAAATAGGTGTTATGTGCTGGTCACTGGGTGTATATGGTGGGGGAGTGTGGGGGATACTTCACCGGCTTGGCAGTCAAAGAAGGTTTCCCAGAGGAGATGGCATGTGAATAGTGTCAGGAAGATTGGGTAGGACCCAGGGCTTAGGGAGGGGGTGTTGACGTTTTTGTGGGGAGGTCCTGGCTGAAGAAGCAGTGTGTACAAAGGCCAGGAAACGGAATGGATGGTCTATGTCAAGACTCTTGATTTTTTTGCCTTTAACTTACTTATGTAAAAAGAACAGAATGTTCAGAGTTCTTAGGAAAGTTTGTGAATAAAGTGACCACATCCCCTGATCTACTGAAACACTGAATTAAGGTCAGAGACTTGTGAGTTTATATTTTTTCCATTTCAGCAAATCCCTAGGTGCCCTTGGATTTGTTTTAGCTCATATAAATTGGACTTTTCTGAAGATATTGGCTTAATTGATTGCCTTGTCCAGAAAGATCCTTAGAGTTGTAAACATTATGTGGTTCTTTACTGAAAATAAAACAAAACATCCTACTGTTTGTTCCTGCAAGGAACACAGGTTCAGAATTGGGAAGGGTGTTGGAAATGGGTCAGAAAGAGGGGAGAAGAGTTGAGGGAATGCATTAAAATAATTTTGACACTTCATTTTACCTACTTTTTTCTATAATGAATGTATTTTTTTGGATAACTACAAAGTTATTTCTTAAAAGTTAGGACTCTCCAAATGAGAAAGATGCTTGTAGAATGTGAAGGTGATTAAATTTATGGAACAATAAATAGGTAGACATACATTTTCTATCATATCAGTATATACTAGTTAAGAGTTTGCTCAACAGCAAAAAGGAATATTTGGCACAATAAAATTATTAAATATGTAACTCATTCTGTAGTATAAGCTGAAAAATACAAAGAGTTATTAGCTACAGGACAGTAGAGTATTGTACAGTGATGTGAAGTACTTTTAAGAGTGTGGGCTGGGCATGGTGGTTCATGCCTGTAATCCCAGCACTTTAGGAGGCCGAGGCAGGTGGATCCCTTGAGCCCAGGAGTTCAAGACCAGCCTGGGCGACATGGCAAGACCCCATCTCTACAAAAAATATAAAGATTAGCCAGGTATAGTGGTGAATGTCTGTAGTCCCAGCTACTCCGGTGCCTGAGGCGGGAGGATTGTTTGAGCACAGGAGGCGGAGGTTGCAGTGAGCCAAGCAAGATCGTGCCACTGCACTGCAGCCTGGGCGACAGAAACCCTGACTCAAAAAAAAAAAAAAAAAAAAAAAAAGAGTGTGCGTGAACTCCAGAGGAGCCCGTGTGGGTTCAGTCCCAGCTCTGCCACCCTAAGAGTTGTGTAACCTCAGCAAGTTACCCCAAGCCTCTGTTGCTCCATTTGTAAAATAGGCAAATCATATCAACCTCAGTGGTGGTTGTGAGGAATAAATGAATTTCTCCATGTAAAGTGCTTAGAATAGTGACCTACATCTAGTAAAAAACACACGTTAATATTATTGTACAAAAGACACAGACTGGAAGCCTGAACCAAATTAGGCCTGCAGGCATATTTTGTTTTGCAAGCATGGCATTTGAAAAAGAATGAGAAATTGAATGTTTTAGACAGGATGTGTCCTCTCCAATTGGCCACAGGTCCAGGCATGAGCTATTATCTCAAACTCAGCCTGACTCAAACATTCATGTTACTTGCTTACTCTAAATACTTGGGCTTGTGACCAACTGGTTCAGGAGAATCGGTGCATGGTAGATTAATAAGGGATCTGCAATTTGAGGCTGACTTCACAACGCACAGCCATGCTTTCTCCCAAAATGCCTGTTGTCTTTTAACTAGTTACACATTTCTCCCTCACTTAGGCATATTACTTGAGTGTAAGACAATGTTTTATTTGTCTTTATACCCAGAACCTAAAGTAGATCCTGTTGCTGCTCCAAAAGTCCTTGTGGTTCGAATGAACATGCTGTAGTATCATGTGGGCTGGGGGCTCTCAGGAAATGTAAATGGGGGTTCTGTCTGATACGTGAAGGACTAACTGAATATGAGAAAGATGGAACTGGAAGAGTCTGTGTCAAAGCTGTGGTGTCTGGGCAACACATGGGACGTTCAAGAAACCAG
Source organism: Hylobates moloch (assembly GCF_009828535.3). Classification (NCBI taxonomy): domain Eukaryota; kingdom Metazoa; phylum Chordata; class Mammalia; order Primates; family Hylobatidae; genus Hylobates; species Hylobates moloch. The sequence goes on from NW_026652284.1 coordinate 75,204,470, forward strand.
GTCATTAAGTACAGCTGGAAAGCAGAGTGAGGAAGAAGTGAGGCTGGAAGGATAAGGAAATCATAGGCCACATTAAGGTGTTTGGATTTTAAGAATGACATGAGATTTGAAAACAAGTACTTCTCCACAGGTGGTCCATAACACATGTATTTTGTGTATATCCTAATGGAGATTATCTACAATGTTTCTAATGTAATCATATCTTTAGATAAGCAGTGCCTTTTGAATCAGATATTAGAATGTTTTTATTGTTATTTGATAAGTCTGTGGGTTGGTATTTTATTCCCCTCCACAAATACTGTTTTCCTGTAGTGGCTCACGCCTGTAATCCCAACACTTTGGGAGCCCGAGGTGGGTGGATCACAAGGTCAGGAGTTCAAGACCAGCCTGGCCAACATGATGAAAGCCTGTCTATTAAAAATACAAAAATTAACCAGGCATGGTGGTGGGTCCCTGTAGTCCCAGCTACTTAGGAGGCTGAGGCAGGAGAATCGCTTGAACCCAGGAGGCAGAGGTTGCAATGAGCCGAGATCGCGCCACTGCCCCCCAGCCTGGGTGACGCAGCGAGACTCTGTCTCAAAACAAAACAAAACAAAAAAACAGTCCTGCCTTGGTGTACTCTGTGTTTTCCCTTTTATTTTTAATCACGATTAATCTTCCCAGCTGCTTAGTTATATGATAATATCCTGTGTGTTTGAACACAGGCCTACATAATGAATTTCTCAGAAAGCAAGTTCAAGAGCTTTTTTTTAAAAACCACGGGATCTCTTTTATGGACACCACAAGGATTCTTTAGGAATACAACATTGATTTGAGAAGCTATTTCGCTATGTCCTATATTTGTTTCTTGCTGCAGTCTTTTTTTTTTTTGAGACGGAGTCCTGCTCTGTCACCCAGGCTGGAGTGCAGTGGCATGATCTCTGCTCACTGCAAGCTCCGCCTCCAGGGTTCACGCCATTCTCCTGCCTCAGCCTCCCGAGTAGCTGGGACTACACGTGCCCGCTACTACGCCCGGCTAATTTTTTTTTTTTTTTTTTACTAGAGACGGGTTCACCGTGTTAGCCAGGATGGTCTTGATCTCCTGACCTCGTGATCTGCCCGCCTCAGCCTCCCAAAGTGCTGGGATTACAGGCGTGATTCCCTGCACCTGGCCTCTTGTTGAAGTTTTATATGATGTCAGTTTTCTAAATTGATTAAGAAATTTCTCAAGTTAATCAACATAAAGATGCTGCCTACATCCCTTTCTTGTAAGCTGTTCCATTTAAGATGTTAGAAATAGATCTGTTTGAATCTTGCTTTGAGGGAATGTGTAATACACTCTTTCTTAAGAGGTCATTTGAAAAATGAATATGTTTATTTTCTTCTTACACAACTAACTCCCATGTGTTCATTGCAAAAATCGTGGGGAAAAAAATAAACACAAAAGTGTAAAGGGAAAATATTTTAAAAGTCACCCATAATTTCACCAGGTAAGAGATAGCCACTGTGATATTATCATTCATTCGTGTGTGTGTGTGTGTGTGTGTGCACGCGCATGTGCATGATTTCTGGCTTATAATTCCCACAGCCCTTGTTACAGTCTTTTGTTACAATGTTGGAGGGCTTTAGGCCTCAGAAGCAGGCCTCGGAAAACAATCTCTCTGACCTTCTGCCCTCCCTTCACCTGCTCCTTTTTTTTTCTCAAGGCAAGACTCTAATCTTCCCTCACCTTTCTGATTGTGGGTGATAAGACTCCCATTTCAGAAGGGGTGCTGCCTCATATGCTGGGGGAAGGAATGCTCCTCAGAGAAGCCAAGAAGAATCTAAATGGATGGGCCTTGCTGGGTTTCCTCAGTCTACGAGCTTAGATCATACCCTTTTTGTTCACTCATATTTCTGCACAGTTGTCAATTATGCCTATCCCATGAAGTCTCCATAAAAGGCCAAGAGAACAGGGTTTGGAACGTCCAGATAGCTGAACATGTGGAGGTTCCTGGAGGGTGGAGCTCACAGGGAGGGCATGAAAGCTTCATGCCCCTTCCCCCATATGTCACCATGCAGCTCTTCATCTGTATCCTTTATAATGAGCTAGTAAACGTGTTTCCCTGAGTTTTGTGAGCCTAGGCTCTAGCAAATTAATTGAACCCAAGGAAGGAGTCATGGACACCCCAATTTATAGATGTTTGGTCAGAAGCACAGGTAAAACAACCTTGGGCATGCAATTGGTATGGGAAGTAGGGGGCAGTCTTGGGGCCTGAGCCTTCAACTTGGATCCGATACTATCTCTAGGTAGATAGTGCCGGAATTTAATGGGAGGTCCCCTGGCTGGTGTCCACTGCAGAACTGATGGCTTGCTGGTGGGGAAAAATTTCCACATATTTCTACTGACAACCACTATTAACGTTTTGGTCTATGTCCTCTATTTTTTTTTCCCCCTTGGCATACATATAAGTACATTCTACATGTTGTTTTTTAGTCTACATTTTAATTTAGAAATACAATGTAGAAAAGAAGAGATTAGAAAAATATTCTTAATTTTTCTGTAGAAGATGTTTTATTTAGTGGGAGTATATTCTTTTCTCTTATTTTGCAGTTATTATCCAAATGTACTTAAGGCCTCCCAGCCTTATGAGGTCTACCTTTCCTTTAATAACCAAATAAAGTTGCTTAAGCCACCATCCCATGGAATATTCTCTGAGAAGCCAGCATAACCTTTGCTAGTATTGATAAAGATTTTTAGGGTGGGATGGAACATGGGCTTTATATACTTCTGTCACTTCTAGGTATAGTTTCATTTGCCTTTATTATGGGTGAATTTGAGCACCTTTTATATATTTAAAAGCCATTTGTTTATCCTTTGATTTAGTTCTTTATATTTGTCCCCTTTGAAGGTGATAAAACCTTTTCTTCCACAATTTCTTTTAGTACTTTCATGTTTTCATTTCTTGCATTTAGATCCACATGGAATGAATTTGAAGCAAGGTGTGAAGTATGCATCCACAGATGGTTATCCACTTAAGCCAATACCATCAGATTTGAAAAGCCATTCTGAGCATGTATCTGTACTCAATTTCTATATGTATCTGAGCCTGAAGGGTATTTATTTTATTTTGAGAAATGGGGTCTCACTCTGTTACCCAGGCTGTAGTGCAGTGGAGTGATCATGTCTCACTATAACCTTGAACTCCTGAGCTCAAATGATCCAATGATCCTCCCACCTCAGCCTCCCAAGTAGCTGGGTCTATAGGCATGTGCCATCATGCCTGGCTTTTTTTCTTTCTTTCTTTCTTTTATTTTTTTTGAGAGACAGGGTCTCACTATGTTGCCTGGGCTGGGCTCAGGTAATCTCCCTGCCTTGGCCTCTCAAAGGGCTGGGATTATGGGTGTGAGCCACTGTGCCCAACATGAAGGGTATTTTAAATAAATTAAAGGAAATCACTTTTAAAAGAAATGTTCTCCTAAAACCCTTTTATTAAAAATAAAAACTCTGAAGTGGGTAGTCACTCTTCACTTGATCATTTTCATAAATTTAGGTTTTTTAAATCATTGTCTAAATTGGGGTAGTGTAGAGTCTAGGGAAATCAAATTTCAGTCAGTCCCTTCAGTTCTCTCTTTCACTGTGTTTAATGAGAATGAGAAAAATAAGGCATTTTCTCTTTTTGGTTTCCTTTTTTGTTTTCCTCCTTCTCCCTCTTCTAACAGTGAAAAGGCAGCAGAAACAAGGAAGACGATAAATTCTAGGCTTTGAGGAACCACACTGCAAGTTAGCACACTTCTGAGCAAAAATGACACATTCTATAGCTCTGAATCATCTTGACTATCCACTTTGTTTTTATTCTCTTGGTTTTGGACAGGTCCAAACTAAAACATTTTTAGTTTGTTGTCCCATCCAGTTTCCCGATGGGTTACCTCAGATGTGAACCATAATAACCAGGAGAAGTGGCATGCTGGGCCCAGGGCCCAACTGACGAATGTGAGGCCAACTAATAACTTAGCTCCTTCTAAACTAATATCCATTCAAAGAAATTTTCAAGTCTCATTTAATGTGGATGGAGCTGGTGCCAGGGAGGACTATTTATTGAGATCTTAATTCACAAATGTCTCAAAGCAGTTTAAAGTGTTCTTGATGTTACGTAATGAGTTAGAAACCTGTCCAACCACATACCAGATGCATGGGCTGGCGCTGGGACAAATTACTTGGCCAATCTGGACTTCCATTATTCATGACTCCAGGAGCTCCTTCACTCATGAACTGTGTACCTAGACAGAGACACAGCTCAGGACAGGCATTTTTATTACCTTTGTGTCCCAAGGAGAGGGCCTCCTTTTTTGAGCAGCATAGCATATGGGACAAGAATGTGGTTCTGCAACTGGGCAGCTTGGGTTTATATGCTGGCTCCTCTACTGCCTACTGATTAACCACTAGCAAGTTATTATATTTAAGCTCTCCATGCCTTAATTTTCCTGCCCGAGGCACTGTCTTCCTAAATCTATCTTGGTGAAACCAGTTTTAGCTGGCTGTTCTAATAGCCACCTAGCAGGGCCAGGGGGAGCAAAGTCCAGCTTCAGCATTTGGCCTCTGTCCACACAGAGGGGAGGGGCTCCTGGTTACTGCTGGGCAGGGTGGCAGTTCTGGATTTCCACTAGGCCTTGTTACTGTTCCTTACGGCCTCCACTGACACCGTAGGGAGGTGGCCTCATTGTCACTGGGCTATGGTGAAAGTCCTGACTCTCCACTTGGCCTCCTCTGACACCACCCCAGCAGGGAGGTGGAGGGAATGCCTTGTTACAGCTGTGAGTGGGTGGAAGTTCAGGCTCCCAGTGTGGTCTCCGCTGAAACCATGGGAGCGGGAGCCTTTTGTCAGATGAGGATGAAAGAACCACTCCCTGTGGCTTTTGCTGATACCACACCAGTGGAGGTGAGGCCCCTTGTGATAGCCTGGACTCCCACACTCTTGGCTGGTGTGGGTGGGAGTGGACCATAGGTTTTTCTGTGCTATTTAGCTGGAGTAAGTGGTTACTAAGAGTTTTCTGTTTTGTTAGGCTGCCCCTGTCCTAGTCCTTTGGCTGGAGAAACAGGCTTTTGTTGGGGATTTTTTATTTGCTCCTGTTGGCATTTCTGGGTTGCCAGCTCCTTTAGTCCAAGTCTGGGGTACAGGAAACTCATCACCAGGTTGTTCCTTGGATCGCAAAGTCCCTGGCCAGTCTGCTTTCTTACCATCTTTCAGCATCTTATGCATGTTTATACATAATGTCCAGGGTTTTAGTTGTACTTAGTGGGAGCAATAGGGAAAAGTATATCTACTCCATCTTCCTGGAAGCAGCACCAGGATATCACTTAAAAATACTAGGAATAGTTGGCTTCATGTTTTTGGCATTGTACAGAGATCCATTTACTGCTGGTATGCTGAATCCCCCACTAGAACAGTGTCTGCACATGGTAGGAGCTGAATAATATTCACTAACTGAGTGAATCCCCATTTCACAGATGAGAAAACTTAGGGAATCAAGTAATTTTCCCCAAATCACAAAGCCAGCAATAGGAAGAACTGGGGTTTGAATGTGGGCAGTCTGATTCCAAAGCTCAAGCTCTCAGAAGCATCACTGGGGCAGTCATGAAATTCAAGGCCCCTTTTGTTCTCTTAGGACAATGAAGGAGTGAGAGGGCGCTTCCACTTGAGACAGTAACAACACGACACTTTTCTACTGAATTAAGAATGAATGTCCTTGCGTTCTGCAAGCGAATGCCCCAGGCTGTCATCTCTCCTTCCATTCATTGCCAAACTTTCTGCCTGGTGTCCTAATTACTCCATAATTTCTGTGCAAATGGGATTCCACTCCAATTTCTTTTCTGCAGCTGCCTTTTTTTTCAGCCCCAAAGACCAAATTCAATAGTGTCTTTCCTAATTCTCATCCTTTTAGGTTTTTCTGCAGTATTTCCTAATGTTGTCTACCACTTCCCAATCTCCCTACTCTTGACTCTGCTTTCTTGGTTTGCTCTCCATCCCTCTGATTGCTTTCTGTCATCTCTCTCCAGCCATCTTCAAGCTGGTGGAATTCCTCAAGAGTCCTCCTTTCTCTTCATTGTGCACAGTCTCATTGTCAGTTCATCTAAGCTCACTTAGATGACTCAACACTCACTTATTCACTCACTGTTCATTTATTGAGCACCAGGCACTGTTCTGTATCCGTGAACAAGGTAAACAAGGTGGCTGTTCTCATGGAGCTTATATCTAATGGGAGACACAGAGGTAAACAAACAACAACAGTTACGGAGCACATAGCGTATCAGCAATATTAATCACACTTGTAAACTTTTGTATGCATAATCCCAATTGTCTGTTAGGTTTAAAAAGTATAGAGGGTAAGAGTTGCATAATCTACAGAAGACTACTGCTACCACCTTATATGCAGTCGTATGATGGTTTGCTTTAAAGCTCTGCTTTCACATAGTTGGTCTTTAAAAATTCTATTGAATTAAAATTATAAAATATTGGCTCGGCATGGTGGCTCATGCCTGTAATCACACCACTTTGGGAGGCTAAGGTGGGAGGATTACCCGAGGTCAGGAGTTCAAGACCAGCCTGGTCAACATGGTGAAACCCCATCTCTACTAAAAATACAAAAATTAGTTGGGCATGGTGGTGGGCACCTGTAATCCCAGCTACTCAGGAGGCTGAGTCATGAGAATCGCTGGAACCCGGGAGGCGGATGTTGCAGTGAGCCGAGACCATGCCATTGCACTCCAGCCTGGGTGACAAGAGTGAGACTCCGTGTCAAAAAAAAAAAAAAAAATATATATATATATATATATATAATTTTTTTCCAAATATCTTAATTCACAAAAGTCTCAAAGCAGTTTAAAGTGTTCTTGATGTTACGTAATGAGTTAGAAACCTGTCCAACCACATACCAGATGCATGGGCTGGGGCTGGAACAAGTTACTTGACCAATCTGGACTTCCATTATTCATGACTCCAGGAGCTCCTTCACTCATGAACTGTGTACCTAGACAGAGACACAGCTCAAGACAGGCATTTTTATTACCTTTGTGTCCCAAGGAGAGGGCCTCCTTTTTTGAGCAGCATAGCATATGGGACAAGAATGTGGTTCTGCAACTGGGCAGCTTGGGTTTATATGCTGGCTCCTCTACTACCTACTGATTGAGCACTAGCAAGTTATTATATTTAACCTCTCCATGCCTTAATTTTCTCATCCATAAAATGGCCTAGTGACAGTGCCTACTTCCTAGAATTATCATGAAGTTTAAGTTAGTTAATAATTGTAAAGTGCTGAAAATAGTGGCTGGCACTTACTAAGTGTACATGTGTGTTTGCCATTTTAATCTATTTATATACATACTGTGTTACTTTCAGAGAAAACCAGGTCACTAGATTTTATCTCTGGGAATCTTGCTAACATTAAGCTTTGAAATTTGATATTTTCCATCTTGGATGCTTTAAGATTTCAGGTTATCAAACAAATAAATTTAAGAAAGTAAACACATTTTTACTTCTTCTAACTTCAGAGAATGAGCTTCTAAAAATGAGTGTTGAGTTTCTTTCCGCTTTGGACTATGAAATTAAAAAGATATACATAAACAAAACAAAACAAAAATCACATAAAAATCCATGAATTCAGAAGCTATATTTGAAATAAACAGGCTAGATGGCAGATAATAAATATATACTAAAACCATTAACATCACACATAAGGATTATAATTATCAAGAACTTCAAGCTGGGCAGAGAATTTCTGGTATCACAGTTCACTTCTATGGGTCTTTACAATTCAACTGAAATTAAAAACAGAAAAACTCTCTATTGGCTTTGAAGCATATCTCCCATGATTTTTTCCTATTCCCCTCCCGTCCCCCAATCATCTGCCCTTTATTACTTGCCTTGGTCAGAGGGAGAATATAATTTTAGAAAAACACAAGCAGTAAAAAGCAATTTCTATACCAAGGAAATAATAATGGTGATAACCCAGATCACACAGAAATTAAATCTACCCTCCTTAAACAGTAAAACCAGCTAGCTTTGCATGTGTTCATATCATATGGCTAATATTAAAGCATAAGGCAAACCGGCCAGGCGAGGTAGCTCATGCCTGTAATCCCAGCACTTTGGGAGGCCAAGGTGGGCAGATCACGAGGTCAGGAGATCGAGACCATGCTGGCTAATGTGGCGAAAACCCGTCTCTACTAAAAAAAAAAAAAAAAAAAAAAAAAAAATTAGCCGGGCCTTGTGGCAGGCGCCTGTAGTCCCAGCTACTCGGGAGGCTGAGGCAGAAGAATGGCGTGAACCCGGGAGGTGGAGTTTGCAGCGAGCCGAGATCTCGCCACTGCACTCCAGCCTGGGCGAAAGAGCGAGACTCCGTCTCAAAAAAAAAAAAGCAGAAGGCAGACACTACCAGCACTGCACCCTCATTAGCCAGCCAGCTTGGCAGACTCACCACCCCCACAGGCTGTCCTGGAGGTTCCTATGCCTGCAGTGGGAGCTAAGAGATCAGCTGTTTCCCCAGAGCTGACGCCAGTAACCTTTGCAGCTTCCCTGAGGGCTTCAGGGACCTGTATGCTGTTTATGGGCACAGAGAAAATGGCTCATGTCCTGGAAATACTCAGCCTGGCTCCATTGGGCTGTAAGTAGTTCCTGGCAAAATTCATTAGGTAACAATTTGGATGGTGGTGGGGATGTGTCCCTCCTACTTTACCCAAGAGGTGGTAGCGGTGTGGCCTGTGGGAATTCTGAGGGCAGCAGGCAAAAGTCATTCCGGTCCCAGGGCTCAGCTCCAGCAGTGCCCAGGGGCATCTCAGAAGCAGCTATATAATCGTTTGTACCACCCCACGCCCTGTGCTTATTTAGGGCTGAGATCCTATTGGGAGGCATTTGGGGAGGAGGTGAGCTGTGCTGGCAGAAGGTTCAGGGCTGGTCACGGGGGATTTTCCTGCCACTCACATCCCCTTCTTTCAAGTCTTCTTTAACTCTGCACAGATTGGAGTAACAGAAGATGCTGGTTTCCACCTCATCATTTTTTACCTTCTCACCCCCAGAAATTAATCTTTGCACAAACCTCAGGACCAGCACAATGCCTGTCTCAATAAAATGTTAGTTTCCTTTCCTTCGGTATCTCCTGCCTTCCCCTTCCTGGCCACCTACTAAGACACAGGGCCGTTATGTTGGGGTGCCCTACTTCGCAGCACCTCCAGACCTGCCCAGGGCTGCTCCCCATGCCAGAACCCTCCCTGTCTCCATAAGAACCTGACTATCCTTTGTTTCATTCCCTAAAAGCCTTACTTTTCAAGGCTGAGGCTGCAGCATCCTTTATACTGGTATACACTTTCGTGTTTACAAGTGTCATTGGGCGTCTACTGGTACTCATCTTAGTTACCCTTGTAACAGAGCCCTTAGATGTCAAACCAAAGCAGTGACTGACACTGAGATTTGTGGCTGGGTAGGTAGAGAAGAGAAAAAGAGCAGAGTTGACCATGTTTCTCAGCTCACAAGTTCCTATGATGGCTTGGAAGCCCTGACCAGCATTTTCTTCTGAAGCAACACCCTCGTGGTATGTTCAGCCTTTTTCTAGACCTCTCCAAGACAGAGAAATACTTGTTGCTCCTGCATTGAGGTTGGGCAGATGGGCATTACTGGGGTACTAGTGGCCAAGTTGCCCTGATCCACCCATCTGAGACCAGGTATGTGTGTGGTGGTGCAAGCCACTGCTTTTTCAGGCTGGTGCTGCTGGATGAGAAAGCCCCAAAGTTCCATCATTGAAGGAGCAGCACAAGGGTGAGGACAAATACCTTCACAGGCAGCAAGAAAGTGGTACACAGCAGGTAGGGCAGTGGGCACCTGAGGGAAGAGCAAGGCCCGAGGAGTGAGGGGAAGCAGGCCAACCTCGACGATCTCCTCAGCACCTGAACGCCAAGGCTAGGGAGATCCTCGAGGTTGGCCTGCTTTCCCTCCTTTTCTTACAACTTCTGGAGAAGCGTGAGCCCTCTGTAGGGAGGCGGCCAAGCTGGCAGGCGAGTGGGCGAGGGTGTCATTGCATACATGGCTGCGGGGACCGAAGCTAGGAATAGACGCACTGAGGGCTAGGAGGGCCCCCACCGGGCGGAAGGATGCCGGATCGCGGATCGCTGCCCAGAGCTGTGCGAGTTCGGTGGGGCTCAGCCCCAACGGCGCTTTAGGCGGGTCCCCTAGGTTCTCGCCCTTGCGCGCGTAGCCAGGACAGTGTTTCTGCGCTTCCTGAGGCCAAAGCGGGTCCCCCCGTTTTTTCCTCTGGGGATGCCAAAAGCCACTGGAAAAGACAGGAGACTGTCGCCCCGTCGCATTCTCAGCAAGATGAGGCCGAGTAGGCAGCGCCACCTCTCCCGAGCGCCCGCGCGCCGCTGCACCAGCCGGGGAGGAACTGGAGGTGAAGTCGCAGGTGCGCTCCCCAGGGAATGTCCGGGCTCGCGGCCCACGCGGCACCGCCCGCGCCTTGCCCCGCTGCTCCTCCTCCCCCATTTCCAGGTGTCTCCTTTTCCGCTTGCCTCTTGAACGTCCCCCTTCCGCAGGGGTCCTGCGAACCCCATCCACTGCCATGGCTCATTCTAACACCACTTGGTGTCTTTTTGCATAACACTTAAAATAAAAATGGATCTGAATCTGATCCCGACTTCCAGCTTACAGGACATGTAGAGGACAGAGGCACAAGTGAAAGTCCACCCAAGGAAGGCAATCAGCAAAGCCAGGGTGTGGGGAGCTCTCTCCAGAGGGTAGGGGAGAAACCCAAAGAGTAAAAGAGACTTTAAAACCTGCCAACCAATCCCAACCTGTTGTCCTAATTTGAATCCTGATTCAAATCAACTGCTTTTAATGGAAACTTAAAACTTTAGTGGAAATTTGAACTTGACTTGATATTTGATATAAGAAATCATAGTTAATTTTTAAAGGCATGATAATGGCATTGTGCTTATTTTTAAAGGATACAGCCCTTATTTTTAGAAATTCAGACTGAAATATTTATATCTGGAATTAGCTTCAAAATAACGCAGGGAGAAGTGGGTAAGGGTTGGGATGGAACAAGGTTGGCTATGATTTGATCGTTGTTGAGGCTGGGTAATGAAAACATGGGAGTTCGTTCTAGAATTCTTTCTACTCTAGTAGATTTTTAAAATTCTCTATAATAAGGTTTTAAAAAGAAGGAGAAAAGAAAAAATGGATATATTCCAGCTGATTAGTCTCAATGTTTTCAGGACCACATACAAGTAGGGCCCTGAAAATATGTTAATTATGTGACTTAAGATCACCTGGGAGTCCTTTTCATTACTGGCTTGTGCGACTTGTGTGGCTCCTGTGCTCTCATGCTTAATTGGATTGGTCTTTAATCTGGGGCCAGGGAAGTGTTTGACCTGTGGCTGAGATTTCCACCTCTCTGCATTTCCCTTCCTGAACACTAACCAAAAGTGGCCCTGGGTTTCTAACCACCTGAAGATGACTTTCCATCTCCTCCAATGTCCTATGTCTAAAACTGTACAGCCTTATGCACTACCTCCTAACTTCCTCATTTCTATGAATAGCAGAGCATTTCCTCTGCCTCTGTCACAGACTAGAAGCCATCTAGCCATTTTGACTTCTCCCTCCCCTTTTCTCTGTCCCTCCACTTAGTCACCAAGTTTTATGGATTCCTTGTTCACTGTTTCTTGGGCTCATCTCTTCCTCTCCACTCTCATTGCTATTGTCTAATGCCAGATGTGGATTTTCTCTGTTACATTTACTTCCTCGCTGGTTTCCTGTCCTTAGAGTCCTCCTTCCAGCGATCCCACCTGCCACTGCCCATTGGAGAGCCCTTAGATCAAGGGCGTCATGTTATGATTAGGCTTTGCAAACTTCAAATTCCTTCTTTTACAACCTCAAAAATTTCATTCAAAGAAAGCAGGAATGATTATCAGGCAGCCAGCAACCCCACCCCTCAAATAGAGTCTAACGTGAAAAACATTATTTCTCAATTGGTAAGCAAACACATCCCTCACTGATTGTTGGTAGGTCAACAACGGCCCAGACTTGGACAGTTGACAAGCAGAACCCAGGGTCACAAGGATCCCATTCATGTGGGTCAACAGACAAATGAAAGAGCTCAAATGACAGAACAGTCCAGAGATTCCTGCTGATTTTTCTAGCGTGCTCTAAAATGGAGCGATACACCAGGTTCCTAAACCGTGGACACAAGAAGTGGCAAATGACTTTCAGATATGTGAATTCATTCATTCAGATGAAATTTACAAAGGCATACAATAATAAGTCATTTTTAGTTATACACTTAAAATCATCTTTATTAAGAAAAAAGTACATTAAATAAAATTAGGACCATACAGGAAAATTCAGTCTGTCCGGTCACCAGGGCCAAATATACAGTCTCAAAATGCTTGGAATGAAAACAATATTTCTCTGATGCCCCCAAACAGACATTTATTATTTTGTCAGCCTAGATTAGCACTCCCTTTTTGGAGTTGGGATTTTATCCTCCCCAGGCAAACCATAAGCATCTCTCGGGGCATGGGGATGTTTCCCTAGAATTTTCTAGTTGGCTTGGTGAGTAAGGGTCCTCTTTCCTCTCTGCAGGAAATTAAGGATGCAGACACTCAGGGCGTGTCTTGCACAGCCAGCCAGCCTGGGAAAGTGAAGCCAACTGGGAGAGAGATTTGAAGGACTCTGGTTCTAGGCATGCCCACTTCTCCAGGTACTTGAGCTTGGAAACCTTTTTGCTTAACTAGCTCTAGGCCAATGTTGCTTCACTCCAGCACGCACACACTTCTCCTTGAGCTATTTTGAATTACCAGAGGAGAATCTTTGACAAACATAGGCCGATGTTAGTGTGACTGGGCAACTACACAAAATCAAAATCAGGAAAGGAGAGCCACTTTGCTGGAGTCTCTCAGAAGGCTGGTGGGGTGGACTCTGGGGCTTTGAAATCTCTAAACAAGAGTGGTGACTCACCTCTCCTAGAAATTGCCCTGGTTATATCATAAAAGGGCTCAATTTTTACATGAGGTCTCAGTGGTCTTTTTACTTAATGAGACATCATTAGAAAAATCAACCTTTGACCAGAAAGAGGCAGTTCCCTCCTTCCTCACACAATTCACAATTTTCTGGAATTATTAATAAAAATTGTGTATCGCTAGGCAGAAGCTCTCCAATGCTAGATTCACGTACAATTACTCATACAATTTACCTCAAGTTTCTCCTCTGCTCCTGACCTCTCAGGACAGCCGTGGTACTCACAGGGTAAATTCCAAACACCTCACCCAGGCACTCAGGGCTTTAAGAATTGAGCCTGACCTTAGCCATCAACATCATTTCCCACTCCAGAATGAACACTTTGCCCTGGTCATGCCAGTCTCTGTATTTCCTTTACACGAGTCCTACTCACTCCTTTTCCACACTTGGTGTAAGCTGCCCTGAACTGTCCCTCCTGCCTGTGTTCTTTCTCTTCGTCTTTCTTTTTCTTCCTTTTAAAAAATTGAGTGCTCACTGTGTGCCAGATATGGCCCTGAGTGCTGAGTATAAAATGACTCATAGGCCAGGCACGGTGGCTCATGCCTGTAATCCCAGCACTTTGGGAGGCTGAGGCAGGCAGATCACCTGAGGTCAGGAGTTCGAGACCAGACTGACCAACATGGAGAAACCCCGTCTCTACTAAAAATACAAAATTAGCCATGTGTGATGGCCCATGCCTCTAATCCCAGCTACTTGGGAGGCTGAGGCAGGAGAATTACTTGAACCCGGGAGGCAGAGGTTGTGGTGAGCTGAGATCATGCCATTGCACTCCAGCCTGGGCAACAAGAGCAAAACTCCGTCTCAAAAAAAAAAAAAAAAAAAAAAAAATTCAAAGCACCTGGTTTTTGCCTTTGTTGAGGTCCTAACCCTCAGTACCTCACAGTGTGACTGTATTTGGAGACAGGGCCTTTAAAGAAGTGATTAAGGTGAAATCATATGAGTGGGCCCTAATCCACTATGACTGATGTCATAAGAAGAGGAGATGAAGCCACAGACGTGCACACATGTGAAGACACCCGGTGAAGATGGCCGTCTACAAGCCAAGGAGGGAGGCCTTCGAAAAAATCAACCCTGGGGACACCTTGATCTTGGACTTCTACCTTCCACAACTGTGAGGAATAAATTTCTGTTTAGACCACCCAGCCTGTGGCATTTTTTTATGGTAGCCTTAGTAAATGAATACAAGGGGCTTACAGTCTGGGGAGGGAGACAAATAAGAAAAGAAGCAAGAACAACACAGCCTTGTAAGCACAGTCATTCCCCCTTCTCCATGGGGAATATGTTCCAAGACTTCCAATGGATGCCCGAAACCTTGGATAGTTCCAAACCCTGTATATACTATGTTTTTTCTATCCGGTAACTGAGATGACTAAGTCACTAACTAAGTGACTAAGGGATAGGAATGTCTACAACGTGGAGATGCTGGATGAAAGGATGATTTATGTCCCAGGTAGGACAGAGTGAATGGCAGGAGATTTCAGAACTCAGAACAGCATGCAATTTAAAACTTACAAAGTCTTTATGTCTGTGATTTTCCATTTAGTACTTTCAGATGCAGTTGACCATGGGTAACTGACACTGCAGAAAGCAAAACCTTGGACAAGAGGGCACTACTCTACCATGATAGGAGAAGCACAGAACTCTCAATTGTGGGAGATGAGGAGTAGTGTTAGGACATTTCCCAGGGGGATGTTATTCTGGGTTGTAAAGGTCATGAGAAGTGCCTGTCCCTCCAAGGGTGCAAGGGTGATCAGAAGCAAGCTCTTAGGCACGGGTGGGCTTGCTGTGGATCTCATCATCCTGCTTCTACATGAGCCAAAGGCAAGCCAGTCTCAGGTGCATGGCTGGCCCCCCGAGATGGAGCTCATGGAGAGGGACCAGCCAAGTCAATCACATCTGCCTTGGTAGATGGAGCCAGCAGCAGGAAAAGAAGCTGAGAGCCGTGGAAGAAAGGCAGTGAGCAGCAGCCACGGGACCACAGATATGAGGCCACTCATAAAGCAGACCCAGGAGGCAGAGAAGAAGCTAAACAGTGAGCCTGGGACAAAGGAGCCCATGGAGAGAATCAAAGGTAGAGATGGAGGCCACAGGCATCATGGGGCCACTGGAGTGGAGAGAGCTTCAGAGGGTTCTGGCTGGGGTCGGTCCCCTGAGGCATGGCTCTGCAGCTGATATGCTTGCATGCATTGAGTGTGGAGAACTTGGTGTGGGTTCTTGGTGTGGAGAACTTCTATGGTTTTGGCAAATGCATAATGTCATGTACCCACCACCACAGAATCATACAGAATAGTTTCACTGCCTTTAAAAAATCCCAGGCTGGGCGCAGTGGCTCATGCTTGTGATCCCAGCACTTTGTGAGGCCAGGGCAGGAGGATCGCTTGAGCCCAGAAGTTCAAGATCAGCCTGGGCAACACAACGAGACCCTGTCTCTATAAAAAGGAAAAGAAAATTAGCCTGGCATGATCACACACACCTGTAGTCCCAGCTACTCTGGAGGCTCAGTGGGGAGGATTGCTTGAGCCCAGGAGTTTGAGGCTGCAGGGAGCTATGATTGTGCCACTGCATTCCAGCCTGGGTGACATAGTGATACCCTGTCTCTGTTAAAAAAAAAAAAAAAAAAATATATATATATATATATATAGAGAGAGAGAGAGAGAGATCCCCTGTACTCCACCTATTCAAGCCTTCCCCTCTTCCCCAGAACCTCTGGCAATCACTGATCTGCTTACTGTTTCTTTAGTTTTGCATCATTTCGAATGTCATATAAATGGAATCATACAGTTTGCAGGCTTCTCAACCTGGCTTCTTTCACTTTGCAGTGTGCAGTTCAGATTTGTCCATGTTTTTGTGTGGCTTGATAGCCCATTCTTTTTTACTGATGAATAATGCACGCAGGCATCCATTGTATGGATGCACCACAGTTTGTCTAGTCACCTATTGAAGGACACCTTTTTTTTTTTTTGAGAGGGAGTCTCACTCTATCCACCAGGCTGGACTGCAGTGGCGTGATCTTGGCTCACTGCAACCTCCACCTCCTCGGTTCAAGAAATTCTGTCTCAGCCTCCCAAGCATCTGGAATTACAGGCACGTGCCACCACGGCTGGCTAATTTTTGTATTTTTAGTAGAGACGGGGTTTCTCCATGTTGGTCAGGCTGGTCTCAAACTCCCAACCTCAAGTGATCCGCCCACCTCAGCCTCCCAAAGTGCTGGGAGCCACCGTGAGCCACTGTACCTGGCCCTATTGAAGGACATCTTGATTGCTTCCAGTTTGGGGCAATAAATTCTTTTTAAAATAAAATAGTTTGTAAAATTTGCAATACATAAAAAAAAATTAAGGATATCTTATTGGACTAAATCTACTTTTAAATCCCCAAGAATAGCAGGTCTTTATTTTTAAGTAAATCACTGAGATAAGCGAGGTTGCTTTGATCAGAGAGCTCCATGATTTTGGTTTTCTTTTAGTTTCAGTACCCATGACATTCCATTCAAAGGTTTCTGGAATCACTAAGTCTCTAAATATGAAAGGTCGAAAACCATTGAACTAAAGAAGATTCAGTGAGAAAACTGGATGAGAGAAGGAGGAAATTTACTGACAACAATTAAACTATAGGACCAAACTCTTAATAGAGGGAAATAAAAACTGATTCTTGAAGGAAGAAGAAATAACTTCATTTTAATTTTTTTAGACTTTTTTTTTTTTTTGAGACAAGGTCTTGCTTTGTTGCCCAGGCTGGAGTACAGTGCTGCGATCTCGGCCCATTGCAACCTCCGTCTCCCAGGCTCACTTGATCCTCCCACCTCAGCTTTCTGAGTAGGTGCCCACCACCACGCCTGGCTAAATTTTGTATTTTTTTGTAGTGTATTTTTATAGTGTATTTTTTGTAGTGATGGGGTTTCATCATGTTGCCCGCTGGTCTCAAACTCCTGGGCTCAAGCAATCTTCCCACTTTGGTCTCCCAAAGTGCTGAGATTACAGTCATGAGCCACTGTGCCTGGCCAAATGACTTATTTTCTTTTCTTGGAGCAAGCTGTTTGAGCACAGCAACCAGAGCCTTAGCTTTGGGCCAAGCTGTGCTATCCCAGGATTTGATGCTGGACCCTTGGGCCAATATGTCTCAGTTCACCCACTGTGCTCTCACCCCATGTTAGCCCACCTAGCCTCGTACTCAAGGACAGAGTGCTGATCTTCCAGCTTCTTCATGCATCCTTTCCACAAATACTGAACCTGCATGTTGATGGCTGCACTGTCTTAGGCTCTGGGAACAAAAGAGTGAACAAAAGTGGGCACAGGTTCTGTCCTTTGGGAGTTTACATGGAGTCCTGAGTCCTGCATCTTTTTTTTTTTTTTTTTTTTTTTTTTTGAGGTGGAGTCTTTCTCTGTCGCCCAGGCTGGAGTGCAGTGGTGCGATCTCAGCTCACTATAACCTCTGCCTCCCAAGTTCAAGCAGTTCTCCTGCCTCAGCCTCTCAGCCTCTGGAGCCGTTGGGACTACAGTGCACTACCATGCCCAACTAATTTTTGTAGTCTTAGTAGAGATGGAGTTTCGCCATGTTGGCCAGGCCGGTCCATAACTCCTGATCTCAGGTGATCTGCCCACCTCTGCCTCCCAAAGTACTGGGATTACAGGCCTGAGCCACCTCACCCAGCTAGTCTTGCATTCCTCATTCTAAAGATCTAGGTCCCAGCCCACCTTCTTTGTCACTTACGTGGCTATCCTCATACGCTGATTGGTGGCCTTGATGATGAAGGATGATGGTAGAGGAAAACATTTAATGACCCACGGACTCTGATAATACTCAAGAGCACAAATACAAAGAAATTAATCAAGGGAAGAGAGAAATGAAAATGCTACATTTCAGTTAGAGTCTAGTAAAAAGAAAAGCATAATGTTTTCCCATCCAAGATCACAGAACCCCTGAATTTTATCCTTGCATCTTAGTTTAAGAACTCCTGTTGGGCTGGGTGTGGTGGCTCACGCCTGTAATCCCAGCACTTTGGGAGGCCGAGGCGGGTGGATCATGAGGTCAGGAGATCAAGACCATCCTGGCTAACATGGTGAAACCCCGTCTCTACTAAAAAATCCAAAAATAAAAGTAGCCGGGCATGGTGGCAGGCACCTGTAATCCCAGCTATGGGAGGCTGAGGGGGGAGAATGGCGTGAACTCGGGAGGCGGAGCTTGCAGTGAGCCGAGATCGCGCCACTGCACTCCAGCCTGGGTGACAGCGAGACTCCGCCTCAAAAAACAAAACAAAACAAAACAAAACAAACAAACAAAAAAACCTCCTATTGTTAAAATCTGAAAAAGAGAGAAACAGAGCTGAAGCTAGTGGAAATAACTGAAGTAAGAGGAATAAGAGGTGTATGGTGGAAACCAGAAAAGAATTAGGCTGGGTGCGGTGGCTCATGCCTGTAATCCCAGCACTTTGGGAGGCCGAGGCAGGAGGATCACTTGAGCCCAGGAGTCTGAGTCCAGCCTGGGCAACATGACGAGACCCCATCTCATTAAAAAAAAAAAAAAAAAAAGAAAGAAAAACTAATAGTGTAGCGGTGGTAGGAAATGGGGTGGGTGCTGTGCTGCTACTGTTGGGATGGGAGAGTATGAGGAGTAAATAGAGAGGCCCTCGTGCCCAGCTGTATTCTCATACTGTCAGAATCATTTCCTTCTGTTCAGAATCACTCAAAGGTACTTAATACACTGTATGATTTCCAAACAGATACCTAGAATTTATGAAAATAGTTTGGATTTCCTGTTTTATGAAATAATCTCTCTCCTGTGGTGGGGGTGGGGGGGGGATCTTTCATATGTTCATGTGTTCCTTAGCATTCTTTTTGTTTGTTTGTTTTTTTGTGGAGACAGAGTCTGGCTGTATTGCCCAGGCTGGTTGCGAGCTCCTGGCCTCTAGCAGTCCTCCTGTCTCAGCCTCCCAAAGTGCTGGGATTACAGGTGTGAGCCACTGCACTTGACCCATATTCCTTAGAATTCTTTCAGGGTTTTGTCTGTCTTTGTTTTTACATTTAACTTTTCAATCTAAATGGAATTAATTTTGGTAAATTGTGTAAGGTGATGCTAAAATTTTTTTGATCCCTAACAGCCAGCCTATTTTCCCAGCTTCATGTAGTAGATAATTCTTCCTTTCTCCACTATCATCCATTACATTCTTATTTGTACCTGATCAGCTGTGAATGCTATTCTGTAGCATTTATCAGTCTAGCTATCATTACAAGTTATCCAGCTAGTTATTTTTGTATTAGGACCACATCTGTTTAATTCTTGAGCTCTTTAAATGTGTTTAATACTTCCTAAGACTTTTTCACATTATTCTTGAATGTTAATTTTAGCACTTTTCACATGCCTACTCATCTAGAACAGCAGTTCTTAAGCTTTACTGTGCTATGGTTCCCTTTATTAAAATCTTTGAACTCTTTCTCAGATAATGACTTTAAATGGATAAAATAAACCGGATTAAAAAGAAAGCCAATTTAATTTAAAAATAGCCATCAAAATATTTAAAACCTTATGATGCAGTAAATATGTACTTCTTTATTAATGCATTACTTACAAGTTCTAGCAGCAGGTGTCATCCCTACTACCACAGTCTCAAAGTAGCAATGATCATAGGTGATATTTCTAAATAACTGTAACAACCATAATGTAATATGAAAATATCTGTGATTTCTAATGGGAATAAAGTCCCAGGGACTGCTAATATGACCATGTTTTGTTACCTACATTCATAAGTAAAGAAAATGCTACATTTCAGTTAGAGTCTAGTAAAAAGACAAGTATAATGTTTTCCCATCCAAGATCACAGAACCCTTGACTTTTATCCATGCATCTTAGTTTAAGAACTCCTGTTGTAGATAAAATCTGAAAAAAAAGCGTCGCATTTTAGAAAAACTCACTGGGATATTTAATGGGAATTGTGTAAGTTTGATAAATCAATCTGGTATGAAAAATTCATTCTTCCTATATTTATTATTTCATTATTTATCTAAGAACATTAGTAAACCCAAGTTTTGTTGCTTTTCACATAGAAGTTTCTCATTCCTTTTGGTAGTATTCCTAGGATTTTTTTTTCTATTGTGAATGCAAAAATTTTCCATTTAATGAATTTTTAAAGTCCCCTAGTTATTTTGAATCAAAATTTGGACACCCTATTATTTCTTTATATATATTTCAGTACATATCTCTAAAAGATAAAGACTTTAAAAAACTGCTACCACATCTTTTAAAAAATAAATAATTTTTTAATATTAGAAAACGTCATCTGTGTTTAAATCTTCCCAATTGCCTCATCATATTTTTTAAAAATTAGTGCTTTGCTTAAGTTAGGATTCAAAGAAAGTCCATACCTTACTCTTCATATTGTTTTTACATCCTTAGTCTCTCCTTGGTTTGAGTCCAACACCTGGCTAGAGTTAACTTGTGATTTGGCTAAAACACATTGGCGTCACTTTCCAATAGGTGCTATTCAGCATCCTTGGGTACCAATTCCATGGCTTGGTGTCAATTCAGTTGGCTTCCTAGGTAATTGGACTCAAACGTGGAGAGACTTCTTTAGATGGCAAATGCTAAATAAGATGGCTAGAAATCTAAAACTTCTTATGTGTCCTACCTAGACAGGGAGGTTCCTGTCTGTACCCAAACAACACTCGGGTACCTGTTGTAGGATTTAGCTTTTGTAACCAAACTTTCTCAGAAATAGAATTTGAGAAAGAACCGGGGAATGGTTAGAGGCTGCCTTACTTTTATAGCCCTTATTTAAAAAAGGCATAGCATATAGACAGAGTAAGATCCAAGTAATTTTGGTTTAGATCTACCTGATGATCTCTATACTAAAAACATCGTTGGCCTGAATCACACTCAATAAAGGTGTAAGACATTATAATACCACTTGCCAACTCCTTAGTATTTTGGCCAAAGACTGATGGCCCTCATTAATGGCTATTGGCTTTGGAGCGTGAAAGCCCATTGGCTATTACCTGCATATGGGACAGGAATTTGTTATCTTGGTAATCAATGCCTGCTTCAAGGATAGGCCCTGACAGGATCCAGGGTCGGTTTGTCCCATAAAGTTCCCTTCTTGGAAAAAGAAGTCTTTAGATAATGTGATTCCAGATGAGAAAGGTTAGACCTTGATCTAAGTTCAAAAACTTTAACTACTGAAGAGGAATTGTGGGCTGTCTTCTCCTCCTCCCAAGCCTCTTCATTCTACACTTTACAAAAGGCTTAAAGAATGAGAAAATCCTACGTACTATGGTTCAATAATAGCAAGAGAGCTTGTCAATGTCACCATGGTCATAGAAAACCTCAGCCAGGAGACGCATAAAATTGGACAGGCGGTGGTTAGGAACAGAACCCTTCTAGATACCTGAAAAGGCCTCTTAAGGTGAAACATATGCCACTTTGCCAGGCACGTTGGCACTTGCCTGTAGTCCTAGCTACTCGGGAGGCTTGAGACTGTAGTGTGCTGTGCTCGTGCCTGTGAATAGCCACTGCACTCCAGCCTGGGCAATATGGTGAGACCTCGTTTCTAAAAAAAAAAAAAAAAAAAAATTAAGAGATATTTAAAAAACTATGCCACCTTAAAAGAATGCTTTGCTTGCATTTCCACAGACCTCGCTAGACTCTTCAACATTTCTAAAAAGGTTCAAGACATAAACATGAAAATCAGATGAGATGATTTACATAATACCCACATATCTGGTTCTGCAGGTTCTGCGGGTTAGGGATGGGGCTTCATTAATTTCAGTAAACTTGAGTCTTGGTTTAGAAATGAACTATAAACTCTGATCATGATCTATTCTCCTAGTATTCGTGTTGCAGTGTTTAAATATGTGACCTCCAGAGTCCCAAACGCTAACGCAAAGCCATTGTCCTGTCACGTGATCCACAGCTTACCCAGCAACAGGAGGAGCGACAAGCTTCCTTGCATCTATAGGCTATGTTCTCATAACTGCCTCTAGACCAGCCTGGGTTATGGTGAAAATCCAGAATAACGTCCTGTCTACCCATGGCCAAAACAGGGGACTGAAAGAGAAAAACCTGACCAGGACTGAAAGAATAAAAATCAGCTCAAAACTGAGAAAGAAAAAAAGCAGCCCTACCTTTAATCGGGCTGTAAGGATAGCGATAGATAATGCCAACTACAAAATAAACAGAAAACAGTGTTCCCCTCAACACTGTAACACGCCACAGTCCTATCTTTGAGTGATTACTGATTTGTACCAATGGCACCCCAGATGCGCTTTGCTATTTTCGTTTGTTACTGTGGATATATTGCTTAGCCCCATGGCAGCACCCAGTCCCTAGTTAATCCCTGCTTCTCCTGATCCTGTTCTCAGAAATAGCAAACTGTCCGAAATGGCCTCCTTCCCTTAAACCCTCCTCAGAATCCCTCAGTGGGAAGGCAAACCTGACAAAAGGCACTTCCCTCCTTCCTCTTGTCTTTCTCTTTTTTCTTTCTTTCTTTTTTTTTTTTTTTTTTTTGAGACGGAGTTTCCTCTGTCGCCCAGGCTGGAGTGCAGTGGCGCGATCTTGGCTCACTGCAAGCTCCGCCTCCCGGGTTCTCGCCATTCTCCTGCCTCAGTCTCCTGAGTAGCTGGGACCACAGGCGCCCGCCACAAAGCCCGGCTAATTTTTTGTGTATTTTTAGTAGAAACCGGGTTTCACCGTGTTAGCCAGGATGGTCTCGATCTCCTGACTTCGTGATCCGCCCGCCTCCGCCCCCCAAAGTGCTGGGATTACAGGCGTGAGCCACCGCGCCCGCCTCTTGTCTCTTGAGTGCCTTCTCCCTGTGTGATCAGGTCAACACATCCTAGAGTCCCTGCAGGGGTGATGGGCAGTGTCATCTGAGGGAGGGGCAAGCTGTCCACTGGGTGCACCATTAGCAGTTTGTGGGAGTTACCTGGGACCAAATACAACTTTTCTTTTTCTTTTTCTTTTTTTTTAAATTCTGCATGGTGCATATTTATTGTAAAAATTTCAAAAATATAGAAAGCTGAAAGTGATGGATACACACACCCAGGCGCTCTTGTTCTTAAAGAGTAGCCAACATAGGAAAGGTCCAGAAAGTTCTGCAAATACAACTTTTCATACTTGCATCTTCCGTTTTGTCTTTCCTGCAATGGTTTTCCCTCCCCACCCACTGACTGCTTCTTATACATTAACAGGCATCCCCAAGGATTTTTTTTTATACCCATATCTGTGATTCTTTGTACTTTTTCCTTTCTTGGAGTAAGAGGCTCTGTTTTGTCATGACTGAAGTTCCCCCTATTATTTACCTCAAAGTTTCCTCGGACTTTTTTTCCATCTCATCATGTGGCTGCAGCAATTGTTCTTTTGCATTTTTCTGGCTGCTGGTTCATTTCTCTACCTGTTTCCTGCATCCACGCCTTTCATGCCTTTCATTTAAACTTCCATACAGCCAACTCTATTTGCAGTATAAAACCTTTCTTTGGCTTCCTCCTTTCCAAAAGCACTTTTACTTTAAAACATTTAACGATATTTCTCACCATTCGGTGCCTGCATGAAAAGAGATCCTAATTTCCTTCCCTTGTCCTTCTACTTTATTTTTCATTTCCTTCTGCTCAAACACGGGGTTGCTAACATGCTGGGTCCAGCTGAGCCATCACCCAGCTTTTGAGACCTTCATTTCCACTGTCACCACAGAACCGCAGTGTCTTCCCTGGTACATTTCACAACTTTCAGTCTTTCTTGCTCATGCCCTTCAGGGCCGGGGAGTGGCACACGTACAATTACAGCAAAATTACCACTGTTTCTCAAGAGCTCCTCTTCCTCCAGCTAATTGTGGAAACTTCAGTCCCTACCCGCCCCATCAGGCTGTTTCCTGGTAGCAGAGGAGAGGCAGCTCATAAACTCTCCTTGGCAGCGCTGAAGACTAGCTGACCCTGCACATGCCACGCTGGCCCTGGCACCTTGGGCCAGCTGCTTGCCACCCCCCGAGGTCGTCCACAGTCAGGTGCCTGCACTGCAGCTGCTGTGATGCTTGAGGCACTGCCTGCAAACCTCATGGCTATAAGGACCATAGTGTCCCAGGTGGCCACCTGGGCTCAAAGCCTCCTACAGGCTGCCTCTCACCTCTGCCACAGCTATGCCCATCCTGGGCCCCTGGAGTCCTGGTGCGCTGGAAAGTGACAGGTGTGCCCACTGGATGGGGTCCTAATGTGAGGCTGCCCTTGTCCACTCTGGATTCTTTCCATATTCCCTCTAGAAAAGGTAACTGGAAGGATCAAAGTCATTACCTTCCCCACGTTGAGCTAGAGTTGAATATTCTTCCATTGGGGGTTGCCTGGCTGGATTCTGCTCTCTTCCACCCTGCCTTTTCTTCTCCACCCAAAACACACCTACCCCAACAGTGGTTTCCCACACTTTGTAAAACAACAGGATGGGTCTACAGGAGGGTCTCCTCTCTAGATGCTGCAGCCCATTCCCCTTTTTGACATGTACACTGGAGATTAGACCCTGTATTCTCATATAGTGATCTCAGGCTTTGGCTTCAGAAGTCAATTTTAGGTTAATTTCAGCCAACTCACTTTTTTGGGATTTTTTTTGGGGTGTGTGTGTGTGTGTGTGTGTTTCTTTTTGCTTTCTTCTTTTTATTTTATTTTATTTTATTTTTGAGAGAGCGTCTCACTTTGTCACCCAGACTGGAGTGCAGTGGCGCCATCTCGGCTCACTGCGACCTCTGCCTCCGGGGCTCAAGTGATTCTCCTACCTCAGCCTCCTGAGTAGCTGGGATTACAGGTGCACCACTACTGCCTGGCTAATTTTTGTATTTTTTTTAGTAGAGACAGGGTTTCACCATGTTGGCCAGGCTGGTCTTGAACTCCTGACCTCAAATGATTCACCGGTCTCAGCTTCCCAAAGTGGTGGAATTACAGGCATGAACTACCGCGCCCAGCCTTGTTTTTCTTTTTTTTTGAGACAAGGTCTGGCTCTGTCGCCCAGGCTGTAGTGCAGTGGTGCGATCTCCGCCCACTGCAACCTCTGCCTCCCAGGCTCAAGCCATCCTCCTACCTCAGCCTCTTGAGTAGCTGGGACTACAGGCACACACCACCTCGTCCAGCTAATGTTTGTACTTTTGTGGAGATGGGGTTTCACCATGTTGCCCAGGCTGGTCTTGAACTCATGAACTCATGCCTGCATGAACTCATGAACTTCTGCCTCCGCCTCCTATAGTGCTGGGATTACAGGCGTGAGCCACTGCACTCAGCCTCCAAATCACATTTCTGAAGATTTCTTTGAAATTCCCATCCAGTATCACTGTATATAGAAGAAATATATATACATAGTGTAAACTGTATATATATATTTGTATATTTATGTATATAAATATATGCATGTATATATATAAAAGGGAGAGGACGTGAATATTCTTACTTTTCACATGTCATAAATAGAATTTCCTTTCCACAACCTCAGAGCTTTACAGAGTGGATGGAAGCAGTAATTCTCCAGGAAGTTTCTGGTATGGTGGTATCAGCCACTCACTGCCTCAAACCCAGTGAAACCCTCTGTAACACAGACTAGGATATGCCACAATTGGCAGTGGGTACCCCTCTACCAAATGGACCCAAATTCCTATCTCGGGCGTGAGGTGAGGTCACTAGTTCACTGCCCAGTGGTCATTTGCACTTGCTCAGTTCATTGTGGAGTCAGTGGGCACAGACTAACTTTATCTTACGTGCCTTTTGGGAAATCCCAGAGAGGTTGAAAAATATGATTTTTAGTTAATGTCACAACAGTGGGGCTCATGTGTTGTGTTTTCATATTAGACTCCGCTTACCTCACTATTATGGATTTTACTGTACTTTCCTACTGTTTGGGTAAATATCTGCTGCCCTGCAGGTCCTCTACCCCAGGTCCTTCCAAGCCCCACCTCCAAATGACTTCCCACATTTCTGGCATCCCAGCAAGAGATGGGAGGGACAGTTTACAGGACCCTCCACCTCAGCAGGTGTCTTTTCTTAAAAGACACCTTAAAGTGGGTGCTCCTTATTAACTATTTCAGATTATGTCTGGTTCTATTCGGTGTGGCCCCTTTCCCAAATCACGGGTTGTGGGGAGAACCCCACAGCTGCCTCTGTGCACAGGAAGTGGGTTCTCTGTATCAAATCAGGGTTTTCCTCCCTCTAACTCTAGAATTTCACATTCCTAGGCCATTTACCTAGCACGCCTGCACCTGTGACTGAAGTATGATAATGTGAGTTGTTGTATGATTGTGTTTACTTCATTCTTTAGTTCATGGCCTGAGCCAAGCCACCATGCTTGGCTAATGTTTGTATTTTTAGTAGAGACGGGGTTTTGCAATGTTGGCCAGGCTGGTCTCGAACTCCTGGCCTCAAGCGATCCGCCTGTCTCGGCCTCCCAAAATACTGAGATTACAGGCGTGAGCCACCGTGCCCGGCTGATTTAGCTGTTTTTGAAGTTTAAAATGAGTATTCCATTTATTATCGTAACAACTTCTAAAGCCTAGCTCCTTCAGTTTTTAAGTTTATACGTCATTTGTTTTAAGTGTAGCAGGTTTTAGCAATCATTGTTAAGGGGTCTTTGATACCTGGCCCAATTTACAAATAGTTTAATTGCTGACAAGGAGTCAAATCAGGATGCAAGGGTTCCCTTTATTTAGAAGGGTGTGAAAGTTTAGGGGCAGTGGGTATGGAAAGTTGGAGTGAGAGAGCACTGGCTGAGCAGAGACTTAGCGACAGCCAGGAGGGTGGAGACTGCTGGGCAAGAGGCACTGCAGACAGGACTTCAACAAAATTATTGGCCTTTTGGGGAGGTCAGGCAGAGAAGTTCTGTTTCTCTGCCTCCCTGCAACATCGCCTCAATGCCTGGGGCAAGTCACTGGCCAGAACGCTACAGGGCCAGATCTGAAAGCACCTTCGGGTTTTATAAACAATCTAAGTGACAAAAATGAATGGGGGGATGAAAAGGAGTCCTTAGTTAATACAGCAAGAAACAATAGCTGATGAAAGAGAGAATTAATATTATTGAGCACTCCCTGTGACCTCATGAGGTTAGTATCATTCTTCTCATTTTATGGATGTAAAAATTGCACCGCAAAGCCGCACAAGTAGTAAGTAGAGGGGACTGAATTCATTCTGACAATACTTGCAGTATGTATGTCTTATTAACAACTATGAACATCTTGCCAAAAGTATTGGATCTGATTCAAAGCAGATCGTATCCCATGTTTTCACCTGTATCATATTCTCTCAGCCCTTAGTCCACACTGACTTTTTTCAAAACTGCCATACCAGGTTCATTACCTGAGTTTCTACGGGGCAAGAACGTGCAAGTCTGATTTTTGCGAATTTCTCACAAGAAACACAGCAGGAAGGGGTTGGTTCTGTGTTTGCCATTTTCCTTGTAATTGCCAAAGTGGAGGCAGAGATGTTGTACAATTTCAGCGAGAGGAGACCTCCAGGGGCTAGGCAGGGACCTCTAGCAGCTCATCAGCAGCAGTGCTGGTGGGATCCTACCTAATGCGGCCTCACAGGGAGTTAAGGAGAGAAGCACACTCTCTGGGCCCCCGGGCCAATGAGCAGACTCATCTGTACATTTTTATCTCTGGTTGGAAATGTACACTATGAACTTAGAGAGAACGTCCCATCTTTTCAAGTGTCCATGGGAAATTACCAAAATATATGATGCCCCTGGCCTCAAATTTCCAAATGGAGAATGGTATCGGCTTCATTCCTTGACAACAAATGAAATGAGACTAAGAATGAATAACAAAAGAATAAATTAAGACATCTCAGTTTCACGTAGCAAAAGTACATCCCTTATTGGTAACAGCCTAATTGGTAAAAGCAGATAATTGGAAACAACCTAAATGTTCGACAATAGATGCAGAATAGTATACATTAAAATACTGTTGGCCGGGCGCGGTGGCTCATGCCTGTAATCCCAGGACTTTGGGAGGCCGAGGCAGGTGGATCATCTGAGGTCAGGAGTTCGAGACCAGCCTGGCCAGCGTGGTGAAACCCTGTCTGTACTAAAAATACAGAAAATTAGTCGGGTGTGGTGGCATGTGCCTGTAATCTCAGCTACCCAGGAGGCTGAGTCAGGAGAATCGCTTGAACTGGGGAAGTGGAGGTTGCAGTGAGCTGAGATCACGCCATTGCACTCTAGCCTGGGCAACAAGAGTGAAACTCCATCTCAAAATAAATAAAATAAAATAAAATATAGTTACAGCATCCATCTTCTGCCTATATTGTTGGCTCTTCCGTTGAAAATTAAGCATTTAGAAGTTGGTATGCTCCCAAACGACCTAACTTCTAAAATGCAAAGGCACTGGCAAGCTTAGGATCTGATGACTATTGGATACCTTGCAAATTCCTCATCTGTGGCTAGTGGGAGACCTCTAGGCCTACTGGAGCAGAAGGTATCATGCAGCAGTTTGACAGAGATTTGTGGTTGGTTCTGGACCCCTTTGTCTGGGGTTGCTACGCAACAGTAAGAAAAGTGAGAGGAGTTTCCTTATTTTCTACAGCTCCCTATTTGTAACAGGTTTCTGTTGAGAGCAGCTCATGTCTTGGTGTTGATGTTTTCATCTGGAGTCCCTTCTGCTTTCCAAAAGTGAATTTTCTTAACAGAGTAAGCAAAATGAATCTCTACTGCTACATCTGGTGTGTTCCTAACTGGGGGAAAGATGTTTAAAGCAATGGATACCCCAATCTGGAGTGATCCATTTTCTTTAAAAACTAGCTTCTGGCCGGGCTGGTGGCTCACGCCTGTAATCCCAGCACCTTGGGAGGCCGAGGTGGGTGCATCACCTGAGGTCAGGGGTTCATGACCAGACTGGCCAACATAGTGAAACCTCGTCTCTACCAAAAATGTATGTCTTGGCCGCGCGCAGTGGCTTATGCCTCTAATCCCAGCACTTTAGGAGGCCAAGGCGGGCAGATCACAAGGTCAGGAGTTCAAGACCAGCCTGACCAACATGGT
The DNA here is from genome assembly GCF_009828535.3 of Hylobates moloch. Taxonomy (NCBI): domain Eukaryota; kingdom Metazoa; phylum Chordata; class Mammalia; order Primates; family Hylobatidae; genus Hylobates; species Hylobates moloch. The sequence goes on from NW_026652284.1 coordinate 75,233,467, forward strand.
GAAACCCCGTCTCTACTAAAAATACAAAAATTAGCCGGGCGTGGTGACACACACCTGTAATCCCTCCCAGCTAGTCAGGAGGCTGAGGCAGGAGAATCGCTTTAACCTGGGAGGCAGAGGTTGCAGTGAGCCGAGATCGCACCACTGCACTCCAGCCTGGGCGACAAGAGTGAAACTTCGTCTCAAACAAAGAAACAAACAAAAAAACTAAGTCTTATTAAAAACTCTATGAACATTTTGCAAAAGTACTGGATCTAATTCAAAGTAGATCATATCACCATGTTAAAATACAAAATTAGCTGGGCATGGTGGCACGCAACTATAATCCCAGCTACCCGGCAGGCTGAGGCAGAAGAATTGCTTGAACCCGGGAGGTGGAGATTGCAGCGCGCCAAGATCGCCCCACTGCATTCCATCCTGGGCGACAGAGTGAGACTCTGTCTCAAAAAAAAAAACCAAAAAAAAAACCCAAAAAACTGGCTTCTAGGCTGGGTGTGGTGGCTCACGCCTGTAATCCCAGCACTTTGGGAGGCCAAGGCAGGCAGATCACCTGAGGTCAGGAGTTTGAGACCAGACTGGCCAACATGTTGAAACCCCATCTCTACTACAAATAAAAGATTAGCTGGGTGTGGTGGCAGGTGCCTGTAGTCCCAGCTAATCTGGAGGCTAAGGTGGGAAAATTGCTTGATCCCAGGATGTTGAGGCTGCAGTGAGCTGTGATTGCCCCACTGCACTCTAGCCTGGGTGACAGAGCAAGATCCCGTCTCAAAAAACAAAACAAAACAAAAAAAAAGCTGGCTTCTCTTTCAGAGTATATTCTTTCTTCTGGGCAACCACCAGAGACCACCAATTCTCTCAGGCTTCCAGCTGGAAAAGAAAAGAAAAGAAAAAAAGAAAAGAAAAGAAATGGCCACTCTCATCTGTGCCTTCCTCCATATTCTCTGCCTGCACCCACTTCTGTCATCTGGCCAAAACTGCTGATAGTTCATGTAAGAGGTTGAGTGTAAAGAGTTCTTATACCAGGCATGGTATAATCCCAGCTACTAAAGAGGCTGAGGCAGGAGAGTCCTTTGAGCCCAGGAGTTTAAGATCAACCTGGGCAACATAGCAAGAGCCTATCTCAAAAATTAAAAAAAAAAAAAGAAAGAAAAAGAATAAACAAAGGATTCCTAGTGTTTCCCCTGTCCCTAGCAGAGAGGAGAGCTCCCCTAGCAGTGGCTTCTGGAGACCAGATTCTTCTTGGATGTTCTACTTTTTCTTTCTCCTCACTCCCAGTTATGGAGCTTCAGCCTTCATCTTACCAGGGCTTGGTGGGGGCACGAAGCCATCTTGAAGTTCAGCTCTCCTCATTCCTAACTACCCCACTACTGTTGTCTCATCACTAAATTGTTTCCTTTAATATGGCGTCTGCAAGTGCCTATAAAATAATCCTTCATTAGTGGAAGTTTAGCTTCTAAATGTTTTCTCTGATGCCTTTTCATTGCCCCAGGCTTTGGGAGAACATGCGCAGATGTGTCTAGGCTCTTTAGTGTTGGTCTGGGCTACAGATAATGATGCTTAAATCATACTTGAGGCTTGGAGTGAGTTGAACATGGATTAGCCTATCTCATCTAGAAATTGATTTAAACCAAGTGGGGACTCAGTCCAGGGCTCTCCCTACCTTTCTCCCCTCTTAATCAATTCCTGCCTTAGTTTATGTTGTGTAAGGAATAAACGAGCAATCACAAACGTTCCTGAAACGAGGATGCCCAGGAGAATTAGGTTTTAAAAATTATTTCCTCCTCAGGACGCGGTCTGCATGCAAAATAAATAAATAAATAAATAGAACAACAGTACATAGAAGACAAAGTGAATAATTTAACTTGAAAGCAGGTTCTGCTCCACAAAAACTGGTGGAGGTATGGCTGGATTTTTTTCTTCTTAAAGAGGAGGAAAAAATTATTGATAATGAAAAGGAAATGATCTGAAATGTTTGGTCTAGAGGGCCACTCCATGTCAGAGGCAAAGTTGCCTCTGCTTCCTGGATATATTATGCCTTTGAATATACTGCGTTACTGATTTACTGTAGGTCTTAGTTTCACTTTCTATGTTTGTTTATGTTAAACCAATTTATCCTGTATGCCAGAGCTAGCTTAGTTTTGGATTGGACATCTTTAGAAGTTATATTAGTTCAGAAGGGGTTGGGAAGTATTGGCTAAATGACGCAGCTTCCAGTATGATTTATACCCAGAAACCTTTGCATGAAGATTCTGACTCAAAATATCCATTGTGTCCATAAACTAATACATTGTTTTCTATTTTTGTAGACATTTCCTGTTTAACTTTTACATACTCTGTAAAGTAGGTGTGCCTATTACTTTGTTTGTTCTTTCAGTTGGACAAACCAAAGCTCAGCAAAACCAAGTTATTTTGCTCTCTTCCCTCCCGACCCACCTCGCCCCAAGGTCACCGTAAAAAGCGGGAATAGAATCAGTGTTGGCTGCCTCCCAGCTTAATGTTCCATTTCTTGGGTTAAGCCAATCTCAGAGCACTTTTAATTTACCTATTTGTTTATGCAATCTGAGTTAGGTAAATATGCTTGAGTCAGATTAAAACCAGGTGTTTAATGTGCTTATTTTCAGAATGATTTTATTTATAGTAATTGCCTGCAATACATTGTGTTCTTAACAGGGCAAAGAAGGCTTTATTTAAACACCCCTATCTGGTGACTTGGTCCATTTTCTTTGCATCTGATGATAACATCTGGCAGCACCCTCAGTTCCCAAGTGAGTCACATAATGCACAATGTTGCCCTTGTCTGGTTTGCTCTTAGCTGGGACCATCTAATGGGATTTAGGCTAAGGAATTTCTGCAAGCATAATAGTAGAATCTTAGATTTGGAAGGAACTTTATCGGTTACTTGGTTGCAATTCTCACCCAATGCAATCACCTCTTCCACAACATACCTGACAGTGGTGGGTACTCCTTGTCTCCCAACTTCCAGAGACAGGGCGCTCACAGCTGGGCAGGGCAGTTCATTCCATTATTGAACACTGAATTGCTGGAAGGCTCTTCCTCATGCTGTCATGATGAACTGTCTCTGTAACTTCCACCCCTTGGCCCTAATTTGGTCATCATATGACAAATTATATTACAGTCATATAATTCAAGTGCACCCTAACATTGAAATTCTGCTTTCATGTGATGGGCACATGCCTAGTTTTCATATCATCCCCTCAGAAGATGACTCTTCCTGGGTAAACATTTCTTGTTGTCTTAATTGTTCATTCCCCTTTTGTGGCTTCTGTAATCAAGATTCTTCAATTTAACAGAGGCAGAAAACCTAACTCAAAATGACTCAAGTAAAGAAAAAAAAAATTGGCTTCTGTAACTGAAAAGTCCAGAGGAAGAGGCAGCTTCTGACCCAGCTGGATCTAGGCTCAGCCAGTGCCATCAGGGCCTGGTGTCACCTGCCATCTATGTCATTCACAGTTCCATCAAGAGAGAGCAGCCACGTGATCATTTGAACATTAGGAAAAGTGTAATCTAAAAAAGTATTTTACTTTTTTCTTTTTGAAATGGAGTCTCACTCTTATTGCCCAGGCTGGACTGCAATGGCACGATCTCGGCTCACTGCAACCTCCACCTCCCGGGTTCAAGTGATTCTCCTGCTTCAGCTTCCCGAGTCGTTGGGATTACAGTGCTCACCACCAAATCAGCTAATTTTGTATTTGTACTAGAGTTGGGGTTTCACCATGTTGGCCAGGCTGGTCTCGAACTCCTGACCTCAGGTGATCCACCTGCCTTGGCCCCCCAAAGTGCTGAAATTACAGGCAGGAGCCACCACACCCAGCCAATCTAAAGAATTATTAACTATTAACAGGGGGCTGGGATAACAATGGATTGGCTAGCAAGAAATAAAGAGAATTTGAAAGAATGCAGGAATAGCAGATTTAAGGAGTACTACTTCTCCTAGGGCTGAGATAGAGCACCTAAGGAAGAATCTGCTACTCCTGGCCCCCCACTCCTGACCCCCTGGGTTGAGACCCAGAACTTGTCAAAGAGCACATGGCTGTGTCTCATTGATTGACAGAGAAGTTGCTGTCATGTAGTGTCAGTGGAACTTGCTAGAAATCTATTCCCTGGAGCTTGCTGGAAATTCGTCTTCTAGGTTGCTCAGGAAAGCAATTCATGGGAAAGTATTTCACTGAAGGTACCTGAGGGAGGCGTCCTGGTAAGCTGCTGGTACTGAAGGAGCCAGGTGCCAGAGGAGCTGTCAGTGTTGCAAGAGCTGGACACTGGAGAAGCAGCCCATGCTCCCAGTGAACACGCTGGAACCAGGAAGCAAACCATATGTCTTCTGCAGTGTCTCTTCAGCACCCTCTACTGAATAAGTTTAATAACATGACAAATAGTAAAAGAGAACTACTTCAGGGCCCAGCTAGATTTTTGCTCAACAAACAATGGAGGGTAAATATGGAGCTGAGAGGCAATAAACTGACCGCCACACACCACATTTGCATTCCTTTTTTCCTCTACAGGTTCTACAGTCATGTACCTTATGATGACAAGATGGTGGGTGGCAACTCCAGGCTTTTAGCCCTTCATTTCAGTGACCCCAATGCAAAGAGGGCACTTTTGTCCCCCAGCATTAGGCCAGATTAAGTTTGACTCTGTTTTGCCAAGCTTGTGTCACATGTTTGTTGCTGAGCCAATCACAGTGTTCAGGTGGTTTTGTGGCTCTGATTGGTCAGCCCTTAGGTGGGAGTGAGTCAACCTTACCCCTATCAAATGTACAGAGGAAATTCCAAGGAAAATCAAACTGTTGATACCAGAAAAGGGAGAAATGGCTGATAGGCAGGCAACAATCTACTGTACCGGTGGTTGTTAGGAACAGAGCATGGGGCCAGATACAGCTTCATCAACCAGTGACTGTTTTCTCACCTGTAAAGTGGAAATAATAATAATGCCTGTTTGAGTTGGAATGGATAAATAAATGCCACACATTTTGTTAACCAAATTTAGAAACAATTGAGAAATTGACTCAAAAATCAGTAGGATGGCGAATAAAATGTCAGCTTTATTACTGAGAAAAGTTCATATTGAATAACATTCAGGGGCTGACCCTGTATCATGGTCTCTGGTAGTGTTAAACAGCCCACAGGACCCTGTTCCCCGACCTCCTGCCCCTCTTGCCATGTAGATTGGCTGCCATAAAACATATGGCATAGATATCCAGCGACTTTCTTTGGAGATAGGCAAATCTCAAAGAGAAGGATAGGAGTGAGCCAGTCCGGGCATGCATGGTTCTTTTGTCTGAACTCCCAATAAAATAAGCTATTCTTTCTTTCTTGGAGAAGAAGTTGGAGTAGGGCAAGAGGACAGGATTGCGATTCTAGCAGAGTTCTCTCCACAATCCCTAGCTTTTTGTTCTCTTAATTGATTGGGCTTACCATTAAGACTGTGATCAACCAGGGCTTTAACTACCCACTTGGGGGAGATCAGGTGTTTATCAGAGCCTGCTTCTTCCTTTATAAGGCTGCTCCATCAGTTCCAACCACTGCTTCTTTGGGTTTTCTCTTGGCCACTTACATTATTTTATTTTTATTTTTATTTTTATTTTTTAATGTGATAGAGACAAGGTCTCACTATGTTGCCCAGGCTGGTCTCAAACTCCTGACCTCAAGCAATCCTCCTGCCTCCACCTCCCAAAGTACTGGGATTAAGCTGTGAGCCACTGCACCTGTATTTTAAATTCTAATTCATTACCAGTATTTAAAGGGTGGGTGATATAGCACATAAAAATTCACATTTCCTAGCTCTTTTGGGAAAAAAGAGGTCAAACAACTTGGGATCCTCATTCTTCTGTGGAAATAATCAGTTGGAACTGAGTATTGGCTGCTGGTTTCAAATAGAGCATGGCCTCTCCTGTCTTCTGCAATCCCCACTACTCTCAGTTCTTATATTTAGTCACCTCGCTCATACACCTACTTGCCTGGCCCCTGTACGCATTTACATTTGTAACTCCCTATGCTAGGTCCCTATGGTTGGTGCCTTCCCTACCATTCTGGATGGCTTGGTTCAACCAGGTGGACATCCTTCCGTACTCTTTTAGGTACGTCTGGTCGATGCTTACCAAGTAGAGCCTACAAGGGCCCAGGCAAAGGCTGGCCTATTTCTATGACTTAAAAGAATAAAATGAAAGTAGGCATCTTACAATTGCTCTTAAACACAAAGGTACTGACTTTCCTTTTGTCCTGGACTGTCTTTCTCAGCCTCATCTAAGGATATTTATGTAGTGAACAGCCTTGGAAGATATAGTGTCCCCTCTGGAGCAAAGGCCATTATAACCGCCCATTCTAAAAGAGTCATGCTTCCTAATCTTCGGCTTCCTCATCCCATTGTAACACACTCCATTGTGTGTGCAGTTGCCATTGGGCTCTCTTCACCCTTTCCTCTATGTTTCTTTTGTTATGTGACTGCAGCCCCCTCACAGCAAGGTAGATTGTTCCACGCTGGGCACCTGACCCTCGAGCAGCACTACATTGGCTAGTCAGCACTGATCATGTGGCCTGGCTGGGAAAGATGAGCTGCGGCAGCCAGAGTTTCTCTCTGAGCGAATAAAGTTGTTAGTGACAGGATCAGGAAACAAAAGGATGCCCAGAAAGAGAGAAGATTAGAATTGGGGCCATGGAGGGTAAGAGCAAGTCAAATTTTTGAGTGTAACAGAAGCATGCAGAGAAGCAATGATGCTATGAGAAACACACACACACACACACAGAGAGAGAGAGGGAGAGAGAGAGAGATCACGTAGCCCAAGAGAAAGGAAAAGTAGCCTCAGTTCCAGATGGCTTCCTAGCTTCTGTTCACAAAGATCTTTATCATAAATGGCCTTTTTCTAAGGAATAAATGAGTCTTTGTTTCCGTCAACAAAGGGAGCCTGACCAAGACAGCTGGCCATGCCTCTAAGCAGATGTCTAGCTGAGGTATAGCACACTGTTGCTCTATCACAAAATACTCCTCTTCTAAAAAGTGACCCTGAATTTAGGGGCATTTTTTTTTTTTGAGACAGGGTCTCACACTGTTGCCCAGGCTGGAGTGCAGTGGTACAATCATGGCTCACTGCAGCCTCAACCTTCTGGATTCCAGCGATCCTCCCATCTCAGCATCCCAAGTAGCTGGGATTACAGGTGTGTGCCACCACACCCAGCTAATTTTTGTTTTGTTTTGTTTTGTTTTTGAGATGGAGTCTGGCTGTATTGCCCAGGCTGGAATGCAGTGGCATGATCTTGGCTCACTGCAACCTCCGCCTCCTGGGTTCAAGCAGTTCTCCTGCCTCGGCCTTCTGCGTACCTGGGATTACAGACATGCACCACCACGTTCAGCTAATTTTTTGTATTTTTACTAGAAATGGGGTTTCACCATGTTGGCCAGGCTGGTCTCGAACTCCTGATTGCATGATCCGCCTGCCTTGGCCCCCCAAATTGCTGGGATTACAGGCGTGAGCCACCACACCTGGCCAATTTTTGTATTTTTTGTAGAGATGGAGTTTTGCCATGTTGCCCAGGCTGGTCTTGAACTGCTGCGCTCAAGTGATCTTCCTGCCTTGATCTCCTGAAGTGCGGGGATTACAGGCATGAGCCACCTTGCCTGGCCTAGGGGCAACCATCTTAATCATAGGAACCAGAAAGTTGTCTTTAAAAATATGTGTGTGGACCGGGCGCGGTGGCTCACGCCTGTAATCCCAGCACTTTGGGAGGCCGAGGTGGGCGGATCATGAGGTCAGGAGATCAAGACTATCCTGGCTAACACAGTGAAACCCCATCTCTACTAAAAATACAAAAAATTAGCCGGGCATGGTGGCAGGCACCTGTAGTCCCAGCTACCCGGGAGGCTGAGGCAGGAGAATGGTGTGAACATGGGATGCGGAGCTTGCAGTGAGCCGAGATCATGCCACTGCACTCCAGCCTGGGCGACAGAGCGAGACTCCGTCTCAAAAAAAAAAAAAAAAAAAAAAGTGTATGGAACAGATAGGGGCCTCAGAAATAATACCGCACATCTACAACCATCTGATCTTTGACAAACCTGACAAAAACAAGAAATGGGGAAAGGATTCCTATTTAATAAATGGTGTTGGGAAAACTGGCTAGCCATATGCAGAAAACTGAAACTGGGCCCCTTCCTTACACCTTATAGAAAAATTAACTCAAGATGGATTAAAGACTGAAACGTAAGAACTAAAAACCATAAAAACCCTGGAAGAAAAACCTCGGCAATACCATTCGGGACATAGGCATGGGCAAAGACTTCATGTCTAAAACACCAAAAGCAATGGCAACAAAAGCCCAAATTGACAAATGGGATCTAATTAAACTAAAGAGCTTCTGCACAGCAAAAGAAACTATCATCAGAGTGAACAGGCAACCTACAGAATGGGAGAAAATTTTTGCAATCTATCCATCTGACAAAGGGCTAATATCCAGAATCTACAAGGAGCTTAAACAAATTTACAAGAAAAAAAACAAACAACCCCATCAAAAAGTGGACAAAGGATATGAACAGACACTTCTCAAAAAAAGACATTTATGTGGCCAACAAACATGAAAAAAGTTCATCAACACTGGTCATTAGAGAAATGCAAATCAAAACCACAATGAGATACCATCTTACGCCAGTTAAAATGGCCATCATTAAAAAGTCAGGAAACAACAGATGCTGGAGAGGAAGTGGAGAAGTAGGAACACTTTTACACTGTTGGTGGGAGTATAAATTAGTTCAAACATTGTGGAAGACAGTGTGGTGATTCCTCAAGGATCTAGAACTAGAAATACCATTTGACCCAGCAACCCATTACTGGGTATATACCCAAAGGATAATAAATCATTCTACTATAAAGACACATGCATGCATATGTTTTTTGCAGCACCGTTCACAATAGCAAAGACTTGGAACCAACCCAAATGCCCACCAATGATAGACTGTATAAAGCAAATGTGGCTGCACCATGGAATACTATACAGCCATAAAAAGGATGAGTTGATGTCCTTTGCAGGGACATGGATGAAGCTGGAAACCATAATTCTCAGCAAACTAACACAAGAACAGAAAACCAAACAACGCATGTTTTCACTAATAAGTGGGAGTTGAACAATGAGAACACATGGACACAGGGAGGGGAACATCACACACGGGGGCCTGTCAGGGGGTAGGAGGACAGGGAAGGGATAGCATTAGGAGAAATACCTAATGTAGATGATGGGTTGATGGGGCAGCAAACCACTATGGCATGTGTATACCTATGTAACAAACCTGCATGTTCTGCACTTGTATCCTAGAACTTAAAGTATAATAAAAAAAAAGTGTTACTCTGAAAAGGTGAATTTTATCTTATGATAATTGTATCTGAATAAAGCTATTATTAAAAAGTGTTTTTTAAAAATGTTAATGTAAGTACAGATTATTGAGTTTTTAAAGGTACCAAGGAAGTCATCAAGGACATATGTAAGGCACAGAATGAGTCTGCCTTTCAGGAGCTAGATGAGCGTGGGAGGGTATAACTGAATGACCTGGAGTCATTTGGATTTGGGACCTAGGAGCTTCGATAGTACCAGAAGTAGATGGAGAAAGATGCCCTCCTAGTATTCAACCGTCTGGGCCACATGAGTTTGGTTAGGCTGTGTTGGCAAGTCCTCTCACCCAAATGATCTTGGAAACATCGGCTGGCACTTCACACCCATTAGGATGGCTACCATAGAAAAACAACAACAACAAAAAACCAGAACATAACCAGTGTTGGTGTGGATATGGGGCAATTGGAATCCTTATACTTTGCTGGTGGGACGTAAAATGGTACAGCTGCTATGGAAAGCAGTATGGAAATTACTCAAAAAATTAAACATAGAATTACAATTTTATCTAGTAATTCCACTTCTGGGTATGTACAAAAAATAATTAAAAGCAGGGACTCAAATATTTTACACCTATGTTCATAGCAGCACTATTTGGAATGTTTTGGAAACAACCCAAATATCTATTGATTAATAATTAGCTAAATAAAATGTGGTGCATATGTACTATGAGATATTTCCTAGCCTTAAAAAGAAATGGAATTCTGATACATGCCATATTATGCATGAGCCTCGAAGACATTGTACTAAGTAAAATAAGCCAGATACAAAAGGACAAATATGGTATGATTCCACCTATATGAGGTATGAAGAATAGTCAAATACCTAGAGACAAAAAGTAGAACAGTGCTTACTAGGGCCTGGGGGAAGGGACAAATTGGGAGTTATTGTTTAATGGGTAGAAAGTTTCTGCTTGGGATGATGAAAAAGTTCTGGAGATGAATAGTGGTGATGATTGCACACAATGCGAATGTATTTAAGACCACTGAACTGTACATTTAACAACCAGTGTTGGCATGGATATGGGGAAATTGAAACCTATGTGCTTTGCTGGTGGGATGAAAAGTGGTACAGCTGCTATGGAAAACAGTATGGCAGTTCCTCAAAAAATTAAATGTAGAATTACAATTTTATCTAGTAATTCCACTTCTGAGTATGTACACAAAAGAATTGAAAGCAGGGATTCCAATATTGATTAGTTAAATGGTTAAAATGGTAAATTTTATGTTAAGTATATTTTACCACAATAAAAATAGATAAATAGAGTGGATGTAGCAACATTTTAATCATTGAACTGAAGTGGAGTACAGGTATTCATTGTACTATTCTTTTCATTTTTCTCAATATGTGAAAAATTTTGTGATGTTTCGGTGGATTTAGGTATAGAAACAATTTACAGTTTATCCCATTTGCAGGTTTTTTCCCAGCTCCAAGCTCTTTTAGGATAACAAATGCCTCAGACTAAATCCCCCCCCAAAGCTTCTCAGCTCACTTGTTAAAAATGTTCTTCCAAAAACTTTAATATTAATTAGTTGGGCAATAGAAATCAAAGTCTATTTGTCCAACATAATGTACAGGCATGTCCTTTTATAACCTTTTTAGAATTCACAAAGCAAAATAAACGATTAACAAATTTAAAACATTTGATGGATTTGTGCTGCCAATAGAAAAATATCCGAGACGTCTCTAAGGTCTGTATGGTCTTCACGGCCTGAGTCAAACTTCTTTCTTAGCTTCATCTAACTTCTTCCCATGCAGGCTGTTTATCCATTGGAAGAGCATCTGGAAATCTTTGTACTCTTCAGAGAATGCCTTACAATTCCATGATAAGATGTATAAATGGTTGGATTTGCAGAAAATGTAATCATAGATAGAGATATAGTGTTAGACAGATAGACAGATAGATAGATACCTTCATGATGAACCCATATATCTATCCATTTGTCTTCTCATGACCCCATATCACTTTGACCTCTTCTTATATCATCACATCTTCCTTCTCTGACTCTGGACTTCCTACTTCTCTCTTATAAGGATCTTTGTGATTACTTTGGGTCACCTAGACCAGCCCCTGCCCGCTTTGCTGATAAGGAAACTGAAATTCAGATTGGTAAGGTGAAGATGACTTATCCAAGATCATGCAGTTGAGTCTGTTTCTGCCTCTCTGTATGGAATACTTTGCTACACTTCCAAAAAAATTGTGAAGTTGTGTACCAGTATGTTCTTATAAGTATTCTTCTCCTCTTTATCATCTTTGAATTACCTTAATTCGATCCCCTGGATTGTGGTAAAAAGCATTCTTATTAATTTAGGAGGAATATTCTAATGACCCATTATGTGTTATCTGTGGACCTGTGGCAGTTTCTCCAATAATGGTGCTCTTAGTCCTATAATAGCCAATGATGGTGACTGTCTGTCCTTAGGAGCAGTGGCATATGCCTGAGAGATGGTTGGAGGAGCAAAAACTTTAGTTTGGAGTCATAGAACAGAATGAATGTATTTAATTCTACAGCTGTGATCTCATTAGCATCTCGCCTAACCAACAAACTGCACCAGGTAGAACATGCTTCAGCTTTTTACCCAGCAACTGTCAAGATGCCTTTGTGGAGCTCTTTTATCTACAGGCACAGTTTCATTGCTCTGTAAGGTATGGTTCATGGGTGCCACTTACTTAAGAAGCCAGACGGGCTAGCAAAGCCATTTCAAATATCAGTGATGTACAGTATTGGACACATTCCAGTAAAAATAAGTTAGCTAACATACATTGAGTGCTTCTATGTTCCAGGCACTATTCTAAGTGCTTTCTATAATCTTCAAAACAACCCAATAAGGCAGATACTATTCTTATCCTGATTGTGGAGGTGTAGCAACAAAGATAAAGAGAAGTTAAGCTACTGATTCAAAAACAACAGCCAGTAAGTAGCAAAGCTGGGATTTGAATCCAGAAAATCAGGGCCCACAGTTTGTGCTTTTAAATTTTTATGTTCTTCTGCCTCCTTTGTAACTGTTAAATTGATATAATGGGTAATTCTACATTAGAACCATGTTGTTATCCAATCTCCTGAAGGAAAATTTGCCTCCCCTCTTTATTTTGCTCCATCAAGGTGTTATTGGATAATATCCTTTCTGGATCCCACAATTCAGAGTCAGCTCCAAGACTTCTGTTGCTATGGAAAATTTCTGGCTGAATGCAGTCTTTCCTATGCTGATTGGTAAATCACTTGTAACTTCTCCAAGCAATGCATTGCTAGAAAGGGATTATCATCCCAACTCTCTGATCCCCCTCTTTGGAGGTGAAGCCTTGTGGGCTGGCCTGGCTTGATTGACCCTAAAGGCCTGGGCAGGAAGCCAGAGGTTCTTACCTACACTTATGACAGGGTAGCCAAGACACCCAGAGCAGCCAGGGGGTAGCCAGCGAACTCAAGACTTTTATTCTAACAAGTAGCATTGAGACAGGTTGGGAGAGATGAAGCAGGGAGGAATGAGATTAGAAGGCCAGTGAAGACAGGAGCAAGAAGAGGCAAGCCAAAAGGAGTCATTGGAAGACATTCCAGGCAATTCTGAGCAACTCTATGCAAGATCAGAGACAGGAAGCTGTTGTCAGACGCACAGACAGGCTGGAATACACTTCACAAACATCACAGAAAATATAAAACTCTATTCAAATCCTTACTGACATATGTATCCTTTAAATACACATGTAATCTCAGTATGATCAATTCTGTGCACTCTTTTTACTTGGTGTTTATAAACTGGTTCCAAGAAGCCCCATACTGCACATTCCTGGATTATAGTTTGATGACATTCTTTCCTCTTGCTGTTTAGCCATTTGCTTGTTCTTGAGATGGTTCCAGCATCTTGCTCGTGTAGGTAGTGCCTTGGTAAGGTGTTGTGGAAATGTGCCTGCCAAAGCAGCATTCCTCCAGGCACACGCACACCTGCCTGCTCATCGTGGGCACCAGTATCTTGACCACAATAGTCATCTGGGATCCACCATGGCCAGCCGTCCACCTCTAACAATAACCAAAGGGGTCCTGGAACTCAGGACCTTATAAAAACCTCAGAGGATTAATTGAGAAAGACCAAGCTCAGACTATAAAAGAATAAAAACATATTATTTACCATTATCATACAAGTGTCCATATATTACATGAGTTTTAAAATACTGTTTAGCGGGCTCCTATGTTCACTTTATATCTTCCAGCTATGGATAAGCCTTTTGTCCCTGCTTCCAGTATGATTCTTCTGCTCTTGCATCCTGATTCTGCTGGTTTCACTCCTCTGCTTAAAACCTCCCATTGATTCCTACTGCTCTTAGAAAGAAACTCATGCTTCCAACTACGGTGGACAGAGTAATGGCCCCTCAAAGATGTCCACCTCCTAATCCTTGGAACCTAATTATGCTATTTTACATGGCCAAAGGGGCTTTGCAGATGTGCTTAAGTTAAAGATTAAGTGTGCAAAGGCCTCTGCTTTTGTATATAATTGTAATGGATTGAATAGTGGCCCCCAGAAAGATATGTTCAAGTCTGAACCCCCAGAACCTGTGGATTTGCCCTTATTTCAAAAACCATTATTTGCAGATACAATGACATGAAAGGTCTCAAGATGAGATTATCATGGGTTTAGGGTGGGCCCTAATCTCGTGACAGGTGTCCTTATAAGAGAAAGGCAGAGGAGATTTAAGACGCAGAGACACACGGGGGAGACTGGAGCTCCACTGACACAAGCCAGTGACCTCCTACAGTCACCAGAAGCTGGAAAGGCAAGGAAGGATTCTCTCCTGGAGCCTTCAGAGAGAGCTTGAACCTTCTGGCCTCTAAAACTATGACAGAGTAGATTTCTGTTGTCTTTAAGCCGTTCAGTGTGTGACAATCTGTTCTGGCAGCCACAGGAAACTAACACAACAAACTTCCCTACACTCCTCTGTTACACCATAAGCCATTAAGATCCTGTTTGCCTACCATGTTGCAGACAAAAGACACCTTGCCATCGTGCCCCCTCCTGTCCCTCCATGCTTCTGCCGATTCCTCTCTCTCCTCCCCAGTGCTTTGATGACCCATTAGTATATATTTCTCTGTGTGACTTTGCTTTTAGCACACACAGTACAAACATTAAGATTAAAAACAAACAGCACTAAGATTAAAAATGTTTAGCAACCAGGATGCCCCATGGGCTGACCAATCTGAATGGATGCCAGCTGCCACGATGGAGCAAAGTCCAGATGGCCCACTGCCAGGCCAGGCATTGCCCCCTTAGGTGCTGGATCCTGGCCAGCAGATATTGGCAAGACTCTTGGTGTTAATTCTTACTGTATACCAGGGTCTGTGCTGAGTAGACGGTCTCTCTGAGACCACCACAGTCCTACGGGTGAGGAAACTGAGACTGACTGAAGTTCAGTGATGTGCCGGAGGTCACACAGGTTGCAAGCAAGTGGCAGAGGAAGGGCTGGAAACCTGGTGGCCTGACTTCAGTCTGATTTTTTGTGGGGAGTGTGAGGAAAATCCTGGAGAGAATCATTTCTCTATGGAGTAGGGAATACTTAAAAAAGATGTGTCATCCAGTATAGGGGCCTTCGGAAATTAAATTATTTACTTCAGACAAATGGTGCCAGAGGGGATAGTAGCTGACTCATCATTCAGTCCCCATTGGAGCTGCAGTTTTAAGCGCTGGGAGGGAGGCCTCATGGAGGAATGATCAACTCTGCCCCATCCCCATCCCAGGGAGAGGAGAGCTCAGAGTTTATGATACAGTGAGGTGCAGAGTACGCAGAGTCTGAGGGACTTTCCAGGGGTCAGGAATTGTATCCAGGTCCCGGGAGGTGAGAACTTGGTGGGATTTCTTAAGCCCTGAGGCTTTCCTGCATTGACTCTTCTTGCCTTCAAGCCCTGCTTGCCTTCCTGAGGTCATCTGCAGTGAAGGCTTAGCCAGGAAAGGAAATAAGTGCTTTGTTCGGAAAGAGCAAAGACTGCATTGCACAAGCAATCTGCATCTCCATCCTTGGACTAGAGAAGAGAAATCAGAGATAAAATGAGTGGCGTTGGCAAGAATCACATGAACCCGGGAGGCAGAGAGGTTGCGGTGAGCTGAGGTGGTGCGACTGCACTCCGGCCTAGGGGACAGAGAGGGACTCCATTTCAAAAACAAACAAAAAGTGAATGGTGTTGTCTTTAAAGGGAGAAGGGCCCTAAATGGCCTGAGGCTTGCACAAGAGAAGAAAGGAGAAGGGTGGGGAGTAGGTACCTCACCCTTAGCCAGAGGCATGGTCCCGGAAGTTTAACCACTGAACCCCAGTGGTTCCCTGACAGGCAGGTGGAGGTGAATGTGAGGGAGGCCCACAGGACCGCAAAAGCAGCTGGTGCTGTGAGTTCACCAGTAAGTTACTTTCTTGTGATTTCCCCGCTTATACCAAAAGCCGTGTTTGCTGAAAGTCAATGGCGTTTTCTGGAACAGCCTATGGAGGTGTACTTCACAGGAACTTTTAAATAACTTTAGTCCCAAGTAATTCATTATTCTATTACATTAGTTAGTTGTTGGCAGATCTGTCACACCGTATACAAAAGCTGAGCTATTTCAGTGACTGTACTTATGAGTCATCTTGCTGACTTTCTGTATATATTTTCTACCACTGTTCTATAATCTCTGTCATTCACCCGGTATATACAGGTGATAATTATGTTCTTTCCTTTTCCTATATTTTTCTTTCTGTGAGATTAAAATAGCAACATTAACAAAAAAGGCAAGTATGGTTTTCTTTAACATATCGTTGAGATTTATAAAATGGACTTGATACCAGTGCTTCAAATTAGATCTGAAATGAAAAACAAGCTAATATAAATGTTCTCCTGAGATTTGCAGAAAATAATACGTGAAAGCGTCTTGAAATTTGCCAGGCGTGGTGGCAGGTGCTTGTAATCCCAGCTACTCGGGAGGCTGAGGCAGGTGAATCGCTTGAACCTGGGAGGCGGAGGTTACAGTGAGCTGAGATCACGCCACTGCACTCCAGCCTGGGGGATAGAGCGAGACTGTTTCCAAAAAAAAAAAAAAAGTGTCTATTGAGATAGCCTTGCATTTGAAGGGCCAAGCAAATCATGTACTCAACTTGCCAAATTGCCATCTCTTCAAAAATTCTTTTTATGTTTAATCAATCTAATTTATTCATCATTTCTACTGGAGTCTAAAAAGTTTGTCTTGAACACCTCAATATTTGTCAGCACCAAGAAGGCTGAAGGGTCTTATTTAGGAAGGAGAGAGGGAAAAATTATAGTGACCCAAGAAAAGATGGATCTGTATGACTGAGATGACTGCAAGCCACATGTTCCACTTACTGTGCTATTTCTGGAAGGCATCCCTTGGCAACTTTTAAATGTTATATTATCATTTCTTGGAGACTTCTGTAGCTGTTTAAATGTGGTGAGAAGATGAGAGAGTTATAACAGGAGAAGGAAGAGTCTTGCTTCTCTGATTGAAAACTGTTTCTCCATTTCCCTTTTTTTTTTTTTTTTTTTTCAGTCCTTGAAACTTTCTCCAGTTGACTCAGCCACACTGGTTGGAGCTCTGTTGCACATACTCAGAGGAACACACACTTCTCCATTCAAGCGACCGCATCAGGAAGTTAGAAGCATAACTTTGACTCAGTCGAGGCTTTTCTAGCCACATATTTCACATACACGAGCTGTCAGACCTCGGATGAGGATCTTTACGCAGCTTCAAGGTTTCTTTTCAGTTACTCCAAACATGACTGCTTGGCAGATAGTTTTGAGAGAAGGTGTGACCTCAGAGCGTGAGAGCTGCCCACTTGTTCAGGCAGATGCCCTAAAATGACACATGTCCGCCGGGCACGGTGGCTCACGCCTGTAATCCCAGCACTTTGGGGGGCTGAGGCGGGCGGATCCCCTGAGGTCAGGAGTTGGAGACCAGCCTGACCAACATGGTGAAAACCGTCTCTACTAAAAACACACAAATTAGCCGGGGGTGGTGGCACGTGTCTGTAATCCCAGCTATTCGCAAGACTGAGGCGGAAGAATCGCTTGAACCAGGGAGGTGGAGGTTGCAGTGAGCCGAGATCGCACCACTGCACGCCAGCCTGGGCGAAAGAGCGAAACTCTATCTCAAAAAAAACCAAAAAAACAAAAAACAAACAAACAAAAGTGACAGATGTCTACAAGTCAACGCTTAAGGAATGCTCAACAGCTGGAATATTCTCAGTTTTTAAAGTTTTTTTTTCTAGATGCCGCAGATGGTGATTTGTTCTTCAACCATGATCATCGGGGCCTGGATCATGCTTTTTACAAGTGACTGTACTCGCTGCTTTTTTGTTTTGTTTTGTTTGAGACAGGATCTTGCTCTGTCATCCAGGCTGGAGTGCAGTGGTGCGATCATGGCTCACTGCAGCCTCAACCCCCTGGGCTCAAGCGATCCTCCCACCTCAGTCCCCCAAGTAGCTGGGACTACAGGTGAATGCTAACACAACCAGCTAATTTTTCTTTTTTTTTAGAGACGGGGTCTTGATATGTTGCTCAGGCTAGTCTTGAATTTCTGCACTCAAGTGATCCTCCTGCCTCGGCCTTCCAAAGTGCTGGAATTACAGGTGTGAGCCACTGTGCCCAGCTTAACCACATTGAAGGCTGAGTTTAACCATATTTTGAAGTAAAAAGTACATGTATTTAAGAGAACTGAAAGTGACTCTGTGTGACTGGATTATTGTGTTGACACTATTAGTTAGAAGCCTTGATTTCAACAGAAAACCCAACTTACACTGACTTAAACAATAAAAAGAATTCATGGTCTCACCTAAAAAGTCCGGAGGTAGTTCAGGCTCTAGATAAGGCTTGATTAAGGATCTTGTTTCTTTTCCTCTCTCTGTTCTGGCTTCCACTGTATGAACTGCATGCTAGGGCAGTCTTCCTTCATAGTCCCAAAGCAGATGCCAACAGTCCTGGGATCATATGATTCCTTCTTCATGTCAGCAAGAGAGAGAACCTCTCTGCCTTCAGATGTCAGATAAATTCCTGGGCTTCATACTAATGGGACTGGTGGCTGTATCCAGGAGCATGGGATACCCTGCTGAGTATAGATCAGCTCATCACTGGAGCTGCTGGGGAATTAATCCCATCCAGATTATGCTTGTCTTGCTGAGATTGGGTTTGAATGGTTATGCAAAGGAAAAGTAGGATGTTGAAAGAGTAAATGGATGCAAGGAGGCAAAAAATCCCAACAGTCTCTGTTGAGTGTACTGGTAGAAAAACTGTGAGGTCCCTGGAAAGGTGGGCTGAGGAGTGAGAGTGGATTTTAAAGAGTCTGAACTTGAAATCTTTGAAAGACTTTGGTTAGCAATTATCACCCAACATCCACAGAAAGCTCTCCAGGGATATTTAATATCCAATAATCTTTTTACAAATAAAGCTTTTTGTGTATGTGGTTGTACAAGTTAGATGTCTGGATAGTGAGTAGATGAATGCCTATTATTTTAGGCATTGCACTTTTGTTATGTTTGGAATATTTCACAATTAAAAAGTGAAAGTAATGCACAGTCTTGACAGATATTACCAGTGTTCACCAGTGTATCATTTTTTCTCCTTCCTGGGTGCAGGAAGACTGAACTTCTTAGCTTGCCTTTTAGTTAGACAGGCCGTATGACTAGGCTGTGGACAAAAATGACATATGTCTCTTCCGGGCCAAGGCAGCAAAAATTCCTATGCAAACTTTCAGTTCTCTCTTCTCCTTCAGAGTGATAGTGGAGGCCAGATATTAAGATGGTGGAGTTGTAAGAACAAAGCAGCCTGGATCACTGAGTCACTGCATGGATGTCAACTGCTTTGGAGAGCCAGTAGATGTTCTGGTTATTGATTTCCGTGTGTTCAACCCCCCCAAAACTTAGTAGTTTCAAGCAACAATTTACTATTATCTCTTATGATTCTGTGTCGGCTGACTGGGCTAAGCTGGGCAGTTCTTGCTTGGGTCTTTCATCTGATTGCAGTCAGGTGTTGACTGGAGCTGCAGTCACCCTAACAACTCATCTGAGCTGGATCTCCAAAGTGGCTCACTCGTCTGGCTGGAATTAATGCTGGCTACTGATGAGTGTAAGGAAGCTGTCAACTGGAGCACCTATGTGGCTTTAGAGTCTCACTGCATGGGTTCTGGGTTCCCAACAGATGCATCCCAAGAGTGAGTATTCCAAGAGACCAAGATGGGATTCAAAAAGCTTCTTACAAGCTACCCCTGCATGTCCTGGAACATCATTGCTGCCATATTCTGTTGGTCAAGGCAAGTCACTAAGTCCAGTTCAGGTTCAAAGGGAGGGGAATTAGACTCCTACCATTGGTGCAATGAGTAGCATATGCCACAGAGTGGGAAAGTATTAATAATGGTTATCTTTTATTATCTACTACACCTGACTTACAGCTGACTTTGGGTGAGAAATAAATTTTATGTGTTAAGCCATTGAGATGTCCAGCGTTTTTTGTTGCCTCACCATCAGCCTAGCCTAAGCTGATTAATAAAATGGGAATTGTAGACAATATAGAAAAGACTTAAAAAAAAAAAAAGAATGACTATGGTTACCCTTTTATGTAATTTCTCCTGTTCTTTTTTTTTTTTTTTTTTTTTTTTTATTGGGGCCCTCTCTGTCACCAGGCCGGAGTGCAGTGGCACAATCTTGGCTCACTGCAACCTCTGCCTCCCAGGTTAAGTGATTCTTCTGCCTCAGCCTCTCGAGTAGCTGTCCTGTTCTTTTTTTATAGATATTTTTAATATATTGTTATCATGCTATATAGATAGGTTTGTAGTTTTTATCACTTAGTATTGTAATATAAATGTATCCCTTTTCTATCAAGAAGTCTTAGTAAAGACTTCGAATTATTGAATAATATTTCATTGTGACAAAGTATTCAACTGCTCTCTAATAGATGTTTAGTGTTTCCCACTTATTAATGGTATTAGAATACTGCAGAAAACATCTTTGAGCATAAAGCATCATTTCTTTTTTCTTTTTTTTTCAAATTATACTTTAAGTTTTAGGGTACATGTGCACAATGTGCAGATTTGTTACATATGTATACATGTGCCATGTTGGTGTGCTGCACCCATTAACTCGTCATTTAACATTAGGTATATCTCCTAATGCTCTCCCTCCCCCATCCCCCCACCCCACAACAGGCCCCAGTGTGTGATGTTCCCCTTCCTGTGTCCATGTGTTCTCATTGTTCAATTCCCACCTATGAGTGAGAACATGCGGTGTTTGGTTTTTCATCCTTGCAATAGTTTGCTGAGAATGATGGTTTCCAGCTTCATCCATGTCCCTACAAAGGACATGAACTCGTCATTTTTTATGGCTACCTAGTATTCCATGGTGTGTATGTGCCACATTTTCTTAATCCAGTCTATCACTGTTGGACATTTGGGTTGTTTCCAAGTCTTTGCTATTGTGAATAGTGCCGCACTAAACATACATGTGCATGTGTCTTTATAGCAGCATGATTTATAATCCTTTGGGTATATACCCAGTAATGGGATGGCTGGGTCAAATGGTATTTCTAGTTCTAGATCCCTGAGGAATCGCCACACTGACTTCCACAATGGTTGAACTAGTTTACAGTCCCACCAACAGTGTAAAAGTGTTCCTATTTCTCCACATCCTCTCCAGCATCTGTTGTTTCCTGACTTTTTAATGATCACCATTCTAACTGCTGTGAGATGGTATCTCCATAAAGCATCATTTCTTATAATAGTTTCTTAGTTTGGGCTGCTATAACAAAATACCATAAACTGGGTGGCTTATCAACAACAGAAACATATTTTTTATACTTCTGGAAATTGGAAGTCTCAAATCAGGGTGCCAGCATAGTTGGGTTCTGGTAAGAGTTGTATACGGCCTGCTTCTTGTATCCTCCCATTATGGAAACAGGCTGGGAGAGCTCTCTGGGGTCCTTTATATAAGGGCACTAGTGACATTTATGAGGACTCCATTCTCATGACCTCATTAACTCTCAAAGTCTCAAACTCCTAATTCTATCACATTGGGGGTTAAGATTCTAACATGAATTTGGGGGTGACACAAACATTCAGTTCATAACAGACAGATTATATTCATTCATCTTTGTATCTTTGATTTTGGAAGATTTTATTCTTAAAATTTTCTTGCAAGCACCCTTAACTCTACTCTCCTTCCCCATCTCTTTGTAGACAGTGCTCAAATTTGTATTTTCAGTCCTGATCTCTCTCCCCTTACTCTAGACTTGATATTGATATGTGAGATCACTAATAGATGTTTCAAACTAAGTATGTCAAATGATTCTTGATTCCTAGGTGACATCATGCTGCCTATCATCTTTATTTCTTTTATTGTACTCACCATTGTCTGTATTTTCTCTCCTTGCTAGAATGTGAGCTCCATGAGGACAGGGACTCTGTCTGTTTCTCCCATCTGCCCTACCCTAGGCCATCCCCAACTCTAGGAACAATACTTAGTTCATAACAGGCAATAGATATTAGTAAATAAATGAATGAATTGATACATAAATAAATAAGATGAATTTATATTTTCTTTCCACTCCAACCTTATCCCCAAGTGGAAGATTTCCATGATAATTTTGGTCTTCAAATTCATGATGAACATATTTTTATTTCTCTTTACAACCACAGTGCTCCATTTCTGGGAAAGTTGAATGTGTATCAGGACTCTTCTTGTAGGAAGGCAGAGACAAGGTGAAAATAAGGTGAAGATATGCTGGAGATGATATGGGAGAGAAACAACAGGAGAAAAGTTCAGTAAACGGAGAACGTGGGAAGAAGGTGTTGCATAGTGGGAAGAGGCCATTCATAACTCTGCATCGCCATCAGAAAGCTATTTAATTTAGTGTTTTCCAGATCAAAATTTCCTTTCTAACACTTAGGAATTTTGGCCCTCATTTTAGAAACAGACCTTTGCACCAAGTCCTGTGGTCTCTGGCTATGAGCCTTTCTGCCCCTTGCCTCTGTTCCCTGTTTCTTGGTTGCCTTGCCCTTAGTTTCATTTCCAAATTTTGGTTTCCTTTCCTAAAAGATAACTTGCCTTATGTGTGAGTCGTAATGCAATGGCGATTGTATGTGCTGAGGCCCAATTTAGGTAGAACGGGGAAACTGCTCTGCAAGGAGCACAGACCCTTCTCTGAGGCACTCTTGGTCCAGCCATCTTCCCCTCTATCTAGCCATGCCTGCCTGTCCTGGTGCCCACCAGGCCTGGTGGCTGAATTTGAGCTAAGAAGTGGAGAAACATGTGGGTGAATTTGGGTAGAAGTCAGGGATGGAGATGAGTGTAGGGGATAGCTTCATACAGAGTCAAAGGGAGACCACGTGAGGAGTGGGGTTGGGTGGCTACAACTGAATGATGGTGTGTTCACATGGCATTTGTCCTGTTTGTGAACAGCCCTTGTGTGTTCTCAACTTCAAGAATATAAAGTCATTGAAGAGGCACAAAGATGGTGGAAAGACCTTTGCAAGAATTGGCTAGGGAACTGTGAATCAGACACATCAAGGATTAATATACCACTTCCTACGTTTTCACATGAGTGGTAAAAGTTTATATTTTCTTAGTAATTTCAACAGTAGCAACATTTGCTACTACAGCTATTGCCAACATATCCTCTGTTTATTGAGCATCTACTATTTGCTAGGTGCTGTGCTGTGTGCTTTGCTTAATATTATCACTAATCTTTATAATCCTAGGGGATAGGGATTGTTTTCTTCATTTTATAAATTTTACAAATAAAGAAATTGAGGTGCAGGCCAGGCGTGGTGGCTCACGCCTGTAATCCCAGCACTTTGGGAGGCTGAAAAAAAAAAAAAAGAAAGAAAGAAATTGAGTTGCAGAGCAATTAAGCCACTTACACAGAGTTAGCCAACTAAAAACTTATAGAATCAGATTTTGAATCTAGGTCTATCTGGCTTTAAACTATAAAAGTTTTTATTTAAAAATAAATTTAAAAAATAAAATCATGCTTAAATTTCATGTATTTGCACGGGAATATAAATGACATATTTATGCCAGTACTCTAGAAAAATATATTGCTATTTATTTATTTATTTTGAGATAGAGTCTCGCTCTGTTGCCCAGGCAGGAGTGCACTGGTGTGATCTCAGCTCACTGCAACCTCCACCTCCCAGGTTCAAGCAGTTCTCCTGTCTCAGCCCCCTGAGTAGCTGGGACTACCAGCATGTGCCACCATGCCCAGCTAATTTTTGTATTTTAGTAGAGACAGGGTTTTATCTTGTTGGCCAGGCTGGTCTTGAACTCCTGACCTCAGGCAATCTGCCCTCCTTGGCCTCCCAAAGTGCTGGGATTACAGGCGTAAGCCACCACAACCAGCTTGCTTTTTATTATTTTATTTTATTTTATTATTATTATTTTTTTTGAGATGGAGTCTAGCTCTGTCACCAGGCTGGAGTGCAGTGGCGTGATCTCGGCTTACTGCAACCTCTGCCTCCTGGGTTCAAGTGATTCTCTTGCCTCAGCCTCCGGAGTAGCTGAGATGACAGGCACATGCCGCCATGCCCAGCTAATTTTTGTATTTTTAGTAGAGACGGGGTTTCACCATGTTGGCCAGGATGGTCTTGATCTCCTGACCTCATGATTTGCCCACCTCGGCCTCCCAAAGTGCTGGGATTACAGGCGTGAGCCACCACGCCCAGCCCAGCTTGCTTTTTAAATACATTCACTTGGCAACGTTTGGATTTAAGGTTTCTGTTGAATTTTATTTAATCTGGCACCAATTTTTAAAAACCTAATACAGTGTTCTAACTTTGCAGATTTTATACTTATTTTGAGCTAGTTTCATAGGACATAAGCTTGTTAAATAACTGCTTGTTGAGGTTAATGTTTTGCCATTTATAGGATTTAATGTTGAGGAATACAGCATTTGCTGTGTATTTTTCCTGTAATGGCAGGGGAGGTAATGTTCCAATAATTTAGAAATTTTCTATGGAAGAAAGCAGCTGGTATGGTGTGGCTGTGTTCCCACCCAAATCTCAACTTGAATTGTATCTCCAGGATTCCCATGTGTTGTGGGAGGGACCCAGGGGGAGGTAATTGAATCACGGGGGCAGTCTTTCCCGTGCTATTCTCTTGATAGTGAATAAGTCTCACAAGATCTGATGGGTTTATCAGGAGTTTTCGCTTTTGCTTCCTTCTCATTTTCTCTTGCCGCTGCCATGTAAGAAGTGCCTTTTGCCTCCCACCATGATTCTGAGGCCTCCCCAGCCATGTGGAACTGTAAGTCCAATTAAACCTCTTTTTCTTCCCAGTCTCGGGTACGTCTTTATCAGCAGCGTGAAAACGGACTAATACACTAAATTGGGACCAGTAGAGTGGAGCACTGCTGAAAAGATACCCGAAAATGTGGAAGCGACTTTGGAAGTGGGTAACAGGCAGAGGATTGGAACAGTTTGGAGGGCTCAGAAGAAGACAGGAAAATGTGGGAAAGTTTGGAACTTCCTAGAACCTTGTTGAATGGCTTTGCCCAAAATGCCGATAATGATATGAACAGTAAGGTCCAGGCTGAGGTGGTCTTAGATGGAGATGAGGAACTTGCTGGGAACTGGAGCAAAGGTGACTCTTGTTATGTTTTAGCAAAGAGACTGGTGACATTTTGCCCCTGCCCTAGAGATTTGTGGAACTTTGAACTTGACAGTAATGATTTAGGGTATCTGGTGGAAGAAATTTCTAAGCAGCAAAGCACACAAGAGGTGACTTGGATACTATAAAAGACATTCAGTTTTATAAGGGAAACAGCATAAAAGTTTAGAAAATTTGCAGCCTGATGATGCAGTAGAAAAGAAAAACCCATTTTTTGAGGAAAAATTCAAGCCAGCTGCAGAAGTTTGCGTAAGTAGCAAGAAGCCTAATGTTAATCCCCAAGACCATAGGGAAAATATCTGCAGGTCCTGTCAGAGACCTTCATAGCAGCCCCTCCCATGACAGGCCCTGAGGCCCAGGAGGAAAAAGTGGTTTCATGGGCCAGGCCCAGGGTCCCTATGCTGTGTGCAGCCTAGAGACTTGGTGCCCTGTGTTCCAGCCACTCCAGCCATGGCTGAAAGGGGCCAATGTAGAGCTTGGGCTGTGGCTTCAGAGGGTGGAAGCCCCAAGCTGTGGCAGCTTCCATGTGGTGTTGAGCCCGTGGGTGCACAGAAGTCAAGAATTGAGGTTTGGGAACCTCCACCTAGATTTCAGAGGAGTATGGAAATGCTTGGATGCCCAGGCAGAAGTTTGCTGCAGGGCAGGGGCCCTCAAGGAGAACCTCTGCTAGGGCAGCGCAGAAGGGAAATGTGGGATTGGAGCCCTGACACAGAGCCCCCACTGGGGCACTGCCTAGTGGAGCTCTGAGAAGACGGCCACCATTCTCCAGATCCCAGGATGGTAGATCCACTGGCAGCTTGCATTATGCACCTGGAAAAGCTGCAGACACTCAATGCCAGCCCATGAAAGCAGCCAGGAGGGAGGCTTTCTCTGCAAAGCCACAGGGGTGGAGCTACCCAAGACTATGGGAACCCACCTTTTGTGTCAGCATGACTTGAATGTGAGACCTGGAGTGAAAGGAGATCATTTTGAAGCTTTAAAATTTGACTGTCCTGCTGGGTTTCAGACTTGCATGGGCCTTGTAACCCCTTTGTTCTGGTCAATTTCTCCCATTTGGAACAGATTTACCCAATACCTGTACCTCCATTGTATCTAGGAAGTAACTAGCTTGCTTTTGATTTTACAGACTCATAGGTGGAAGGGACTTGCCTTGTCTCACATGAGACTTTGGACTGAGGACTTTTGAGTTAATGCTGAAATGAGTTAAGACTTTGAGGGACTGTTGGGAAGGCATGATTGGTTTTGAAATGTGAGGACATGAGATTTGGAGGGTCCAGGGGCAGAATGATATGGTTTGGCTTTGTCCCCACCCAAATCTCATCTTGAATCGTACTCCCAGAATTCCCATGTATTGTGGGAGAAACCCGGTGGGAGATAATTTGAATAATGGGGGCAGTTCCCCCATACTGTTTTTATGGTAGTGAATAAGTCTCATGAGATCTGATGGTTTTATCAGGGGTTTCTGATTTGCATCTTCCTCATTTTCTCTGCTGCCACCATGTAAGAAGTGCCTTTTGCCTCCCGCCATGATTCTGAGGCTTCCCCAGCCATGTGGAACTATAAGTTCAATTAAACATCTTTTTCTTCCCAGTCTCGGGTATGTCTTTATCAGCAACATGAAAATGGACTAATAAAGCAGCTATTGTGTATTTTTGTTCATGAGTATTTGAACTGGATCCATGATTGTGCCTTGCGTTTTTCTAAAAAATAAAACAATACATATTTATTATAGAAGATTGGCTAGATACAAAGAAGAAAAAAGGAAAAGAAGCATGCTAGTCAAAGAAAAAACATTAATAGAGTGGTGTATTTATATGGATTTTTTATACTCAAGTTTACATATTTTACACATAATTTACTAATCTACTTAGAATGTATTTTATTGTAGGGTGTTAAGTCTTATGTTTCTGATAGGACAGAGGTGATTATAAACCTAGTTCCCTAGTTTCTGATATGACAAGTAAATGATGTCCCTGTTAGAAATATATAAACTTAGTTTGCAGTAAGGCAAATACTCAATTTATATTGATTGATGGGAAAATTCACAGGATGCAACGTATACTAGATTTATACGTTAAAACTCCCAAGATCAAGATCAAATTTCTGCCAAGAAAATATAATTTTTAAAAATATTGGTAAGTATCTCAGTTCAAATTTAAACATCACTTTTTGATTCTAAGGTGAAATAGCTTGACAGATGGTTAAAAGAGCAGTTGCCTAAGGAAAATGATTACAATAAATCTTTCAAGAGATGAATTTAATTGCCTGCCAAAAAATTTCTCAAATAACTCTCCAAGCTTAAATTTCAACCTCTCCAAGAGACATGTGCGTCATTTTTTTTGAATGGATTTTATTTTTGGAGCAGTTTTATGTTCACAGAAATATTGAGTAGAAAGTTCAGAGTTCCCATTATATCCCCTGACCCCCAACACACACAGCCTCCTCTACTATCAACATCCTGCACCAG
Organism: Hylobates moloch; assembly: GCF_009828535.3. NCBI lineage: Eukaryota > Metazoa > Chordata > Mammalia > Primates > Hylobatidae > Hylobates > Hylobates moloch. Next base: position 75,260,930 of record NW_026652284.1, read on the forward strand.
AGTAATACAGTTGTTATTCATACAATCTATGAATCTACACTGACAAGACAATATTACCTAAAGTCCATAGTTTATGTTAGGGTTCACTCTTAGTGGTGTACATTCTATGGGTTTGGACAAATGTCTGATGGTATGTGTTTACCATTACAGTATCATATGGAGTTGTTTTATTAAAAATCCTCTGGGCGGCTGGGCATGGTGGCTCACGCCTGTAATCCCAACACTTTGGGAGGCTGAGGTGGGCTGATCTTGTGAGATCAAGAGTTTGAGACCAGCCTGACCAACATGGAGAAACCCCATCTCTACTAAAAACACAAAGTAGCTGGGTGTGGTGGCACATGCCTGTAATCCCAGCTACTCAGGAGGCTGAGGCTGGAGAATCTCTTGAACCCGGGAGGTGGAGGTTGCAGTGAGCCAAGATCACGCCATTGCACTCCAGCCTGGGCAACAAGAGCAAAACTCCGTCTCAAAAAAAAAAAAAAAAAAATCCTCTGTGCTCTGCCTATTCACCTCCCCCAACACCTGGCAACCACTGATCTTTTCACTGTCTTGCTGTATATATATCTATATAGATATATATACACACTATATAGATATATATACACACTATATATATATGCTATATATATGCTATATATGCAGGGGTATATATAGGAGTATATATATGCTATATATATAGGAGTATATATATGCTATATATATATGGGGGAATATATATGCTATATATAGGGGTATATATATGCTATATATATATATAGGGGTGTATATATATATATATATATGCTACATATATATATATAGAAAGACAGTGAAAAGATCAGTGGTTGCCAGGTGTTGGGGGAAGGGAGAGGTAAATAGGCAGAGCACAGAGGATTTTTTTTTGCTATTTTACATATATATATTAGACATATATATATTAGAGACAGGGTCTTGCAATATGTATATATTTTAGAGACAGAGTCTCGCTATGTTGCTCAGGCTGCACTTGAACTCCTCGGCTCAAGAGATCCTTCACCCCAGCCTTCTGAGTAGCTGGGATCACAGGTACAAGCCACCATGCCTGGTTTTGCAATATATTTAAAGGAACCTTCTATGTCATTTAACTGGGAAACTTTTCTAAACGATTTTCTAAGAGCTGACTGTAAGGGTCTTTGATAAGATGGCACAGAACTGGCCAGGCATGGTGACTCATGCCTATAATCCCAGCACTTTAGGAGGCCGAGGCGGGCAGATCACTTGAGGTCAGGAATTTGAGACCAGCCTGGCCAACATGGTGAAACCCTGTCTTTACTAAAAATACAAAAAATAAATTAGCCGGGCATTGTGGAGGGCACCTATAATCCCAGCTACTTGGGACGCTTGAACCTGGAAGGTGGAAGTTGCAGTGAGCCAATATCTGCCACTGCACTCCAGCCTAGGCAATGGAGCGAGACTCTGTCTCAGAAAAAAAAAAAAAAAAAAAAAGGCACAGAACTGTATTTCCATGCCCAGGGCCTTCCTGCTTCAAAGCAAAAAGTATGTGATGCTGCAATTTGGGGATGAGGTTATATGTTGGATTATTCTCTTTACATAATGAGTTTTATAAGGAATATAATATCTGATCCCACTTCATGCAGTCCAGGATTTGCAGCAAATGTGGTGTGCCAAACTGGTTTGCAGGTCACAGTGGGCAGTAAAGCCACAAATGTCGCATATTGAAATGCTTAGAAAGATGCCGTGTGTACGATGGGTTATTTTCCCATAGCCAGGGAACATCTTGTCTTCGGTAAGAACAGTAAATTCACTTTCTGTTCTCTGGGGAATTAGAAAAAAATGTGTAAAATGTATTGCTGTTTAGTCATATAGCAGTCAGTTTAGGTCCATTTTGAGACTGAATATTTACAACAACTATCCTAGTTTGTCTTGCATTATTCAGAGTAGTTTATTTAGTGCTTTATATATTTTAACTGTTTTTTGGGAAATAGTTTCAAACTTACAGACAGTTTGCAAAAGTAGAAATAATATGAGGAACATTCATATACCCTTTACCCAGATTTACCCACTAACATTTTACTCCATTTGCTTTATCCTTTATGTATGTGAGTTTTCTCCTTTATATGTAATATTTAAATTATGTTATATATAACATTTATACACACATCATTTACCCCCAAATACACTAGTGCATACATCCTAAGAATAGGTACATTCTCTTATATAACCAGAACAGTAAATTTAACTTTGACATAACACTTTTATCTAATTTTCCATTCTTGTTTAATTTTGTCAGTTGACCTGATGTCGTCCTTTATAGCACCCTCCCCTTATAGTACAGGGTCCAGTCTAGGGTCAGGTATTGCTTTTTTTTGTTTGTTTTTTTCCGAGAATACAGACCCCTCCCCTTGGGCCGGGCGCGGTGGCTCACGCCTGTAATCCCAGCACTTTGGGAGGCCGAGGCAGGCGGATCACGACGTCAGGAGATCGAGACTATCCTGACTAACACGGTGAAACCCCCGTCTCTACTAAAAATTCAAAAGAATTAGCTGGGCGTGGAGGCGGGTGCCTGTAGTCCAAGCTACTCGGGAGGGTGAGGCAGGAGAATGGCATAAACCCGGGAGGCGGAGCTTGCAGTGAGCCAAGATGGTGCCACTGCACTCCAGCCTGGGCGTGAGAGCGAGACTCTGTCTCAAGAAAAAAAAATAATAATAATAATACATATCCCTCCTCTTTAAAAAGTAGTATATTCAGTTTTTTTTTTTTTTTTTTTTGAGACAGGGTCTCACACTGTCACCCAGGCTGGAGTGCAGTGGCATGATGATGGCTCACTGCAGCCTTGACCTCTTGGGCTCAAGCAATTCTCCCACCTCAGCCTCCGGAGTAGCTGGAACCACAGGTGTGTACCACCACACCCAGCTAATTTTTGTATTTGTTGTAGACACCGGGTTTTGCCATGTTGCCTAGGCTGGTCTTGAACTCCTGAGCTCAAACAGTCTCCCTGCCTTGGCCTCCCAAAGTGGTAGGATTATAGGTGTGAGCCAGCATGCCCGCCTTTTTGTGTTTTTTGTATCTAATATTTTCCCAGAAGTTCAGGAAAATAGCCCCTTACGATTTGAGCTGCATGTTCAAATTTATACTGGTATCTTAGTCCATTTGGGCTGCTATAACAAAATGTCTTAGACTGGGTGATTTATAAACAATAGAAATGTATTGCTCCCAGTTCTGGAGGCTGGGAAATCCAAGATCAATGAACCAGAGCAATTGGTGTCTGCTGAGGGCCTGTTCCTTACAGATGGCACATTTCTCACTGTGTTCTCACATGGTGGAAGGGCACACAGGCTCTCTCAGGTCTTTTCTTTAAGGGCACTAATCCCATTCACAAGAGCTCTATCTTTATGAACTAATCACATCCCAAAGGCCCACCTCTTAAAACCAACCCATTGGGGATTATATTTCAGCACATGAATTTTAGAGGGACACAAACCTTCAGAACATAGCAACTGGAGAATGATGGGTTCTGCTTTTCTTCTGCCTTTCAATTCTTATATATGTGTCTCTACTGGCAGAATTTAACCTGGAAACATTTAGGGTAAGTTCTCTGGAAAATAGAGTGCTAGGCTGTTGCCCTATAGGTGCAGAGGAGAATGTAGAAGGAGGTGGCAATCATGCCGAGTTGACCACTGACAAGCTGACACATGCTCCTGTTGGGACCTATGGGTAGAAAGGAGGGGACGATGAGGTCCCTGGCCTCATGCAGGTTTCAGACTCCAGGGAGACCTGTAAGTTCTGTGAGGGAAACAAGCAAAGGGCTGTGACTGAGAGTAACCGAGGACATAGTGTCCAGGAAAGGCCTCTCAGAAGCCTGAAACATGACAAGGAGCCACAGCTATGTGAAGGGCAGAGACTGTGGTGTTGTGACTATCCAGGTAGAGAGGTGTCCAGGGCAGTGAGCCCCACAGCAGAAAAGAGCTTGATTTATTTTAGGAAATGACGGAAGGTCAATGTGAATGGCAGTTGGTGGAGTGTAGCATCATTTTAAGTTGGAGGGGATGGCAGGGGCGGATTGTGCTCGGTCTTGAAGAACCTGGTGATGAGCTGGTATTTTGTACTAAGTGAAAGAGAAATGCTCTTATTCTATGTGGCATGTTTGGGCAAATTAGATTTCCATTTTGTTGGAAAATTGTTGTAAGATAATTTTGTTAGAATGAGTCACTTCACTAAAATCTGCCAGAAAATATTCATAATAAATATTAAATTTCCAGTGCCTCCAATGTGAACGCACTCTCCCATAGGGTTGTTCTACCACAACTGTACAATTCTATATGGCAGCCTCTGTGGGGAGCCATGGAAATGTTTCTTCAGGGAGTGACACAATCCTGTGTGGCTCCTGTGTGGAGGGGCCAGGAGGAGAGGAGAACAGATAAGACGAAGTGTTTTGAAGGTAGATACTACAGTATTTTGGAGATAAAGAGATTGGATGGAGGAGATGGGAAAAAGGATGACAGGATGATGACTCATCAGGTTTGTGGATGGCAGTGCCGTTTTACTGAGATGGGCAAAACTGGGAGAAGACCAGCCTTTAAAAGTGGAGGGGACAAAGAAATCAAGGAGTAATTAAAATCCAGGTATTTGCCATCCTATCTCTTCTTGAATGTTCTGTTTTCAATTAAAACTTAACCAAACTAGGCCGGGCACGGTGGCTCATGCTTGTAATCCCAGCACTTTGGGAGGCTGAGGAGGGCAGATCACGAGGTCAGGAGATCGAGACCACAGTGAAACCCCGTCTCTACTAAAAATACAAAAAATTAGCTGGGCGTGGTGGCGGGCGCCTGTAGTCCCAGCTACTCGGAGAGGCTGAGGCAGGAGAATGGCGTGAACCCGGGAGGCGGAGCTTGCAGTGAGCCGAGATCACGCCACTGCACTCCAGCCTGGGTGACAGAGCAAGACGCTGTCTCAAAAAAAAAAAAAAACTTAACCAAACTATTCACTTTTACAAAATACACATTAGATTCAAGAACAATAACGTGATCTTTTTTGCCTTTCAGGATTAAAGAATCGGGTTAGTCAGTCTTGGTGGTGCATGCCTGTAATCCCAGCTACTGAAGAGGCTGAGAAGGAGGATCCCTTGAGCCCAGGAGTTTGAATCCAGCGTGGGTAGCAAAGCAAGACCCAATCTCTTATTTTCAAATGTAAAAAATTAAAAAAAGAAATTGGGGAAATATAAACTCAAGTTTTACTAATCTTTTCAAGTTCCTCTATGTTTTAGCAGTGTGTCATACACTTTACACATTATCTTATTTCCTCCATTCAGCAGTTTATGAGGAAGTTCTTTTTTTTCTTTCTTTCTTTTTTCTCTTTTTTTTTTTTTTTTTTTAAGAGAAAGGCTCTCCTTCCTTCCGTCATTCAGGCTGGAGTGCAGTGGCTGGATCATTGTTCACTGCACTGCACTGCAGCCTTGACCTCCTGGGCTCAAGGAATCCTTCCATGTCAGCCTCCTGAGGAGATGTGACTCTAAGTGCCCAGCTAATTTAAAAATTGTTTTGTAGAGACACAGTCTCACTATGTTCCCCAGGCTGGTCTTGAACTCCTGGCTTCAAGCAATCCTCCCGCCTCGACCTCCCAAAGTGCTGGGATTACAGGCTGGGTGTGGTGGCTCACACCTGTAATCCCAACACCTTGGGAGGCCGAGGCAGGTGGATCACTTGAGGTCAGGAGTTTGAGACCAGCCTGGCCAACATGGTGAAAACTCGTCTCTACTAAAAAGAAAATACAAAACATATCCAGGCATGGTGGCACATGCCTGTAATCCCAGCTACTTGGGAGGCTGAGGCAGGAGAATCACTTGAACCTGGGAGGTGGAGGTTGCAGTGAGCCAAGATCACACCACTGTATTCCAGTCTGGGCCACAGAGTGAGACTCTGTCTCAAAAAAAAAAAAAAAAAAAAAAAAAAGGGGGGGGGGGGGGGGGGGGGGCTGGGCGTGAGCCACGTGCCTGGCCAGTAATTCCTATTTTTATCTTCATTTTACGGTTGAGATGTGAGGCTCAAAGAGCTGTCTTATCACTTGACTTGAACAGGGTACTACAGTTACAGGTTCCAGTAGGAGTGAATCTTACTCCCTTCAGTGACTTTGAGTTTCCTGCTTTGTTCCAGCTTGGTCAGTGCTATCCAATAGAACTTCTGCAACGATGGAAATGTTTTATATGTGCACTGTCCAATAGTCATGTGGCTATTAAGCACTTGAAATGTGGTCAGTGTGACTGAGAAACTAATTTTTTAATTTAAATAAATTTACATTTAATTAAGACATGTGGCTAGTGGCTACTGTATTTGTTAGCACAGATCTAAATCAACGGTCTCCAAATTGGGGTGCATGCAGCCCAGGGAGGGCATAGACTATGAAGAGTACAGAAAGAAAACATACATATATATACATATATATTTAAAATCATTATTTCTGATTTTTTTTGGGTGTATGTTGTTTTTTAAGGTACCTAACATACTAGGTATATTATAATAGGTGTATGTGTGTATATAAATACACACTATATATATTATACATATAATTCTGTGTGTATGTGTGACTGGGTCTTGCTATGCTGCCCAGGCTGGATTCAAACTCCTGGCCTCAAGTGATCCTCCAGCCTCAGCCTCCTGAGTAGCCGGGTATATTACATATGTAACAGTTTTTATTTCACACTTATGTAGCACTATATAAGTGTGTATATTATGTATGTAATAATTTTATTTCACACTTGTAAAGCACTGTGTGCCAGGTATATGCTTTACATATATTAATTCATTTAATCTGCATAATGACTCTGTGATATACTTTTATTATCTCCATTTTACAAGTGAAAAAACCAAAGTCATCTTTGGATGTGCCAAGGTTGTTAGAGACAAAGCCAATGTTTGATTACAGTCATTCCGGCTTCTATCTATGCACTTTACTTAAGCTAAATAAGTACATGGGAAGTGAGGAGGGCAAACATTTTTACTAATGTGAGTGACCAAAAACATTTGATAACTAAACTAATGCTCTAGGCTTGACCTTAGACAACCAGTCAGACATAGCAATTCCTACTTTCAAAATTTAAAAGGATTTTAAGCATTATTTAGTCCTGCCTTTTCCCCACTGATAGATATTGCTGTGCACGTAGAGGTGAATGAGGTAGAGTGATGGTACAGACAAGTGTCCTGGTGACATCTGTACTCATCTAGAGACAAATCTAACACACGAAAGATTGTGTGTGTGTGATCATACAACTTTCCCCATTTAAAAAAAGTTCATCTTTGCCAATTTTCTTCTAATTATTAATTTTAAAAAAGACTTGTTTGTTTCCGAGACAAACTCTATTGAAATAGAGGAGGATAGGAGGCAACAAGCCTGGAGGAGGAGGATCCCAGGTGGAAGAGCAGGGCGGAACCTAAGTCTGCTCTCATCCCTAGGTGCTCATCCACGTGCAGCTTGGCTGGTAGTGACTCTAATTCAACAGCAATCAAACACAGGTTAAAACAACTTACTGAAATAATAGATGAATAAGAAATATAAAATTTACCAAAACCCAATTTCCTCCTACACACCACACACACTTTGTTTAAAATAAGTATGCTGTTCTCCCTACCTCGCCCCCATCCCTAGTCTACCCTAAGCAACTTCGTTACCTCTCTACGCACCCACCAGAGCGCTTAGCTATCAGATTAATTAGGGCACATTTAACCTTATATACTATGCAGTAATTACAGTTTCTAGGTGTGTGAAGTAGGCTGATGGGGTTTTGCGTCGTCAAAGTTTTGAAAAGACCAGAATTCTAAAGTATGCATTTAAAAGAAAGGGCTGGGTGGAGCACGTGGGGTATGTATGGGCAGTTCCCTTGCTTTCAAGAGGAGGGATTTTAGGTAAAGCAAAGGGAAAGTGTGACGGAAAGGACTGCTGTGCTAAATGGGAGCAGCAAATGCCAGTACCGACGCCTTTGGGCATTTAGATCCAAAGCCTGCCTTTCTCGTTCTTCAGTTCCCTGGGGAGGCCTGTTGTGGGTGGGGAGGTGTCTTCCTTCTATTATTCCAGTCTCCCTAAGAACTTCGTAGACAGTTGAGCAATACTTTCTAAGCGCTGGTCGGAGTCAGGAAAGTCAGGTAAGGCGCCTCACGTGCACCTCAACGCGTCGCGGGAGCGCCTCCCGACCTCACACATGAACAAGCTCCGCCCGCGTCCGGCCTGGATGGGTGTGGCCTCCGCCAAAGGCCCCGCCCCTAGAGCGCGTCGCGAGGGGAGCGAGGGGCGGGGCGAGGGAACTGGCAAGAAAGAGCGGGGAGCGAGCGGTGTGGGTGTGCTCGTGCCCGCGCGCTCGCGCCCGGAGTGTGGACGGGGGCGCGCCGGTGCGCGCGCAGGGGAGAGGCCAGCCCAGGCAGCCGTTGTCGGGTTCGACTGGAGGGGCGGGGGAGTCACCTGCGAGCGGCTGCGCTGGAGGCCCGCCCGCCCACCGCGTCTGGATCGCGCCGGCTGCGCGGAGCTGCGGACCGCACACACCCTGGAAGGCCCCGGCGGGGAACGGGCAGAGTCTGCGCCCTGCGTCCGCGACCAGGAGGATCGGACCTTCGCCTTCGCTGCCGCCGCCGCCGCCCGCGGCCGTCGGGGTAGGTGAAGCCCGGGTGGGTGGTCCGCCGGCTCCTGACGGGCCGGGAGGGGAGACGCGAAACTTTCCGGGCGCTTCCTCACGCGGTCCCGGAGCCGTCGCAGCGCCGGGAGGTGTCGTCGTCGCGGGCGGTGGCGGCCGACGCCATGTTGGGGTCTGTGAGAAACGGGGCGCTCCCGGCCGCTCCCCTCGCGCCGGGGCCGGCCCGCAGACCAGTTGCCGCCGCCGTCCCGCCAGCCCGGGAGCGAGCCGCGCCCGCCCGTAGGACGCCGCCGCCGCCGCCGCGGGGGAACGGGGGCCGCCGGGAGGGTCCGGTCCACGGGTCTGCGGGGCGGGGGCCGGCGGACGCGGGAAGGAGCTCCGAGGCCGGGCGAGAAGTTGTGGGGCCTGAGGACGGGGGTCCCGGACACGGCCGGGGGCGTCTCAGGGTCGCAACAAATTTCTGGCCGAAAAGTTTGCAGGGTCTGCGTGTCGGGACCTTGTGACCTGAACTACATATTTGTATGTCACTTGGGAGAAAAAAATGGCCCTGCAGAACTTGCTGTGATAGAAGCGATGGTTTATTTATTTGGAGCCTTTTAAAGTTTTATGATCCTTTGCCGAGTTTATTTTTCCTTTTAAAAACGTGATTGAAGGCCGAGAGCGCGCTGCCAGTGTTGCTTGAATAGCCTTGTGTGCTCTCCGTACATTCCAGCAATAACGAGTGTGCGGTGAAAGTGGGTATGAAGGTTACAGACACCTAAGCCCTCCTCGGTAATTCATAGACTCACAAAACACGTTGTTGATAAATGCCTTCTTTGTCGTGTTGTGTAGTACGTTGCTGAAGAGACTCATTAAAGAAAGATTTAGACACAAACTTTGAGAGTCTTAAAGGCATGTGTTCTCTTAAGAAGTGATCTTGACAGTTTGAAGTTTTTTTCCCCTCCCTTTAGTTTCTTAAGGGTGAATGCCTACCGCGTTTTGAGCATTTACTTTTTTTTAATACTCTGGTAGCTCGTGGGGTCTTCACGTTAATTCAGTATTAACGAAGGCTTCATTATAATCTCTTTGGGTCCCGACCACACGGGGGATGAATGGTATTAAGCTATTTATTTGGAAAGCACACGTAATCGGCCTCTAAATAAAACTAGTATAGTGACTAAGCATCAAAAGAAAAGATTCAGCCTCAGTAAATGAATCTAAATGATTTTTAAATAAAGACATCTTGCTTTAAAATTCTGTTAAATGAACTGAAAAGGCTCTTAAACACAAATACAGTAAGTCCTAAAACCCCAAATTCTTGGAGAATTTTACTTTTTTAGATCTAAATATACAGCTTCTGCTCATATTTGATTGTCCATTTCTTTTTCCTTTTTTCTCTTTTTCCTTTCTTCCTTTTCCTTTTCCTAGACAGAGTCTCTCTCTGTCACCCAGGCTGGAGTGCAGTGGTGTCGTCTCGGCTCACTGCAGCCTCAACCTCCCGGGGCTCAGGTGATCCACCTCGGCCTCCTGAGTAGTTAGGACCACAGGCGCGCATCACCACACCTGGATAATTTTTGTTTGAATTTTGTGGAGACAAGGTTTTGCCATGTTGCTCAGGCTCTATTGCCAATTTCTGTTGTTCTTAAAAATTCTTTTAGTTTTGCTTCATTGTCAAGTAAATGCCATTATAATATTAAATTTTTTATTTAGAAATGAAATTAACTAATTTCACAAATGTAGCAGCCAAGCTGGTATTTAACTGAGATCTTATGACTCTGAAGCCTTTTCATTTTTCCTATAGCATAACTTTGTAGGATACATAACTCAGTCTTCTGGAGCAGTCTGTCCATCTCGTTTGCCCTTATCACTGCTCGGACTTGAATTTAGTTCTTCAGTGTAAATACTTATTTCCCAGCGAGCTGATTTACAGGTGATCCTTGTGATGAAATTTTTTCCTTAAAAATACTTAAGCCTATACTCTTTGAAGCCTTTTCTGCTCTGTTCTCTCATTCCACTCCCTTTCCCTCCCCAGAAATCAATTAATTTCTCCCATGGTATTACTGTAAATATCGTATAGATCTGTCATGACATCTCCTTGACAGCAGGCAACACATCGGGTCTGATTTGCCTCTTCATTCCCTGCATGCCAAGAACATAGCAGATGCTCAGGAAAGGTTTGAATGGATGAGTACACATATGTTTGTTCCTTGTAAATATGCTTCATGAATTTCCTATGAAATTGTAAATTCCATGAGCATCATAGTTAAATCATCTTTGTAGTCTTTTTCCCAGTACATGCCATCAACTCCATTAAATCCACAAATTGGTTTATTTTATGTGTGTGTATACACACACACACACACACACACATATAGTTTTGTTGTTGTTTTCTTGAGAATTTAACTTAGTAACTGAGTGAATTTTCGCCTGGGGGTACAGAACTTGAATATTTATGAAATTTCTAAGTAGATAATGGATTAAAGTATAATTACTGATGTATGAGAGAGAAGCTATGGATCATCAAAAGGATTATAATCGTAATTTTAAGTGTGATTGAATGTATTTGAACTTGATGGAAATACTGTTAATGCTTGAAAAATTTAAAGGTCATATTTATACATTTAAGCTCTTGGAACAGATCTCATTATAGCTATCAATTATTGTTTTGCTGGAATTGTCTTAGAATTTTTAGAATGCCCTGCTTAATAGAAAGTATATGAAAATTTTTTTTGTTGTTGTTATCTTTGATGAACCAGCTTTGTACATGAGCTGCCTGCTTAATATTTAAAAGCAATGTATGTGTTGACTTAACTGAATAAAAAATACTTCATGGATACACTTTCACAGTGCTGTTTTAAGTTGGAAAACCTCTCTTGGTTAAGGTGTTTTGTAATTCTGTAATGCCTGTAGAATTCGGGGTTTATTTCCTGCCCCCACCCAAGATAACTTTCTCCCCTGTCAAACTGTAAACCACAAACTAATGTGCTCAATTTAGGGAGGTCCTGGGAAGAGAATAAAAGGCATTCAGATAGTTGCTGTGAGTGCACTGGAAAGAAAGCAAGTTGCATGTAGGATGGGCTGGAACAAATAAACCTTGTCCTGACTCAGCTCCTTGCTGGCTTGTGACTCTTGAACAAGCCGCTTCACTTCTGTAAGCTTCACTGGACTCATTTGTGAAATGGGCACAGAAATATTTGCCTCAGTGTTAGCGTGAGGGTCACCCAAGATTCGATGTTTGTGGAAGGGCCTGGAATACGATAGTAGGTATTATTTTAACAAATGAACAGAGTGGCAGTGAATTATATAGAATCATAGAATTTAAAAATTCTTAAAGGGAAGCAGCCTGTAGGAATACCTAGTTCAGTTTTCAGCCTTGGCTGCACATTAAAATCTCCTGAGGAGCTACTTAAAAATAATATTGCCTGGATCCCACCCCAGGACAAATAAATCAGAATTACTGGGTTTGGGGACGGAACAAAGGTAATTTTGCCTCTTTTTTAAAGCATCCCCGATTTTAGTGTTCAGTCAGGTGGAGAACCTTTGATTTAACTCAATTTCCCATCTCCTTTCTTATGCTTTTCATTTTGTAGTTCAATAAAATGCAGAGGGGTTAGCTGCCAGCCAGATTGCTATCAGTCAGGCTAGAAAGGATGTATTAAATATTTGCAGCTGAGGAAAGCGAAGTGCATAGAGGTTAAATAAGGGTTACATTCATTTCTGGCCAGAATGGCCACATTTGGAACTACACTTCACTAACTCCAGTGACCCTCACTGCTACTCTACAACAGCAGCCTGCATGTTATGACCATGTTACTTGTCATCATTCAGAACCACTCTACCTCAGGTCTTAAACTCTGTGGCCAGATGGCGATGCAAGGGTCTGTTTTCTGTTTTTCTTTTCTGTCATAACTGGTGAAACAGCTTTTTGTCCTTATTGTCACCTCTAGTCCCTCCTAGGCCATTAGTTGTCTTCCTTCTTTTCAACTTTGAACTCTGTAGTTCGTGTTCTAACCATGAACTCACTAGACCACATAGTCCCTCCTCTCCTTGACCTTTGCTGGGTATAACTGGTCAGTTTTCTACTTTTGTCCCTGCCCCACACTCGCCCCCAAAGTCACGCTTTTGGTAATCGTTACATACTTGTTTTCTACCTGCTTTATACTAGTCACTTTCTAATCCTTTTCTTATCCCCAAGTTGACTTATTTTCTCTGTTGCTTTTTCACTCTAGTCAGGTTGCTAACCCAAGTCTTGAAACACTTTGAGCAGATGACCTTGCTTCCTTCTAAAATGATTAAGATTTTATGATGTGAATTTTCTATTTTCTTCTTTGCACCAACTTCATCTCCCCCCCCCCCCCCCCTTTCAGAAGTGGAACTATTTTTAAGTCTTTGTATTTGTTTCATTTAAACAGCAGTTGGGGAAAAATAAAGATTTTTGTGTTCTTTGCTCATATTTTTATTACTTGTACATATAACTATATTTTACTTTTTATACTTATATTTTTCTACACATTCTTCTTTGTATTTTCTTCCCAAACTAAAAGGCTTTGTCTATGAGAGAATGTGTTCATTATAAGATAATTAGGCATATCAAAATATTATTAGTCTAGTACTTAGAGATAACCACTACTAACTTTTTGGTGCGTATCAACCACTTTTAAATAACAAATAGGCTTATACTATATGTGCTATTTAGAAACTTTTATTTAATAAAATGCTTTAACAATTTTTCACATTAAATATTGTGTTTTCTAAAAAACTGCCTAAAAATTAATGACTGTGCCGTAATTTATTTAGTCTCCTATTGTTAAATATTTAGGTTGTTTCCAGCTTTTCTATATTATAGACAAAGCTACAGTGAACTTCATGTGAACAACTTTGTACGCTTTTAATTTTTGTATATATTATTGGAAATAGAATTGTTGTATAAACTTTCTAAAGCATTTATATTGCCAAAATGGCATTTAGAAAAGTTGTTCCAGTGTGTATACAGTATTGTCAAGAATGTGAGGATCCATTTTTACCACATCTTAGGTGAGTAATATATGAGTATCATTTTAATTTTTATTTCTTTGATTGGGACTGGGAGTCATTTTTTAAATTTACTGGTCATTTTCATTTTTTTTAAATTGATATTTGTTTCTTATTTTTCTGTTGGGATATTTTCCTTTTTTCTTGTGGATTTACAGGAGCCCTTTGTATATTACAAATGTTGGCCGGGTGCGGTGGCTCACACCTGTAATCCCAGCCCTTTGGGAGGCCAAGATGGGCAGATCAGATTGCTTGAGTCCAGGAGTTTGAGACCAGCCTGGGCAACATGGCAAAACCCCGTCTCTACAAAATATACAAAAATTAGTTGGGCAGGGTGGCATGCCTATAGTCTCAACTACTCAGGAGGCTGAGGTGGGAGGATCCCTTGAGACTGGGAGGTAGAGGTTGCAGTGAGTTGAGATTGTGCCACTGCACTCCAGCCTGGGTGACAAAGCAAGACCCTGTCTTGTCAATCAATCAATAAATGTTGATCCTTTGCCATATTACTTTAATATTCTTCCCCCAATTATGAAGTTTTAAAAGTTTAGGTAGTAAATTTTTTCTTTTATGATGGCTTTTTATGATATATTTAACTATTCCTCAGCTAGAAATTTAGGTTTTGTTTTTCACTATTAGAGTTAATGCCAGAGGGAAAACTTTTTATATGCCACACCCCCTCCACCCCCTTTCTCCAGTTTATTTCTCCAGGATAAATGTTTGTGGGTAAAAATTTCAGATATTTTATTGTTATACATTGCCATTAGTCCTTGATTTTTGTTTTTTTTCCATGTGTCCCACTGCTGATTGTGACCTTTTGGCAGGTTATTTAGTCTCTGAGAGTTGTGAAACATATGAGAGCAGGTTGAAAAGGTGCTTTGTGCTCCTTTGTGTCCCATTCTTTTTTCTCTTAAATTTTCCTCCTGCTTTCTAAACTAGGGGTTCCCCAAAGTTTAGTCCTCTGCCCTCGTTTTTCTTCCAGCATCAGCTAGCATCTCTAGGTGGGTGACTACCAAATCTCTCTGTCCCGGAGCTCCCTCCCCATCGTGGCATCTCTGTCCCGCAGATGTGTTTGTCTTGTGGATGCCCTGGAGGACTTCAAGATAAATATGTCCCAAACTGATTTCTTCTTTCTCCTGAAACAAAGCTAGCATTTGCCCAGTGGCTTACCCTTAAGCCTTTGAAGTCATCTTACAGTCCCTTTTCATCCATGTGTTCAGTTATTTCCTAAATCCTATCTGCTATGCCTCAGTTATCTGCCAATTATTGTGGTTCAGGCTTTTCTTACCTTTCATTTAGAGATTGTTGTAATCCTCATATGACTGTTTTCTTTGTCTTCAGTCTTGCTTCTTCATATTCTCTTCAGTCCATCCTGTGTACTGCTTCTGTGTCTGATTAATATTTTCCTATTTAAAAACCTTTGTCTTCCCATGGCCTGTGTAATAAAGTGTAAACTCTTCTATCTGATGCTTGCTTTCTTTTGCAGTTTGTCTCATCCCTATCTTACCAGACTTTTTATCACTATGCCTTCTCCTGACCCTGCCTCCTCTGGCCTAGGCTCCATTATTTCCTCTCTGGGGGAATAGACTTGTGTACCATCATCCATCCCCAAACCCCAGATAGTTTGAGCTACTACTTTTGCTTTAAGGCCCAGCTTGAATTTCTAGTCCTTACAAGACATGTTCCTAGATATTCTACCTGGTCAAAATTACATCCCACCTCAACTCCTTGGCGCTGGGACCTTCATCACTGTTTTTTTTTTGTTTTTAAAGTTAAAAAAAAAGTTTTTGGCTTGTTTTTCCTCTGCTGTTTTAGACTTTGCACAGATTTAAGTTAATTGTATACCTCAGTTTATAGCACATTATAGGGATACCAAACCCCTTCCTTGTTTCGTTTTTTTCCTTCTTTGTCGGTTACTCCCATGATAATCTTGCCTGTAGAAACACAACTGAATTATATATACTTGTCTATATAAATATGAGAATATAGCTGTCTTTCTGTTCCTCAGAGGTTTTCAGTTTTGAGTATCTTCTGTCCTTTAATACTGCTTTGCACAGAGCAAGTGATAATAAATGTTTGACTACTTGGAATTCATTAAAAAATAATGGTTTTATTTGCTTTTGAATTAATCACTTAGACTAAAACCCTGGAGATTAATTTTAACTTTACTCTTCTATATCCAGTCTGCAATTCTGAATCTGACCCATCCTTTATTTTCCTATTGTAAGCTTCAGACTCTTCATCAACTTTCCCCTCTATTTTTGCAGTTACTTTTCAACTGGATCCTGTTTTCAGTCTCTTCCTTCTCAATTTATCTTTCATTGTTTCTACAGTTATCTTAGAAAAATCCAGATCAGATCAGGCCACTCCTTCCAAAAGTTTCAGAAGGAAGTCTTAGATATTAACAAGATTTTGTCTTGTTTTTCCCCTCTTTTCCCACTAAATAACTCCCCTACAGCCTCTGCTGCAGCTGTACAGTGTGACTTTTTTTTTTTTTTCGAGAGGGAGTCCTGCTCTGTGGCTCAGGCTGTAGTGCAGTGATGTGATCTTGGCTCACGGCAACCTCTGCCTTCTGGTTTCAAGCAATTCTCTTGCCTCAGCCTCCCAAGTAGCTGGGACTACAGGTGCATGCCACCACACTTGACTAATTTTTGTATTTTTTTTTTCTTGGTAGAGATGGGGTTTCACTGTTGGTCAGGCTGGTCTCGAACTCCTGACCTCAAGTGATCTGGTCGCCTTGGCCTCCTAAAATGTTGGGGTTACAGGTGTGAGCCACTGCGCCTTGCCCAGTGTGACTTTTTATGTGCATTTTTACTTGCAAAGCTTTGTGCCTTTATTTAGCCATTTTTTTGCCTTCTTAAATTCCGCTCATTCTTCACAACCTGTTTTCAGTGTTCAAATGCTGTGTTCTCTGTGCCATGCCCTCACTCTTTGCTTTTTTTTGCTTCCTTACTACTTTGCTAATATTTTTATTATAGTACTTATCTCCTTGTGTTCTGTATTAAACCTTGTGGCGTATATCTTATTTCCTAGTGTCTGCTTTGTTTTTTTCCACCAAACATATAAACCTTGAATGTAGTGAGCAGGTGGTAACTGTTTTGAATGATACTAAAGAAAATTGGTCAGGGATGTGACAGGATAACTAATTCCTCAGTAGTGTTTTAGTTGAGCTTTAGCAGGTTTATTTTTCAGATATTATTGAATTAATTTTTTTCTTGAGACAGGTTCTCGCTCTGTGGTCTAGGCTGCAGTGCAGTGGTGCAGTCATGATCCACTGCAGCATTGGCCCCCCAGGCTCAAGCTATCCTCCCGCCTCAGCCTCCCGAGTAGCTGGGACCACAAGTGCACTCCGCCACACCTGGCTAATTTATGTAGTTTTGGTAGAAATGGGGTTTCACCATGTTGGCCAGGCTGGTCTTGAGCTCCTGGTCTCAAGGGATCTGCCTGCCACGGCCTCCCAAAGTGCTGGATTACAGGCTTGTGCCATTGTGCCCAAGCTATTTTTTAGATACTATCCAATGCTTTCTTTACAGCTGTCAGCACTGCACAGCTGCCCCTGTACAAATACTTTTATAAATGATGTGAATTTTTGAATCTGAGTTTTGTGATGATGAAAATATGCACATAATCATCATTTTTTATTTACTAACTAAACAGCTGTGCTTTTTGGAGAAAGAAGAAATCGTTTATATATATTATCATGAGATTGAAATTTTTTAAAAAACAGTATCTGCCTTGCTCAATACTTAGAATTTTTAATTACATACTGTACTTAAATGGGCCACAACATTTGCTTGTAAATTTAAAGTCTGTGGGTGTAGTGAAGCAGTTGATGGGTAGGGTGTGGTTCCTGTTTTCTGTGAAAATTAATATAGATGTTAAAAATGAAGTCTTTGATTTTCATCAAACTCAAGATTGAGAGCTGCTGCCACTGCCACTTCTAACTGCTGATCATATTCAGTTCAGTGCACATTGGTACATTGATGCCATTTATGCAAGCATTTTTTTAGGTGCTGTTGCAAATACAAAGTTGGAGGAAATAATCCTTTTTTTTTTGAGACGGAGTCTCGCTCTGTCGCCCAGGCTGGAGTGCAGTGGCACTATCTCGGCTCACTGCAAGCTCCGCCTCCCGGGTTCACACCATGCTGCCTCAGCCTCCCGAGTAGCTGAGACTACAGGCGCCCGCTACTGCGCCCGGCTAATTTTTTGTATTTTTAGTAGAGACGGGCTTTCACCGTGTTAGCCAGGATGGTTTCGATCTCCTGACCTCATGATCCCCCCGCCTTGGCCTCCCAAAGTGCTGGGATTACAGGCATGAGCCACCGCGCCCGGCCTGGAAATAATCTTTTTTTAAGGAACCTCCACATCTGTTGGGAATGAGCAAGTACACACATTTTTATGAAACAAATAGACTATAAGTGCTATAAAGTGGTACAAATAAAATGGTGTGAGGATTTACCTGGCCATAGGATATACCCAGCCACAATATTTGGCTGTGAGGCTATTGAACTGAGTGTGTCTTGAAGAACTGGTGAGATTTCAGTAAATAGAGAAGAACAAAGGAGGGAGGACATGCGGAGCTTAGAGGTAGGGAAGGAAGCCCAGAGCATATTCTGGCAATAGCTAGTAGTCTGGTTTGACTATAACGGAGAATGTAGAGAAAGAGGTAAAACTGGAAAGATAGATTGCAACAGGTTAGGACTTGACTGTGAAGGGCTTTGAATACCAGGTTAAGGATTTTAGATTTGATTCTGTTGGCCAAGGAATCTGGTTTCTGGATAGACTTACCTGATTATAGCTGATAGCTATAGTTAAAGAATAGTTTATAGCTATAGTTAAAGAATATTAATCTTGCCTTGTGTAGGATGATTTAAATCAAACTTGTCCAGTCTGCAGCCCACGGGGGACAGCTTGGAATGTGGCCCAATACAAATTTGTAAACTTTTTTAAAAACATTGTGAATTTTTTGTGTGTGTGATTTTTTTTTCTTTTTCTCTTTTTTTCTTTTTAGCTCATTAGCTATCATTAGTGTTAGTGTATTTTATGTGTGGCCTGAGACAATTCTTCCAGTGTGGCCCAGGGAAGCCAAAAGATGGGACACCCCTGATTTAAATAGTAAAAATTTAGAGGGCTTGTTTAGAACTTGAAGTCTGTATTCGTTCCCTCTCTCCTACCTCGCTAAAGATGTTTTTAAACCTCCAGTGTGACTGTTCTGATTTTCCAAACTCGTTTTCTAAAATATCCAAGTATGACTTAGTTGTTCTTTTTTTTTTTTTTTTTTTTTTTGAGACGGAGTCTCGCTCTGTCGCCCAGGCTGGAGTGCAGTGGCGCGATCTCCGCTCACTGCAAGCTCCGCCTCCCGGGTTCACGCCATTCTCCTGCCTCAGCCTCCGGAGTAGCTGGGACTACAGGAGCCCGCCACCTCGCCCGGCTAATTTTTTGTATTTTTAGTAGAGACGGGGTTTCACCGTGGTCTCGATCTCCTGACCTCATGATCTGCCCGCCTCCGCCTCCCAAAGTGCTGGGATTACAAGCGTGAGCCACCGCGCCCGGCCCGACTTAGTTGTTCTTACGTACTGTTTCTCTGTCAAGTCTAACCTATTTGAAACTGCCTTTACTAGTACCCTAAATTAGTCATAGCTTCACCTTTTACTTCCTTTTAGTATTTGAAGAATCATTTTGAGTATATCTTATGGTTATTACCATAGATGTGTAATTTTTTTTCCTCTTATTTTGTCAGTGGCCATTCCAAATACATAATATAGGTCCATGTGCAAAAAATACTAATGTAATATTTATTTCTGAAGGTGAAGGTATAATGGAAAGAATATGCATTTAAAAAAAAAAGGGGGTGGGCACCGTGGCTCACGCCTGTAATCCCAGCACTTTGGGAAGCCGAGGCAGGTGGATCACCTGAGGTCAGGAGTTCGAGACCAGCCTGGCCAACATGGTGAAACCTTGTCTCTACTAAAAATACAAAAATTAGCAGTATATGGTGGTGGCCACCTGTAATCCCAGCTACTTGGGAGGCTGAGGCAGAATTGCTTGAGCTCGGGAGGCAGAGGTTGCAGTGAGCCGAGATTTTGCCATCGCACTCCAGCCTGGGTGACGAGAGCAAAACTCTGTCTCAAGAAAAAGAAAAAAAAAAAAAAAACCCAGAAAAAAAACAAAACTGTGAGGCCATTTGATAATTGCTTAGCTAGTTAGTTCATGACTCAGTTTTTTTGTAAAATTAATGATCACTTAACAAAAGATTATTAAATGAAAGAGTATAATGTGGATGTGCTATTATGCACATGTGTGGGTGCTGAGTAAATGTTACTTCCTTTTTTTCTTTCTTAGCTGAGACTGTAGAATAAGTCTACTTTTCAGTAATAGGCATATTTGGTGCCTATGAGAGATTTAAAGAAAAAAAAAACTGACCTCTCTCTAAATGTGAATCAGAATTTTGAAGTTTCCATTTTTCTCAATCCAGTTTTAATACATTTAAAATTAACATATGAAAGTTTTGTCTTACCAAAGAAATGAACCTCTTCCTTTTATCACTAATAATTTCTACAACACGTACTGTGTAGTCGGTTGGCCACAGTGGCAGAAGTGCTGGTGGGAAGGGGCAGAAAAAATCTTGACCTCTCTTTTTGATGGAATAAGTAGAGTTTACTAAAATTCCAAATGCAATTTGCTAAATTTTCAAGTATTTCTTTCTTTTTTTTTTTTTTTTTGAGATGGAGTCTCGCTCTGTCACCCAGGCTAGAGTGCAGTGGCATGATCTCGGCTTACTGCCAGCTCCACTTCTCGGGTTCAAGCCATTCTCCTGCCTCAGCCTCCTGAGTAGCTGGGACTACAGGCACCCGCCACCACGCCTGGCTAATTTTTTGTATTTTTAGTAGAGACGGGGGTTTCACAGTGTTAGCCAGGATGGTCTCGATCTCCTGACCTTGTGATCTGCCCGCCTTGGCCTCCCAAAGTCCTGGGATTACAGGCATGAGCCACTGTGCCCGGCCAAGTATTTCTTTTTTGCTTTATCATCCTAATGATTTATTGAGACTCTTACCAAGAATTTTTTGATTATTATTCTGGTTACTAAACTGTAGAACTTTTGAAAGTAAGAACTGTCTTGTCCCTTGCAGATGGTAGGTACTCAGAATATTTGTTCATTTGACTTAGATGTGTTAAAAGAGGAATAGTTTACTTTACTATTATACATTTGCTCAGGAGGATGTACCTTTGGTAGTTTATTGCTGTTTGTTTTTACCTGCATTCTCCAGTTGCTTGTTAGTTTCTCCCTTTGCTTTTATGTTTTCCGTAAAGTTTCAATCCAGCAGTAACACGGATTTTAAAATCTTGATTGAGATTAAAAGAGTCATAAATTTGATTAAAAATTAACTTGTAGACAAGTCTACAGTAAACCAGAAAATATGGCCCATTTACTATCAAAGACTCACTATTTTAAGGACTGAAAGGGCTTTAAAAATTATTTATGTTTTCTTCTTTAAAAAAAAAAAAGGTAAGCAATTTGTATGAAATCACTTATTTAGTGTCTGAACCAAGATTAGAATCCAGGTCCTTTAGTTCATAGTTCATTGGTTTTCCACTGTAATGCACAGTTGAATACTGAAGCTCACTGATAACAGATATCATGGGTATATGTAAGAAATAAAATTAGATTTGTTTTCATTTTAAACTCACCTGTAAGGATGAGATAAGAAGTATTGATTTCCAGTAGGGAGAACTAGGACATAGTAGTCTATGACATTTGGTCTCTCTTCTCAATTGTAAGTAGGATTCTGTTTTTTTTTTTTTTTTTTTTTAAGGAGTTTTCTATCTTCTAGTATTACATTTTTAACAGGTGGTAGACACCCCACTGAAGAACATGTTACTTTAAAAGCAAGATGTTACCAAAAGACTAGGATGGAGCTTAGACAATGTAAATGCAGTTCTTGTCTGCAGTGTGAAGAAGATAACTTGAAACCTTTCATTATTTTTAAAAATTGTTATATAAAAGCTGGCTTTATAAAAGATATGCTTCTGCTCTAATTTTTTTTTTTTTTTTTTTTTTTTTTTTTGAGACGGAGTCTCGCTCTGTCACCCAGGCTGGAGTGCAGTGGCACAATCTCGGCTCACTGCAAGCTCCGCCTCCCGGGTTCACGCCATTCTCCTGCCTCAGCCTCTCTGAGTAGCTGGGACTACAGGCGCCCGCCACCACGCCCGGCTAATTTTTTGTATTTTTAGTAGAGACGGGGTTTCACCATGGTCTCGATCTCCTGATGTCGTGATCCGCCCGCCTCGGCCTCC
This sequence comes from Hylobates moloch, assembly GCF_009828535.3. Taxonomy (NCBI): domain Eukaryota; kingdom Metazoa; phylum Chordata; class Mammalia; order Primates; family Hylobatidae; genus Hylobates; species Hylobates moloch. Next base: position 75,282,825 of record NW_026652284.1, read on the forward strand.
CAAAGTGCTGGGATTACAAGCGTGAGCCACCGCGCCCAGCCTCTGCTCTAATTTTTACGTTTTAACTGTGAATTAACACTGCCAGGCACTGCTGGAAAAGAAGACAAAGAACGTAAAAAAAAAAAAAAAAAAAAAGTCAAATGGAAAACTGTTGAAATTAATGGAATTCTATGAAGTACCTGAATGTGAAAAGAAACAAGTATCAATAGTTTTCATATTAACAGTTTTAACTAATTAGAAAACATACTGTAAAAAAGAGCTTAGATTCAAACTGGCAACAAAAAGTATACAAAATCTGGGAGCCTATTTAAGAAGTATAACCATCTTACGGAAGAAACACACAAAATTACTATGCCATAAAAGATTTGAAGCCTTGGGAAGAGATAACTATCACCCTTAAATGCTCAAAACTGTAAAGATGTTAATTCTAAAGTAATTTATGGATACAGTGTAAGTTTCATCAACATTTCAGTGGGATTTTATTCTTTTATCTATTTATTGTAATTAAAAAATGGTTCTAAACCTTAGCTACATGTTACAATTATATGAGGAGCTTTAAAAATACTCTGGTGCATGGGTCTTACCCTGCATACCCCAGACCAATAAAATTAGACTATCTGAGGGAAGAATCTAGGTGTTGGTGTTTCTTAACCCTTGATATTTATCAGCAGAGTTCATTGTTCTTAATTTTGGGTTTTGGGTTTCTTAGTGGTTCTAATTATTATATTGATTTCATATTTTATAACTCATTTCAGAGTCTTCCAAAGAACAAAAACAAAATTTACTTATTTTAAAAAGCAAAATAAAACTCATTTCTAGTGTGCAGTTACCATGTGGTTTCATTGGGCATTTATAAATCTAAGATATATTATGGGATCTTAGTGATTTTGCTTTTCCTATATCTTGAAGCATTTTGCTATTTCATTTTCCTGCGAATTATTTAATCATTATTCATTAATTTCCCCCAATTATGCCAAAAGGAAGAAAATGGAAGAGTGATAGAATTGCCAAGAAGGATGATGCAATGGTGAAATATAGCATCACTACTGTATCATTTCTCAAAAATATGAAAATAGTTTTGAGATCATCCTTTTTAGCATTTTTCTTCTAAGCTTTCATTTAACATATTTGGGACTTCATATTTTTTCATTTTTTATTTTTTGTCTTTAATAGTGAAGAAAAAAAGGCAAAGGAAGACATTTCAGAACTATTAGACAAGTCAGAAGATAAATGCAAAGAAACAACACTCAATAATGATAGTGAATTTAGTTGTATAAGTGAAACCTTAGACTGTGAGTCTTCAAATGATGATTTCCTAGATGAGTTTTTTTAAACTCAAGAATTAATGAACAATATTTCTAAGTACAAAAAATGGAAATAATACACGTTCATGCATTCAAAGTTTCATTCAAAGGATGTTTCCTATTTTGGATATATATACCTTTAATATCAGAGAAAGATGGAATTAAAAGATTTGTTATGTTTAAGTTTTTATAAAGCTTTCTCTTAAAGTTTTTTTAAAAACTACCCCTTTATTCTTATTTTTGTAAGTTCGTCATAAAATTACTTAAAATATTAAAAACAAAAAGTATTTTGGACCCAGATAGTCAATTGAGGGTGAACATTTTTTTCTGATATGCCAGAGATTAAATCTGCCTTGTGATTCCAATGGGAAGCTAAGGTTGAGAAGCACTGTTCTAAGTAGATTTTATCTGGACAAATAAACAAGATTAGTTAAAATGTTTTTAAGAAAGTTGAGTAATGGTCTAGAATAGAGCTACCAGATATATAGTACTGACATAAGAATTATGAAACAGATTAGTGGATTAAAGCAGATAGCCCAGAAGCAGATCTTAGAATAGGTAAAAATTTAATACGAGAGTGACATCAATCAGTAGATTAGATTACTAACAGCATTAATGCAAGCTACCACTCATTGGACTGCTTGCTGAACGTTTTATATGCGTTATCTCATTCATCTTTTCCCTGATGTATCTGCTGTTATTCCCATGTACAAGTAAGGATATCTGAGGTCACACAGTTCTTGGTGTTTCTGGAACAATTAGCTCTTTTAGAATGCAAATATTTGAAAAGCAAAAAAGTATTTTTAGGTATGCCAGAATACATTTTAGGTGGATAAAATAATTAAATGTAGAGTTTGTGTCATAAAGCATAGATAATAAATACGTGCATCTGATATCTGGATAGGGAAGCTTAGGAGTGATGGAAGAAAAATAGCGCAAAGAAAAGATCTGTAAGTTTAACTGCTTAAGAAATATAACTGACATCATGTCAAACACCATAAAACTATAGATTAATATACTAGGAAAACAAAAAAGGGATTAATAGTCTTTATGTGCAACACACGCATAGATTAATAACCTCTAAATATATAGTCTTTAAAATGCAAGTGATTAATAAACACATTAGAAAATCATTGACCTCATTAGGTAGCTACGGAAGAAAACATTCAATAAATTAAAAGTACTTTTCCTTCCTATCTTAGGACCTTTGCTTATAGTATTTCCTTTGCATGGCTGACTCCTCATCCCTTAAGACTCAGTTTATGATACAACCTGAGTGAGGCCTTTTTGTACTACTCAATCTAAATGAGTTTTCCCCTGTATCTCGACAACCGGCTTATCTCCTTCATTGTACTTCATCTTTTGGAATTACCTATTTATTTATTTATGGGCTTTCTCTTCCACTGGCCTCTAAGCTCTGAGAAGAAAAGCGTAATACCCAGCATCTAGAGAGTGCTCACTGAATAATTGTTGAATGAATAAACACTAAATAAAAGTGAGTAAAATGAATAAAGCAAGATGCTTTTAAAAATCTTTCATGCTTGCTGAAATTTTTAAAGAAAAATACCATATGTAGGACAAGATGGAATGGATACTGTCATTGTGCTGCTTGGTAAATTGGTGTTACTTCCAGAATGGAAATTTTGTAAAAGGTAGCAAGATTCTTTATTCATGCCTTTTGAGCCAGTAATTTTATTTACTTCTTGGAATTTGTTCTATGAAGCCACTTCTGCAAGGGGATGGGAAAGCTTTCTCTTAGTTCTTCCTATATACACTGGTATTCTTTCCCAAGAAAAGTAGACATTAATCAAATTGGGCCATGTTTATAGCTCTCTTCTGCTTCCTCCCCTCAATGAGTAGGATATGGGAAGGACTCAGTCCTTGGCTAGGCCCTGTAATCTTGTATTCTAATCCTCTCACAAAAGTGTAGCATTTTTACTGCTTGGGGCACCTCAGTGTGCTGGAGGTAAATTTAGATTTGGGCTTTAGGGGAAGGGAGAGGCCTTGCTTAGGCCCTGAACCAAATGGTAGTGCTCTAATCCAGTTTACCAAAGAACATTATTTGGGGTATTTAGCTGTAACCCAGATAAAAGTGATACTTTGATTTCCCTTTTGATAACCTCTCCCCACTCCTTTCTTTCCTTGCTGCCTCCTATTTCGCTACCACCATTCTCTCTTTCTCTCTCTTATATGTGTTTGTGTGTGTGTGCAGGGCAGCATTTATGTATTCCTGGGTTTTTTTAGTTCATTGCTTACCATCTTTTTTATGTCTGACACATACAGAAAATATTCAGGACCAAAAAGGATAATGGAAGAGACTGCTTAAGGCCAAAGGCCTTAGGTTTTGTGCATGCCCATAGTTTTTCAGATATAGGTCACAACCCACCAACCCACCAATCAATCAAGTGGGCTGCCAGAATCATTAAAACAAATGAAGATAAAAGAATGCATCATTCCTTGTTGAAATAATTATACGAGTGTTTGTAGCCTTGCAATATAAAATGTGTTTATGTTGGTCATTGTCAAACTTTGAAAGGTATTTGCTTTGCTGCAGCCAAATACTAATTAATAATGCCCCAAACCTCGCTTAAGTTGCATCATTATTAAACAGAAAGATTTATGAACAAAGATTTAGACTTAATATGTTGAAACATTTGGACAATGAAAAATTATCAAGATAACAGCTGGGTAAATCATGACATATCCATCCTTTCAGGTGATTTGTTGAAGATAGTATTCCCTTATCTTCAGTATTTTTAGGGTTTGCAGTGAAGGTCCAGAGGTTAGTTAATAGCTTCCTTAGAGTTCTTGTAGATTCAGTGGAGTTCTAAGGAACAATTAGTGTACCATAACATACTGTAACATCACAGAGAAATCAGATTTGAGGCCTGTTCTGCTGTGACAGCCTTGGGCAAGTTATTTAACCCCTCTTTGGCTGTTTACTCATCCATAAAATGGAGCTAATAGCGCGTGTATCATAAGGTTGCTGTGAGAAGGAAATACAGTAATAAGTGCAAAGTGCTCAGCACATTGGTTGGACTCCCTATGAGTAGAGTTCATTCGAGGTTAAGTTTTGCTTTTACATTATTAAATATCTTTGTGCCTTAATTTCTTCATCAGCTCACAGTTCAGCTAATATTATTAGATGCTTCTTTGGGGGACAATAGAAACTCCTCTAGTAACTTCATAGGCATTTCAAACAGTTCAAATCAGAAAATAATATGAAAAACACAGTACAAATTTATGATAGTATTAATTCTCCTAGTAGCAATAATAGGAAATCTGTTTGTGTTGTATATGAGTTAATTAATAACTATATGTTCAAATGGGTGGACTCAGTAGTTGATTCAGGTGGAGATAAATAGATCCTTTCAGTTTTTTTTTAAAGTGCCAATGTCTTTTCCTGCTTTAGGGCCTTTGCAGTTACTCCTTTTGTCTGGAATATTCTCCCTTATCCTTACCCCTTCTTATGTCTGTCCATCTAGTACAGCTGAAATGACACCATTATAGAAAGGCCTTTCCTGACCATCTAGTCTGAATAGCTCTCAGTTTCTTTGAAAAATCACTTTTAAAAAAAATCATAGCATTGATTAGTACTAGATTCTCAATTTTGTTTTCTCTTTCCCCCTCCCCAGCTAGAATGTAAACCCTGAAGAGCAGAGACTTTGCCTGTATTGTTTAATTTATTATTTTTTAAAATTTTTATCTGTTGTCACATACTCAAGTATGATCGCCTGTGGTGTTTATTTTTACTTTTCCTGCACCTAGATCCTAAGTGCCTGACAAATACTTGTGGGATGTCTGAATATAATGTGAAGCATGAAAAAGTGATCCATAATTATACTTTCCAGAGATAAATTACCATTGTTGATAGTATAGTATATATTTTGTAACTTTATGTTCTGTGTGTGCTTACATATACAGATGTCTATGATTATGCTTTTGAAATATGTATTCCATTGAGTCTAAAGATAAACTTTTTTTACTGTATTTTATGTATTTGAAATTAGTCTTATAATCAACGGTATGCTGTGGTTTAATTGGCAACATTTTTCTCTTTATGAGTTGCACATAAATATGTCTTAAAATCTATAGCATCTTAGATGTGATGAAATGTGGTATTTATTTGAAATAAAAATGAGATCAGGAAGTTCATCTCTTTTCCCCACCTAAAGATCTTGAGGATTTCCCTTGTCACTGGTTTTAGATCTCTTATTCTCAAGATATATGATTAAGGGTGTGTCATAACTTTTTCAACCAGTTCCTCTTGATGGCTATTTGGAGCTTTTCCAATTGTTTTCCTGTTATAAACAATGCTGTGCTGATTATCCTTGTACATATCTTTATGCATGTGAGTGGAATTTATTTAATTAGATTGGTGAATACACATATTCTCTGTAGTGTACAAGGGTACCTATTTCCCTATACCTTTATGAGTACTGCATCTTAGTAAATTTTAAAATTTTTATTAATCTAAGTGAAAAATATACTGTTTAATATCATTTCTTTAATTATGATAGAGATTGAGCCTCTTTTCCTGTGTATTAGCCGTTTTTATTTCCTTTTCTGGGATGTACTTGTGCATAGGATAGTAGGCTTTTAATTGGCTGGCATATTAGTCCTAATTAGAAATCTTTCCAGTTTGGAACCACGCATTATCCTATTAATTCTTGGGAACAACTTTTAGGCCTGCTACATCCTACCTTTGTGGAGGACAAGAGAGCTTTATAAGGACCCAAGATTTGCGGGAAGACAGAATTCAGGAATAACCAGAATTCCAGTGTCCTTTATAATGAAGACCAAGAAGGGCTATAGTGTCAGTTTTTGAGCTGAATACTGGAACTTATACTATGCTGTTAGTCTTTAAACTTTAAATGTTCTTCTTCTCAAGGCTTATTGTTCTTTAATATGACTTGGTTATAGTATAGTAGTATTAGTTTAGTAGGTTTGAAATAGGATACAACTCTGGGACTTGAGTGAAGTCAATATTGGACTTAGAGATTAAATGTTTAGATTAATAGGGTGTTTTGCACATTGTTAAAATGTTATTAACGTTTTTTAGTACCTTTTCTGTGTCAGACCATATCAGTTTCAAACAAAGCTATCAGATGATCTCTGCTTTTTAGGTTCCGCGTGGTCTCTGGAGGAACAGATTTCAGTCCTTTGGTAAAAGTGAAGCTAGAATATACATGGAATATGGATAGCTCACAGGAAAGGTTTTAGTCTAGCATGGGAGTTTAAAGAAGGCTTCCTGGAGGAGACAATGATAACCTAAACTAAGTCTTGAAGGATGAATATGAGTTAGCTGCAGTAGTAAGTAGTAAAAGGAACAACAGTGAAATGGACTACAAGTAGTAGAGTGTTCTTAGAATATGACATTTGAGGTGAAGAGTGACTTAGGGTGAGGTCGGAGTGACGAGTAAGAACCAAGTAATGAAAGGCCGTGAACACCCTGTATTTAATAGGTTAAGGGATCATTTTGAGCAATGATGGGGTCAAATTAGCGTTTTAGAGATCACTGCCCAAAGATTGATTTGGGGGCAAGACTGAAGGCCAGGACGCATGTTGGGAAACAGTTCTGGTAATCCAGGTGAGAGAATTAAGGCTGTAGTTCAGTGATAATAGCTTACTGGAAAAATTGTAGTCATTTTTCTTAGTTTGTGTAACATTTTGTTCTCTATTGTTCAGAATCCCATTGAGATTACCTTTCATTGAACGGGGTTTATTATTTTGCAGAGATAAGTTATGTTAATTATCCAATCTTCTTTCATTCAATTATGTCTGTAGGACGTCTATACTTTTACAAATACCTGCTTAACTAGTATGGTGCTACGTGGAGATGATAAATAAGTGTTTTTGATCATTTTAAAAATTGAGAAATGTTAGCCCTTTTGGTGTGCTCAGTAATTATCTTAGAGGGAAAGAATTTTAGAACATTTTGCCTTTGTGTAAAAGCAATGATTTGTTAGCTTAATTTATATTAATTAACCTATAGGAATTTATAATTTATATGTGCTAATTTCTTTTTCTCTTTTTTAAAAGGCTATTAGTGAAAGATGGTGGATCGCTTGGCAAACAGTGAAGCAAATACAAGACGTATAAGTATAGTGGAAAACTGTTTTGGAGCAGCTGGTCAACCTTTAACTATACCTGGACGAGTTCTTATTGGAGAAGGAGTATTGACTAAGTTGTGCAGAAAAAAGCCCAAAGCAAGGCAGTTTTTCTTATTTAATGATATTCTTGTATATGGCAATATTGTCATCCAGAAGAAAAAATATAACAAACAACATATTATTCCCCTGGAAAATGTCACTATTGATTCCATCAAAGATGAGGGAGACTTAAGGAATGGATGGCTAATCAAGACACCAACTAAATCTTTTGCAGTTTATGCTGCCACTGCTACGGAGAAATCAGAATGGATGAATCACATAAATAAATGTGTTACTGATTTACTCTCCAAAAGTGGGAAGACACCCAGTAATGAACATGCTGCTGTCTGGGTTCCTGACTCTGAGGCAACTGTATGTATGCGTTGTCAGAAAGCAAAATTCACACCTGTTAATCGTCGCCACCATTGCCGCAAATGTGGTTTTGTTGTCTGTGGGCCCTGCTCTGAAAAGAGATTTCTTCTTCCCAGCCAGTCCTCTAAGCCTGTGCGGATTTGTGACTTCTGCTATGACCTGCTTTCTACTGGGGACATGGCCACATGCCAGCCTGCTAGATCAGACTCTTACAGTCAGTCTTTGAAGTCTCCTTTAAATGATATGTCTGATGATGATGACGATGATGATAGCAGTGACTAAGGACACATTTGGGAGTGTTTAATAAGGTGTGGCTATCTGAGAAATCAACTGTGGGGGAAGTTGATTCTGAGCTCTCTCTCTGTTTTGTTCTAGCCATGAATTTGCCTGAGAAACTTGTAACCTATGTGCCTCAATATATTCCATAGAAAGTAGGTCCCCCTGCCTTCTCCCACTCCTTGCACTCTTCTACAGGGATAGACTTTTGCAAATATTTCAGATACATTTTTTGTTTCTTATTCTTGTTTATTTTTAGGTTATTTTCTTGGAAGGTTGGGAAAAGATGTTTGTTTAACAGATCATGTACTACATTGTTATTTTCATTTCCGTTCTAAGTAAAACTAAAAGCACAGAATGGTGGGAAAGGGGCTATAATGTGGTCCATTAATAATGTTAGTAGCTTTTTTCTAACCATCCTGTCTAATGGTTAAGACACCAGTAACAAAAACACATGATTTGGAAATACTTTGTTTGGCTTTTTCATATACCTAGTGGTGCCTTATCATAATAGCACTGTTACATGAAATAAGCCCCCTGCCTTCTTACTTTCTGGTTTGTTGAAAAAATACACTGGTGCTCTTTGAAGTGATAAAATGAGTGTTTATGAATGGGTGTAATTAGGAAATACTTCTCATCTGACAGCTACAAATAACTAAGTTTGGAGGTGTTTTCACTCTATATGAATAAATATTTTTCCATAAAATAGTTGTGATTATATTTTCGTTTTATATAGGTCCCAAATTATAATTGTCAAATATATATTTTAAATTAATAATAGGTTGTCATTCTTAGGAATTTGGTTTGAAATTTATCAGTTATATAGAATTGTCATACTGCATTAGCTTCTACCTTTAGTAAGACATTTTTAGATATAAATTCATCTGCTTTAACATTATTTCTGGATTGAAAATCTTATAAAACCCTTGAAAATAAACAGTCTCTTTTTTACAAAGCCTGTGTTAGAGCACAGATTTACCTAGGCTTGAAGATTTGGAAGAGATAATATGTAAGAATGGCCTCAAGGCAGACCACTTTAAGTTTGGCTAGACTTCATATCGTGGAAGTATTGTCTATTTCAGTGTGAAACTATCTTGAATTTGCAAATATAGTGTTATATTTTATAAAGTTTTGTAAAATCCCAAACAATATTTCTATTTTTGTAAAACAATTGTATGTGTAACCTGTATCTGAAATCATTTTGCAATCTATGGAAATAGAGTAGCAATTGCTATTTCTAAATTGTGAACTTTAAGTCAATCTAGATTTATTTTGAGAAGTAATTGTTCACTCTTTACTTTTGAGGCAGCCATTAGGTTGAAAGTATATATTTATCATATAAAACTTGATGTGTTTTGCACTACTCTCTCCATTTATATGCTGCAAACAACTACAGTCTTTGAAATATGGAAAATCAGCAGTCTAAAGTTTGTTTTAAATTCTATATTTAAAAAATCTTCAAATCTGAACATACCGCAAATGTCATGAGAAGTTTGATTCAGTAACTTGTGATGGAGGATTCTTTGGTATCTTACTGTTTGGTTAAGGCACTAATTTTACTTACCTATTAGATTTTGAAAGCATCTGAGATATACAAATCTCCCTGTAGGAAATGTGAAAGAAAAGCACAACAAAACTAGGGTTTTTTGTTTGTTTGCTTGCTTTTATGATTTTTTTTGGTTTGTTTTAATATCAGGTGGATTTTTGTTTCTAAGCAATATATACATATAATCAACCAACACATCTGAAAAGGATCATGAAACCTGAAAAATGCTAATAGAGATTTGCTGGTACATAGGAATCTAGCAAATTCAGGAACCAAGGGGAAATGTTCTGAGATAACATTTACATTGTCAACCTTTATTGACTTTGTTTTTACAATAAAAAATATTTTACAACTTACTTTCTGTTCTCTGTATATTGTGACTTGAGGATTTACCCCCTCTGCTAAGATAATAAAGATATTATTCATGTTTTGCCTAATAATTCAACAACCGTGAGTGCCTGCTATGTGCCAGGCATTGTTCTAGGCAGTAGGTTAGAGCAGTGAACAAAACTCCCTTTTGGATTTACCGCATGAAGGCTCAGAAAACAAACATTCTTCCAAATGCTGAAGATATGGCTTAATGTTATTGGGAAGTGCCTTAATATAATTTGGCTTTGCTCTCCAGTTACTGTTAGAAGGAATGACTTGACCTGAATTGACATGTCTCAGAAGGAAACATACACATGGCTGACAGGTATATGAAGAAATGTCCAAGATCACTAATCATGAGGGAAATGCAAAGTAAAACCACAGTGAGATAATGATAATACCTGACACCTGTTGAATGACTGTTATCAAAAAGATGAAGGAAGTGTTGGCAAGGATATGCAGAAAAGGAGACCCTTGCACACTGTTGGGAATGTAAAGTGGCACAGCCATTACCGAAAACAGTAGAGGTTCCTCAAAAAGTGAAAATAGAACTACCTATAGCATCTAGCAATCCCACTACTAAGTATACATTAATATCTGAAGAAAATGAAATGAGTATGTGGAAGAGATAATCTGTACTCCCATGTTCATTGCAGCAGCATTCACAGTAGCCAAGATATGGAATCAACCTAAGTCTATCAACAAATGAATGGATAAAGAAAAGGTGGTCTGTATACACAGTGGAATATTAGCCATAAAAAATTAAATCCTGTTACTTGTGACAACATGGATGGAACTGATGGACATTATGTTAAGTGAAATATGCCAGGCACAGAAAGACAAATACTTCATGATCTTGCTTATATGTGGAATCTAAAAAAGTTGAGCTTATAGAACCAGGAGTAGAATGATGGTTACCAGGGGCTGGTTGAGGGGGTGGGGGTGGGAGATGCTGGCCAAAAGATACAAAATTTCAGGAGAAATAAATTCAACAAATCTATTATACAATATGATGACTATAGCTAATAACAATGTATCCTTGGAAATCAGCGTAGATTTTGTGTTTTCACCACAGAAACTGATGAGTATGTGATGTTAATTCGCTCAATTTGGCCATTCTACAATGTATCCATCTTTCAAAACAAATACACAGTACCATATATATATATATAATATATATAATGATATATAATGTATAATTATATATTACACTACCATATTAGATATATATAAATTTTTGTCAGTTTTTTAAAAAATAGGCCAGGTGCAGTGGCTCACACCTGTAATCCCAGCACTTGGGAGGCCAAGGTGGAAGGATCACTTGAGTTCAGGAGTTCAAGACCAGCCTAACATGGCAAGACCCCCGATGCTACAAAAAATAAAAAATTAGCTGGTCATGGTGGCATGCACCTGTGGTCCCAGCTACATAGCTACATGGAGACTGAGGTGGGATGATAGCTTGAGTCCAGGAGGTTGAGGCTGCTGTGAGCTGTGTTCGTGTCACTGCACTCCAGCCTGGGCAACAGCAAGATCGTGTCTCACAAAATAAGTCGTTTCAAAAGAATGACTCAAGATAAACTATTTTGACTTAAACCATTACAAAAGTAATAGGGTAAAATAATAAGTTTAGATTTTTGATATAGATGCTGCCTTCTTACAGAAATATTCTAATGACTTGAAACCAAAATTCCAGAGCTACGTAAACCATTTCACTCAATAAATATGTATTGAGTACTTTTTTTTTTTTTTTTTTTTTCTGAGATGAAGTCTTGTTCTGACACCCAGGCTGGAGTGCAATGGCTGTTCATAGGTGTGATCATAGCATACTGCAGCTTCAAAATCCTGGCATCAAGCAATCCTCCTGCCTCAGTCTCCTGAGTAGCTTGGACTACAGGCACGAACCACACAGTACCTGGCCTTATTGAACACTTCTAATATGTCTACTATCATTAGAATGAGTTAGAATAGCAATTCATTCTTTCCCTTATTGTCATGACCTTGCTATTTTTTAAAGATCATGCACCAGCGATTTTGTAGAATAACCCTTGGCTGGGGTTTGATGTCTTCTCATTATTAAATTCAGGTTATGCATCTGTGTAGCCAAAATATCACAGAAGTTGTATTATCGCATCAGATGGTGCCCAATTGCAGTTTGTTTCGTGGCTTATGTTCACTTTGATCACTTGATTAAGGTGGTGTATCCCAGAATTAATTGTAGAGTTACTCTCTTTATAGTATTTTTGAGGTGGTACTTTTGAGATTATGTAAATATTATGCTCCTTATCAAACTTTCAGTTGATTTACTTTTCAATATGACTCATAGTTTCCTGATTCAGTGGTTCTCAAACTTGAGTGTGTGTCAGAATCTTTTGGAGGGCTTGTTAAAACAAAGACTGCCAGGTCCCATCTCTAGAGTTCCTGATTCTGTAGGTATGGAGTGAGACCTGAGAATGTGCATTTCTAACAAGTTTCCAGGTGGTACTGTTAGTGCTGCTGGCCCAGGGACCACATTTTATTGTTATTGTCATTATTTTGATGCTCATACTGTCTCTAATTTGTTCAGTGGCCAACTGGCTTCTGTGGCCTATTGACAAATCTTCATTGTTGAACCCTTCTTTACTTTTTTGCCACAGCAAGATGTTCCAGGCTCATCTTGTACTTTCCCTGCCCCAACCCTGGAATTGGCCATTTCTTCAAGGATCCCTGGTTTCTTTTAGTGCTAAGTGGTACTTAGAAGCCAAGATCTGAGCACCAGGTGTGCTCATTGCCTTGGGGAAAGTGCCACTCCTAGGCCTTTTCAGGGGACACATTTAGAGAACATTAGTATATACATACCTACATGTTCCTATTTAAACTTCTGTATCTATTGAAATCCATGACATCATACAGATGCCTCCAATTCTAACAATACTGTAGGGCTCCATCCTTCTCTTGACATTGAGGAACTGGGTCTCACTAGCTTTAAGATTTAAATTATTTGATCAATCTCCCTGTATGTAACCAATCTCTCATCACCACTGCTGCCCCTCTCCCACATGGACATCCTCTTTGCACTCCTAAGGCTCTGACACCTCACACCTGGCTGCTCCTATCATAGATGCCCTCTTTACCCTGTTTGAGCTCCAACACCCTCTGCTGGCTTGCCCGCACTGCCATGGACATCCTTCTCTCTAGTACTGCATTCTAGGCTGCCCTCACAGATGGATGCTCTCCACATCTCACTTGGGCTCCAGCACTCAACACTGGGCCTCCTCTGTGGCGTGAGAATGCTCTCCTCACCCTACCTAGCTCTGACCCACCACTCTGGGCTACCCACATGTGAGTACATTTTACTTGCTTGATCTCTGATTCCCCTCACTGGGTCACCCGCACATGAGTGCCCTCCTCACCCTGCATGAGCCTTGACACCAGGCCCTGAGCCTTTCCTCTGTATGGATGTCCTCACAGTCCTCTGTGTGGGATCCAGAACTAGGCACCAAGCTGCCCACGTAGGAGGGTGCCCTCCCCATTCCCTCTGCTGAGGCTCGAACTGGCATGTCAGGCTGCTCCCCCATGCAGACACCTGACTCTCTTTGGGCTCTGACTCTATACTGGCGGCACCATCCCAGTGCCCCCACCACCCTCTACCTGTCATCATTGCTGCTCTCCTCAGCCATCTGTGGCTCTGACCCCTCACACCAGGCTGCTTCTCCGCATAGGTGCCTGCCTTTCTCTGGCCCACCTAATGGCTTTAGGGCTGAGTTCAGAAGAAGGGAAGGGTTATGGCCATATTATATACATAATAGAAGGAAAGAGAAAAAAGGAAGGAGAAAAAATGTCTTTTTAAAACAAACTCACCTGGAAGGAAGAAAGAATGTGTGTGTGTGTGTGTGTGTGTGTGTGTGTGTGTGTGTGTGTGTGTATTTTTTTTTTTTTTTTTTTGAGATGGAGTTTCACTCTTGTTGCCCAGGCTGGAGTGCAATGGCGCAATCTCAGCTCACCACAGCCTCCACCTCCCAGGTGCAAGTGATTCTCCTGCCTCGACCTCCGGAGTAGCTGGGATTACAGGCATGCACCACCATGCCAGGCTAATTTTGTATTTTTAGTAGAGATGGGGTTTCTCCATGTTGGTCAGGCTGGTCTCAAACACCTGACCTCAGGTGATCCACCCACCTTGGCCTCTCAAAGTGCTAGGATTATGGGCGTGAGCCACTGCGCCCGGCCAAGAGAATACGTTTTTAAAAGAAACTCACCTGGGGGTGGGGGAGGGAAAGACAATCTTTTTAAAACAAACTCACCTGGCAGCATAAACAAGACAGATAAAACCAGAGCTCTCAAGCTGTTCTGCCTGAAGAAAGGATTGGAGAACCAAGAGAAGGAAGAAAGGAGAAAAAAATATATATATATATAAAATAATATATTATAATTGTATAATATATAAAATAATTATATATATATAATAATTTTATATATATATATATATTTTTTTTTTTTTTTTTGAGGTGGAGTCTTGCTCTGTTGCCCAGGCTAGAGTGCAGTGGTGTGATCTCGGCTCACTGCAACCTCTGCCTCCTGGGTTCAAGCGATTCTCCTGCCTCAGCCTCCAAGTAGCTGGGATTACAGGTGCCCACCACCCCGCCTGGCTAATTTTTGTATTTTTAGTAGAGATGGGGTTTCACTATCTTGGCCAGGCTGGTCTTGAACTCAAGTGATCTGCCCGCCTTGGCCTCCCAAAGTGCTGGGATTACAGGCGTGAGCCACCCGGCCAGGAGAATGTATTTTTAAAACAAATTCATCTGGGAGGAGGGAGGGAAGGAAGAAGGGAGGAAGGGGAAGAGAAGGAAAGGAAGGGAGAGTTTTTTTTTTTTTTTTTTCGAAGACAGAGTCTCACTGTCTCCCAGGCTGGAGTGCAGTGGTGCGATCTCAGCTCACTGCAACCTCTGCCTCCCATGTTCAAGCGATTCTCATGTCTCAGCCTCTGCCGAATAGCTGGTATGACAGGCGCCTGCCACCACACCCAGCTAATTTTTGTATTTTTTTTAGACATAAAGCAGGCTGGAAGAAGGAGACTTAGGATCTCGATTTAGATGAGGAATTCATGAATGGAATTTATTGGATTTTTAAGAGAGTTTTAGTGAAATGAATGAAAAGTCAAGTACACAATTCTCCAGAAATTATTTGAAAATCAATTTTTGTGATGTGAAAAATAGCCACTATTGTATACAATTCTATATTTGTGTTTTGGGCCAGTATGGCAAATCATGGCGTATTTCAAAAAAATAAGATCTGTAAATAAAAACTTCGTTATCCACATGTTAAAGTACAAAGGGAATATTGATAATTAAAATAATTATACAGGCTGGATGTGGTGGCTCATACCTGTAATCCTAGCACTTTGGGAGGATGAGGCAGACAGACTGCTTGAGCCCAGGAGGTTGAGACCAGCTCAGGCAACATGGCGAAACCCCGTCTCTACAAAAAATACAAAAATTAGCCAGATGTGGTGGCGTGCGTGTAGTCCCAGCTGCTTGGGAGGCTGAGGTAGGAGGATCACTTTAGCCCAGGAGGTTGAGGATGCAGTGAGCCAAGATTGTGCCACTGCATTCCAGCCTGGGCAGCAGATTGAGACCCTGTCTCAAAAACATAGTGATAATAATAATTATACAGAATACTGTGTCATTGAAGAATAGAAAAAAACAGCAAACTTAGGGAGAATTAGTTTAAAAGAGATTACATTTGAAAAATTTGTTTTTTTTGAAAACCAGTTTACTTTTAACTTGGTATAATAAAGCATATAGTTGGTTTTGAGGTGTAATGACTCCCAATGTCAAAGGCTTCTATCTTTTAAAAGCATTTCTGGGGGATAACTTAAGTTTTAAAAATATTTTATTACAAGAAAACATCTGCAAGAATCTGGTGGATATCTTAACATCTAAATCTCTTGAGCACAGACGCTGAGGCCTATGCTAATAAAGGTCAAGGTTTTTCCTGTTCTTTTGCACGAATAGAAGTGTGAAAAGCATGCCTCATGTGTGAACATAAACAAATGACTTAGAAAGTTTTTACTGATTTTCTGAAATGTATATTTCATAATAGGGAAGTGTCAATGGTAACATCATAAAGTTTACAGTGATAATTTAATATTTTACATCCAGTGATTTAGAAATAGCTTCTGTGATTTGGAATATTTTAGTATTAGGTTTGTGCGAAAGTAATTTCCATCGCTTTTAATGGCAAAAATTGCATTTACTTTTGCATCAACCTAATGGTAGCTTTTAAGGTCTTCAAAGCAGAAAGAATCAATGGCAAAACGTTAAAAGCAGCTTTCACTTGACTAAGATGCCAAATTATCTTAACTTTAACCAAAGCAAGTTGTAGAGTCTAGGCTAAATGGTAGATTAATATAATTCCTTATTTTCACCAGGAGCTTCCCTTCTATGTAATGTGTACAACTATTATCTATGCTCATGATATATATGTGTGTGTTATAACGGAATTAAATTCACTTCTATTTGTGAAGTTTTCATTTTGTGCACAGTAACTGAAGTTTCATTGAGTTACCTCAGTTTAGAGAGCATGAGGTGCTAGGAATGTGATATTTGGGTTGCTTGTAAAGTAGAAAAAGGAAGTTAAAAGCATTCTTTAATGTGGATTTTTCCTATGGTGGATAAGGGAAAATTTATGTTTTATCAACAAAAAGCTCCATAAAATTAGTTGTGATTATTGTCATGAATATGTTGTCTTTGTTTTCTGGCTATAGACACTTATTTTGGTTATGGTAATCATTGTAAAGATGTTATTTTAAAATTTAATTAACTGTTTATACCTAAGATAGAAAACTTTCTTGAAATCTTTAGAGGTAATATGTGTTTGCAAAAGTGAATGAGGAAAAATGTCTGAAGTTGCTTTTTTTTTTTTTTTTCTTTTTTGAAACGGGGTCTCACTCTGTTGCCCAGGCTGGATGCAGTGGCATGATCTTGGCTCACCGTAGCCTCTACCTCCCGGGCTCAAGCGATCTTCCACCTCTGCCTCCCCAGTAGCTGGGACCACAGGCACACACCACCACACCCGCTAATTTTTTATTTCGTATTTGTAGAGACAGGGTTTCGCCATGTTGCCAAGGCTAAATTGCATGTTTAAACTCATACTTTGGCTTTTGTGACGTTATACCTGAATCAGATTTTGCACAGTATTTTCCTTCACTGTACACCTAGGTTTCAGGCAAATTGGAACCATTGCTGCTCCCTGAATATGCTCTGAAGTGTTCTCACCTCTGTTTCCTGCTCACACTGTTCTTCTCATGGCAGTGCCACTGCTTATGCAACCCTTGTGTATTTACCCCATTTTCTCCTTCCTCAGACACTACCTCCTTGAAGCTGTCCTCCCTCCTTCAGAGCTGAAATAATCCCTCTGACAATGTGTTCTGCCTTACCTTGTAATTATGCTTAGTTGTGGCTATTTCTTTTTATATTTTTATTTTTTGTATTTTTCGTAGAGACAGGGTTTCACCATGTTGGTCAGGCTGGTCTCGAACTCCGGAGCTCAGGTAATCTGCCCTCCTTGGCCTCCCAAAGTCCTGGGACTACAAGCGTGAGCCACTGCACCTGGACAGTTGTAGCTATTTCTTCTTGCTGCCAGCCCTTTAACAAAAGTGTGGTGCATTAAAATACCTTATAAGCCAGCAGCTTGCACATAAAAATGGCTGGTTAACATTTGGATAAATGAATAAACATTTGTTTTCTTAGGACCAAAAAAAATATGTATTTTTTTCTCTCTAAAGTATTCATGTGCTTTGATATATAACAAACATTTAGGGTATTCTTAATTAAATGAATATGGCAGTAAGAATCTTGAAAGAAAAACAGGAGACCATTCCAGTTTATGGGTTGGTGGTAGGCCATGTCAGATCTGCCTAAAACACTTTATAAACAAATAATGGGTCAGGTGCGGTGGCTTGTACCTGTAATCCAGCACTTTGGGAGGCTGAAGCGGGCAGATCACTTGAGGTCAGGAGTTCGAGACCAGCCTGGGCAAAATGGTGAAACCCCCCGTCCCTACTAAAAATACAAAAATTAGCCAGGTGTGGCCACACATACTTGTAATCCCAGCTACTTGGGAGGCTGAAGCAGGAGAGTTGCTTGAATCTGGGAGGCGGAGGTTGCAGTGAGCCGAGTTCATGCCACTGTGCTCCAGCCTGAATGACAGAGCAAGACTCCATCTCAAAAACAAAAACATTTATTATTATTGTTACTTATTGAGCCTTATGGAGTTTCTTGCACAGGGCCAAGAGTCCATTCATTGCTCCTTCATTGCTTCTGTGTAGCCATGCTGTGGATTTAAGAATCATTCAATTTGATTTACCTTTACATTAAAAGCTAGTGTTTTAAGGGCAAGATTTACTTTCACTATTAAAATTGGCCTTCTCTCTGGTATAGGCCTTTATTTGGAGTCCCAGTTGCCCTCACTGCCTATGGTGGAAAGTAGAACTGCCTTTAGATCATAGTTGGTAGTTTTTTATCTTTTATTTTTTTTGTCTTTACTTTTTTTAAGACAGGGTCTCGCTCTGTTGCCCAGGCTGCAGTGCAGTAGCACAATCTCAGCTCACTGCAACCTCTGCCTCCTGGATTTAAGCGGTTCTCCCACCTCAGTCTCCTGAGTAGATGGGACCACAGGGGTGTGCCACCATGCCTGGCAATTTTTATATTTTTTTGTAGAGATAGGGTTTCGCATTGTTGCCCAGGCTGGTCTTGATTTCCTGAGCTCAAGTGATCCACCCACCTCGGCCTCCCAAAGTACTGGGATTACAGGCATGAGCCACTGTGCCTGGACTAACACTTAATTTCACTCTGTATGTCAGGCCCTGTTCTAAGTACATTTATTAAGTCAATTGGATTCTTATGTGAACCCTGTATGGTAGGTATAATATTATTATCCTTCACTTACAGGCATAGAGAGGTAGGTCTCATATTTAATAAGGGGCAGGCCCAGGATGTGAACCCAGGAAGTCTGGCTCCAGAGTTCATGCACCAGCGTCTAAGTTAAAGAGGCTATTCAAAGTCAAGAAAGTCCCTGTGTGTGTTTGAAGGAACTACCAAAGATTTTTGAGCAAATGAGTAACACTGGCAGATTCCTACATTTATAGTAAGCCCCAGCTCAAAGGGCCTCATCTGTCTTCCCCATTTGGTTGGTGATTTCCTGGGGCTTGCCTAGCACTTAATTTATGTATGTTTTGCATCTACCATGTTGATCCTAATGTGTCCATTTACATGTCTGTCTATTCTAGTAAATGGGACTTGACTAGTAAATGTGAGACCATGGGAGGGCAGGAATTGAGAATCCATTTTTCTCAACAAATCAACCTAAATCATGATCTAATTAGAAACAATGTGCTGGCCTTGCAAACCAGCTTTTAGGCAAATGTCTTCCTTCCCATTCTAGAATGGGACCTCTCAACTCCTTTTATATGGAATGAGTAGATGCTACTAGATTCTGCACCCTTGTGTCAGCTACATCCCAGCACACTCACTCACCTGCGTGAAGGAGCAAGTGCTTTCCTCGAACAAGTACTTCCTTCCTTGACAGGTACTGTTTCAGGTGGTGGGATTATAGCAGGGATCAAAACAGTTTGAAATTTCTGCCCTCGGGAAGCTTATGTTCTAATTTATAATACAATGTCAGGTAGTCTAAGTGCTATGATAGAAAATGAAGAAGGGTGCTGGGGATTGAAAGTGGTAGAGAGAGCTCAGTTTTGACTGCCTACTGTGTACATACTGGGTGCCTCAAAAATGCTGAGCCCAGGAGTTCGAGACCAGCCTGGGCAACATGGCAAAACCCTGTCTCCACAAAAAATACAAAAATTAACTGGGCATGGTGGTGTGCTTCTATAGTCCCAGCTACTTTGGGGGCTGAGGCAGGAGGATGGCTTGAGCCAGGGAGGTGGAGGTTGCAATGAGCCAAGATCACGCCACTGTACTCCAGCCTGGGTGACTGAGTGAGACCCTGTCTCAAAAAATAAATAAATAAATAAAATAAAAAATAAAAAAAAGCTGGAATGAATTAAAGTTACAGCTCAAGATAGACATCAAGTTTACTGTCCCAGACTAGAATGAACTATAATGTTATAATTCCATTCTGAAGGATGAATATTTTTTAAAGTAACCCATGCTTAAAAATAGTCAGGCTCCAGTCCTAGATGAAGCTCAGCCCTGCTTGGAAATATTTGACTTGAATTCAAGAACTTGCTCACTTACTGAATTAAAACAGAATGATAGTTTTCAGGGTCAAGTTTACAGGCATCTTTTAATTAATGAATTTGTTAATATTTTCTGTTGGGGACCTGAAGAAGGATTTAGCTGGCTCTAGGATGACAGAGAAAAAGAATTTTCTGAGTGAATAAATTAGACATGCCAGCAATGGTGATAATTGGGAAGCTAGCCAAAATGTAGCTCAGCCAGGGCTCATTCTCATTTAAAGTCATTCTGTGTCCTAGTCTGTCATCAGAAGAGCTGCTTTGAAGCCCGCTTCTCGGCTGCTTTGTTTGGCATTGGAGGACAACCACTAATTAGGACGTTATGTATCTAAAGATGTAGCTGTTTCCAAGCCTTTGCCAGTTCTTCTTAGAACAATGGACTTAGAAAGATTGGGGTTTGCATCCTGGCACTGAAAGTTTGGAGGACACCCAGCTCCGATGTGACCACTTCTGAGAGCCTTCCCGGGCGCTCGCCTCTTCACCCCTTGCCTCCTCCACACCCCCTGCCCGCAGAGCCGCATTCATACCCTGGGCGAGCTCTGCTCCTGTTATATTAGTGCTGCTTTATCTGTGCCCCCTCCTTAGGCTACTTTGGGACCCATTCAGGACTGGGAGCTGCCTCGTCCATCCTGTTATCCCCAGCAGCTCACGGTGCCTGACATATGGTAGGTTCTTAATAATTTCTGGTGGAATTGAGTTTGATCAAAGGGTCCACTTGAGCATACTCTCTTAGGAGAAAGAGAAGTGCCTTCGAGTCTGTGGCCTACATTATCTTCTTAAAGCAGGCATTGGAAGCAGAAATGAAGCCCTGCTGCTTGTTGATACTCAATTCTCCGAGTGCAAGTGCCAAGGCACGCCTGGCCACCTGCTCCTGCTTAACGGGTGCGCCCTGCGGGTGTGACAGGAGGGGTGGCCCGACCGGCCTCTTGTTCCAAGTGCCAGAAGGACAAGCCCACAGTGGTAGGGATTTCCCTTTGAAAAGACATCTGTGCCACTTCACTATTCTGTGCTCTGCCTTTGCTGAACTGCTCAAGCCACTCGCTTGCAAGAGCCATTTCTTGATTTTCACATATCCTCAAAAAGAAGAGCTAGCAGGTTTTTCCTTGTTAAAGTGAGCTTTGGAAGTGACAGATGGACTGTGTTAGCAAAGGTGAAGAATGTTTCTTCCACTCCTTATCACCTCTTTCCTGCTCTCTTACTTTGGTTACTCGCAATTTTTTCCTAGGCAAGTCTAAGAATACTAAACATTAGGCCAACTTCAAATTGATTTCCACTGCCTCTCAGGAGGGAACATGTTTCTACTAACTTTTCTTTAGGAGCAATTTGAATCTGTTTACTTAGATCTACTATGTTTCCTATGAAGTGAGAAGCCAAAAGCTTATGGCTGGCTTTTGGGTCAGCGGGGGCCAAGACTATGATCAATTGGTAATTTCAAAAAATACAGCACAGAAGTGGAATAATCTCTTTAAGGAATGCCATCCTCAAAGTCAGAGGGCAAATCTCTGGAAGTGAGCCCCTCTGCCAGTGGAGAGAGAAGGGTGGAGGTGGGGGGTAACTGATGGATCTTTGAGCCCAAGGAGGCAGGAAAGGTGGGAATACTAGAGGAGAAACAGCACTTCCATTGTGCCTGGAAGGAGGAAACCCACCAGGATATAGATGTAGACAGGGACAGCTGCCTTCCCACGACTTCTCATTTCTTGTGAAGTTGGGAGTGTGATATTCTTTGGAAGGAACAGAGTATGGTTCCCTCCATACTCCGGAAAGAAGTGGTGGGACAAGAGATTTGAGGAATGGGAAGAATTTGAATTGGCTGCCGTGGAGACTGGCAGGGAGAACTGATCGGGATACCCAGAGGGATTGCTGGACTGCCCTGGGGGCCCTTGTACTCGGAGACCTTGAACTTGTAATTGCCCAACCATGAGATCGAGGGGCATTTATGCAGCTTCCCTTTGAAGCCAAAGTTTAGAAGTGGGAGTTGGGGGTGGGGGAGCTAGAGTTATCCAGGATTGGGGTTTTGCCAGGTGAGCGCAATGTAAAGATAACATACATGGCAGGGGAGTTAAAGAGATTTATAAGACAGATGCACCATGAAGTCTGGGTTTGATAGGGAAGGAAGTAAAAACAGGAAGGGGTTGATAGAGAAGGAGAAAGTAGAGGAGTCAAGATATTGAACCTCTTGCTGAAATAAAATACAGGTGTGGTAGCAGTCATTGGAATGAAAGGTGGTAGCTTGTGATCTGAGTAGACTGCTGAATTAAAGGCTTCAGAGATAGAGCAATTGTGGGTGGTGAAAAGGTCCAGGGAGTGGTGAAAGAAAGGGTGGTTTAGGTGTCATTGAGAGGACGCTCCTTTGAGATCAAAGAACTGAAATCTTGAAGCTATAAAGGAACTGGTGTGAAAAGGAAGACTGGGCAAGGTGCCAAAGGCTTCTGGAATGAGGAGGAGGAATGACTGGAGGTTGGCATCTGACATTGGCAATGGGGACTGTAAAGGCTGGTTTAGCCTCAGCCTGAATGATTAGAGGAACTGTCACCTGGAACTGACATTGTGGTTCTCCTCTGAACTCCTAGGTACAGTCTGTGGGGTGAGGGAGAATAAGTGGCATCCCCTTGGGAGGAGAACAGGGGAGACGCAGTGTTCTTGCAAGGATGAGCAAGGTGGAGTGAAGGACCCATTGGTGACATGGCTGCAGATGAGAGATTTTTACCATGGAATGAGGTTCTAGAGGGCTCAGATAAAGGTTATGCAGAGAGGGAGCAATGAGAGGTTGGTCAATGGCAAGGAAGATCAGAGCTCTTTGGAGGTTAGAGTGTAGCCAAAGAGATGACCTGAGAAGCTCGCATTTTGGCCCTTGACTAAAGAAAATGGGAATTTGGTGTTTGGAGACACTAGCTGGCTACAAGTTTTCTAAAAGAATGAGTTCCAGAAGTCTTCTAGTGCACAGGAGGAGGTAGAGGAGGACTCCAGGCCTTCTGGAAGGAGGCAGCCTTCCTTGGACTGAGGAGGAACGATTTTCCCACAGAACAAAGAGCATGGTCAGAGGCACAGAGGGAGTTTCACGCTACCAGGGTCCAGAAACTAAGTAGGTCAGTGCCGCCGGGATGCAGTGTTTGTGGAAGAGTGTCTGCTTGTCAGGTGGGGCCAGATTATGAGAGGCCTTGCAGCACTTAAGACTTTAGACTTTATGCAGAGATGTGACACAATGAGAGTTCCCTGATGCCAGTGAGAGGGGTGGGCTGAGTGCAGACCAGGCAGGAGACCAGGAGCATGGACATTCCTGGCATGGAGGAGAACATAAAGTGATGAGAGCTACAGAGGAGTCAGAAGTGATACCCAAGGAGAGAGAGAGAGAAAGAGAGACAAAGCGGCAGGGGAAGAGAGGAGAGATAACTAGGAGAGAGGCCAGGTGCGGAGGCTCGTGCCTATAGTCCCAGCATTTTGGGAGGCCAAGGTGGGCGGATCACTTGAGGTCAGGAATTCGAGACCAGCCTGGCCAACATGATGAAACCCTGGTCTCTACTAAAAATATAAAAATTAGCCTGGTGTGGTGATGCACGCCTGTAGTCCCAGCTACTTGGGAGCCTGAGGCAGAAAATCGCTTGAACCCAGGAGGTGGAGGCTGCAGTGAGCTGAGATCGCACCACAGAACTCTAGCCTGGGCAACAGAGTGAGACTCTATCTCAAAAAAAAAGAAAGAAAGAAAGATAGGAGAGAATGAGAGATAGAGACAGAGAGAGAGAAATAAGGGGATGGGAGTAGAGAGATAGGTGAGAGAGAGGAGAAAGAGAGAAGAGAGAGAGACATGAGAGAGAGAGAGAGAGAGAGAGAGAGAGAAGGTGCTGAGAAGAGGGAGAAAACTTCAGAACACTAAGGTCTGCCCAGGCTTATACCACAGGAACATCTGAACAGTAACACAGGTACTAAGGAACAGATCTTTTTGTACATTTTGCTTTTTTGCATCTGATGTGAACAGATAAGTATAGTAGCTGTTTGTTATGCTTCCTTTTAATAAACGATGATTATCAACTGTCATAAACCTCCTGCAATTTAGATTCAGATCCTGCATCACTTAGAAACCAAATATATGCGCATCATTGATGCTGCAGTGACCACATCACCTGAAAATCCTTAAATGAGACATCATTATTCTTGATTTGTAAATTTATTCATGCTATGTCTTCTTTAATTAAAGATTCCAGGGAAAAGTAATTCAGAAACAGGAGGACAGACTAGAGAAGTAAAAGGTAACTAAAATAAAAGTCTAAGTAGGGACCTAAGGTAAGATTTAGTGCTCTGAAGAGCTACGGAGATTAATGAATTCACATGGTGAATATTAGATGTGAAATTCTCAGTTGTTGACCCTGGGGTTGTTTAAACATTCTGAATTTATCTGGATTTCTCCATGACGGAAATTGACAAAACTATTTAATATTAACTCATCTCTATTTTATTCCTTTTGTTCTCCTGTGATAATAACAGGAGTCTGGCCGAACATGGTGGCTCATGCCTGTAATCCCAACACTTTGGGAGGCCGAGGAGGGTGGATCACTTGAGGTCGGGAGTTCGAGACCAGCCTGACCAACACAGAGAAACTCTGTCTCTACTAAAAATACAAAATTAGCCGGGCGTGGTGGTGCATGCCTGTAATCCCAACTACTCAGGAGGCTGAGGCAGGAGAATCACTTGCACCCAGGTGATGGAGGTTGCAGTGAGCCGAGATCATGCCATTGCACTCCAGCCTGGGCAACAAGAGTGAAACTCCATCTCAAAAAAAAATAAAATAAAAACAGGAGTCTATATAGACTGGGAAGTTCAGTCCCATGATAGGTAATAGGTAGATTATTTTTGCTGACCTCCTGGTCATTAGTTTGTCTTACAATGTTTTCATGACCATCGTCTCCAAGTTGGAGCCAAACGTCTTTATTTTACAAGATTTTTCACCAGTGGTCACTCTCCAGTTGAATGAACATTTGCTTGTTCATTGCACTCATTTTAAAAGTCTTGTTATTCCATCTTACTAGAAGCCACTTGTTTACATTCTGGAGCCCAATACAGTAATAGAGACTGTTTCTCTTATTGTATATCTCTGTGGTCTGAGTTCCTTAACCTGCATGATGACAAATGGAGTACAGGCCATCTATATATGTGTGTGTCTGTGTGCTTGCATGCAAGTGTGTGTGTTCTTATACATGAGAGTGAACTGGTCCTGGGTGGGACATTCAAATTCAGAATTTGAAATTTAAGAGTGCTCTGTAATTCCAGCTTCCACCTGCTGTGAGGTGTTGTGCAGACATGAAAATAAAGTTTGTAGCTGGAGGGGCCTTAGGTTATCTGATCCGTCCTATTCTCCTGGCCCGAAGTCATGCAGAGGCAGTGAGACA
The DNA here is from genome assembly GCF_009828535.3 of Hylobates moloch. Lineage (NCBI taxonomy): Eukaryota > Metazoa > Chordata > Mammalia > Primates > Hylobatidae > Hylobates > Hylobates moloch. The sequence continues at coordinate 75,308,453 of NW_026652284.1, forward strand.
GAGCAGGACCAGAACCCACATTTCTTGACCTCCCAGTTACTCGGTTTGCATCTGTGAATCAGGATAATAGAGACACTGTTGTAATTTTGATAGAGAATGCAGAAATGAAGATTTGTCTTTTAAAATAAATATTTTAAGGAAGAGAATAGAGAGCAGGAGAACTTGGCATTGGGTGGAGCTTCTCCTAAGGGCTCATCTCACAGGCGTGGATGTTTCTGGTGTTTGGGTGCCGTCGGGCCTGGAGGGGAAAGGCACCCTCCCTCATCACGACATCCATACATGAGGGCTACATTCTAGAATAGCACACAGGGCAGAAATGTAGCAAAGTGAAGGCCCCCCGTTGAAAATGTTTTAGGAAGAGACTGGCATAGTGTCTCAGGAAGACAAACAACTAGCATTTCCTTCCGCATTGGACAGGTGACTGTTTCTTCATGGAAGCACTGGGGGAAGTCACTGGTTTGCATTTAGGGGCCATGGTGTGCCCCAAACACACATCTCTTTTGCCATTGAGCAATGAGATGCTCACCCTTCCAGAGGCCCATGGTCCACGGCTAACTGAGGTGACAGTAGGGTGAGTCTTCATCCCTACTTACTCTGGACTCAGAGGGAGCAGGGCAGACAGTGGCCTCCATGCTACATGAAAATGAAAAACTGTCTAGAGGTTTTAAATTGGAATCGGATAACTGTATTTAAATAATTTAAAAGCATATTTGCATGGTCAATGCCACCATAGATTATTATTTTGTTGAAACCAATTAATTCCAATACAAAAGTCATCTAAATGAGATTGTCCCAGTCCGTCAACAGACTTCTCTCTTCTTTTATGTACTTTCTTCCCACCACTTACTTACTTTTGCCAAACTTATCTTCTATTTTTTTAGTAGAATTATTTTAAACACCTGTTAACTCCTACTAATTGTATCTTGTTTAGAAAATGATACTCACTTTCTGTGTCCTTCTATTTACTTTTTTGTCTATTCCCTTCTCTAAGCTTGTCAGCTACAGCTTGTTTACTCTTTAGAGGTAAGGGTAAGGGCTTTTTTTTAAAATTAAAAAAAAATTTTATATGTTTGTCATCTTGGAGGTATGTTTAGGTAAAATCATATTTAATGACTTCCGCCTCCTTCAATTTTTCCTCTATTCAATTATTCTAATTTCCCAGCTCAGTCATTTATTGGCAGTGTGATTTGACATTTTGTTTAATTTTGTTTAATTTTTTGTTTTGACTTTTTTTTTTTTTTTTGAGACAAGGTCTCTGTTGCGCAGGCTGGAGTGCAGTGGCACAATCATGGCTCACTGCAGCCTCGACCTCCTAGGCTCAGGTGATCCTCCCACTGAAGCCTCCCAAGTAGCTGGTTGATTTTTGTATCTTTTGGAGAGATGGGGTCTCACTGTGTTGCCCAGGCTTGTCTTGAATCCTGGGCTCAAGCTATGCCTCCTGCCTTGGCCTCCCAAAGTATTGGGATTACCGGGGTGAGCCACCACTCCTGGCTGACGCAATTTTCTTAACTTATTGAAGCCTGCTTCTCTTCTGTAAAGCAGGGATGATAACAGCACTTTCCTCATAGTTGTTTTTATGAAAATAAAGCGATCAGAGCAGACTGATCTAGTACAGCAAATGTTTAATTAATGGGAACTACTAAGATGTTCAGTTTTTAACATAATACTTGCATTCTAAATTACATGCAAATTGCTGTTGCCTGAGGATAAAGAATATTTTTATTGTTAGTTATCATCTCATTTTATTTCATCCCCACAGAACATTTGGGGTTGGGCTATGAAACTGTTTTGAGTAGGGAGATTTCCTATATCTTTTTATTTCTTGTAGTCTTTAATGGACTTTGTTTTTTAGAGCAGTGTTAAGTTCCTAGCAAAATTGAGCAGAAAATACAGAGATTTCTTATACACTCCCTGTCCCTGCCACCCGCCATCCTCCCCCACTATCAACATCCTTCACCAGAGTAGTCCATTTTTACAATCGATGAACCTACAAATGGCTTTTTATTTTTTCAATCATAATACTCTCAAGATAAGGTAGCACGTCAAAGGGGCACAGCTGCATCTTAACCTTTCATTATCTCTTCAAGATGCAGGAGCTCCTTGGAATTGGATGGACTGGTTAGAATAGTACAACCAGTGTGTCCTGTCTGACTGTCCCTTTTCTTGTCTCTTCTCCTTTATGAAGTTCTTTAAGGACCTCAAAATGCAGAACTGCAGCAGGAACCCAACAATGGGGTGGGAGACAAAGCCAGCTTCAGAGATGCCAGTGTTTACACTGAAGGGACGTGGGCAGAATCCGCCAACAAATAATTACACCAGAGTCCATTGAGCCCGAGCGAGGTCCCAGTGGGAGTGGTGAATGAGTAACTAGTGTCCCCAGCAGCCCTCTTCATTCTGCATGATAGCACAGAATAAACCATGCTGGGGCGGCGAGGATCCCAACCTCCAGTTATTGTTTCCTCAACCCAGCTGCCCCAGTGCCCACTCCTCTGGCCAGCATGCAGGCACAAGCTTGGAGAATCAGGCAGGAAGACGCGGCTAAGCATTAACTTTCAAATTCAGCTTGGCCCAAATTAAAAAGAGGGACGGGGTATATAGAGTTCTCAGACCTGTGTCTGGATGGTCAGCATATTCCATGTTGATTTCTTTTTTGCAAGGTCACCATGGTATTAGTTACAGAAGTGATAATATCATTTCTTCTCTCCAAACAACCAAATGTTTTAAAAGTTAATAGAAGTGGAATTTGAACCTGAGATGTAAAAATGAGCCAAGAGCAAGGTCTCAGAAAGCCTCCTGGTAACTTTTGTCTATTGATTTACTAAAAGAGGGAGAAAAACATCATAAAAACAAAAGATGAAGAGGAAATCTTCATTTTTTTAAGACTTTTCCATCTTCATGTCTGTTGTCAAGTATTTTGTCAAGAAATGCATTATAACCTCATTTAAAAAAATAAACAGAACTTATGAAGCAATTCTCTTGGAGAATAACTGGAATAGTTTCTAGCGATGTTTCAAAAGACAGACTCATCTGACTGGTGTTTTTGTAGGTCTGGTGATGGTCTGTGTTCAGCTGGGCAGAATAAAACAGCCCCGAGAGACAGAAGACACCTCACCCTCTGTCTTTCACTTTGGCAAAGTGGACATCTGATTTACAGGACTGGGAAATAAAACACACACACAAAACCTGTACCTCTTTTGGCTTACCGTCTGTTGTTTCATCATCAACTGGCTCACTTAACCATGAATGTGAAAGGTTGAAAAGCTTATTTAAATGTGGGCTACTGAACTTTCCTGGGGCTACGAGAACTGATAATTTGTTCAGCCATTACATTCAAAGAGAGTGAAACTCTCTTTTTTAATAAACCTTGTTTCACATTATACAAACTGGACCAGACTGGCTGGAAAGGGCAGGAGGCTCCCTGTGCAGGCCCACAGTGAAAGGGGGCCAGCGTGATTGCAGACAGGGTACTCCTCTGCTGGAAAGCTTCCAATTCTCTAACTACCAGCATCTTCCATTTTCCCTATCAGCTTTCTCCTGTGATAATTTTTGTAAACCAAAAATAAGAAGCAGAGCTCGCTGACCATCTGAATGGACCCCTCCTCTTGGCAAGGGTATTCCAAAGCTAACCTGAAAAACTAGCTCAGGCCATGATGGGAAAGAGGAGCTGGACATGCCACATTATGCCCTATTCCCTTTTCGAATTACTGATGGAACAGGCTCTAAGTCTCATAAGAAACTGGGCAGGCACGGTGGCTCACGCCTGTAATCCCAGCACTTTGGGAGGCTGAGGTGGGCGGATCACCTGAGGTCAGGAGTTCAAGAGCAGCCTTGCCAACATGGTGAGAACCCATCTCTACTAAAAATACAAAAGTTAGCTAGGCATGGTGGCACACCTGTAATCCCAGCTACTCAGGAAGCTGAGACAGGAGAATCGCTTGAACCCAGGAGGCGGATACTGCAGTGAGCCGAGATCATGCCACTGCACTCCAGCCTGAGTTACAGGCTCCATTTCAAAAAAAAAAAAAAAAAAAAGAAAGAAAAAGAAAAGAAACATTTGCGATCTATTCTCTCCGAAGTCTGCTACCTGGAGGCTTCATCTGCATGACAAAACACTGGTCTCTGCAACCCCTTATTGTAACTCAGACTTTCCTTTCTATTCATAACTCTTTCAACCAATTGCCCATCAGAAAATCTTTGAATCTGCCTATGACTTCGAAGCCCCCCCCTCCCCCCACAACCCCTTCCGGTTGTCCCACCTTTCTGGACCAAACCAATGTATATCTTACATGTATTGATGCCTATGTCTTCCTAAAATGTATAAAACCAAGTTGTGGCCCTACGACCTTGGGCACATGTTCTCAGGACCTCCTGAGAGTGGTGTCACAGGCCATTGGTCCCTCATATTTGCTGCAGAATAAATTTCTTAAAATATGTTACAGATTTTGACCCTTTTCATTGACCATCTGTTTTGGTAAATGGCTGTAAAAACATTAAGACATTAACATCTAAAGCTGTACCCCCAATTCAATCCTTTCTACCGCTTCTCTGGTTTATTTTTTTCTTCCTTACCACTTATCACCATCTAACATACTATTTATTTTATTTAAACATTTTCTTTATTATAGTTTCTCTCTCCTCCTAGAGAGTAAGCTTCATTAGGCTGAGGGCTTTTTGTTTGTGTTTATTATTATTTTTGAGATGGTGTTTCATTCTGTCACCCAGGCTGGAGTGCAGTGACGCAATCTTGGCTCACTGCAACCTCTGCCTCCCGGGTTCAAGCAATTCTCCTGCCTCAGCCTCCCAAGTAGCTGGGACTACAGGCGTGTGCCATCACGTCTGACTAATTTTTGTATGTTTAGTAGAGACGAGGTTTCACCATGTTGGCTAGGCTGCTCTTGAACTCCTGACCTCAAGTGATCTGCCTGCCCTGGCCTCCCAAAGTACTGGCATTACAGGTGTGAGCTACTGCACCCAGCCTGTGTTGTTTATTATTTTATCTCAACACCTAAATCACTGCCTGGCACCTCATAGATGCTTAATAAATACTTGTGGAATGAATGAATAATGGCAGGCCCTATAGCTCAAGCCCACTTCATACGTCTTAGTCCAGTGTTACTCAGAGGTCTGGTTGCTAAATATGGGTCTAGTTGATTTTGTGGCAGGGTTAAGGGTTAGGAGATATAGTTGTCATCATGGGGGTATGCTGTGCAGTTGCAGAGGGACTCAAAAGGGTCCTGTACTTGGCTTAATGCTCTGCTGTCACTGCCAAAAATTCTTAATATTTTTTTCTTTGAACTTCTGCTTTGTAAGTGAAATCTAATGGGATAACCAAACACACAGGTGAGAGAGAGACACATGTAATGTGAGTGTCCAATTCTATTCTTTGCCACTCCTTTTGCATATAACATTCATGACACCCCAGGAACACAAAAATCTGGTGGACCCACAATCTGTGGGAGTTTAGTGAGACTCAAAGCAGGTACAAGGTGTTAAATTAAATTTGACCTAAAGCTGCATCTGTACATAGCAAACTGCAATGTAACTTAATAAGTAAACAAATTGTAACCTAACTTAAGGAGTATATTCTTACAACAAATAACTAAGTCTTAGCCAATCACAGCAGCTGAGCTTCAGCCAATCACAGGCTGCCAGCTGATCAGACCATGTCCATAAAATGCAACGCAGAGCTGTAACCAATCAATCTACTGTTTCTGTACATCACTTTCTCTGTCTGTAGATGCTGCCTGCCTGCATTGCCGGGTGGAGCTCTCTGAACCCTTCCTGGTTCAGACTGCTGCTCGATTCATGAATTGTTCTTTGCTTAAATAAACACTGCCAAATTTAATTCGTCTACTTTTTTTATTTTAACAAAAGTAAGGGTGTTATGTCTATGCCTGAGTCAGCAGGGGCTGTCACAGCCTAAGAGCCCATGCTTTTTGTCTGAATCAGAATTTGCTCTGAACATAGAAATAAAGCAAGAAACACAAATGATCAAGGAACCCTATCATCTGCTCTTACTCCTGTTCCTTTTCTGTATTAGCCAACCACTAACACTGAAAATGACATAGAAGGAGAGGGAAAGATACAGCAACCAACAGTACCTTTTCCTTTAGCCCTTCCTTACTTGTCAGTAAGCTGAAAGTAGAATGTTAGTTCTCTGATTTGTATTAGGAAGTGAGCTGAAATTAATTGAGTTAGTTTGGTGCAGCATTTCCACTGTTCTACTAAGAATGAACTGGCCAGGCACAGTGGCTCACGCCTGTAATCCCAGCACTTTGGGAGGCCGAGGCGGGCGGATCACAAGGTCAGGAGATAGAGACCATCCTGGCTAACATGGTGAAACCCCGTCTCTACTAAAAATACAAAAAAACTAGCTGGGCGTGGTGGCAGGCACCTGTAGTCCCAGCTACTCAGGAGGCTGAGGCAGGAGAATGGCGTGAACCTGGGAGGCGGAGCTTGCAGTGAGCCATGATTGCGCCACTGCACTCCAGCCTAGGTGACAGAGCAAGACTTTGTCTAAAAAAAAAAAAAAGAAAATCTACAGGCTGGGTTCAGTGGTTCACACCTACAATCTCAGCACTTTGGGAGGCTGAAGTGGGAGGATTGCTTGAAGCCAGGAGTTCGAGACCAGCCTGGGGAACAAAGTAAGACCCCGATTCTACAAAAAAAAAAAAAAATTGGCTCAGTGCAGTGGTGGGTGCCTGTAGTTCCAGCTGCTTGGTAGGCTGAGGCAGGAGGATAATTTGAGCCCAGGAGTCTGAGACTGCAGTGAGATAAAATTGTGCCACTGCACTCCAGTCTGAGCAACAGAGTGAGACCTTGTCTCTTAAAAAAGAGAATTAACTACATATGCATGTACCAACTCTGAAATAGGAAGTGTGTAAGATGCTCTTATCTTTGCATTTAAACCTGGCATTTCACAATATAAAAATGAACAGAACAGTTCATTCTAATCATTTAAAAATTTACCTTTTCTTTACTGAGAACAACAATAAATAGCAATTTTTTTAATCATATTATTTTTTAAAAAAAAATTTGAGACAAGATCCTGCTATGTTGCCCAGGCTGGTCTTGAACTCCTGGGCTGAAGCGATCCTCCTGCCTTGGCCTCCCAAAGTGTTGGGATTACAGACATTAGCCACCATGCCCAGCCTAAATAGCAGATAAAAAACACTATGATAAATCAAGAGAGAGACTGTTGGAGAAAGAAAAAAGCTTTATATTTTAGTACCTTTAACTGCATTTTTCCCCTGCTTTTTGAACAAGGTGCCCCACCATTGGGCCCCACCAATTATGTAGCTGGTTCTGGATCTCATAGCTACAGCTGAATAATTCAATCCAGCCTGTCAAATTCTGGGGCCATGTTTCAAAAATAATTTCTTAAGTATAAGAAGCCTCAACTTACTAACAGATTGTGTTCCAATTTGTTTTATAAGTCAGCAGCTTGGATCTTGGCACGTGTTTTCTCATAGGAACACTGTTTTGAATAGTGGTCAGGTTTCCAAGCTAGCCCACAAAAGCATACTGAGGCTATAATACAGCTGATTGTCTACAGTCTATTTGCTGTTATAATAATGTAGCTGAAGACCATTGGTGTGGTTTGCCAAATACTGTACTGTGGGGTTGCCCTTAACAGTTGGGTGGGGTCAGGGGAATTCTGGTTGGTTCTGGGCAAAGAGCTGTGAGTAGTGGCATGTGCCACTCTGGGCCAGGGCCAGAGCATTTAGTGGGTGTTGCGAGACCCTCCAGGGTGCTCTGTTCCCCCCCCCACAGTCACTGGTAATCTTCTGGGGATGACACAGAGCAGAATCCTGGTGGACTGTGATAGGCATGTTGCATGAGCAGGAAATCCGCTGTTGTGTTTTAAGCCACTGAAATTTAGAGTTGTTACCAGTGCAAAAGATACACAGTCCAATTTTAGAAATAGTCCAATGTGAAAAGCTATAATGTCTTTGGATGAAACTGATAAGGGAATGGGAAGTATCTACCCTCTCCTCAGATGTTTAGACAAAAGGGATGCAGAGAGATGGGACAGTAGCTAGAGAGGGACAAAGGTCAAAGAGGAGTTTATTTGCTGATGCCTTTCTTATATTTTTAAGATAGGAGATGCGTAAGTGTGTTTATATGAGAGTCAAGAGAGACAGAGCTAGAGAAAGAAATGTTAGGTACAATCAGTTTACATCTGCAGGAACCAAAGACTTAAGGGGGTTAAGTAACTTGGTGCAAATTCTTATGTCCTCACTTTACAGATGAAGGAACCAAGGCCTTAACAAGGTCAAGTAACTCGCGCAAGTTTACATGGTTTATAACTGGTTGAACCATGTCCTAAACCCATATTGGTCTGACCCCGAAGCCCACATTCCTGACTGCTAGACTGCCTCACCTCCTAGTTTTCGGATGAGTTAACACAGGAGCAGACAGCCCGCGGCCCCACAGTTAGCCTGCGAGTCAGGGGCCTTGCTATTCCTGGTGAAAGCTCTGTCTACACAAGGCGCTGCTTCCTCATTAAAATTTATACTGCCAATTCTAAGAAGTTTATATAGAGTTTTCAGCCTTTTTCCTGTGAAAATTTTCCCTTAGGAAATCAGATGATATCGAACATCCTTCCACCACTGAAACTGGGTGATTCTAAGGAAATGTAGAATCTCAGGAAAGATTCTAAGGAAATAGAAACTCAGAATTTTAACACTAATGATATCCCTGCCATGTAATAAAAGAAAAACAAAGACAGCGAGACTCGGTGACTTGCTTGGGGTTCAAGAGTGTATTTAAGAACATTTCCAAGAGGTCAAACAAGCAAAAGGGAAATGCCAGCGACGCTGGGAGGTACCCAAGTGTAGCCGCTGGGATAACATGGGTTATTGTTGTGGCCAGGGGGCCTCTGGAGTGTGACACCAAAATAAGGCTGCAGCCAGGAAGTCATATTCTGGTTTCTCCCCCAAAGGATGGTGGTTTACATCCCATCCCCACCAACTGGCTGATGGCAGGTGATAGCCAAGTCACATGGAGGGGGCCCTGCTGTCCGGGGGTTACCACTTCCTCCTCGCCCACAACAGAGGTCCTCTGCCAAGTGGATGTGTCTGTAGAGATCTCCACCTTCAGCTTTCGGGGAACCGTGGACTATGCCTTCTGAAATGACTCTTCAAAGCTGGAGGGAGCATTTTTTCTTCAGCACTCTGGCAGACAATGGGGAGGACAGGACGGCAGCACTCACATGAAAGCACGAAGTTGGGATGAGAAAGATGAAGCAATTCAACAGTGGCAGGTCTCATGATAGTGGCAGCTTGGAAATAAAACAAACCCCCAGTCACATGGTGTCTCACACCGCCAGCTTCAGGGTGTGACTGCTTTGCAAAGGGAAGTTGGCTCAGGCCACTGACAAGGAACATCTAACCCCAGCGAGGCATTGCAACTGGGAGCCAGAGATGCAGCTCGATAGCTTGTTTGTGGCTTGGGGTTCTACACTGGCAGTATTTTGATGTGTCCTTTTTACTGTCCAGGCAGGGAACAGGGAATAAGTGTGTTTTAATAAAGCTTGGCCTCTGTACACCCGTGACCTTGGCCTGGCTCGGGTTATCTGCTTATCCCATGTGCACCTCATTGAGTTATTTGTTTAGATAGCATCTTGCATGACTGATTTTTTTTTTTTTTTGACAGGGTCTTACTTTGTCATCCAGGCTGGAGTGCAGTGGCATGATCTCACCTCACTGCAGCCGTGACCTACCAGACTCAAGTGATCCTCCTGCCTCTGCCTCCCAAGTAGCTGGGACTAAAGGCACACACCACCATGCCTGGTGAATTTTTGTCTTTTTTTAGAGATGCGGTTTCACCATGTTCCCCAGGCTGGTCTCAAACTCCTCAACTCAAGCAATCCACCCACCTCAGCCTCCCAAATTGCTGAGATTACAGGTGTGAGCCACCTTGCCTGGCCCGAATGACTACATTTTAACTTAAATTTAGAATCTTAATTATTACCTAATATCTTCAAAAAGGTCACACAATGATGTAGCACTGAAATTTCAGAAGATGGCTTGCACACACAAGGCAGTGGAACTGATGGCAGTAGAGATGGCCAAATCTCTCAGAATAGATCCCAGAATTTCCAAAATTCAGAAAGTTAGAGTAATGGACAGTTTGTCAAAAACTTCCAGTTGACTTTCAGGAGAAGTCATGTAATTTCCGTAATGTGAAATCCCACTAAGGAAAGAAGAAACTTCAAGGGGAACTAGAAAATGCAGGCTAACTTAGGATTCTTGAGCAAGACTTGAACTCATATTTTGGAAGTATTTTAGAGGTCAAGGGCACAAGTCCTGGTTATGGAAAGCAGTATGCCACTGAGGATGTTTTACAAAGCTACTGATGATCCAGTATTATTCCCAAGGATCTCCAGATGCAGAATACGAAGTAGGCTTAGACTTAAATGTTGATTATGATACTAAAGAACAAAGTGATGTGTTAGTGTTTTGATAAACATATGCTATTGACAGTTGAGTACAGAGGATTTTTAGAGCCATAAAACTACTCTGTATGATACAATAATGGTGGATGATACATGTCATTATAAATTTGCCCAAACCTGTAGAAGGTACACCAACAAGAGTGAACCCTGATGTAAACTAGGTAATTATGATGTGTCAGTGTAGGTTCATCAATTGTAACAACTGTAACACTCTGGGGCAGGGAAGGGAGTGTTGATAATGGGAAGGCTGTGTGCGTTTGGGGGCAGGGAATAGATGGGAAATCTCTGTATCTTCCTCTTAATTTTGCTGTGAACCTAAAATGCTTTAAAACATAAAGTCTTTAAAAATTAAACAAGGACAGGCCTCAGGAGAGGTGAATGAGATACCTGGGGTGCAAAAGGAAGGAGATGCTCATTCTTGGGGTTGTGCCAGTACGAGGCTAAAGGGTTGAGAAGTCCACGATATGGTTTATAATCCACAGCATCTTAGAATTGAGGAAATACAGTGGGCGCAGTTCCCCCAAGGGCTGGGGTTCAGAGCTCTGTATTGGGCCTTCCTGGCTTCACCATCTCTATGTGTTTTTTCAGCCTGAGCACCAGCTCCTCTGGGGAGGGGTTCCTGGAGAAGCTGGGTAGGGGCCCATTCTCTACGCTCTCATCATGCCCTGTACAAGTCTTTCTATGAGTCCTTGTCTCAGTGGAATTGTTTTTAAAAATCTGTCTCTTGCCCAGACTGTGAAGTCCTTGGGAAGAAAAATTGTTGTGCTATACCTTTTGTAGCTGGCCCAACAGCAATGAATGGACAAGCTCTGATGTCCTGTAGGGATGGGAAAAAACATAGACTCCTTTGTGGACAGAGTGATTAATTTTTCTGCTTTAATCATCAGTGCAGCCCTCTGGTGGGCTGATGAAATGTCTTCAGGAGCCAGAGGGCACTCCGAGTCCAAGCCTTACCCTTGTCTTCGGTTGAGGAATAACTTTGTCATTTGGTTAAAATGGAATATGCCCAAGAAAGAAAAAGTTTTGCTTTTTATGACTCATGTCAACATTTTAAAAAATATCTCAAGGCAGTTAGTCAAAGTGCTTAGGGAACTTTGGAAAAAAGATGCCAGTATCTATATACTAGTGCATTGCATGAAGTCCCAGGTGCATTGTGTAAGGTCTCAGGTGCATTGTGTGAGGACACAGCTACATCGTGCGAGTCTGCAGGTGTGTGGCATGAGGCTGCAGGTGCATCAGTGTGGCTGTAGGCTGTTTAAAATCCTTCTTGTTCCACACAATCTAAAATGCTCACTTTCTATAGAAGCAATACCTCCTAGTTTTGCTTAGATCCCTAGACAAATAGTCTGCTTTCATAGGAGCAAAGCCATGGCTTATACCTGACTCTAGTTTCCAAAATGCAATGTTTAGAGCTGACAGCCTTCTCTATCTTGCTAGTACTCCGTAGCCACAGAATTTCCTGTTCATTGTATCTGGGAATCATTTGGATCTGTTTGTACTGGCTTATTATGATTTAAGAAGTCTTGAGTTTGTAGCATTTAAAAAAGGAATTGTATTTGATGTAATATGTACTTTTATTTTGGGTTCGGCAGGGCGGGGAGAGGGGCAGGAAGGGGAAGTGCTGATAGCTGAAGAGATTTACAAGAGGATGAAGAAGGTCAGTATCGTGCCTCATTTCCCCCTCTTCGTGATAACTGCTGTTATATTTCTATGGAGCCTCTTTTAATGGTATGTATTTCAAACATTTTGTTATAAACATAACACTCGGTTATTATAGAATTGAAGGAAAAACACTTTTAATGCCACCACTTGGATAACCAGTGTTGCTATTATGATGCCCTTTTTTTTTTTTGCTATGCATATAAAGTCAAATACTAAATCTACATTACAGTGTAAGCATTTTCCTGAACAAAAAAAAGTGGCACACACTTTATTGCACAAGACAGAAACAATAGCACACAGAGCACACACGTATGTCCTATATCTCAATCTCGCTTATAGACCTTGATGAAAAATATCAAACAAAATATTGACAATAGAATCCAGCAATATGGTTTAAGAAATGTATCATGACCAGGTGAAATTCATTTCAGGAATGTAGAGGTTAGAACATGTCTAGAAATCTATTAATATAACCAACCTTACATAAAAACCCTGTATGATCATCTTGATACTGAAAAGTCATATGAAAATTCATGTGATTTAAAAAATCTCAAACTGATAGTCAGCATTATGTTTAATTAAACATGGTCACATTAAAGTCTAAAAAGATGAGTGTCATCATTATTTTCTTTTTCTAAAAATCCTAGTCAACACAACAAGCAAGATAATTAAACAAGATGTTTAAACACTGACAAGAAAGAGGCCAAATTATCTTCACTTGAAGATAATATGATTGCTTACAAAGGAATCCTCAAAAATTTTAGAAATAATATAGTTCAATAAATTGTACAAAATAAATATATAAAATAAGTATATGAAAATATGTAGAACAAATATTTAAAAATCATATGTTTAATATATATTTTAAAAATACATAAAAATTTGGAGTTTCTTATATATCAACAAAACCACCTAAAAGTAAAATGAAAAATATATTCCATTCACATCAGCAGCAATAAAATAAAACACCTAGGAATACATGTAACCAAAGTCAAAAGCAAAACAAAGTCAAATCAAATCTTTATGAACCTGTACTGAGAGAAATAAGACTAGAATGAACTGAGAGACAAATCTCGTTACTGGATGGGAAGACCCAGTGTCAGAAAGAGGCACATTCTCCAACAGATCTCTAAATCCTATGTAATCTTAAAAGGAATCCCTAAGGGATTCCATGTGAATTCTAAAACTCAGCATGAGAATAGCCAGGACCATTAGGGAAAAGGCAAGTAAAATGGAGGTACTCCTCCCACTAAATATTATTATTATTATTATTTTTTTTTTCTTCTAAGCCTGCCATTGTAGTGAATGACTACCACATATTAAAACAAAGCTATACTAAGTGTGTATGATACTAATACAGGAAAAGACAGGTCAATGGAACAAGTTAGTTGAGAAAGATCCGAGTGAGTGAGTGTGTGAGCATGCGTGTATATGTGTGGGTACGTTTGCATATAAATATATATATATATCAGAATTTAGTATCTAATAGAGGGCATTTCAAATATTTGGAGTAACTGTCTTTTTTGTTTGTTTGTTTTTGAAACAGGGTCTCTCTCTGTGCTGGAGTGCAGTGGTGTAAGCTTGGCTCACTGTAGCCTCGACCTCCTGGGCTCAAGTGATCCTCCCACCTCTGCCTCCCAAGTAGCTGGGACTACAGGCGCACACCACCACACCTGGCTAATTTTTGTCTTTATTGTAGTTGCGGGGTTTTGCCATGTTGCCCAGGCTGGTCTCAAACTCCTGAGCTCAAGCCACCCGCCTGCCTCGGCCTCCCAAAGTGCTGGGATTACAGGCATGAGCCACCGCGCCCAGCCAGAGCAACTGTTTATTAATAGGAAAACCATAAAGCTGGATCCTTATCTCATATTTTATACCAAAATAAATGGAAGATAATAAAAAATCAAATATGAAAAATGAGACTGTAAAATGCTAAAATATAGGTGGCTATTTTTAGCCTTAAAGTGCATACGTCATGATACCAAAGAGCAACTATAAAATAATATAGATTCACATAAGTAACATTTTCTAAAAGTCCTTTTGCATATTAAGAGTAATGAACAGGCTGGGCACGGTGGCTCATGCCTGTAATCCCAGCACTTTGGGAGGCCAAGGCGGGTGGATCACGAGGTCAGGAGATCAAGGCCATCCTGGCTAACATGGTGAAACCCTGTCTCTACTAAAAATACAAAAAATTAACCGGGCGTGGTGGCGGGCACCTGTAGTCCCAGCTACTCAGGAGGCAGGAGAATGGCCTGAACCCGGGACAGGGAGCTTGCAGTGAGCTGAGATAGCGCTACCGCACTCCAGCCTGGGCGACAGAGCAAGACTCCCGTTCCAAAAAAAAAAAAAAAAAAGTTAACCATACATGTGACGCTGGGTTATTATCTCTATAATACAAAAGAAATTTACAAATAAATTTGACAAAGACAAGTTATTTAATTAAAAACTGATCAGAAGCTATAAAGAGGCAGTTCATAAAAGAAAAAACAAATGAGAAATAAGTATATGAAAATATATTCATTCTCACTCATAATTAAAGGAATACAGATTAAAACAATGTAGTCCACGATTTGCTGCCAGGTTGGTGGTGATGGTAGATTCAGTTATCAGGTATGGTCAGTGTGAGAGCAGTGGGCTCAAAGAAACTGTTGCTGGGGGTATAATTGGTTCAGACTTTCTGGAGGGCAGCTTGCCAGCATGTGTTACCATGGAATTAGGTGTATTCATTGACCTAGAGAGTCCTGTCGTCTGACTGCATCCTAAGGAGATAATTGGCCAAGCATGCAAATTCTGAGTTACTGTTAAGATTTTGCCATATACGAATTTTAAGTTGGTGGTGGTTAAATTAATTGATCCTTTTCTTTGTGGTTTCTCTTATGCTTATGTAGTTCTTCCCTTTTTTTATTTTTATTTTTATTTTTTTACATTTTGACAATTACCTGGAAGAGTTTTGATTGTAAAGTGACACGGTATTTTAAATTAGTATTTTTCCGAGTTTTCATTTTCTCGCAACCTTTTGTTAAATAATTCATCACTTCAGTGTTGATCTGAAGTGTACCCTTTATCATATGTCAAGTTCTATGTATAAGATACATTTCTAGATTCTTAATTCTGCTCTGTTAATGTGTCTGCCTATGACTTGCTTATACTTGTGGTTTTAATTTAATAAATATTAAAAGGAAGAAGCACCAGTCACTAATCAATACTATTTTCCCCCTACATTTCTTGTCTATTCTTCCAAATTTGTGGGATTTCACTAAAAGTATCCCATCCGAATTTTAAATGAAATTAATGAAGCCATAAATTAATTTGGGAAGATTGACACATTGGTTTCTAATTTGCAGGAAACCTATGGGTTCTTGGTCATATAATTTTGCTCATTAATCCAACCAGGCCATAGGGCATGGAGCTGGAAATTGACCTCAGTGGGAAGGTGGCCACGAGACCCATGACAGGTCCTACTACATAAGCCTGGCTTATGTAAGGAAGGGGCCAGCACTCATGGGAAAGGCAGGGGCACTCCCTGTGAGAATTTACAAACTAGTGGCATTATGGGCCACAGACTTATTTTGAAGTTTTACTCCAGGATGGATTTGCCCAAGGGGAAGCGAGGTGTGTTTTGACACAGATCCCTTGGTCTGGGTGAAGGGGTATGGAAGAGCAGGCTGGAACTGTCATTGCCCTATTCCATCTCGCTGCCCTCAATGGGGACAAACTGCCTTGGTAAGAGCTGCAGGGGCCTCTTGGAGATCCCACCAGGGTTTGGTGGAGAAGCAGAAGGCGATAGGCCTCTGACTAAGGCAGACCTAGGTTTGATTTGTGATGGCTGTGTGATCTTGGGCACATTTCTTAACTTCTCTGATATTCATCTGAGACATGGATAATGGTACTTCCCTGATAAGATTGTTGTTTGTGTTAAATGAGATAATAACACAAAATATCGGTGTAGGTCTGGCACATGGTCATACTTAACAAATGGTAGCTATTAGCAATACTAATAAGATTAATGTTTTTTGGTGGTGGTGGGGATTGAACAGGTAATGGATACAAAGAGTTATCATATGCCTGGCACATGTGACCTATTGTTATTGTTGTCACTATATTATTATTATTATTGAGGTTGTTATTATTGGTGTAGCATCCAGGCATTCCACACAGGACCCTAAACCACTTGGGTACAAAGACGCTCATTGTGAACTGTGGTGGCAGGGACCTCGGGCCTGTGCCCCACCTGCTTGTGTGGTGTTGCCTGCAGGAATGCTGGCGGACTTGGCTCATGTGCCTGTGCTCCTGGCCATAATGATGTGGGATTCCCCACAGCTCAGCACCAGCCACAGCCTCTTCTTGGTTTACAAACCCCCTTCCCACCAAAAAGAAGGATTGGGGAAGCAGCCCTCCACAGGGAGATCAGAGGCTCAAGGTTCCAGTGCCCACCCAGCCTTTCTGAACTGTGGTACCTTAAGCAAATCAGGTTACCTCTCAATGCATCCTTTTGCTCATCCATACAGTCAGGTCAACATAACTAATATTCGCTGCCTCCCAGGGCTGTATGAGGACAGAAGGAGAGATGTGCAGACAGCATCTGATGCACAGTAGACCCCCAACTGGGGTCACCAGATAAATGCAGGATGCCCAGTTACATCTGAATTTCAGATAAACAACAGGCATTTTTAGTATAAATATACCCCAAATATTCACCGAACATTCTTATACTAAAAAAATTATTTGTTTCAGTAGAAGAGCACAGTAAATCTAACATAAAAAAGACAAAAAAATTATTTGCTGTTTTTCTGAAATTCAAATTTACTGGAAATCTTGTAGTTTTCTTTGCTAAATCTGGTACTCTTGCCTCCAACAAATGTCGGTTCTTTCCCGCTTATCATGTGTACGCATGAATTTGTAACCCTGACCATCTTCTGGTTCATTGTGAGGGTCTCATTAATTCCCATGAACTCATTCAACCAACACATGCTTTTTGGGCTGGTACAGAAGATGCACAAAGGCAGAGGACATAGATTCACCATGGTTTCTGGCTTGAGCTTGTGTTATGAAACACCCTGGCAAGGGTCAAGGGCTGTTCAAATTGTGAGCTGTTGGTGTTATGGTGACCATTCAGGTTCAGGGCCTCCTTTTAGCCTGGAAACTCTAGGACAGCATTTGATCGCTTTCAGGAGCTTAATGTAGAGCTTAATCCGTCACCTTCCCCTGGGTCTCTGGGAGGGTCAAGTGGTGCACAGGGGATTAGCACCTCCATGCTTGCAAATCTGCATCCCCAACCCGCACCCCTCTTGAGCTCTCCTCACACCTGACTATGAGTCAGCACTTTATTCTGGCTCCCCTGAGGGCATGAGCCCTTCCTGTCTGCCTCTTGTGGAGATGCCTTTCTGGGGCCTTCAGAACTATAAAGGGAGAGGGCAGATGGCAGCCCTGGCCCACACCTTCAGATATCCCCTGGGTGCTGTGTCTGCTGTGTCTCCTGAGCAGGGAGAGGGACTGCAGAAACCTGCACTGTCCACCCGCTACCTCCCAGATCCTGCCGGTCTCACTCTGCGGCTGTGGTCCCCGCCGGCTGGGTAAAGTGATGACCCACCTGCCCGAGTGGAGGACTGGGATGTCAGCAGATGAGTGCAAGTGAACTCTCCTTCTGCCTTTTTGAAGTGCTTGAGGTGGAGGGAAAGACACCTTACAAAGCTCTCAGTCACCTTTAGGAGGGGAGAAGTTCCCAATGTACTTCAAGCTTTTTACAAACTTGTATCAGGGTGACATGTAGGTGGATGGTTGAGTGGCTCTCCCAAGGGGAGAACAGAGGCCCTGGGGTATAGACCTGGATCCAGCTCCAGTGCAGGCACTGTGACCTCAGATTAGCACTTCTTTATGCCCCAGTTTTCTGTCTGCAAATCTGTATAATAAAATGCCAAATTCATGGGGTTGCTGGAAGATATAATGAAACAGAAGCGTCTAGAACCAAATGTTAATAAGAGAAGGCAAAGGCTGATCTGAAGTCAGGTTGAAATGGCTTCTCTTGAGTAAGCCAAAAAGATTTCCATGAAGCCATGCTTTGTGCAGATGTCCTGGGGGATGAGGGGTGGGCTCCAGTTCCTGCTCCCCTCCCCCTGGCCTCCAGGAAATGTGTATGAGTGAGTGAGTGAGAGTGTGTGTGTGTGTGTGTGTGTGTGTGTATGTGTAGTATGCAGAGGGTGATATTATCTCACAGCAAAACCACCACCTGACTTTTAGAAGCTGAAAACCTGTCTCTGTAGAATTCCAACTAGCAGGCACACCCAAAAAACAATGCCAGAGGAATTTTGTCACACCTGGGAGGGGCTAGTGATTAATTTAATGATGCCTCTGTCCTCAGTGACAGATGGGTTTGCATCTGTATGATGTAGAGTGTAAATGGTAAGTACTCCTCCTTGTTTCTATGCCCACCAATATATAGCCACCAAGAAAAGGTACCCCAAAATGCTGACATGTGGGCATCTTAGATGTGGAAAGAAGGGAAATGACATTTCTTGGGTGCAACTAGGCCCCAGGTGCTCTGTAAACATCACTTTGTTCAAACTTCCTTAGAACCCTATATCATAGATAGGTTTTGTCAGTTTATAGAAATGGGTGCCCAGAGGTTAAGCAACTCCGCCAGTGTCATGCAATTGTAAGTGAGGGAGCCAGGATTCACTCCCAAGACTGACTCTGTGGCCACAGAGGGCCTCAAGCCACTGCCGTGCCCCCCATGCCATGGCAGATGCTGTGCACTGACTGTGGCACTCTTTCTTGCTGCATTAGGAGGCAGCCTTAGTACTCTTCCAAATACAGCCAGCCACCACCGACATGCAGGGTGGGTGCTATGATCTGAACACTTGTTTCCCCCCAAAATTCATATGCTGAAATCCTAACTCCCAGGGTGATATTAGGAGGTGGGGGCTTTGGGAGGTGATTAGATCATGGGAGTGGAGCCCTCCTGAATGGGATTAGTGCCCTTATCATAGGAGCCCCAGAGAGACCCCTAGTCCCTTCTACCATGTTGGGACACAGCAAGAAGCACCATCTATGAACCAGAAAGTGGGCCCTCACCAGACACCAAATCTACCAGTGCTTTGATCTTTGATCTCCCAGCCTCCAGAACTGTGAGAAATATTTTTCTGCTGTCTTTAAGTCGCCGTGTTATGGTATTTGGTTGCAGCAGCTTGCATAGACTAAGAGTGGGCATGCAAACCAAGCCCGTGGGCCATCCCAGCACCATTCATGGTGTCTCCATCTGGCATTGTTGGGCTCTTTGTGTCAGCTCAGGTGGGTTTTAGGGACCAGCTCCTCTGCAGAATGCTGATGCCTGGTTCAGGTAGGCAGGGCCAGGTATAGGCATGCAGGGAAGGGTCAGGGTTTCCTGTGAAGATTTATTGTTGATGTGGGAGTTTTTTCATTAGCGATCCATATATTTGAGTCAATCATTGCCCTCTCCTTTTTTAAGACGTAAGTACCTCTGGGTTAGGTAACACCTGTACTTTACTGAAAATTTATCTTCTGGACTCTTTTTTTTTTGTCCAGAAGGATATGCTAGATTTTTCCAGTTGTCTGGGGGTACTGGCTGAAATCCAAAGCTTAGAACAACAGGTAATCTCCCTTGCCATGCCCCTCTCTTCCCGCAACACACACATTTTAAAGACAGGTGCTAGACCATCCAGGCAGAACTTGCTAAGAAGTATTCCGACTGGTCCTGCAGGTCCTGGTCTTGGCACTTCATCTACCTCCAGCCTAGATCTAATCAAAGGCTAAAGATTGCTCAAAGCAGATTTCTTTAATGAGAAAGAGTGTGCCGACTCCCCGCTGTGGCTCCCCACTGTGGCTCCTGAATCTGAGCATTAAACGCTTGGGAGTGGCATGCACTTCCACAATTTGTTGGGGCCAGGGCTGGAATGTTTCTTTGGGGTCCGAGATGACATGATCCCTTAGGTGGTATCCAGGCCCCAGGGACTTGAAAGCACTCCACTTAAGATTTCTGTCTGCCAAGGAGAGGAGACCCCCGCAGAAAGAGCCCCGGTGGGGGGTACCTACAAGCAGGAGCTGAGGAATTGTAGGAAGTCAGCTGGAGAGGGTATCGCCCATGCTGCTTAGATCAGAGAATGGGGCACGCTGGGGATCCCCAGCAAGCAGGTCTCCAAAAATCCATGAAAATCCCCTCCTTGAGGGATAGGAAAAGAGCCTGCCTGGACAGTTACTGAACAACAGCCCCCCAAAGATATTCAAATTTTAATCCCAGAACCTCCAAATATACTGTTTTACCTGGCCAGAGGGACTTTGCTGATGTGTTTAAGTTAAAGATCTGGAGGCGAGAAAATTATCCTGAATGATCTGGGTGGTCCCAGTGCAGTCACAGGATTGCTGTAAGAAAGAAGGGTTGTGATAAGAGAGTCACAGGTTGCTATAAGATATGAGGAGAGAAGATGAGGAGATAAGAGAGGAGAGAAGATGCTAAGCTGCTGGCTTTGAAGATAGAGAAGGGATTACAAGCCAAGGATTGCAGGTGACTTCTAGAAGCTGAAAAAAGCAAGGCAAGGGATTCTCCCCTGGAGCCTGTGGAAGGAATGTAGCCCTGCTTACCTATTTCAGACTTCTGACCTCCAGAACTACAAGAAAACAAATGTGTGTTATTTTATGCATCTGAATTTGAAACAATTCATTCCAGCAGCCATGGGAAATGAATCCACCTGCCCTGCTCTGGAGGCAGCCAGCAGCCGAGGAGCGCTGCTAGAGAAAACACAGGATGCCCAAGTAGTGCATGGGACATTCTTATACTAAAAGAGTATTTGTTGTTTATCTGACATTCCAATTTAACTTGACATCCTTTAATTTTTTTTTTTTTTGTGGCAAAATCTGGTAACTCAAAGCCAGAAGAGAGAAGAAAACCACCCAACTTATTTAAAGAACACTTTTATCCTTTGTTTTCCATCTCTCCTCCCTGCCCTGAACCTGGAGAGCCTGAAGCGGGTGGTAAACATGTGAGGAGGAGTAGAAATGTGGGGAGAGACAAAGAAGAGACCGTGACCCTCCTCACGGCAGGTTTTTGCACTCCGGCTCAGGCGTGGAGGTAGAAAATAGGGGAAGATGAAGGAGAGGGAATACAACTTGCATGGGCCAAGCGATTCAAGTTTTCATTTAGATTGGCCTGGAAATTTTAATATCTAAAAATAAACATCATTGGTTGATATCTGAAAGTGACCAAAATGTTTTGGGATCTTATCAAGATATCAACTCAGCTGGGGAAGAGAAAACCGAGAGGGAAGGTCTGAAAGGCAGGGTGAGAGGAAAGGTAAAGGCAATACCCAGTTATACAACCAGGAGCCCAGAATGGTCAATAAGCTAGTTACCAGTTCTTACGCATCCCTGCCGTGTCCTCTGTTGAAGTGGATGCATCATTTCTGGGAATAGTGACACCCACATCTTACCGTGTCATCATTTTACTGTATTGCTTTTTTTTCTGTGCCAGGGAGGATGGCTGGGCACCACAGTGAGGGTGGAGGGCACCTCAAGAATAAGGACCACGTATAAACTTGGTGACCTCTGGGGGCCTGGGCATCTCTTGAGACTGGACCTGAGCAGCTTGGTGAACCAATCCCAAATTCTACCATCAAAAAGAAAAATATGGGGTGCTTTCAAAATTATGTGCCTGGAGCCCTCTGGACAGCTTCCGGGAAAACTTCCCAAAGCAAGGCTTTCACCAGAATTGCACATGACCACGATCACACTGGCCATAGGGAACTGCTGAGAATGTCTCTCCCCACCTGGTTTTCTTGATCTCAGCAGATGTGAATGGCTTTTGTCTGTCTGACTCACCCTAAGCCTGACCTATTTGTGAAATGCTTTCTCTACAAAAAAGCTGGAGATAATGCAGAGAATTATACATTTATAATCCCAGTAGGGTTAGGGTTGCCTAACCCTCTCATTTCAGCTGCTCCCTTCCTTGCCAGTGCTAGATGCAAGCTGACCAAATGTTGGTGAGTGTCTAATGGCCTAACTTATTTGCTCCAGTGGTAATTACCAGGAAGGGAGGGGATGGAGGGAGTAAGGGAAGAGGGAGGCAAAGGGCCAGGCAGCCAATTAGGGGAGGGTGAGGGGATCCCAGCGATCCATGTCTAATTCTGCGTCTGCTTCTTGGTACACCCAGGAACTTCTACAGGATGAATGAACCACCTGTGAGGTATCAGCACAGCGGGGAGTTGGCTTGGTGTAGTGGGAAGAGCCAGACCTTCTCACTCAGTCACATCTGGGTTAGGAGTTTTTTTTCTGCCATCTTTCTTGCTGTGTGCTGGTGGCTTTTCCACTCTATCTTCCTCATAGAGATCTGCCCTCATGCTCTCAGACTTCATATAAGAATAAATAAAATACTACATACAAAAGGAATAATATTATATACTGCCAAACACTCTACAAAATGTATTGAAAGTGCTTGGAGAGCTTTAAATAGGGTTTCTGAAAATTTGCCTTTTGCATGGGTGGTAGGAAGAGAGGAAGTCGAGTTAATTCCAAATGGTGGCTGATGCTGACTTGGTTTTGATGGACTGAGCCAGCCAGATCCTCCAACCCGCCCAGACTCTGCTTCTACTTCACTCCCTGTCAGGATTTGGGTGTGGGAACCCAGTGGGCCCCATGCCAATCTGGGTCATAACTAGAACTGCCGGTACTAATCATGCAGAGCTGCTGGTCTAGTTCTTATTTTTTTTTTTTTTCTTATTTTTTTTTTAGAGATGGAGTCTCGCTCTGTCGCCCAGGCTGGAGTGCAGTGGCGCGATCTCAGCTCACTGCAAGCTCCGCCTCCCGGGTTTGCGCCATTCTCCTGCCTCAGCCTCCCTAGTAGCTGGGACTGTAGGCGCCCCCCACCACGCCCGGCTAATTTTTGTATTTTTTTTAGTAGAGACGGGGTTTCACCGCGTTAGCCAGGATGGTCTTGATCTCCTGACCTTGTGATCCGCCCGCCTCGGCCTCCCAAAGTGCTGGGATTACAGGCGTGAGCCACCGCGCCCAGCCTCTAGTTCTTATTTCTACCCCTGCACCCATAGAAGAGGCAGTGATCTTGGTCTGGGTGGAAACAGAGGCAAAGTGGCACCTTACCTGCTCTGCCACGGCCACCTGCTGGCTGCCTTGGCCAGCAGTCACTGAGCTTGGAGCCTTGACGGGGGATTGGAGGTGACCTTGGGGCCATCTCAAAGGACACACCTGTTTCTGCTGCAAAGAGCAGCTACCTACAAGGGCAGGTATGGGTTTTTTCTGTTGCTGAGACGGGTTGTGTCCCTTTCCTAAAGCTCCCCTCGGTTCCATCTATAAAAGATGTAATATGGTGGCCGAGTTAAGTGCTTGGATTCTGACACTGAACTTGTTTTCTTGGAGATTTGACTCGTTGCCATCAGCACCATGGGCAGGGGTGGAGCTGGCTTTCTCTGCATCTGTTCTCCTCTACACCTGATGTTAAAAGAATGCCTGGATTCCGGGGACTTCCAGGTCTAGCTGGGCCAGTTTAGACTGTGCCAGGGATCTGTAATTAGGCAAGTAGTTGGGTCAGGAAAATACACAGGCACTGGAGGACCTGACAAGGTGAGGAGGGAGAGTGGGGAGGCCCTGCCTCAGCCAGGAGTCTTCAATGTAGATGCTGCGTGCTGGGCTCTGGTATGGCCAGCACTGGGCCTACAGATGAGCTGCACTGGGGAAGTACAACGTGAAGAGACTGGCCGCATTGAGAAGCAGGACCAGAGCAAAGTGCATTGACTGACAAAGGCATCTCTCTGAACACTTTAGAGAACAGTCTTTTAGAATGTTATGTCACTTTTGCTTATATCAACATGCAAAACTATAAAGCCATTTCATCTTTGTCTTTTGCTATGATCAATAGCTAAAAATACCCCCAGCACTGGACAGGATGAGTACAGCATAGTGGCTAATTAAATATGCAAGTTTTAGACCCAGACCACCTGGATTCCCGTCTCACTGGGTGACATGGAATAAGTCATATGGAACAACCGATTCGTGCCTCAGGTTGCTCTTGTGGAAAATGGGGCTAACTATAGTATTCACATCATAAGATTGTTGTAGTGAGAAGAAAATGTGAGTAATACATGTAAAGTGCTTAGAACAGGAATTGGCATGAATAAATGCTCAATAAGTGTTAGCTACTCTGGTTTTATGTCATTGTTTCAAGAGCATAACTTTTCTCCTTTCCTTTTGGTATCATGGATCTGATGAAAAATAGGTTGCAACCTGTATGTCAAGTTCAACCAATTGGTTGTAGCTACCTGGAGAGCTGTGTTGAGAAGGATTCTGAGGCTGCATCAACCTCATTTAAGGGGAAATTATACAGTGTCCTATTAGTAGTACTATGAGTAGCATCTCTGCTACTGGATGTGGTAGTGGGGAGTGGTGGCATTGGTGCCACATCATTTCCATTCCTGTATTATAACTTGTCTTGTTGTAAGGTTTGTTTTTCCCTGTGTCTGTCTCAGCCCTCCCCTCCCCATCTGCCTTTGCCTCTGTAGGGCATCCTGGTCCTTGGATGGGCTTGGATGCCAATAGCTGCTCTGTAGAATCTGGAGTCCATTCTAAGTAAGAACCTTCTGAGATGATGATGATGATGATGATTCTGGAGAAAGCAAAGACCACATGGCCTGATACTGAGGATGCTGCTAAGCCGTGAAGCACCCACAGGATCCTTTGTGTGCCAATCAAGGGCACCCTTAGAGAAACCAGGAAACTCTTCACTGAGCAGGTTAATCTTCGTGACCCCCATGGTTCTGGAATCAGAACACTAATGATTAGCACAGAAACTTCCCCACAGCCTCAGTAATCATTGACTTATTAATCCGTGCAGCTCAGGACCTTGTGCTGAGTTATCTCTATTTCCATTCAGTGGTCAGTCTTTTCTGTCTGGACACAGGACCACTGTGGTCAGGTCATCCAGTGGCACCGCCATGGCCATCCTGGTTTGCCGAGTGCCATTCTGCTAACTTTTGTGAGCTGTGCTCTGTCTTGAGTCAGACACCTGATCTGAATTTCTTGCTCCACCAATTACTAGCCTTATCGTTTGGGTAAGTTGTTTAAACTCTCAAAGCCTCACTTTCCTTGTCTATAAGATGGGAGGAATAACAGTTCCACCTCATCAGGTTGCTCTGCGGCCTAATGAAAGAATGCATTGTAATGCATTGTAATGCACCAAGGTATGTGCCTTGCCCATATTAATCATGCCAAAAGCGATAGCTCTTGTTTTCCTAACTCAATCAGAAAGCTCGTTAAGTGATATGACATAAAAATAATGGTTCATATGTGTATGGCACTTTCACATTCATTGTGCTGGGCATAGAGCAAATGCTCAATGAGAATTAGCTACGATTATTATCATTAAAAACAACATTGACAGTGACAGCTCTACTTAAGCTGCTAGGAAGGGTGAGATAATCACCCAAGTCCTGGACTAGGCTTCTTAATCTGGTGCCCATGGACCTGTTGGTAGTTTGGGGATAGAATTTATGGGGTTTGTGACCTTGGATGAGAAAAAAAATTAGACCTTTATTTCCACTAACCTCTAACTGAAATTTAGAATTAATTTCAGTTATGAATGTAGGAAACAAAATGCATCACCTGCAACATTGACACTAATATACATCTACATCTTTTTTTTTTTTTTTTTTTTTGAGACACAGTCTCACTGTCACCCAGGCTGGAGTGGTGCAGTGGCACCATCTTGGCTCACTGTAACTTCTGCCTCCTGGGTTCAAGCGATTCTCCTGCCTCAGCCTCCTGAGTAGTTGGAATTACAGGTGCCCATGACCATGCCCGACTAATTTTTGTGTTTTTAGTAGATAGGGGGTTCTGCCATGTTGGCCAGGCTGGTCTCGAACTCCTGACCTCAAGTGATTTCCTTGCCTTGGCCTCCCAAAGTGCTGGTATTACAGGTGTGAGCCACCATGCCTGGTTTAAATCTGCATCTCTTTATAGTTGTTGCAGATATCTTGAAATATTGGCTGTTTGTTGCTACTTCAAAATTATGGTAGATAGTAAATCTCTACTATAACTCGTTATTTAATATCTTAATAAAGAAGCACATATTTTGATACTTACATTTCAACATAACTGGTTTTTTTGAATACTATATATTTTATTTTGTGCATTTAATAATCATCTTCTGAAAAGTCCACAGCTTCACCAGACTGCCAAAGGCATCCGTGGCACAAAAAGAGTTAAGAAGTTACAGAGTGCAAGGCTGTCCCCAGGATCACCTCACTTCTGAAGCCAATTGTCTGTTGAGGGGTGGTGGCAGTGGGAGGGGATCAGGTCTGACCACCCTCAGATCTGATAAATCAGCAGGAGGACTTACCAACTGAAAGCTGTTACATTTACAGTTTCAGTGGAAGGAATGGGCCAAAGGAAGAAGCGCATGGAGCAGAAAGTCCCGAAAGGGAAGCTGCCAGTTGTCCTCTCCCAGTAGACTCATGGGCAGCACCAACTTTTCCTGGCCAGGATATGTGACAGTACATGTGGAGTACTGCCACCCAAGGAGCCTCACCCGAGCCTTTGTGTGCGGAGTTTTTACTGGGTCTCAGACAGGTAGACACGGTGGACTACTTGTGTGACTGACCTTTAATCTTCAGCCCTTCTGGAGGTCGAGCTGATACTACGTGGCTCAAAGCCCCCAACATAAATCACGCTGTTAGGCTATTCAATGTGGTTCAAGACTCCCCAGGCAAACAAAGACACTCTTATCAGGCAGGACATCCCCAGGGCTTAGAGGTACCTCCCAGGAACCTCCAGCAATGGCCAGACATCTCTGGATAAGGTCAGTTCTTTACTACACAGTACCCTACTCTTGAAACTGCCACAGAGCTGCACACTTGGAGCAGCTGGAGGTAGGTGAGAGGGTGGAAGAATTAGCTAACACATAGTTTAGCCACTGAAACACAATTTAGTGGAAGATTTCTTTTTGTACCTGCAAAGACAGCATAGAGTTCATTGCTTTCAGAGGCAACTGAGTAGTTCCAGGTTAAAAATATCACTTGGCCTGGGTTTAGCACCTAACATTTTTCAGTGTATTTCCATCTGTTGTCTCATTTAATCCTCAAAAGAGGTGGAAAGAAGGGGTGTTGTTAAGCCTGGCCTGGAGGTTGGGGCTCACCAGGGTCATGGGATGCGGGAGCAGGAGCAGCATGTGGAGGATTCTGGCCACTTCCCTCACCCTGCCCCACCCTGACTCCTCCTCCCACGTCGTTCAGACAGAGCGAGTCCTGTGGCCAAGAAGATCAGCAGATATTTTGCAGAATCAGGTATCTGGTAATGCCAGGGTTGTGCAGGGAGCTTAACCAGCTTTGGAGATGACTTGTTGTGGAGTACACCACACTGGGCGATTACATGAGGTCACTGCCCACCTGATGTGACCAACTTACTTGTGGGAAAGCAAGCTGCTTGCTGGAGTCTCTGAGGTCCCACATGTTTTGACTCATCTGAAGCAAGCCTTCGCCCAGGGTCATGACCTCACCCTGAAGTTTGGTGTAAATTCCATGCAATCTCTGTGTAAACATTGGAAAGCCATTCTTTCAGGGCGCTGTCCTTTAGGGGCCTTCCCTGGGGGGTTAGGCCATTTCTGTGGGGCTGCAGCTGCAATGGCGATGGCTGTACCTGGCTCCTCTGCAGGAGGCTGAACCCCCTGAAGGGGAAGAAAGGCAGTGTGTCTGGGACTCTGCCCACTCCCTCTGACCCGTACTGTTCCCTCAGGCTTTCTGGGGTGCAGCTAGGATCTAGACAGTCTTGTGTTTTCTCTGAAGGTGACATCTGTCTTCACAAGTGCATTTGTATATAATTTGTACAGGAATTGGCACTATTTTCTGGAGGTCTGTGTGGCTTTTTTAGCTGCCATTTTTGCTTCCTGCTTCCCTGTGATGCTCGTCCGTAATTATTGGAAGCACCCCTCTTTCAGGCAATTATCTGACTGGGCTGCAGCTCCATGGGGCAGGGCCTGCCCTGTCCTGTTCACAGCTGCATCTTGCCACCTATGACAGTGCCTGGCATGTATGGCACTTGCTAAATGTTTGTCGAATGAATAAATAGAAAAGAATCCTATGAGGCCACTCACTGACTTAGTTTCCTGTGGCTCCTGTAACATATTACTGCAAACCTGGTGGCTTATAACAACAGGCATTTCTTCTCTTACAGTTGCGAAGGCTGGAAGTCCACAATCAGTGTCACTGGCTGAAATCAAGGTGCTGGCAGGCTGCGCTCCCTCTGGAGGCTCTAGGGGAGAATCTAAGTCTTCCAGCCTCTGATGGCTGCAGCGTTTCTTGGCTGTGGTCACGGTCTCTGCCCCCACGGTCACATTGCCTTCTCCTCTCCTGTGTGTGCCTCTGCCTTATTAGGGCCACCTGGATAATCCAGGCTCATCTCCTCATTTCAGAATCCTGGATCCAGCAGCAAAGTGCCCCTCCCTCTTTTCTGTATCGGTGGCAGCCACAGGTACTGGGGATCAGGAGGTGGCTATCTGCCACACTCACGAAGGGGATGGAAACCTGAAGGGAGCTGGTCACTCCCTCACTGAGGAGCCTGGCTGGGGAGAAGACACATGGTCCTAAACACTTCTAATTCAGGGCGAGGTGTTGACGAGGACTCCGGTTCATAGAGAAAGCTGTCATGCCCATGGGCGGGAGCCTCCATTACTATGGAAAGTCTAAGAACCACTTCGTTTTGCCCTTAGAGCCCATTCCTCAGCAGACCTCCACTCGCATCACCAAAGCAGATCCCAGACCTCACTCTCATGTTGTAGTGGCACACGGAGGAGCAGGGAGCCCATCCTCACTAGGGCCTGCGTTCGAGGGCCCCCTGGGCATTCTGATGGGTGCCCCATCTCCTCCTGAACAGTGCTGATTAGTCACTCTCCCATGGGGAGGGGAGGGGTTAGTGGAAGAAGCAGAAAAACTTGCTGGGAGATAAGGGAAGATCATTTTAAAAGGTCAGATGCCAGATAAGGAAAGGTCAGGTAAGAAGGAGCCTCAGGCTGACAGCCTACAAAATGTGGGAAATTTTGCTTTTTAAACTCCCTGGGACCTGAAGCTGCTGCACCTGTCTTCTGTCTCCAAGCAGATCGTGAAAAAGAAAGATCAAAGAAAATGGAAAGGGGCTGGGTGTCTGCATATAGTAGGCTTATTTATACACGCCCACTCCACATCACCCTCTTAATGGAAATCCCCTGCCCTCAGTGTTTCCAAATACCTTTTTGGCTTATTGTTCTAGGGACCTGTATACTGTAGGCCCCTCTTATCCATGCAGGATATGTTCCAAGACCCCTAGTGGATGCCTGAAACTTCCAAGAGTACTGAACCCTATATATACTGTACCATGTTTTTTCTTTTCTTTTCTTTTTTTTTTTTTTTATACAGATAGGGTCTCACTGTGTTGCCCAGGCTGGTCTCGAGATCCTCCCACCTCGGCCTCCCAAAGTGCTGGGATTACGGGCGTGAGCCATTGTGCCTGGCCTACTATGTTTTTTTTTGATTTGACAGTGATGCTGGCTACTAAGTGGCTACTAAGTGCCTCACAGGCAGGTAGAGTCTACAGTGTGGAGATGCTGGGCAAAGGGACCATTCACATCCTGGGCAAGACGCAGTGGGACAGCATGAGATTTCGTCACAGTACTCAGAATGGTGCAAAATTTAAAACTTGTAAGTTATTTCTTTCTGGAATATTCCATTTAATATTTTCAAACTACAGCTGACCACAGGTAACTGGAACCTCAAAAAGTGGATAAGAGGGGATATCCTTCAGATATTCTCATAAGTTGCCCTGATGTCATCATTGCTTTGATTGGGTATCCTGGACCACCCAGGTAAAGAGTCCCCAGGTACAGGCGGGAGTACAGCAGGGTATAATTCCAGGACCTCTCGGCTCAGGTCCTGCTAATACCCAGCTGGTGTGGGGGTTGGGTAGGTACAGGGTCCACATTTTCCTTCCTGCAGGGCTTAACTGTCCCCAGCCTGGATGGGCTGCCCTCCCTGGGAGTCTCACCTAGGGGCCTCCTAGGGGCCCTGGGCAAAATCTTTGTCTATTTTGCCTCCCTTTTATCTGATTCATCACCTGTGGGCACCAAGCGCTATTGTGGGATACTGGGCAGAGTCCTGCATGGTGATTCAGGTGGCCTTGGGTGAACTTCTGCTTTGGATCGCTGAGTTTTTACAGATCAGAAAGCATCTCTGGGCCTCCTCCGTCTGCTGGTCTGAAGTGGGGGAAAACGGGATGATCAACAAGTCTCTTTCCAGTGGTGGCACTCCGGGCCTCTGTGTGCGGGGATTGGCTCAACCAAAAACCCAGCCTGGATCCTGAAGCCCAGGCTTTATTCTGCCTGTATCTGTGGCCCTCCTTTAAAGTGCCGGAATGAGCTGGTTTGGTGGCACATGGCTCTGGGTCAAATATGTGAAAGAGCAGCCTGGACCTGGCATTTCCAGAGAGGAGAGGACAGGCTGTCTTTGGCACACTCGAGTGGGCAGGGCCAGGTGGTGGGGCTGAGGAAGGGGTGCAGGGGTGGAGTGGGGTAGGGGGGGTCCAGAAAGATCCAGCATCCTCCCATCTGCAGCTCTCTCATGGGGTGGATCTGCATGTCCTTTCGCTGGGCAGAGGAGCATGAAGGGATGTATTAGCAGGTGGCTATCTGTCTAATTCAGGCTATAACACCATACCATAGACTGGGTGGCTTAAACAATAGACATTCACTTCTCACAATTCTGGAGAATGGGATTCCAAGATCAGGGTGCCAGCAGGATTGAGTGCTGGGGAAGGCTGTCTTCTCAGCTTGCAGACAGCCAACTGCTCACTGTTCACATGGGGACAGAGAGGTCACCTCTCTTATGTCTTTTCTTATAAGGGCACTAATCCCATTTGTGAAGGTTCCACCCTCAAGACCTAATCACCTCCCAAAGGCCACACCTCCTAATATCTTCGCATTGGGGATTAGGGTTTCGACATACGAATTTGGAGTGGTGGGGAGGGCCACCAACATAGCACTGTCCTTGAGGAGTCAGTGGTGGCAGTGTCACTCCTGCTGCCCATGAGGCCAGATGCCTTCTGGGGAGTCTGGGCATGAACATGAGGTGGGGAAAGGGAGTTCCATCCCAACCCCTTCCCTGAGGATAAGCTTGCCTGGACAGAGAGCCTCCCAGTTTACAAGTGTAAGGTATATGGATGTGCTTTGGTCAAGAACAGGCCGAGGTGGATATCCAGGCCTGCATGACTCAGTGAGTTTAGAGTGCAGGCATATAACTCCACTTGTTATCACA
This sequence comes from Hylobates moloch, assembly GCF_009828535.3. NCBI lineage: Eukaryota > Metazoa > Chordata > Mammalia > Primates > Hylobatidae > Hylobates > Hylobates moloch. Next base: position 75,339,863 of record NW_026652284.1, read on the forward strand.
GCCATGTAGCCATAACATGCGAAGGCCATCCCTTGGCCTTCTGCCACTATTGTCTGTAAAAGCTATAATTGCCCTGCTGACTCTGTACAGGTGCACTTGCACCCAGAGAGAGAGAGAGCCAGAGCTGTCCGTCTTTGCAGATGGACAGGGGGAGCCAGGACACAGCTCAGCCTACTCATGCCCGAGAGAGAAAGAGTTCAGCTGCTGACCCTGAAGGCAATGGAGAGCTGGCCACGCAGGTGTGTGCGGGAGCTGGCTGCTGAGAGGAGCCGCCGAGCGGAGCAGGCAGCCAAAATAAAGGTGAACAGTGTAAAAGAGCTAGTGTAAGCTGCTACTGAGAGAGCTGCTGAATAAAATTACATTTCACCTGCCTTCAGCCCCCCGAGTGTTCTTTCAGCTATCTGCTCATCCACCCACTCCTTTCGGACCTCAGCTGGGACTGGACCTCAACCCTGAGCATAACAACAAGTGATACTTTTGTTAGGTCCATTTTCACTTCATCAGAAACGTCCTGAGCTCTCCCTGGGCACTGTCCTGTGGCTGGAAGAGGCAGAGGTGAGTCAGATGTGAAGCCCACCCTCTAGGGGTTCCTCCTGGTAGGGCAGATGGGCAGGTGAACCTGGTACGAGGACCCCAACAAGTTAGGTGTGTACAAGGTTCAGACTTGTCATCTTGATATTTCCCAGATGTACCATGTTCCTTCCCACTTCAAGGCCTTGCCACATGCTGTTCCCTCTGCCTGAACCCCTTTCTCTCCTTCCTCTGATAAGCTCCTAGTTATACTTCGGGTGCCCCTGAAAGTCTTCCCCGAGGCCCTTCCCTTCATTATGCCAATTGCTCTTGTTCGACAATCTTAGAAACCTGTGTTTCCTTTTCCTCTCCCTTCTGCAGGGCAGGAACTGTGTCAGTCTTGTTCCTTGTTGTAACCCAGTGCCTGGCACATGGTAAGTACTCAGGAAATGTTTATTGAATGAATGAAGAAAACTGTTGCACAGAGGAGTCACTGGTTCACTTTAAAAGGGGGGAATCTGGGAGGGTTTTCTGGAGGCGGTGATGACTAAGCCAGGTTTTAAAGGAAGAATCGAAGTTTGCAGGGCATACCAGGCAGTGGAAACAGCATGCACAAAGGCTCAGAGAGGTGGCATCTTATGGAAGCTCACTGTTGTTGGAATGCAGAGTGAGGGGGACAAGGGGTGAGGCGAAGGTGTGGCCAAGGCATGACCTGCTCATGGAAGGTCCAGTGGGTATCTTCAGAAGCTGGGGGATGTGGTTAAGGAGGGGCATAATGTGACCTGTGGTGTGGAAATATTGTTTGGGTGGCTGTGTAAAGTGGCTGGTGAGAGGCTGTTGTGATGCACCAGGAGAGACATGATGAGGCTCCAACCCACGCAGAATATAAGGATAGGGAGGATGGATGAGTTCGAGATTTCAGGCTTGAGTCCCAGGGCTTGATGGCTAATTTGATGTGGTAGAAGGAGTAGTCAAGAGTGGAAGGTGATTCCACTAACACAAACCACAGACACAAGACGGAGGAAGAACAACTTTGAGAAAGCTGGGAAGGGAAAGGCGATTCTGCTTTAGACACATTGAGTTTGAGGATCTCTTGGGGCTTCATGTCAGAAGCAGATAGTTTTATATTGGCACCAAAGCTCAAGAGAGAGGTAAGAGCAGGAGATATAGATTTGGACTTCTGGACATACAGTCATGCACCACATAACAACATTTTACTCAATGACAGACTGTATATGATCCCATAGGATGATGCTACCATATTTTTACTGTACCATTTCTATGTTTACCTCCATTTAGACACATAAAAACTTACCACTGTGTTAAAGTTGCCTACAGTATTCAGTGCAGTAACACGTTATACAGGTTTGTAGCCTAGGAACAATAGGCTACATCACACAGCCTAGTGTGTAGTAGGCTATAACATCTAGGTCTGTGTAAATTCACTCTATGATGTTCATACAGCGATGAAATCACCTAACAACTCATCTCTCAGAATGTATCCCCATTGCTGCCATTCAGGATTATACATGGAAATTAAAGTGATAGGGGTGAATGAGACTGCCAGGGAGAGGGTATGGAGTAAGACCAGAAAAAGTCTGGGCATAAAACACTCAAGGAAATAAAAATTCAGGGTACCTTCAGAGAAAGAGGACACCAAGAAAAAATGATCAGAGCAGCAGAGGCACCAGGAAGAGAAGTTGTCACGGAGATTGCTGCAGGGTCCCTGGGTTGCCTGCCCAACACATGTCCCTCTTTCCTCCTTCCCAACAGGTATCCATTCTCCTTGACATAAGTGTATGGATGTTCCCACCCCAGAGAGCAAATCTTCATAATGGAAGCCAAAGGTGGTCGTTCCATTCTTCTTGCCAGGGACTGGCTTAGGAATAGACATGTGACCCATTAGGACCAAGGAAGCACGAAAGGGGGCATTCTTCTAGAGGGCTTCTGTGAAAGGTTTCCTTATTCTTAAGGCAGAGGCAAGGATGAGATGATTCTATTTTATCTCTGGCCTTCATTGAGACCGCATGTAATGTTTGACACAGTGGCAGCTATCTTGTGGCCATAAGGAAAATTAGTTTGAGGGTCAAATCAACACACCAAAGATGGCAGAGAGGAGACAGGGGAAGAACTGGGGTCTTTTATGACATTGCTGATCCAGGGGCCCTAAATTGCAATCACAGAGCAGAGAGAAATTTGATGCACACAGAAGAAATGAAGTCAATGTGACCACGGAGACAGAAATTGGAGTAATGTGGCCACAAGCCAAGGTGTGCCAGCAGCCACCAGCAATTGGAAGAGGCGAGGAATAGATTCTCCCCTGGAGCCTCCAGAGGGAGGGCAGCCCACTGACACCTTGACTTCTGCCCAGCATTTTCTCTGCCTTTCTGATCCAGGAGGTCAAGCAGGGTCCCCAGTGCTCCTGTGCCTGTGGCAGAAATGGTAGGAAGAGGTTGAGCTGCACGGGAGTTGGACAAAAGAGGACTTTAAAAAATGGCCTGTAGAATTCCAGGAGTCAGAAGTTGAGTCATCCATCCAGGAATCTTTATTATGCACCTGCTGTGTGTCACACCTGCTGGGAATACGGTTATAATAAGACTCAGAATCAGCTTTGGGCCTCAAAGAACGAGTGGAAAGGGCCTTCCCCAGAAGGAGCTGGCAGCTCTGAAAGACGCTTATTGATGATGGGGGTGGATTCATGTTGTCCAGGTACTCAGCTGGGGACGCAGCTGTTGGGGTGCAGGAATTCCCCAGCCCATCCTGCTGGCCCTGCTAAGAGACAGGCCTGGGCAGGAGGAGACTGGAATCTCCAAAGCAGATGTGAGGAGGGAGCTAGCCCAAGGTCAGCTGTTGGCTCAAGTTTCTCCTGTAGTCAACACAAGGGCAGTGGAAGAACCCGGCCTGGAGTCCAGCCTGACCCGGAAGGAAGTTCATGGGGTGAAGTGTGAAGCTGCCAGGCTCAGAGACCTGCAGCTGAGGGTGTGTGGGTAGGGGTGGGGACTGGAAATAGCAGGCCAGAGAGCTGCCAGCCCTTTCCAGGGACAGCCCTCTTTCACGCTAGAGAGGAGCCATGATTGCAATCACTGCTGTGTCTGCTGGGCCCTGGAAGATGGCGGAGTCCCTGAGGGACAGAGGAGCTTCCAGGCCTCTCCACCCCTGGTGGGCATGCGGTGTGGCCTGGACCTTGGACCTTGGTTTTTATGTGACTCTCACCTGGGAATGGGAATGGTATGTGACCTCTTCCCAAGGCCCTCCATGGCACACTGGAGCTGAGAACTCCTGCTTGACACACTGAGTAAGCAGGCAGGGGACCACGAGGGCATTTTTCTTCAACCTCATGGAAGAAACAGAGCTCAGGGAAGAGGGAGGGGTCTTGTCAGGAAGAGAAAGGAATGTGGGGAGTGGAGTCCTTCGCCAGGACCCAAGGTTGAGGACACCAGTCAGCACCCAGTGATCAGAACATTCCAGCACATTCCTCAGGAAGAGAAGCCGCTGTGCTCTTTTTGTTGGTTTGTGGGGGCAAAGGGGATGGCACTTTGAAAGTCAGACATGGTGAAGGCAGCCACAGCTTTGGGGGTGCTAGGTGGCTCTCTATCTCTCTTCTCTCCTCTGTTTCTTTCTTCTTGTCCCCTCTCTTCCCCTTCCCTTCTTTCTCTCTTCTCCCTCCATCCTTCCTTTTCTCACTGTATGTCTCCGTGACATCGGGTCTCTCTTTCTGTCTACCACTCACATCTATGTCTGTGCTTTTCTCTCTCTCTCTCTTGCTGTCTCTCACACAGAGCCTGGCTTTATTCCTATTACCTCAGCTGAAGGCCCAGGACACCTCAGGAAGCGCCTGTGCTCCGGCCCTGCCCAAGCACACTTTTTCCATGTTCTCCTTTACACTTCCTCATGCATCCCTTCTTTTAACACGTGCTCACGTCATCCGTGCCTTTCAGGTCCCTTCACATATTTTCATCCGTTTTTATCAGCAAATATACAGGCATCTTCCTGGTGCCCCCTGTCCCATCCTCTTGGCCCAGACCCAGGCTGACAGAAGTGTCAGCTCCTTGGGGCCTGCTGGGGATGGGCGATAGGTAGGTGGTGCCCGCAGAGATCGGGCTCCTCACCCTCGACTCCTGAGAAACCACTGAAACAGGAGGGGGCCATTACAGCACCCTCAGCTCTCAGCCTCCTGGGGCTGCTCCCTCCTGAGGCCAGGACCCAGGATGAGAGCACCCAGGTAAAGGCTGCAGAGCTCCCCAATAGCCCACAGATTAGAGGGAGAGCCTGGGGCCTGATCTCTGACCAGGACCTCTGGCGAATCATGTAATCTTTTTGAGCCTCAGGTTCTTTTCTTTAAACCTGGAAAATTGATATTTTGTTCGCTGTATTGCACAAACGGTTACCCAAAATGGGTATTTTGTACTTCCTCAGGAATGGATATTTTGTACTCAAAATACCCATTTTGGGAACAAAGGGTGCCTTAACGTATAAACTCAATCCTGCAACGACCTCACGACTAGGCAATCTTATCATCTCTGTGGGGAAATGGAGGTTTAGAGAGGTGAAGTCACTCATCCAAGGTTGCTCAGCCGATAAGCAGCAGAGCTGGGTTTCAAACTCGACAATCTGGCCCCAGGCCCTACACCCTTATGGTTGAGTGTTTTCCTGATGGTCTGTGAAATGCTCTCTTCTTCCACTTTTCTGGGATGGCCTGGGAGAACACAGTTGGTGCCCCTCTCCGGATACTTCTGAGAAACTATATTTCCAGGTCTGGCTCTATGGACGAGTGCCCACAGTGTGGTTGTCCAGTCTGCAGAAGTGATAGTCCAGGTGCTGAGAGCACGTGGCCACCTCCACCTGGGTCTTCTGAGGGACACAGGGTCACTGAGTGGAGGGAAGGCTGTGATCCAGGGCTGCAGTAACCATCTGTGTTTTCCCCTAAGTCTCCTCAGGCTTTGTTGCCACAATACATTTATTTTTGGAGAATTACCATCCCCAGTTCAGCACACCGGGCCTCTTATTTGCCAGCTGCTTTCTCTCTGGTTTCTGTTTAACTATGGTGTGTATTGACTTTGCTGCTGCTATCTTTGTTTCACCTCTAAAAAGAGTATTTGAGTGGCAAGTACTGTTTATTCTCTCATTTCTTCAACAAATGTGACTTCCATGCACAGGACACTGTGCTAATTACTCTGGGGGATATGAAAAATGAAACTGGTGTGGCCTTTGCCCTCAGGAATCTTATAGTCCACTAGGGACACACTAACATGCACAGAGGTCACTGTGATGCCATGTGGAGTGTGGTGAGAGCATTAGCACCAAACACGCACATCGGGACTTCAGACAGAGCTCTTAGGGAAGCTTCCCAGAGGAAATGATGTATAAATAACTAAGTTAAAGTGCAGAGACCCCCAAAACACAGTGATTTATATAAGATCAATCTTAAAATATAATTGTATTTCTCTCTCCTGTGACGGTGCGGATATAGGTGGCAGTTGAGGCTGCTGGGATAGCTCAGCTCCACAAGGTCATTCGGGGACTCAGTTCTGCTCTACCTTGTTACTTTGCTCCAGCCTACGGCTAAAACTTGGTCATTGCCACAATAGTGTTCCAGCTTATGTGCTGGGTGGAGAGGATGGAGGAATATACAGCAGGTGCTTTAGGGCCTGGACCCAGAAGTGGCTCACATATCCTGTTGGCCAGAACTTGGTCATTTAGCCACATCTAGTTACAAAGGAGATGGGGAAATGTAGTCGATAGCCAGGTGGCCAAGTGCCCAGCCAAAAATTTAATATGGAAGAAACAGATAACAGGGATTATTATCTCCATGACTCTATCACAATGAGTTGGACCTTGGCATATAAATAGAGCCTTGCTAAGTAAAAATTAGAATGAGAGGGCATTCAGGTGCCTTCCAGAAAATGTCAGAGGTAAGGAAAGGTGCAGGTGTATTTAGAGAAAGTGAATATCCAGCATAACTGAAGTGTAGGGTTTCTGCAAAGGAGGTTGTGACCTACCTACAGGTGGAGATAGGGCAGGCCTCATCTCTTTAACAGGCTGCTCAGCCTTCCAAATAGAATGTATCCATGCCAGCTGTACACCTTCTATCCCAAACACTTGATTCTTCTCTAAAAAACCACACAGGATGTATGTTCTCTGAGCCCTACTCAGGAAATTTAACCTTGAGCTGATAGTGATCTAGATCCTATCAAAATCTTGGCTTCCTAAGGGTATGCTATTTGACTACTTTTTTTAAGCAATGATTCTTGTATGTATTGATGCTGATCCCAGAAAGTTCTATGAAGGACTACATTAGCCCAGTCTCCTAGCGGAAGCCCTTCACCATGTCGAGTTTCACGTTAAGCTCTTGGAAGAGATGGCCACGCGAAGAACACTTTGGTATGTTCCATTAAAACATTACTGAGGATGTTGCTCACATTTTGTTCATGGTATAACATGGTATTTTAAAATAAAAATCAACCACAGGCTCTATATCTTGCAACATGCTGTTGCTCTGTCCTTGGCATTCAAGACTAAACAAACATTTATCAAAGCACTGGCTATTGACAGATACTGGGCCAGGTGCTTGGTGGGAATATAGAGAGATGAGACACAGTCCCTAACTTCCAGGAGCTCACAGTCTGGGGCAGGGGATAGGGATGTGTGGCTTGAGAGGCAGACAGATAAGTAATAGGAATTTATGACATAATTTGGTAAATGTTGTGTGAAGCACAGAAAAAGATGCTATAAGAGCCTGGAGAGAGAAGGTGAGGAAGGCCTTCTGAAGGAGCTAAGTCTTGGAGATGGAATAAGGGTCAATAACATTAATCATGAGGAATGGATAAAACAATGTTCTAGGCAAAGGCAACAGCTTAGCAAAGTCATGCAGAAATGAGACAGGGTGGGGCTCAGTGTGGCTGTGGTTTAGGAAGAGGAGCGGGGATTCAGCTGGAGGGATAGGCTGGGCTAGTCACAGGGGCCTTGCAGCCCTGCTGAGGAATTTGGGCTTTTGCCCACAGGCTCTATACCATCCTGGCAGATGATCAGATCCATATCTTAGAAATGTCAGTCTTGTCAACATAAGTTAGGGAATAGACTAAGAAGGGAAGCTGTTGCAATATGTCAGGTGAGAAATGATGTGGCCTTAAACATGTGAAGACAAGGTGGACGGAAGGATGTGGAAAGAGGTTGGAGGAATATTAAGGAAGAAGAATCAATAGCACTTGGTGACTGATTTGGGGGTAAAGGAGAGGGAGAAGGTGATGGGATGGTGAGGTGTTTGGACTGGCAGTGTTACTCCTTTAGAACCAGCTGACAGGGGAAGGAGCAGGTGAGGGGTGGGGAATGAGGCGTTTGACTATGGAGGTGGGCCAGGCAGTCAGATATGCAGGAGGAAGGTAAAGATTTTGGCGTTTCCAGTGTGCAGGTGCAGGTTAAAGATAAGGAGTGTGTCTAAAGCCAGTAAATACCGAATGACACACCTGCGGTGTTGTCAGATGCTTTTTATTCCACATGAGAAGTTGATGCAATGCCTACTGTGGGCCTGAAGCTTTCACACTCACTCATTTAGCCGGCTCCATAAAGCTGTGAGGAAGAATGCATTTACTTATCGACGCTTGGCTGGAGAAAGGATTTAAGCCTATAGGTATTATCACTGGGCTGATTTTACGGTGAGGTTCAGAAAAGTGAAATGAGTGGTAGCAGGCCAGATTGCACAGAAGGCGGTGGAGGGGGATTGAAGGGCAGGCCTCTGCAGCCTGGTCTATACCACAACTGCCTTTTGTGATGTGGGTGCCCTTTGAGCAGGAGAGGCGTAGCTGCTGGTAGCACATGCTGCTCACAGGGGACTACATGAGTCAGTGGGGCAAGGGCACCTGAGCATGGCCTTGGCTCCCGTGCACGCACTGGGTTCTGACTCTGGCACAACCCTGGGCATACTCAACACAGCGAGCTGGTTTGGTGCTCATTTTATCATCCTTTTGGAGCAGGAGGATTTCTGCCCCTCTTAGCCCTCCACATCCCCTGCTGTCCTCATGGCTGGAGAGGAGGCCTGCAATGAGGCAAAACTGACACCAAGGCAGGCCCATCCACGGTAAAAGCAGAGGTGTACTGGCATTAGGTGTTGAAAGATTTGCATGCAGAAGGGGTTGGGGGGAGGAAGTACTTAACCACTGATGTTTATTTAGTGCAAGGCTGGCACAGTGGGTTGAATTGTGTCCCCCCCCGCCCCCACAAAATATGTCCCAGTACCTGTGAATATGAGCTACCTCTGCAGATGTAGTTAAGAATCTCCAGATGAAATCATCTTGGATTTAGGGTGGTTCTAAATCTAGGGTCTCTCTGTTGCCCAGGCTGGAGTGCAGTGGCACCATCTCAGCTCACCACAGCCTCCACCTCCTGAGCTCAAAAGATCCTCCCGCATTAGCCTCCCGAGCAGCTGGGACTACAGGTGTGCACCACCAGGCCTGGCTAATTTTTGTATTTTGTGTAGAGTTGGGGTTTCACCATGTTGCCCAGGCTGGTCTCAAACTCCTGGGCCCAAGGGATCTGCCCACCTCAGCCTCCCAAAGTGCTGGGATTACAGACATGAGCCACCGTACCCAGCCTGATTCTACTGTCTTTATAAGAGAAAGAAGAGGGAACTGTGACACATGGGGAAGATGGTCATGGGAAAATGGGGACAGAGATTGGGGTGATACAGCCACGAATCCAGGAATGCCTAGGGTTCCCAGGAGCTGGAAAAGGCAAGGAAGCTTCTCTCCTAGAGGCTTTGGAGGGAGCGTGGCCCTGCTACCACCTTGATTTCGGCTCAGTGATGCTAATTTTGGACTTCTGGCTTCCAGAACCATGACAGAACAAATTTCTGTGGTTGGAAACCACCAAGTTTGTGGCAATTTGTTGCCGCAGCCCCAGGGAATGAACACAGCTGGCAGACATGTGGCAGGCAAGTGCCTCCTACACCCAAGAAGGATGCCAATAATCACCCTCAGTATCCCTTCTGGGGAACCCGGTGCCACCCTTGATCCTGCCCACAGAGCCCTCTGGCAGCTGCTGCCACATGACTGGAGCTGTCACACTCCATGCTGTGATTTAGTGCTCACCACGTCCCTAACACTGGACTAGGCTCAGGCAGTACAGAAAAGGGTCTGGCAGGGCCACTGTTCTCAAGGGGCCTGGAGCCTTGGCCTGTGTGGGTGTGGGGCGTGGGCATATCACCTCTGGAGCATGAACAGTGCCTGCCAGTCTCTGGACATCTGCTCAGGCCACCCAGCCTCAGCTCAGCAGCTGGGCTTTCTCCAGCTTTTGGGCTGTCCAGCTGCAGCTCAGCAGACAGCAGCCTAGGACCTGTAACTTATTCACCCCAAGGTGAGTTCACCTTGGGGTGAATAAGTTACCCACAGAGATCTAGGCAGAGAAAACTACCATTTGAGCCAACAGGTTAAAGAAAACGCACCAGTGCCTGGATTTTGCCTTTAAATCCAGGGACAGCCTGGATTTAAAGGTCTATGAAATTCCTGAGGTGAATTCTTCCTGGAGCCACGGAGAAGGATGACACAGAGCAAGTGTGACATGGGAGGTGGGTCTTAAAGGAGAAGCAAAACTATCCGGGTATGGGGAAAAGGACAAAATATCCTACAGGATGCAGCCTCCCCTGCCCTCAAAGAGGGGTGCTTATTCTGATGGCGGGGGGATTTCCTTAGGGCTTTCTCTTCCTTTTCTTCGGCTCAGTCCCCTCCAATTGCTTGCCTCAGAATCACTGGCTATACTTATACAAAAGCGGATTCCCGAACTGCCTCCCAGACAGACTGAGTTTGAATCTCTGTGGCTAGGACCTAGATATCTGCATTTTTAATAAGATCCCAGATGATGCTGATGTATCGTCAGCTAAGAATTACTGGCCTAAAGGTACTTCCAACACGGCCTGCCATGCCAGTACAAAGCAGGTGTGCACACTTTTGGAAGGATCCCCATTTTCTTCTGGGGAACTGGCCTTGGGATATGACCAATAGCGCCCCATAGCTCTCAGAACAACCCTGTCCCCATGGGCCCTCGTGGGCAGGCTGAGCACAGCAGTGTGGCACTCAGTGGCTGGCCTGGGATTTGGTGGAAATAAGTTTGCTGGTTTTCAGCCAAGCGGCCTGAAGCAAACGATTTAACCTGTCTTGATTTCCTCATCTGGAAAATGGGGACACCAATAGAACCAACAAAAAGTGTTGAGAGGACTGAATGCCGGCATGTGCATGAAATGCCTCATCGGTGCATAGCACAGCATTTGATAACTCAGAGCTTTTCCAAAAAGGTATGATGATGAAAACCTTATTCAGAAGAAAGAAAACTTCACAGAAATCATTATTACAAAGCCCAGCTGAAGCTCTCCTGCACATCAGACCCCTCCTGGGGAGTGTTTGGAAAACATCAGTCTAGTGGCCCCTCCCCAGTCTTATGCCTTCCCCAGCCTTCCCTCCCATCTGTGAAAACAGAGGAATCTCTAGTGGGCGGTATCTGAGTTTTTTGAAAAAGAGAAAGCTTTCCTATGGTAAGAAGCACCTGGGGGCACTTGAAGACATGGCCTGGCCTCTCTGGAAAATTCTGCTTTTGGTATTGGAGATGGGTTCTTGCAATTTACATTTTAATCAGGTGCTTCTTAACTTTTCAGCAGTTAAGGAAGCACTGGTTTAAAGTGGGTTTAACCTTCTGTGGTTGAGAGAGGTTTTGGCGCCACCTTGACCAGCCGAGGCTGTCTCCCCTGTTACCCACAATTCCTTGTGGCGACACCACCTCTATCTAGGAGGGAAGTGTCACTTATGGTGCAGAGCCCGCTAGTTGTGTTTGGAGATTGCAAAGCACAGTCTTCGTCGGTCTGTGTATGTGTTCATGTAAGTGTGCACACACCTGCACACTTCTGAAAACTACCTCGATGATGGCAGGAAAAAAGAACTGGCTAAAATTGTAGAAGTTGAGGGCCAACACAGTGCTCAGAGGAACTTTAACGCTAAATAAAAACAAAGGATGAGGAGGGGTCCCATGGACAGACGGCGGGAACGGGAGACTCAGTTCAGAGTGGAGGCCCCTGACTGAAAGGCAGCAGTCCCCACGTGGAGCTCTCACCTTCTGGATGGCTCAGCCTGGCAGGCTGCTTCTCTTTGAGAATCCTGGGAGGCTCGCCCTTCCCCATGTACTTCAAGCCTAGAGAAGTGTTGGGAGCTGTCCTGCCACTCGTGGGGCAAGGGGAGGACTGCTTAGCCAACCCTGGTGAGACGTGAGCTAGGGAGAGGCTGCCGTTCTTGCCCCTGCCCTCCCATGTTTTTCTAAGGATGATTCTAGAACCTTCTCTCTGTGTCCTCCATGGAGCTGGCTGCCAAGGGGAAGCTTTGCTTACCCAGTCCGGTGCTGCTGGTGGTGCCTTAGTCTTCTGACATGATCTCTGTAACAGGGACTTGAAAATAACACTCAGAGCAGTGCCCTGTTCAAATGGTCACAGTTGACATCCTGAGGAACCATCTATTTTGGGCATGTTGAAGTTTGGAGCAGATCAGTGCTGGATAAACAGCATTTTTCTAGGACTAGACCAGGAACACCAAATACAGTAGAAATGTAACAAGCCCTCAGAAGATGATTTATGAAAAGAAAACAAAATGTGTAATTCTGTGAATATACTAAAAACCATTGAATTATGCTCTTTAAATGAGTGAATTATATGGTATGTAAATTATATCTCAATAAAACTTTTACAAAAAAATAATTAAATGCTGAAAAGTAGATGATTTCCTGGAAAGGTAGTTTCTCATTTTAAGATATAATTATCAGCCTGTGTGGGACCTACTTTTCTCTCTGACCCTGTTCTGTTTAGAAATACCAGCATGCATTTCCCATCAGCACCACAGAACCTGACTCCTCCCCACCCCACAAATCACTCAACTTCGCAAAAGGGTGAGATTTGACAAATCCCAAAAGAGCCAAACAGGTGAGCCATCACTACTCAGGTTTGCATTTGCAAACTGAATCCTTACTACCACAAATAACAGCAGCTTGCACTTGCCGAAGAGCTCTTCTGAGCCAGGGCCTGCCTAAGCACATTCAATGCTCACGTGAGCCTGTCGCCCAGGCTGGAGTGCAATGGCACGATCTCGGCTCACTGCAACCTCCGCCTCCCGGGTTCAAGTGATTCTCCTGCCTCAGCCTCCTGAGTAGCTGGGATTACAGGCATGCACCACCACACCAGGCTAATTTTTGTTATTATGAGCTAATTTTGGCTCATGTCTGTAATCCCAGGTGAGTGGATCACAAGGTCAGGAGTTCGAAACCAGCCTGACCAACATTGTGACACCCCATCTCTACTAAAAATACAAATATTAGCCTGGTGTGGTGGTGGGCGCCTGTAATCCCAGCTACTCAGGAGCCTGAGGCAGGAGAATCACTTGAACCCGGGAGGCGGAGGTTGCGGTGAGCCGAGATCGTGCCATTGCACTCCAGCCTGGGCGACAGGCTCATGAGCCACTGTGCCCGGCCCACCTGGAGAGCTTTAAAAGCCACTGCTGCCTTGTTCCCATCCCTGGAGAGTCTGATTTTATTGCTTTGGGGTGCAGCCAGAGCACAAGCTTTGGGTTTTGTTTTTTTTCATAGCACACCAGGGATTCTAATAAGAACCCTGGCTCTAGAGTCCATGTTTACATCAAAGAGGCTATTTACCTCTTGCCTGGTACCATGCCTGTGACTTGGGTAGCTGTCCCTGGCAGCATGGTTAAATCCCTCCATCTGGGGTTAACAGAGAGAAGGGGAATGAGTTTCAGGACAATGGCTGTGGCTGCAGGCTCCTTCACAATCTATCTGGCCCTGTCTGATCCTTGGCCTCTGCTGGCCTTTCCTTCCCCACAGCTGGAAACCTAATCTCAGCCCCAGTCCAGTTCCACCCCACTTCGCCCGTTCTGCCCCAAGCCCACAGCCCAATTCTCACCCTGGGTGGGGGGAATCAAGGCAGCCGTAGCTCAAGAGTGTGTGGCAACAGCAAGAATTCCTGATTATTAATCCACCCACGCTGATACTGGGTTCCTATAAGCAGGTTGTGGTCTGCACTGTGAAGCTGGTTAAGGTAACTGCAGGCCTGCCCAGCTCCTCCAGGCTTAGGACCTCTTCAGAAACCTGGCTCCCTTTTCACATGTGGCCCCTGCATTTCACTTAGTGAAAGGAAGAATCTTGTCTTCTTGTTAGCCTTTGCTCTCTGGAGCTGCCCCTTTCTATTTTAGTCTTAAATTCCTTTCCCACCACCATGCTTTAGTAGGCAGGTCTTCCTCAGACCAGTTTTGCACTGCAGTCCTCCTGGTAGGTTGCCTCCTATAAAATGTCCCTCTTTGGTGGGGTGTGGTGGTTCATGCCTGTAATCCCAGGACTTTGGGAAGCTGAGGCGGGTAGATCACCTGAGGTCAGGAGTTCAAGACCAGCCTGGCCAACATGTTGAAACCCCAACTCTACTAAAAGTACAAAATTACCTGGACATGGTGGCATGTGCCTGTAATCCCAGCTACTCTAGAGGCTGAGGTGGGAGAGTCGCTTGAACCAGGAAGGTGGAGGTTGCAGTGAGCTGAGATTGTGCCACTGCACTCCAGTCTGGGTGACAGAGCGAGACTCTGTCTCAAACAAAAACAAAAACAAAAACAAAAGTCCCTCTTCAAGGCCCACACACGTGTCCAGAATCTTCATTTCCAATGCTTAAATAGGATCTGCTCTTCAAAACAGAAACATACAGTAGGGTCCTCTGAAGTTACTATGGAAATTAGGTTAGAAAAACAAGACTAATATACTTGAGGAAAGAAAATGGGAAACCTGAGACTAAGATCATGACCCCTGGAAAGGATATGGCCGTCCCAGCCTCAAGAGCTCTCAGCTCTGGGCTGCTCCCCTGCCTGCTCCCTGGCATGCTGGCCCCCACTGCAGGAGGGGACGTCCTCTCTCCCTGCCCTTCTAGTCCTGGCCAGCTCCCCCTCCTGCCCTCAGGAGTCAGGTGCAGGAAGGAACCGGAGTCGGCTTCAGCCTGACAGTCACAGCAGGAAATGGCTAGACTCTCTTGGGAAATTTTGGGTCTGGTGAGACCCTGGGCCTCATTTTTTACCTTTGTCTCCGATATGGGCCCTTCTTATACTCAGCCACACAGTACTCTGACTCCATAGCTCCCAACTCTTCCTACTACAGCACTGCCTGGCTTTTAAGGCTTTCGGCTTTGCCTTCTAGAAAGCTTGTTCGATTGACAGGAGCTCCCCAGGGCTGGGGCCCTCTCCTCCTTCTCACTGGAGCTGAGGACACAATGGGTGACAGCCCTTGTGAGTGTAGGCTGCTCATTCTCCTGCCCCCCATTTACCTAAGGCCTGGAATCCACTGTTGGCATTCTTGAAGCTTCTTACTGCTGTTTACAGGCAAATATGTGTTCATCCTCCTCTAGAAAATGCTTCTCCACTGAGATCTGTGCCATCCTCCCCGACCATCTGTCATGTTTAGAATTAGTTCATTTGCTGACAGAAAACCCAAAATAACAGTATCTCAAACACTCGAGATTTTATTTTTTAAGTTAAAGAAGTCTCTGAGGCAGACCGTCCCAAGCAGGTAATTTAGCTTTATGAAGTCTTTGGGGACCCACGCTTCTTCCCACTCATGGTTCTCCCATTCTTAAGGTGGGAGCCTCGTCTTATGGCCCAAGATGCGGCCCACACCTCAGCCACCATGTCAGAGCTCCAGGTCGGCCACGGAGGGAAGGGAACAGGAAGGGCTTCCAGAGCACCCTAGAGCAGGGACACAGCCACTCCCAGCCACCGGCTAGGATGAGCAATGTGATCTTAAAAAGTCTGCGTGGAATGGCTCTGGCTGAAAAACCTCTTCTTGCTAAGGAAGAAGGGGCTGATGGATATGGGAGGGAGGTCTCAGTCTCTCCCACATCACCCTCATTACTGGCCTCCACACATCTTAGGTATCCCCTCACAAGCTCCGAGGACTTCACTGCTCGTTTCCCTCAAACTGTGCCATCATCTTGGCAGTCCTCAGCACTGCATCAGTCGTCTCTTGATCTCCCATCCAAGCTCTCCCTCCATCCAGCCTCCATCCTCAAAGCCACAGCAGGGAGCTTGTCATCCCAACTTGGAAGTATCCAGCTCACTGAACTCTTATCCTTCCTGCTTGCCCTTCTCTCCCACGAAACCTCTTCTAGGATCTCATGGGGATCTTGACTTCCTGGCCTTCTCCTCACTTACCAAGTAAAAGAGCCCATCCTCAATGCACTTATGTTTCTGCCCCACTGCCTGCCGGCCTCACGCCCTAATGGTCTCCCGTTCTTGTGTACATACTCCCTGCTCCTCCTGCTCCTCCTGCTCCTGGCTGAGCCAGCCCTTGCCTCCACCGGCTGAGTCCCGCTCCTCTGCTGCGCAGATCACGCAGCCTCAGACAGCAGCTGCATCCCAAAGAGAAGTTACATCTTTTGTTGTAGTTACTTCATTTTGGGAGATGCTGCTCCCAAAGCCTCTCACATGGGCTTTGTCAGCTCTTTCTCCCATTTCCCTTCGCAGCCCTTTCAGACCCTCGCGCTTTCCGCAAGCCTCCCTGCCTCCCAGCCACGACTGCTTCCTGTTTTTTGGAAGAGATGTCCTCAGGTGTGGCCACTTCCACTTCCTGCCCTGTCACCAGCGAGCTTCTCTGCTTGTGTTCTCCTCTCTGCCCCCTTCTCTGAGGAAGGGTGGTCCCCTTGCTGAGCTAAGACTGAACTGACCACAGGCAGTGAGCCTCTCATCCTCCTGCCTTCTCTGGATTATCACTCCTTTGAGTATCCTTCCATTGCCTGTGCCTTCAACCTCTTCTTCATCAGCTTCTTCCTCCCTGGAAAGGAATATGAAGATCTCTTCCAAATTACAAAAGTTCTCCACGTATTGCGATCTCTTGGCCTATATAGATTGTTTTGCAGCAAAGTTTGTTGAGAAAGTTGTCTACACTCCCTTTATCCACTTCTCCACCCCATTTGGGCTCCCACCCTTTCCTCTCTGGCTTCTGCTATCACGATTTCCTGGAAACTGGGCGAAGGCTGCTACTTAGGTGGGCTTTCCGGGGCTCTACTTACAGACTCCCCTGGGGCAGGAGACACCATCAGCCACACCCCACCCCTTGGAAATCCTCTGCTCCCCCTAGTTTTCCTGGCAGGACTGTTTCTCTACTCTGCTGTCTCCCAGGCCAGCCCCTTTCATCTGGTTGTCTTGGGAATGCTGTGTTCTCCCAGCGTTCCCACAGCCTGTGGCTCTTCTCTTGGTAGGGTCCATCTTCCTCCCCACAGTGATCTTTCACACTCAGGATATCAGCTGCTGCCTACCCCCAACAGAGCTTTCTGGTTTGAGCGGAGCTGAGCTTCCAGGCCTCAGGCAGGTCTGGGCATGTCTAGGGACCTGGTGAATGGACTTGCCCAGGTCTATTTGTATGGGAACTAGCAGTGTCCCGGGAAAAAACCAGCCTGTTGTTTTGCCTCCTCAATGACAACCAATCAACATATTTAACTCAATACACATTAATAAGCGCTCTTCTAGAAAGTGGGGGTACAGCAGGGAACAAAACAGACACAATTCTGGTCTTCATGGAGGCAGACAGACACAAGATAAGTAAGACCACATTGCAAGAAATGCCGAGGAGAAAAAGCAAGGTGAAGGGGTAGGAAGAGTGTGTGTGTGTGTGTGTGTGTGTGTGTGTGTGTGCGCAGTGTGTGGGTGTGTGTGCGTGTTGACACTTGCAATAGGGCAGTCACTGAGATGGTGACATTTGAGCAGAGACTGAAGGGTTGGTGTGTGACCATGCTCATGGAGAGTATTCCAGGTTGAGAGACAGCAGGTTTAATGAAGCTTATGGGAGGCCATTGCTTTGGACAGCTCTTGCGCTAGGTCCAACAGACCAGACCAAGCCAGAATGGAGCCACTTGTGCTTGCCGTATAATTAAACTTAACTTTAAAATGGGCCCATTTTCCAAAAAACAGGAAAATAATCAGAAGGGCACCAGCTTACCTGAGCTGGCATGATAAGGAAAACCCCTGTGTTTTAACACTATCAGGAAAGTCACTTTGAAACGAGCATCCCGCTTTGTCCTCCATTTCTGCTTTTCAGCCCTCTTCTGCCTGTAAGCCCCGCCCCCCCACCTCAGTGCATCAGAGTACCTGTTCTAAATCTGTAGATGGGATGCTGCCCGATTCATGAATTGCTAATAAAAGCCAAGTAGATCTTTCAACTAAATTTGTTTAAAAAGAGTTTTTATAACAGTCCTGAGAGAACAGCAAAAATTCTTTGCTTGAGAACTGAAGGAAGCAGAGTGAATCAGGAGGGCCCCAAGATAAGGTCAGGCCAATAGTGGTGGAGGGGTGTGTGTGTGTGTGTGTGTGTGTGTGTGTGTGTGTGTAGGGTGGGGGTATTAGGGCTGATAACTTAGGGCTTTGTAAAAACTTGGGTTTTACTCTGAGGCAGGAAGACTAGGGAGGGTTCTGGGTTCTGGGCAGGGAAGTGATGTGTTCTGAGTGATGTTTTAAAAGGCTCACTGTGTTAAGAATATGCCAGAGGGCAGAAACAAGAAGACCTATGACAATAATCCAGGCAAGAGAACATGATGGCTGGGTCTGGGCTGGGAGCAATGGAAGTAGTAAGAAGAGACTAGAATCTGCTACCTTTTCAAGAGTAGCACCAACAGAATTTGCTCATGGTGGACCCACAGATGATGCTATTTAAGACAGAGTAATCCAGGTGCTGGGTGTTATTGTCTACTTGGGCTATGCCTTCAGATTGCACAGCGTGGGATTAGGGTCTTTTTTCCTTGTAGCAAATGGATGTTCCCAATGTCAATCATTGTGGAAAGATGTCAATTCTGAGGTAGGAGGAGAGGCATACTTGGATAGGGGCCAGGGTGTCAGTGGGGATTGGGGCAGAGATTCTGGGAACCTTCCTGGTGATGGTGGTGTTGGTGTTGTTGGTGATGGTGGGGGTGGAGGCTGAGTGAATTAGCCCTGATCTAGAGGCAGACCAGGACGTAGAAAAGGCTTGGCTGCTGAGGGACTAGGGTTGGGCTGGATCCTGTTGGTTTTCAGTGAAGCTACTTCTAATCGTGGTCATACTTCACATGCTTTTTGTGCATTTGTTCCTTTTCAATGCAGACAGCAATGCCCTTGACAGTGGGTACATTGGTCCCAGTGAGACAGGGCAATGTGGTGGCTCCTGGAATGAGCATCTGGACCTAGGCATGCCTCTGAGTCTTGGGTGGTCCAGGACACCACCACAGTGAGCAGGAGCAGGGAAGGGGGAACCATGGATACCAGGTGGCACAGAAGTCTAGTTCAAGAAGTAAGTTTATGTAACCTCCTGTTCCCCTCCCGCCCCCACATATACCAGGGTTTGCCAGGATTCCCTGGAATATGTTGAGAGGGGCTGGAGTTCCCTAAGAGTGGGAGGAGGCAGAGGCAGAGAAAGGCTGTCCTGGGTGACTCACTGTCATGCTATTTTTGAATCCAGGCTCCTGTTGCCTGGGAAATGTGCCTTCTTATAGTCGGCTGACTCCCAATCTCTCTCTCCAGACTGGCTTTCTTTCCTGATATCCGTACCTCTTGGGTGTCTTGCCTTAGATATCCCAGAACTCAAACCCCAAGTGAGCTCCTCTCTTCTGCAAACTTCTCTCTCTCTTGTTCTCAGCCTCCAGAATGACACCACCAGCCAGCCAGCTGCCCAGGCTGGAACTCTGGGTCAAGCTTGAATCCTCCTTTCCTTTTGTCTGTCATGTGTAGTTAATCATAAGGCCCTATGTGTCACCTCCTAAACATCTTTTGAGTCCCTCTCTTTTTTTCCATCCTTGCTGCCCTGGCCAGAGTTTTGGGGTGATTCCTTACAAGGAAACTCCTTACAGGCACTTTTGTCTCACTGTGCCCTCCTCTCTGCTCCTAACCCTCCGTGGCTCAGAGTGACCTTCCCAGTGTCACCTCCTGCTCAACGTTCTTCAGTAGCTCCCATCACCTTTGGGAGATGACATACAGCAGATAAGGCCATGTTGGTATGGCCCAGGCTACCCGCCGGCCTCTGGCCACTCCGTGCAGCACTTCATGGGCAGTGATTCTGGACAGCTAATAGTTCCTGAACCCTGCTGGGGTTGGGTTGCGGTGGGGGACACTGATTCCCAGCATCTGTCTTTCTATAGACTGGAGGGAATTTCAGATTACCAGAGGGAACTGTAAAGAAGAGATAGAGCTTCTCACAGACCCCCTCTCAGTTCTCCTGGGGCTGGGGTGGGCTCTTTGTGACCTGGGAAAAGAAACAGAGCACACTCAGCTGGGCATCGACCCTTTCTTGTCTTGAAGCAAAATGCATTCAGGTCTGTTCATGGATTGGGGTGGGCTCTGCTTTGGGTAGGAATGGCCCTAGTTTTGGGTGGAAGGAGTTCAATACATGGGGCACTCATTATGAAACCCACTCCCTCCACAGTGCTATTTATTATTCCCCTAAAGTCCTAGGAAAACCAGGCTCTCTCACACCTCTGTGTTGTAGACTCTGCTCTTCCCTGGAAATGTCCTGTCCTGCTTGCCCACATGGCAGATTTCTCTCTTGTGTTGTCTTGCTCAGGCTCTGCATCTGCTGTGGTGGCCGCTTCCCCCACTGGCCCTTTCCCGCATGCAGACTCCAGTGCTCCTTCCTGAGGCTTCCAGCACACCCTGTGCATCTTCCATTGTTAGAAGAACCTCAATAAATAACAACGTCCTTATGTCTTACGCAGGGGTGTTTTTTGCTGGCGGGGTGGGGGGTGTGGTGGTGGGGGATAATCTTTTCATCTTTATGGTCCTTGTGCCTTGCAAATGGTCCAGCACACACTCTTTTGGTAACTGTTTGCTGAATAATTCAGTTCAACCTAGTCTATTCAGCATAGATTCTATTGTAGGTACTGTACTTTGCATTGGGAGACACAAATGAATAAGATATGATGGGGACCCCGGAAGGTGGTGCAGCTTAGTGGTAAAGACACACTTGCGTAATACAACTCCTATACTAAATCTATGAAAAATGTTGCAGTTGTGTGGTTAAGAAGTATTGGATTTGGAATTAGGACTCCAGGTTTAAATTCTAGCTTCAAAACCCACTAGCCTAAATTTTCATAGCTGTGAAATAGGAATAGTAGTACCTATCTCATAGCTCAAGGATTAAATGAGATAAAGTATGTAATCACAACCTGCATGGTTACTGGGCAATAATATACGCCTAAGTAATGTGTGCAGAAATGAATGTGCCTCAGTTGATGGGAGCACAGAGCCTAGAGCCTTTGGATTTGCCTGGGGCAGTTGAGCAGACTTCACGGAGGAGACATTAGCACTGGATTCAGAGAAAGCAGCTGGAAATGGCATTTCTGGAGAGAGGTCTTGGAGATAAACTTCCTGGGGCTTGGCCTGGGGGCTGTAGCTAGGTGAAGCTGCAGGCCAGGCAGCTTCCAGAGGAGAGGCCACAGCAATGGGATCTGTGGCAAGGTCCCCTGCCCTAGAAGCCGCTGAGTCACACCGAGGCCCAGAGCACTCTGTTTTGTTCCGAGTGAGCTTTCGGCTGAAGGACAAGCCTGGACAGGGCCTCTGTTGCTGGGACTTTGTGCCCAGCTCTGTTTCATGGGAGCAGCTTGGAGCCCTGCCTGGCCCCTTCTTTCCCTCCCATCCCTGCAGGGAGGCCCCAAGGAGCCTCAGCCCAGATTCCTAAAGTGAGTTCCAGCTCTGGTTTAGAGAGGGTATGTTTTGCTTAGAGCTTTATTTTAAGCCTTGCGGCACCCAAAGCAAAAAAGTCGTAATTCCTGCATCATAGTGGTAGGTGTAGAGGTCAAGCAGCCCCCCAGGATGAAATCCCAGCTCCTTCGGTTTTTGACCTGGCGTAAGTTATTTAACCTCTTCAAGCCTCTTTCCTTCATCTGTCAAATGGGAGTAATAAGGCCCACTTCCCAGGCGTGTTGCCAGAATTAAATAAGAAAACATGCATTTTCTTACTTAACACAGTGAAGAGCTTTGCGCCTGGCATTTATTATTCATAGTTGCTGTGTGGGAAGGTTCAAAGAAAGGACCTAGAGACTCTCTCCCCTGATCTAATGAATCATGGAGTCCTGCAGACTCAGTGTTTCTCAAACTTTATATCCAAATCACCCAGGGATCTGGAGGATGCACAACCTCAACCAGGAGGCCTGGGTGGGACCTGAGGGTCTGCATGATTGACGAGCTTCCAGGTGATGCCCTGGCTGCTCTGCAGGACCACACGGTGAGCACAGGGCTCCAGACACTTTCCTCCTCCAGCCCCACTCCACCCCAGGGCTCCTTTCCCCTCCGTCAGGGCCCAGGTAATGCTCTTCTCATGGGTTTGGCTTTGTCCAGCCTTCCTCACCTCCATGCCTGCAGCTCACTGTTGCATCATGATTCTTCTTGAAGTGTAGGAGAAACTGCTGATACACAGTCACATATGATCGGAGGAGCTGCTGCTTCTGCTAGGGGTGAGGGCAGGGGACGACATGATTCTCTCAGGAGGAGATGGCTTTCTATCTAGCAAAACACCTCGGAGACTGCTTGGTGTGAGGGAGATGAGGCACCCAGGGCTTGCTTTTAAGGAGACCCTAAGTGGTCCGAGGCTTAGCAGGATAGCTATTTCAGACATGATCTCCATGTGTGGATGGTGGCTGTTAGGCTATTTGCTGTGACTCAGTTTCTCTGTTGAAAAAGGGCTTAGCGGGGGCCAGGCCTGTTGAAATAGGGCTTAGTGGGGACCAGGCACGGTGGCTCATGCCTGTAATCCTAGCACTTTGGGAGGCCGAGGTGGGCGGATCTCTTGAAGTCAAGAGTTTGAAAAGGGGCTTAGCAGGTACCTGGGATTGTCAGTGAGGGGAACTTGCTCTGGGCTGGCGGCTGGATGCAGGGCCCAGACCCACCTTCTCCCACTGTATCACTCCATCCCTGCTTGGCTCCAGTGGAAGGTGGGAGGTGAGGAAGGGTTCAGTTCAGCCTTTAAGAAACAATGGTCACGCAGATGTTTAGACAGATTAAGTCTTGCTTTACAGAGCTTGTAACCATCTCCATTATATGCTCAGAGATACTCTGCAGAAAAGAGGAAAACATGCAGATGGATGCTGAGGAGTAAGGCTGATGTCCCAGCCAAGTGGCTGCCTGCACTGCTGGGGTCTAGATCCCACACAGGCCTTGCCTTCAACTGGGATGCCTTCCCACACTTTTCTGTTAGCCATTGGCTTTTGCAGGTAAGAAGCACTGTGCTGGCTTCACATAATTCTAATGTCAAGAAATACAAAATTGAGATTTACTGAATTGTGCAGAAACGAAGGAGGAGCTGTGTAGCAAGAAAGAGTCCTGAGCTGCAGTCAGAGATTCGGCTACCAGGGGTTGGAGTGATTGATCTCTAAGGTCAGATTCTAAGAGAAGATCTGGAGGAACATAATTTTCTAGCTGACGAATGAAAGAATGCAGATGGTAATTACTGCACATAAACCACATTCAAGAGGACACTGGGACCCCTGTGAAGCTTTATCTACTTTTTTGGTCTTCTTGTATAAAAGAGATGATTGGCATGAGCCTGGCTGGTTTGTTAGCTAAACACAGATGTGCACTTGCAGCTGTAGTTACACTTGTTGGGCTGTCAGGAGGAAATTGTATACTGTGCATTCATGAGAAACTGATTAAACAGAGGAAGCTGAAGGTCCACTGGTGATGGTTGTGATCCCCTTTGATGGACTAGATATAAAGGAAATGCTTTAAAACATTTGAGGACCTGGAACACATTATTTTACACCTATGGTGCCTCTGTGGAATTAAAAAACACCACTTTCATCATCTTATTTATTTATTTATTTATCTGCTTCAAGAAAGTAATGGAAGCAACTTTAATTAAAAACACATATGTAGGCCAAGTGTGCTGGCTCACACCTATAATCCCAGCACTTTGGGAGGCCGAGGCGGGAGGATCACTTGAGGTCAGGGGTTCATGACCAGCCTGGCCAACATGGTGAAATCCCGTCTCTACTAAAAAAAATACAAAAACTAGCTGGGCGTGGTGGTGGGCGCCTGTAATCCCAGCTACTTGGGAGGCTGAGGCAGGAGAATTGCTTGAGCCTGGGAGGCAGAGGTTGCAGTAAGCCAAGATCATGCCACTGCACTCCAGCCTGGGCGACAGAGCGAGACCCCATCTCAAAAAATGAAACAAGACAAAAAAGCCACATATGTAAACTGGGTAGTTTAAAAATAAGTCAGAAAGAGATTAGAAACCATAGAGAGGAAGTGGGAGAAAGTTCTGCCCAGAACCTGAGGTGAGATACTAGGTAGTAAATGTAATTCTGAGCCTCTCGTCTTGCTTTTTTCACCTCCTTATATATGTGACTCTGCTGGAGTTGCATTTCTCATGGATCCTTCCAAGTAAGTCAAGAAAAATTTCCTCAGGAGTCCCAAGCTTGAGTCTGGATCAGCATTTGGCGGATTTCTGAGCCTAGAGACAGAGCACAGGCTTCTCTGGCCCGTGATCTCTGCACTGTGAAAGCCCTTGCCCTGAGCTCAGCTCCCATGATGGGCATCCAGTGGCAAGGGGGCCTCTGTGAGTACATTGAGATGAGCCAGGAGGCCCGATGCTGTGCCTGAGACCGAGTCCTAAGAACAGGCCCACAGCTGGTGTCCACACGTGGCCCACGTCCCCTGGCCAGCCTTCTCCCACCTGCTCTGTTAAGAAGAAACATGCACCCTGTGGCTAGAGTCCAGCTCTCCTCAGCCCTCCTTCTTCCCCTGAGGATGTCCTTAGTAATTGTGGCTTTAGTGATGAGCAGCACTAGGAGGCCTTGGGGCATGGGGCCTGCCGAGCAGGGAGAAGATAAGGCAGGGAGATAGGAGGCTGGAGTGTGGGCAGGGCCTTGATGGCCATGCTGAGAACCTGGAACTTTGTTCATATTTTAAGCAGAGACACGGCCTGGTCAGATTTGATCTTCACTTGGCTCCCAGCTACAGTGCCTGAAGACAGGCCTGAACACGCAGCCCACCGGGGAACCCGTTATGTGTGGAGCTCGGCAATGGAACCTGTCTGGGGTTAAAGGTGGTGGGGATGAAAGGCGCAGGGCATCCGGGCTTCCCACCTCACCTGTGTCACTTCCTCTGCTCTCTATTGCTCCATCACTCCCCAGTCCCTGCTCTCCGAGCTCCAGTCACAGTGAAGCTCTAAGTTCCTTGGAAGGACTCTGTTTCCTCCTGCCTCTGGGCCTTCCCATGACAGCTGGAGTCACCTTGCCCAAGAATAAACCAACAACCTTCACTTGGTGATTGATGCCCGCTCCTTCCTCAGGGAACACTCCCAATGCCTCATCCCAGGTCAGGCCTCCCAGGGCACCTTGCAGTTCCCCTTCTGAAACATTCACTTCACTTGTAATTACATGGGTGTGGGGGACAGCACCTATTTTTGTGGCCTGGCAGCCTCTCTCTTTATTTGGTGTGTGGCTATAGTACCCTGGTTTTATTTTGAGGTACCACACCTCCTCCACTGTCAACCTGTGTGCTTTGGGTAAAGTTGACCTGACTCCTAGGAGCTAAGAGTGGGCCATGTGACCAAGGCTAGACCAATCAGGACAATCCATGCCCCTTGGCTTCAGTGATTGGTTCAGAAATAGGCAGGTGATCTAAATAAGCCAATCAGGGCTAAGGACACTTAGTCTCTGAATTTCGGTTTGAATTCTTGAGATCCTGACTTACTTCCATGGTCTACTGTGGTGACCTGAGCCTGAAGCTGCCTGGGCCACCATGAGTAGCCTGAGAATTGAACCAGCCCAGAGGGTGCAGAGCCAAGAGATGGCTCCTAGTGACATCATTTAAGCTCTAAATCAAGCTGTCCCTAAAGTCAAATATATCCTTGCACATTTCAGCTACAGGAGTCAATTTTCTTTTTAAATGCAGACCTGCCTGGGTTGGATCTGGTGAGTCACAACTGAACAGTCTCCTCGGCCTGTGTTGTCTTCCTTCTGCCATGAGCACAGGGGCTGCATTTGTGTCTCCAGGACCTGGCTCAATGCCTGGTGCCTAGGAGTGTTCAACAAAGGAATGAATAATAAAGAGAGGGGTCTCAGGACTTCTCCAACACCACGCCTTCACCCTTTCATACCTGGAAATGAGACGCAGATTGTGGTTCTCTCTGGGTGATGATCTTGTTACAAAGTCCTGTTGGAACCAATTTTCGTCAGAGCAAGGAACTCCAACTACAAGAAAGTAGCCACTTATACGGTGTGACAAAAGGGGCCCTGGGAAAGACTTGTTGCTCAATAAAATTTACAAAGTGCCTGAAGTTCTACTGTTATCAAGATTCCTTTGGCTTATGGTTCTGAGGACACTTAAGAATTATCTGTAAATATGTCTGTATTTGCTTATATGAGTATAAAGAGACTATGAAACGATACACAAGAAACTAATAAAAAACAGTTACTGAGAGTTGGGATGGGAACTGCCCCGATGGAATGAGGCAGGCACAGGAATGAGAATTTTTATATTGTTTGAATTTTGAGCCATATGCATGTATTGGCTTTTCAAAAATTAAATTAAAAAAAGAACATCCTTGAGAGTACAGAACCACTAGAAGCCATTAGCAGCTCTTCCCAGCTGTGGGGGAGGACATTTATTTATCGGCTTGTTTTTCAACTGGGGTACCTGGTTTCAGTGGGCAGGCCCTGATAGACTGGACAGGAGTGGTTTGTCTTGGTTGAGGAAAAAGGAGGTGAAAGAGGGATGCAGAAGCCAAGGGACCACCTGGAGAGGCTTGGACTGGGCAGGTTGCTGAGAGAGAAGAATTAGGTAGGCTAAACAGAGGGGTAGGACATCAGAGATACTTTCTCAGGGGCCTAGCAACCCCTGGCTGGACTTGATAACTTCCAAGAGTCTTTTATTCCTTTAAAAAGTTCCTTATACCAATGCTGTGTGTCTGCAGGCATGTCCATTGAGGGCTCTGAGCCTGTGGACTCATCTGCAAAATGAAGGGGCTGGATGAATTACTTAGTCTACTGTCCCTTTGACCTGTGCCGCTCTCATTAGATGTCGCTGTCTTCTCCCTGACTCTCCGTGTCCTAAAGCCCCACTCCTGTTCAGAAAATATACGAGTTATTACCAGGGAACACAACCTGTACCTTCATAACACAATAAGCTTAAACACTGAAGAGAGCTTCAGTGTCAAAGCATTTACTTGGGGCATTCACAGTTCCTTCCTGTGTTTAAATATGGCTCATGGAGGTTAAGCAGAGGAGCAGGTGATGAATTAGCTGAGCATGCAGCTGCCCGATGTACTTCCTGACCTGCTCACCTGCACCCTCTGGGGCTCCCTTACAGGCCCTCTGACCCCCCTTGTGACACAGCGTGCTCCCTCACTGGCCAAGGGACTTCAGCAGAGCTAGAAAATCTGTGCTGGTGGCCATGACCCTAGAAAGGCTGCTGCACTCACTCCCCTCAGATTCTCACAGGGAAGGAAGGGCCCTCCCTTACCTTAGGAACAAAGTAGTGACAGGCAGTGGTCAGGGGGCAGCAAAGGGGGCACGGCAGCATTTGAGGATGGCTGGAAGGACACAGACCTGGTGCCAGTGATGGTGGAGCAGCCAGGCTGGTCTGTGGGGCTGGAGGGTGGGCATGGGCCATAGGCACAGAGGCTGCTGAGTGGTGGAAAGGCAGGGGTTCACCAAGGCTTCAGGTTTAGATTTTTTTTTTTTTGAGATGGAGTCTCATTCTGTCACCCAGGCTGGAGTGCAGTGGCGCAATCTTGGCTCACTGCAACCTCCACCTCCTGGATTCAAGAGATTCTTGTGCCTCAGCCTCCCGAGTAGCTGGGATTACAGACGTGTGCCACCACGTCCAGCTAATTTTTGTATTTTTGGTAGAGATGGGGTTTCCCCACGTTGGCCAGGCTGGTCTCGAACTCCTGACCTCAAGTGATCTGCCCGCCTGGGCCTCTCAAAGTGCTGGGATTACAGGTGTGAGCCCCCGCGCCCAGCCTAGGTTGTGATATTATAGCAAATGGGACAAAAAATAGAGGCACAGAAATACGGTGACGGCACTGAAATATGCTCATATCACTTAAAGCTGTCAGCTCCTGGCATTCAGCCCTTATGGTAGGGCAAGAACAGCAGCAGCTGCTCACAGATGAGAGAACAGAGTGGGGAGAAAGATGCCTTTCAAGCCCTGCAGAACCCACTGCCTATAATGCACTGTAAAAAACAAAATTAAACTCTGTACAGCTCTATATAATCTGTTATCTATTATATATATGGTATATGTAATTCTATAGTTATTATGTCTTGTATTTTTATGTTATTATATTTACTCAATGTAGCAATTTAAACAGTATCAGAATTTTTATGGCCTTGTTTTGAGACCTTTGTAACTGACTTGGAGCCAGAATAAGTGAAGGTAACCCAGGCTTTTCTTCTTCCCTGGGAGGCTGTGTTGGGATATGGCTGGCCCCAGAGCCCTCCTTTGAGTGTGGCTCATGGCTGTCCAGGTAGCCAATGGGGAACTGGCATGGCGCTGGAGGGGACTCGGCTGTGTTCTGGAACCTTGAGCACAGGGCTTTGGCATGCATCTTTCTACCTCTACCACCTTCCCCTGCCCTTCAGCTGCCCTGGGTGAAGAAAGTGCCTTTGGCCATCAGGTGCCTTCCCATACCAGGGGCCTGTGTGCTGGGAGCTCTGTGTACCTATCACCTGGTGGCTGGCATTAGATGGCCTGAACTCTCTTTGCCCAGAGTGTCATAATTCACACACCTATTTCTTTTAGAAATATGACCTCGATTGACTCCTCTTACTTTGTATTTCTTAAATATTTTTCATTTCTCTAATTTTCCCTGACCTTCTCCCATTCTCAATCCCTGCCAACAGGAATCTCATTGACAAATCTGCTTTGTCCCTCCCTGCCCATGTCCCGCCCCCTTCTTCCAAGAAGCCCTTGGCAGAAGGCTTCACTGATTGCAAGGTGATGGTTCACAAACTTGTCTACAGCCCTTGGGGGTGGCAAGGTAAAGGGAGTGGGCTGAGATACTTCAGCTACAGGAGGGAGAGATGAAGAGACAGCCAGAGGATAGGCCAGATGTTGTTCTTTTTCTTTTTAGTCCTGTGATCTTCAGAAGTTATTTAGGCAACATGACCCAAAGTCTTAGACATCTGCTAAATACTGTATATATATCTACAATATGAGTCACATTATATAAGAAGGGAAGTTGGCAAACAAAATGAGTTTGGGCTTTGCAGTCAAACACATTTTGACTGAAATCTCAGTTTAACTATTTAGCTGAAGTGTGACGTGGGCAATTCTCGGAACAAGAATACTTTGTTGTTGTTGTTGTTGTTGTTGTTGAGACAGGGTCTTGCTCTGCCACCCAGGTTAGACACAGTAGCCTGATCATAGCTGACTGTAATCTTGAACTCCTGGGCTCAAGCAATCCACCTGCCTTGGCCTCCTGCATAGCTAGGACTATGCCAGACTAATTTTAAAACATTTTTTGTAGAAATGGGTCTCAGTATGTTACCTAGGGTCTTCAACTCCTGGCCTCAAGCCATCCTCCTGTCTCGGCCTCTCAAAGTGCTGGGATTATGGGCATAAGCCACTGTGTCCAGCCAGAATTACCATTAAATTTGACTCAAGAAGCAACAAAAATGTTTGAACCATTATTTTATCCTATTCCTTGTGGTTTCCTATATGTTTGAAATATTTCATGATAAAATATATTTTAAACAGTCAATAATGCTCAACAAACACAGACTCTTTCCATGCCTTTAGGAAAACTATTAGTCGCTCTTATTCATAGTTGTACCAATAGAAATCGACACAATCTTGTGAAAAGGTAATTTGGCAATATCATCTGAATTAAAAACATGCAAATTCTATGACCAAGCAATCCCTGTGTTTTTGGGGTGGGGCTTTAACAGAACTACCATTTTATTATGTATCTCACAATTCTATGAACCATGAAACCAGACAGGCCTGGCGCGGCAATGCTTCTGCTCCACATCAGCTGAAGTCACTTGCTGGTGTTTACATGGCAGACTGGCAGGTCTGGAGGGCCCAAGATGGCTTCACTGAAGTTGGCAAGAGTGGGCTCCACTGGCACTATCCAACAGAACGCCCACATGTGGCCTCTACAGCATGCTGATCTGATTAGTTGAATTTGTTACAGGGCACACTACATCCATGGCCTTGCTGCTCAAAATATGGTCCACAGAACAGCAAACAGGCATCACCTTGAAGCTTGTTAGAAATGCATAATCTCTGCCTAGCAGTACTACTTTTAATAAGCTGTTTCTAAGGAAATACTAGCAAGCATGTGTACCAATATATGTACAAAGATATTCCCTGAAGCATTTTTTATAACAGGAGAATACTGACACCAAGATCTCCATAAACAGAAGAATGGTTAGAGAACTCATGGAACACCCATATCATGAATACCATGAAGTCATTCTAAGAAATATGTGTATATTGGCCAGGAAAGACGGCCATGATATGCTGTTTAGTAAAACAAAAGCAAATGGCAGGATAATATACAGGACAGCACCCATTTTCATTAAGAAAAATATTTCAGTAAATATCTCTATCATCTATCCATCCATTCATCCCAAAATCTGGAAGGACAGACACTAAATGAGCAGTGTTTTTCTCTTGGGATAATGGAGGGATTTCTGCTTTTTATGTACTATATTTCAATGCACAAAAAAGTGAGAACATGAAATAATTTTTCATTTTGTTTTTCAGCCCATCAAAAAAAAGCAACAACTATTAAAAACAAAACCAAATCACTGTACTCTGGAAATATTTGTGCTGAACAATCATGCTCAAAGGTCATGAAGATATGGTTTCCTGGTCTCAAAAAGCCCATCAGCATTAACCCACTTGCCCTTGCGATTTCTTCCCTCAGCTCACCAAGGTCGTTACCTCGATTTTCAACCTTTCATTGTGGGTGAGGAATCATTTCATTGTTTCTCTGTAACTTTAGATCCACTTAGATTCCTTTAAGTGCTATGGAATTGATTATTTAAGTGAATCAGTTAGAAGGTTCCAATTTTTCTTTCCCGGAAAGAAAGCTCAAGCCCACAAGCTTAAGCTCAAGTTCAAGCTCACAAGCTCAAGATGACAAGTGCTTCTGTGTAGAAAGGGCTGTAAACTTCCCTGGAAAGATCCTAATATTTGGTGCCTATCCTTTTCTCCTAAAAGCAAAGACAGGGGGTTTACGCTATGGAGGATTTCTATTTTCAGCCAAAGAAAAACATTTACCTCCACCACTATGGGATATTGTTAACAGCAGGCAGATTTGGATGAAGTGTTCTGGGTGCTTTTCCCGAGAGACCAAAGCCCAACAAAGAAATGAGATCTGGTCCTCAGTGTAGGTCTGCCCGCTATGGGTTAGATTCTCAACTTGTTTCACTGTTTGGAGGGCTCAGGATGGTGGGTCTTTTACAACCGTGAGTCCCTGGAGACAAATTTGTCTCTATCTTCTTCGCTGTAAGTCACTAACTCTACCCCTGGAAAGGCTGCTTCAGGACCTCCCTCCTTTGCTGGGTCCCTCAGGCCTCAGAAACAGCCAGAGTTGGGTTCAGAATGTGACTTGATGACGCAACAGCCGACCTGAAGTTGCAGTAAGAATTATAAACCATAAAAGGGACGTTTAACTGAATTGCTTTTTTCCCCCTATTTGGAAGCAGTATGTTTCCAGCACAAGCATTGACACATAGGTTAGCAGTTTCCATTTTGGTCACACTATAATCAACGATGAGCAACAGGGGGATGGCCAGCGTTGAATTTCACTCAGTTGTGAAACAGCCTAAACACACGGACTGTGCCTGTAGTACTTGACGTCTGGTACTGAGCAGAGTCAAAGACACCTTCTGTAAAAGACCAATGATTACAATGCCTTAGGAAATGACCCATGTTTTGCCAACCCTCGCTCCTGTCTGTTGTCTGGCACCTCTGGGTCTACTGCCATGCCTGGCACAGTGCAGGTGGGCATTTAAGTGAAATGGTCCTCTGCTTTGAAGGCTCTCTTTAAATCTGTCACTTTGAGCCTTCTGTTGTAAGATGAAACTTGGTGGGACTTAAACATTTTAAGGCAAAAAAAGAAGAATGTTGAAGGAAAAAACCTATCTAGAATCATGGCAGAAAGCCGTCTTTAAGGTATGCATTTTTACATTGTACAGAGATCTCAGCAAATAATTTACACATATTAAGTAATTACTATGTGCCAGGAGCCTCGCTAAATGCTTTACATAGATTATCCCATCCACTTCCTCCTAGCATCACTCTCTGTGAGGTGAGCATTCTTATCCCTGTTGCACAGGTTGGGGAGAAGAGGCTAGGGAGGATACGTGGCCTATAGAACATCACATGCCCCATAAGGTATAGGGCCAGTATTCAAATCCAGGCAGTCTAACCCCAGGCCTGTGCTCATAACCTCACACAATGCAGCAGCCTGTTAATGTGAGACTCTGCTTATTAACAGGGGCAAAGGCAAGAAGCAGCCTGGAGCTCCTTTGCTGAGGACGTGGTGCTGAGCATCATGAGTGCACACATTATCTGTGCCTTCAAGGTGGGGGGCGGGTCATGGGCCATGCAAAT
Source organism: Hylobates moloch (assembly GCF_009828535.3). Taxonomy (NCBI): domain Eukaryota; kingdom Metazoa; phylum Chordata; class Mammalia; order Primates; family Hylobatidae; genus Hylobates; species Hylobates moloch. The sequence goes on from NW_026652284.1 coordinate 75,371,968, forward strand.
CCTTTCCTTCTCACTCCCTTGATTTATCACTGGACCTAGGATATTTCAGAATAAATTTGTGCTAGTAACCAAATACAATACCTAAAACTGTTCCTTAAAAGCTGAGTGGAAAGAGTGGAAAGAAGTCCTTTAGTGCATAGTCAGCTGTGGAGGAAAACCAAGGCCAGATGGAAGGGACTCGAAAAGCGTTTGTGGGGTCCTTCCACCACCAGAGGCTGAGGCTATAGCTATTTATGATAGAATATACCTTACTCCACGGGGAAAACTCTTGTCTAATCCCTCATCCCTCAAAAAATTATGTAAGGATAAAACATTATATTCTTTGAGAGATCTTTTACAATTTTTCCTATATACCTGTGAATGACAATTTTACTTGACTCTAAGAACTTAAAATGGTTTCTGTTATGTAGTTTCTTTATTGTTTTCCATCCACTTTCTAGAGTCCTGCTTTCTACCTAACATTGCTAATAAGTGCTGCTCTTTGCAATGGAAGATGGTGCCAGTGACTCACTTTCTAGAGGGCCACACACTCTAACATACTTCTCCTAGTGGGAAGAATTGGTATTGTCAACCTTTGGAGGCTGTTACTCTTTTCTGTGTAAAGTGAATTGGTGATTAGGGAACTCAAACCTTGAAGTTGGCATTGACTGTTTCTAGGGGACTAAGAGAAACATTGATCATAATACACACTCAACTCTAAATGAAATAATCTTTTCTGAATGATTACATTATGAAAAGAGATTCATGGAACTTTTATTCTGGGAGGGACATTAAAAATCACTTAGTATAATCTCATATTTTTATACTGGCAGTAAGGACTCTTAGAGAATTCTTTTTTAATAGGTGAGGGTACTAAAGCCCAAAGAGGAAAGTGATATGTCCAAGGTCTTATTGCTGTTAGTGGATTGTAACCCTGGTTGTACTACGCTAGAATAAGTGGGAGAGTTGTTGAAAAGTACCGATGTTTGGGTCTCACTGCAGACTAATGAATCAGATTTTCTGGGCCTAAAGCCTGGGTTACTGGCACTTTTAACGCTCTCCATCTGACTCTATCTGAGAGAAGCACTGAGCTAGACAAGAACCCAGCCCCCAATCCCGAGACTGCCAGTGTTAGCAAACCCATGGCAGTCTCTCATTCCGCACCCCTGAGCCCATGGCAGACTTGACTCATGGGTCACTGAACTGTTTCCTGCTGTGCCTAACCTGGCCTTCTCATACTGTTCATCTGCCGCCTGTCCATGAGCATTGGGAAGACAACCTGAGACACAGCTACAGTCAGGCACTGTATCTTGGTTCCTCTAAATAAAATCACACAAAATATCTGAAAGTATTATTCTGGTAACACTGTGATTGTATATTCTCACAGTCCAGTGTATTCATCTATTGGTCTGTCAAGGCTCAATGGGGGAATACCAGGGTGAAAGCCCTGTGTGACTCAACTGAGCTAGGTCTGAACACTACTCTGCCATTTACAACCTGTGTGATTTTGGGCAAGTTTTTGTGCCTCAGTTCCTCCATGCCTCTTCTCTGGTATTAATCTCCAGCAAAACTGAAGCCTGAACCCTCAGTCTTTCCTGCTTTTTAAATCTATCTGAACCACAATCCCCTTAATCCCCGATACTAACTTGTTCTTATGAACGAAGACTTGATAAGAGTTAGTGCTTAGGCCTCATTCCCAAATACTCAGAGCGCCTGGAAACGGCCTTCCAAAGACACAATACTTCAACACATTTTTTTTCTTGGGTATTGTGTACTTCTCTAGCTAGAGATGAACTTCGCAGTCTCCTAACAAATTGGATTCTGTTTAAATTGATTCTACTGAAAAGTGAGAGCAAAGGATGTAGGCTGCTGGACTGGATGCAAACAACGTGACAATCCCTCTCCCCCACCTCCCTCCCTGCCCTGCAGCCTGGGTTACCACCCAGGGCCAGAGCCCAAGCTTACATCACACAAGGAAACCACCTTGTTCTAGCAGAGACCAGTCGCCGTTAGATCAAGGCTGCTGAATAACCCCAGGGGTCTGATCCCTATTGTTTTTTGGTTGAAATATGAGTTCCTTCCAGGCTCTCACCCTAATACTGCTCATTCTTCCCCATCTCTTGCCATCCCCTGCCTCCCCTACCATCCCCCACTGTTGCCTCCTGGCCAACTTTATTTGCCATAAATGCCTTCTGGAATGCCCACTTCATGGTAAGTGAGCTCCTCGTGCCCTCACCCTGCCTTAACTGAACAGGCTTTCTTGGGACTGTCTTCCTGAGGTCCTTTCATTCTCAAAAAGTGGGATGTCATTCTTCTCCTCCTGAGTTCAACAGGTGAGGGTATACAATCCTTCTGGGAGAGGAGACAGAATAACTGTGAACAACAGTACCACACTTGGAAAAAGTGCTTGTCATTTTTCTCTCTCAACTGCTTCTTACAATTAGTTCAATTTGTATCTCATGGTACTGTATGGGACAGACTGAATTCTTAACTCAATCCTACCTATGTCTCTAGTGCAGCCTCAGAGAAGACAGATGCCTTTTGGAACCCATGTCTCTCTGACCCCAGAATCTGGGATCTTCCCCCACCACACACATCACATCTCCCAATGTGTGGATAGGACAACACTAGGTGCACCAAGGTACTTTTAGAGGAACAGTCCTCATACCATCTGCAAGTTAGAAGAAAACTTAATAGGCTGGGTATGGTGGCTCATGCCTGTAATCCCAGCACTTTGGGGGGCCGAGGCAGGCAGATCATCTGAGGTCAGGAGTTCAAGACCAGCCTGGCTAACATGGTGAAACCCTGTCTCTACTAAAAATACAAAAATAAGCAGTATATGGTGGTGGCCACCTGTAATCCCAGCTACTCGGGAGGCTGAGGCAGGAGAATTGCTTGAACCTGGCAGGTGGAGGTTGCAGTGAGCCGAGATCATGCCATTGCACTCCGGCTTGGGCAACAAGAGTGAAACTACGTCTCAAAACAAACAAACAAACAAACAAACAAACAAACAAAACTTAATAATCCAACCCTCATTTCACAGATGAGCCCAAAGACACTCTGGCTTACTTACAGTGATCCCAGAAAGTTAGTGACAAAACTCTCCCAGTTTCCCCTGTACCACTCAGAGACTTTAAAGAGCTTGAAATCTAATCTCCAAGATGAATACAATAAGCACACAAATAATTACAATTCAAGGTATTATATGAGAAACAAAGTCTGAAAGCAGATGGGAGAGGAGAAATTACGTTTTTAGGCTGGGGTAGGGTGGCCTAGGAAGGGTAATCAGGATTGTGTACAACGGTTCTCAACCTTTTTCATCTCATAACTTTTTTTTTTTTTTTACATTTAAAATTTTTTAAAAAAATATTTGTGGGTACACAGTAGGTGTATATATTTATGGGAGTACATGAGATGTTTTGATACAGGTATGCAATGTGAAATAAGCACATCATAGAGAATGGGGTATCCATTCCCTCGAGCATTTATTCTTTGGGTTACAAACAACTCAATTATACTCTGTAAGTTATTTAAAAATGTACAATTAATTATTAATTATGTATTTACTGTAGTCACTCTGTGGTGCTATCAAATAGTAGGTCTTATTCATTCTTCCTATTTTTTTTTTTTGTACCCATTAACCATCTTACCTACCCTGCCAGGTCCCCACTACCCTTCCCACCCTCTGGTAACCATCCTTCTACTCTCTATGTCCATGAGTTCCTTGTTTTGATTTTTAGATCCTACAAATAAGTGAGAACATGTGATGTTTGTGTCTGGCTTATTTCATTTAACATAATCATCTCCAGTTTCATCCATGTTGCTGCAAATGACTGGGTCTCATTCATTTTTATGGCTGAGTAGTACTCCGGTGTGTATATGTACCACATTTTCTTTATCCATTCATCTGTTGACAAACACTTAGGTTGCTCCTATTGTAAACAGAGCTGCAACAAACATAGGAGTGCAGATACCTCTTCAATATATTGATTTCCTTTCTTTTGTGTACATACCCAGCAGTGGGATTGCTGGATCATATGGTAGCTCAATTTTTAGTTTTTTGAGGAACTTCTAGGCTGTTCTCCATAGTGGTTGTACTAATTTACATTCCTACCAACAGTGTACAAGGGTTCCCTTTTCTCCACATCCTCACCAGCATTTGTTAATGCCCGTCTTTTGGATACAAGCTATTTTAACTGGTATGAGATGGTATTTTGCTGTAGTTTTGATTTGCATTTCTCTGACGATCAATGATGTTGAGCACTTCTTCATATGCCTACTGGTCATTTGTATGTCTCCTTTTAAGAAATGTCCATTCAAATCTTTTGCCCATTTTTGATTGGATTATTAGTTTTTTCCTGTGGAACTGTTTGGGCTCCTTATATATTCTGGTTATTAATCCTTTGTAAGACGGAAAAGTTTGCAAATATTTTCTCCCATCCTGTGGGTTGTCTCTTTGCTTTGTTGGTTGTCTCCTTTGCTGTGCAGAAACTTTTTAATTTGATATGATTCCATTTGTCTACGTTTGCTTTGATTGCCTATGGTTGTGGGGTATTGCTCAAGAAATATTTGCCCAGACCAATGTCCTGGAGTGTTTCCCAATGTTTTCTTTTAGTAGTTTCATAGTTTGAGGTCTTACATTTAAATCTTTAATCCATTTTGGTTTGATTTTTATATAGGGCAAGAGATAGGGATCTAGTTTCATTCTTCTGCAGAGGGATATCCAGTTTTTCCAGCATCATTTATTGTCTTTTCCTTAGTGTATGTTTTTGGCCCTTTTACATTCTTAACCCCAAGAGCTTGGTTTGTTGTGGTTATATCTATTGATTTTTATTGTATTAGAAATTAAAACTAAGAACATTAAAAATATACATTAAGACTATATATACTTAAAAATAATAAACTCATTATATATTATCATATTTTTATGAAAATAACAACATTTTCCAAAACAAATGCAGTGACAAGCGTGATTTGTTTTCTATTTCTGCTGCTCTGTTTAATCTCTGGCTTAACAGAAGACAGCTGGATTCTCATATTTACTGCTCATTCACTCTCTTGACATAGGTTGTTTTGGCTGAGGCCTTAGAAGAAAACTCAGCCTCAGGCAGACATATAGTTGGAAAAGAGGATAATATTTTAATAGTCTTTTCAGATAACTGTGCCTATTTATCAATACTACATCAAAACTTCACAAGGAGTAGTTTCTTAAAAGTTAGCTGCAATGTAGAAACTGAAATCATATCAAATGAACTTTCAGCACGCAATTATGTTAAAATCTATTGGTCTATCTTGCATTTTAAATGTATACTTTTGTTATATCATGCATTGGTTCCACTGGCAATACTGGTTTGCTGAATTATACAGATCTTCCAAATATTGTCACATTTCATTATATAGTATAAAAAATTGCTTGTTAATATCATCACTAGTCTTATCTGGAAAGAATTTAAATAATGGGGACATGCTCACAGCGGATACAAATATTTTGAAATTCTAATTTTCACTTAACATTCTGTCAGTTATTTTCTTGAAGGAGACTCACATTATTACTTTTCTGAATACTCATAGTTTTTGTCTGTCAGCTGTTATTTTAGGCAAAAATGGGTTCAACAAAAAAAGCAGTTCATTCAGCTCACAACTCAGACAACTGCTCAAGTGCTTTAGTTGTACTTCCCATTTAGTCACTCAGAATATTTAAAAGACAAGTTGTTGAAGGCTAAGATAATAATTTTTACTGCCTTTATCAAGGGCATTCTTAACTGAAACTGGCTTTTTTAATGGGAGGTGCACAGCATCATTGCTTTGAATGGTGCTAAGTAAGGTGCCAGCAGTGCTAGCTACCATTTCCGCCATCTGCACAAACGTCAATACAGTGAAGAAGGAAACTGATATCTTCTGACTCAAAATAGATTTGATCTTGTGGACCACCTGAAAGACCCCTGAGAGTGGAACTCACTTTGCGAACTGCTGTTGTACAAGATACTGGCTTTGAAAAATGAGTTGGATTTTGAAAGGATAAGATGAGGGAGTATATCTGAGGAACAGCAGGTAGGCAGTTTGGTTGGAGGAGGAGGAAAGCAGAGGCAGATGAAACTGAAAAGATACCGTGAAAGGCCTGAATGCCTTCATGATGACCCACTTAGGTTTAAGCCACACAGAAAGAGGCAGGCTAGGGGGAGCATCTTTTTTTTTAATAGGAAAGTTGTGGCTTCAACTTATATAAAATAAAGGTCGCCATGTGTACAGTCACTAGCTATAAAAATAATGATTGCATTGCTGCTTTCCTCATAGGGAATAAATAAAACAAACATCTTTATAAATTACTTGTTGTAAGAATCATGCTGCACTATTACTTCAATTTAGACATTATTCATTTTAAAAGGAAAAAGAATGAGAACAAACCATTGTGGAAGACAGTGTGGCGATTCCTCAAGGATCTAGAACCAGAAATACCATTTGACCCAGCAATCCCATTACTGGGTATATACCCAAAGGATTATAAATCATTCTACTAAAAGACACATGCACATGTATGTTTACGACAGTACTATTCACAATAGCAAAGACTTGGAACCAACCCAAATGCCCATCAATGATAGACTGGATAAAGAAACCGTGGCATATATACACCATGGAATACTATGCAGCCATAAAAAAGGATGATTCATGTCCTTTGCAGGGACATGGATGAAGCTGGAAACCATCTCAGCAAATTAACACAGGAACAGAAAACCAAACACTGCATGTTCTCACTCATAAGTGGGAGTTGAACAATGAGAACACATGGACAAAGGGAGGGGAACATTACACATTAGAGGCTGGTTGGGGGCTGGGGGGCTAGGGGAGGGATAGCATTAGGAGAAATATCTAATGCAGATGACAGGTTGATGGGTGCAGCAAACTACCATGGCACGTGTATAATTATGTAACTAACCTGCATGTTCTGCACATGTATCCCAGAACTTAAAGTATAATAATAACAAAAGAATGAGAACATTTGTTAAGCACCTATTCTGAACCAAACACTATGCTAGTCACTTTTCATGTGTTATATGATTTAATCCTTACAACAAACTTACAAAAGTGGTATTACAATTCATATAGATAAGGTGAACGAAGCCCAAAATGTCATGTAACTTTCTAAGGGACATGACTCTGAACTCTGATTTTGTTATACTTCATTTGGTCATCCCTTATCTCAAGGCATTTGGGGAAAGTCAAATTTAATTATCATGTATTCGTATATATACATATCTAATGCAATCTTTTTTCTTTTTTGGTTTTTCTAGTGCATTCTTAAAATAGGGCACAAAATGATGTCACAAACCCAATGAAATACAATAAGATGTGAAATCTCTACAGAGATTGCGTATTTTAAATTTTTTCTTTGCTTCAGGAACCATTTTATACAAGAGATATTGCTGATTACTGGGAACATTAGGTTGGCTGATAGAGATTTTGTTAAAACAACAGCTGAGAAATATCAGCATTTGAAATTCATAGCTAAGATTCATCGCAATGCTTTTGGATACAAAGACCTTTTTCTTTCATATTCTAAATATCAGTAAGAAAAAGAGAGAAAGCAATTCAGATTCATAGTCTGATGACATATTCTCTGGCCTAAGAAAAAAAGGTACTAAGTTTACTGACATCAACAAACAGGTTCTAGGTATACACCGCCAAGTCAACATGGCCTGTTCTTCCTAAACTTGGACCTGTTCCTTTGAATACCCATGGTACTTTACACATGCATGTACACACACACTCTTTTTACACATGCATGTATACACACACACACACATCAGAGTTATGGCATACTTCTCCTCCCCAGTGCAGACAAATTATCTGTTTAACTGGATGCTTGGAAACTTTTCTGTTGACATTCAAAAATTCTTTTTTTGACTGGGCATGGTGGTTCACACCTGTAATCCCAGCACTTTGGGAGGCTGAGGTGGGAGGATCGCTTTAGCTCAGGAGTTCAAGGAAGCAGTGAGCTATGATCGCACCACTGCATTCTAGTCTGGGCAACAGAGTGAGACTCTGTCTCAAAAAAAAAATCATCAAAATGATTTCAAATTAATGTCCATCCAAATGAATATTTTACTATAAAATAAAAGAAGTAAATAATACAGAGTAATTATTTATTACTTATTCATTTCTAGGCAGGATGAGGGTCTGAGAGTATAATACAGTTCAAATAAAGAAGTTACCTGGCTTAAAAATAGCTACTTGCTAAAGATAGAAAATTATTATAAATATTAAAAACAAATAGGCAAAACATCTTGAAAGTTTTATAGGCTTCGCATTTTAAAATTATAGATGTTTAGAAACTATACTTTTCTTCTATACTGATACTAAAATAGTTTCATTTTCAGCTTAAATTACAAGTTAATAATTTATCCGACTGTATGTAAACATAATATTCTTTCTATATTTTAGTTTAAAATAGTACAATATTAAAAAGCTTATAAATTGCCAATAAAAATGGGAACTCACACATACATTTCTGACATTGGGGGATTATTATAATTATTATGTTATGGAATGCCAAACATAGGCAACGTATGTAAGTTTTAGGATAGTTATAATGAAATAATAAAAGGGAAAAAAGACCAGGACAACTTTGTCCCTTCAAAGTAGAGGCAATGTAGGTTACTTTGGGAGGTGGGCGCATCACGAGGTCAGGAGATCGAGACCATCCTGGCCAACATGGTGAAACCCTGTCTCTACTAAAAATACAAAAATTTGTGGTGGCATGTGCCTGTAATCGCAGCTACTGGGGAGGCTGAGGCAGGAGAATCACTTGAACCTGCGAGGTGGAGGTTGCAGTGAGTCGAGATTGTGCCACTGCACTCCAGCCTGGCAACAGAGTGACAATCCATCTCAAAAAAAAAAAAATTTTTTTTTTTTTTCAAATTAGTGATTTAGTAAATTTGCTTACTGGAATAAAAAAGAATTGCACCATTATGAATAATGTGTCAAATTCTATGAGGTTCTAAATGTGTGGATCTTGTTGCTCTGCTATTTTTTTCCAGCAGTCGACTTCAATCAACATCCCCCTAGGTTTCTGACTCAATTACATGTAGATATAACTTTAGGGATATAATACATTTTTATTAAAAGATAAAATCTGTCATAATGTCTTTTTTTTTTTTTTTGAGACAGAGTCTCACTGTGTTGTCCAGGCTGGAGTGCAGTGGTGCGACCTTGGCTCACTACAACCTCCGCCTCCCAGGTTCAATACATTTTCCTGCCTCAGCCTCCCGAGTAGTTGGGATTACAGGCATGCACCACCACGCCCAGCTAATTTTTGTATTTTTAGTAGAGATGGTGTTTTATCATGTTGGCCAGGCTAGTCTTGAACTCCTGATCTCAGCTTATCTGCCTGCCTCAGCCTCCCAAAGTGCTGGGATTACAGGCGTGAGCCACCATGTTTAGTCTGTCATAGTATCCTTAATACCAAAGTGTGAGGATTGGCCATTATAAGACCTATTCTGTTGCAATGCTAGACTTACTACAGTAAATTTTACAAGCATGTAAATGTGTCATGGCTAAGAAAAGGATTCTAATGATCAGATCTTCCTCCCTTCAGTAGGGTGGCTGGAATAAATTTAGCATAAGACTAAGAAGATTATAACTTTGTTTCAATTATTCCCTTTCAGTGTGCTCTGTATCGCACATTTGAACTATATAGTACATATGTAGCAGGGAGTTTGTGGCAGATTGGAAAGCTCCCAAAATCTCTCAATGGGGTTGGGAGCTAGAAATTTTGAGGGACCTGATTTCCTGAATGTGCTTCTATTGTAGGGCTCCTCAGATCTCAGTGATGTCAGGAAGGAGCCCAATAGGTTACCTGTTGGTTCAGTTATGCTTTACTTGTCTTTTCACTTACTCAACTAGTAAACAATATGTCAACCTGATCCTACCAGAGAAGTCCCCAGGCTGCCTGAAAAATTATATTACTTGCTGTTTACTTCACTTGATGGAGTTTTAGGCATTAAAGGATAGAAAGTACTTGGAAAATCCAACAATAACCTGTATGCATTAGGATTTTTGTGATTTTGGGTGCATCAAACTCTTCTTATATATTATTGGGTAATCAAAATAGAAAATAACTTTTGATAGTTAAATGAACAAAAGAGGGAAAAATAAGCTAAAACTAGTAACATATATTTAAAATTGTGCATAACATTGCTTTGAGTTGATGAGGTAAGATCAGCTATGAGGCAGTGTTTTTGCAAAATACCTGTAAGTACTTCTGAACACCCTTCAGTCAGCCACTGATCACCTGGTTTCTGCCATGTCTAAATTATGATCTTTGGCAACAACAGATCTGACTGGAGGAAGTGTTGTAGACACCCCTAAATGACCTCTTTGCCCTGGCCGGCTTTATCCACTTTAACTGCTACAAGTTGGGGAATGTTTTGCTAAACGTATTAGCAATCAATATTGCAGTTGCTAATGAAAAACTAGATATTTGTATGGAACTCCATAATCAAACCTCTATTAAACAGAAGACAGATTAGTAAAGAATGTAGATGCCTGTTACTAAGTGAAACATCCATATATCAGGAATAATTCCAAAGTGTTATAATACATTATCTTCCTTAGTCCATTTGGTCTTCAAAAATGTATGTAGTTGTATCAGTAAAATTGTATTGCTAGGGACTATTGTCTAAACATGATGATGATTCACGGAGACCACTCTCATGGATGCATCTGTCCAAATGTGCAGTCTGCATTCTTAATGTTTACCACACACCCAGCGAAGCTGATGATCTGTCTGAAGGTCAGTCACTTCTTCAATAGTTCTCCAGCTACACTGGCAGGCATATGCCCGTGTTCCTTTCTTCTTTAACAACTTTGCTTTTAATTTGTGGAATTCTGGCATGTTGTTCCTATTAGTAAAACAGGAAAGTTTTATCACAGTGGCTTTGTTCAGTGCTTAATGATTCAAAAAAAAAAAAGGTCATTGCTTTCTTTTCTTCTCTTTTTTTGTATTTAGGAGTCTCATTGTTACTCCGGCTGGAGTGCGGCAGCACGATCATGGCTCACTGCAGCCTTGACCTCCCAGGCTTCCCCTCAGCCTTCCAAGTAGCTGAGACCACAGGCATGTGCCACTATGCCCGGCTTAAAAAATTTTTTTTTGTAGAGATGAGGTCTCAGTATGTTGTCCAGGTTGATCTCAAACTCCTGGGCTCAAGTGATCCACCCACCTCAGCCTCCCAAAGTGCTGAGACTGCAGGCATGAACCATGGTGCTCAGCCTATTTTCTTATCTTCCCAGTATCTGAACACTAAACAACCTAGATCCCCTCACACTAACATTAGAAGATATGCTTCAGTGTTCTCTTTCTGATGATATTTCTTTGATAATCTGTACTTTTTATGGCAATCCTCTAGGCCAGATTATTGACTGTTGTAGAACACAATAACCTAAAGGGCTGAAGAATTACAAACGTCCTATCAGAGATGAAATAATATGAAAATAGGGTGGAAAGGATGGTGGTTCATCTCCTACCTCAGATACTCACCTATGCCGTATTTTAAAAGCCTGCAATATGGCAAGGTGAGAGAACATTAGAGGCATAAATGTCATAGGTTTCTGATGAATTAACTATAGAAAATTTTCATTAGCTTCAATGATCTGTCTACTCATACTATCAGCAACAAAAATGTCTATCCTGAAAAAAATATTAATAATGTTGAAATAATTAAATCAACAAGTAGGGCCATCGTAAAAATGATAACCACTGGATTTCATACTGTTATAAAAAAGACTACAGAAGTTAAGTTTAATTAAAAAATCAATTATGATTTCATGATAATCCATGTAATGAGTTCACATAAACATTGCATGGCAAAGAAAAGTGGAAAAAATTTTTAAAAAAGATGAAAAAATACAAAGTGAAAGGACGAAATACAGTATGAATACCAGAAAAAGAGATATGGTACCTAATCATTGCTTGTGGCTATCACTGCAACAGAAGGCAGGCTACAAAGTGCCCTCTGGTGGTCAATGGGCACCACATTCAGTATTAAACTATACAAAATTCAGGCACAATTTAGAAGGCTAGAACCTCACAAAACCTGAGAGATTTTCCAAGCCAGCTGACTTCAGGAAACAGACTGACCAGCTAAACGACTTAGCTAAGGGAAGAAAAATCTAAATTTTAACAGAAGGAAAAAAACCCCACCAAAACTAAGTTGCTGAGGAAAAATGTCCTTTATTTGATCTACAAAATATTTTGAAAACTTAACATTTGATACTTGACTGAATCCTTAGAGATTTTAGGATTAGGAATCATGAATAGACAGGGATCTAATGATGACATTTCAAATGCTTTTTAAAATGCACATATCTTAAAAGCTTAGGGAAAAATCATTCCATTCCTTAAAGAAAACACGATTTAATAGAAAAATAAAAGCATTTTCTTCAGCTATTGTGGCAAGGTGGTCAATAAGTATAGGTGACACTTCTTTTAGAATGTTCTAAAACTTGCCTGGGTGTGGTGGGTCATGCCTGTAATCCCTGCACTTTGGGGAGCCAAGGTGGGTGGACCACTTGAGCTCAGGAGTTCGAGACCAGCATGGGCAACATGGTGAGACCCCACCTCTACAAAATTAGCTGTGTGTGGTAGTGTGCACCTGTATTCCTAGCTACTCGAGAGGCTGAGGCTGGAGGATCCTTTGAATCTGGGAAGTGGAGGTTGCAGTGAGCTGAAATTGCAGTACTACACTCTAGCCTGGGCAATAGGGATTGCAAGATTGGCTCAAAAAAAAAAAAAAGTTCTAAAACTTCTCAAAGCTAGGATACATTTACTTCTCTCATCTGTAAAATAGGACAATGAAACAACTGCACAGCATTCCACTGTGTAACATTTAACTTGTCTTTGGTCACTGTCCATGTCTGGTTTCCTCAGGGATTATTCCACATCCTCCTCCACTCCCTTATTTTCAGCAGATCACATCTTCATTCTCAAAACCAGGTCGCCAGGTATGAAAGCCTTCAATTTCCTGGCAAGCTCACCCTGAACACATCAGTACCTTGCTGGCTTCCTCTCAGTCATAGAGGCCTTCCTTTTCCTATCCAAGGCTCACCTCCCATCAGTGCTCTTGACCCTATTGTCTCTATGACCTTGCTGCTCACATGCTTATCCCCACCCATGTCTCCCTTCCCCTGGGTTCCTCTCATCTTATGAGCCCAGTATCTAAGAGTGTCACAGACTAGGTGCTGAATAATGTCTACTGGTAAACACCAATATATTGTACAAAATAAATCTATCAATGATTTATATCCTGATGGTGGAGACAGCCTTATTCTTTAGCTGTTCCATTCTCTTATCTCCCAAACATATTCCTAAGTGTCTTGAGAACTGAGACAGTATTTTCTACTGATTTAAATAATGACTACTTGTTTATTTTTAATAGTATAATAAATCCTCTAGCTGTAACTGTTTTATCTAAAAGTACATATATTTTTTAAACCAACTGGTGTTCTTGATGACTCTGAGATGCTGCAAGTTCCTCAAGTACCGACTAGGTTATCCATAGTTTACTTTATGCCTGTGTTCACCACTGTCTTGATGTTACAGGCATTTTATTATCCTATGATAGTTTTATAAAAATTCATGCTTCATCTTGGTGACATATGGGGATTATTAACCACTTATTAGATTAACTAGTAGATAGTAAATAGCAGAGAGTTTAGAAAAGTCAGAAAAGGAAAAGTCAACCTGTAATTAAAAGCCAACTTTTCCACTTATGGGGTAAAAAGTGGGTTAAGCCTAAAAGTATGGGTTCCTAACCTCAGATTTTGGGAGTACATTAGGCTTTATTTGGGCTGGAAACTGTAAAATTTTTCAAGTTATAATTTTTCCATGTATTTTTATATTTGAATTGTGTGTATGTGTATGAGGGGCATTCAAAGCTTTCATAAGATTTTCAAAGTGGTTCTTGATGTGAAACAGTTTAAAAACTATTAAATTAGGGTATACTCATATATTTACCCAAGAATGGCTGCCAAAAGAGGCGTAGGGGAAAGTCTCTTACCCTTTTCTTTATGCTATTGAAAAGTGCTGCAATATTACACTGTATTAATTTTTAGCTTTAAATTTTTTTTTGAAAATGTCAATGTAAAGTTCAAATATATTTTTATAACTTGTAACACCTTAAAGATATTAGGTATTCTGTAAGTGTACAAGAATGTACAAATTATATAAATATGAGCAAGACATTATCTCAGCCACAAGGAGAAAGGTAGTCATACACTAACCTAAGAGCTTCAGTTTTATATTACAGTATATAATAGGTCCAAAGCGCCGTGAATACACAGGAAGGGAAGAGTTTTCTTCCAGTTGAGAGAGTGGTGAAAGAATCATGGAAGACATGTGATGAATTATACTCTGAAGGACAGGTAGGGTTTAGGTAGATAAAATGGTGGGAAGGCATCCTAGGAGGTAAAGAGGTTGTACAAAGTCAGAGGGAATGGGAGCCTTGAGTACTCTGATGTGGCTAAAATCTTGCAAAGGTGAAATATACATTGTGGGAAGACAAAGCTGGATGATAGATGGATGGGAGCTGGATTATGGAGGGTCGTGAATGCCATGCTAAGGAATTTGGACATTTTTCTGTAAGTGGAAGGGTGTTGAGCAGGAGGACCGTATACTCTGAGCTATGCTTTAATTCTGAACAAGGGAAGGATAGTCTGAAAGAAGAGACTGTAGGCAGAAAAACCAGTGAGGAGGTTACTTCTGTATTCTTGCTCAGAAGTAACATGTCCTTATCTAGGCTGACAGCAGGCAGATGGAGAGGAGGAGATGGAAGACAGAAACGCAGTCATGCATTGCTTATGCTTTGTTAGGCAATTCCATCATTGTGGGAATATTACAGAGTGAATTTATACAAACCTAGATGGTATAGCCTACCACACACCTAGGCTATATGGTATAGGCTACTGTTCCAAGGCTACAAACCTCTACAGCATGTTACTGTTTATACCAGCATCACCACAAACATGTGCAATGCATTACAGTATAATATTACAAAGGTTATGATGTCACTAGGTGATAGGAATTTTTCAACTCCATTATAATCTTATGGAACCACCATGTATACATATATGCAGTCCATTGTTGACTGAAGCATCATAATGCAGCACATGACTATATTGAAGAGGTGAAGCCCACAAGATCTGGCCGAATCCACCCAGAGAGAATATATCAAAATAAGAAATATAAAGTACTTGGTACTTTTTTCAGAGTGAAGTTCTTTAGCAACATACCTGAAAAACAGATAATCACATGATTCGTCCCACATACAGTCATCGTAGCTGACTACCAAGAAATCACAGGCTATACAACGCAGATGGTCACATGCTCTGTTCCGAGAAAAAAAATTGTATATTAAAGATTATTGGTATCTTTAAATGTGAAAACATGGTGATTTATTTATAGGATACACCACATATTACAGACTACTGAATAAACAACAGAAAAGTACAGATTAATCTGATTATCAATCTTTATAGTAAAGCATTATTTACAGTCTAAACCTTAAGGTTAAATTTTTGCACAAACCTACCTATTTTACTACGATCTTGTACACTGAACTTACACATATATTACATAGATATGAAAGAAAATAGATTTGTAGATCTTTTAATTCCATGGTTTTCAAATTACGTCTGAGGGAGATCTTCATATAAGCTAACTTCTTTAAATGCTCCCCTTCCTACTGAAATTTTCAGGAATATCTCTATCAAAGAATATGTCACATGACATTGAAATGAATCTGTTTTTCAGATAAGCTGCTTAAGCGCTGGGAAAAGATTGTATTTGTTTGCTTCCTCACAACTTGGCATAATGCATTCATTCACTCACTTAAAAATATTTATTGAGAGTCTGGTATGTGCTAGTGAGATTCTGTCTTCATAGAGCTTCCATTGTAGTGAGAGAAGAAATAAACAACGCTCATGATAACTAAACTATATACTAACCTGGAGGGGTATCTGAAGCAAAGTGCACACTAACATATATAGCATGATCCTATTTTTGTAAAAACAACCCCCACAAAAAATTCCTATATAGGTGGCTAGAAGTTTATAAGAACATGGAGCAAAATGGCCGGGCACGGTGGCTCATGCCTGTAATCCAGCACTTTGGGAGGCCGAGGCGGGCGGATCACGAGGTCAGGAGATCGAGACCATCCTGGCTAACATGGTGAAACCCCGTCTCTACTAAAAAAACAAAAAAATTAGCTGGGCGTGGTGGTGGGCACCTGTAGTCCCAGCTACTCAGGAGGCTGAGGCAGGAGAATGGCGTGAACCTGGGAGGCGGTGGTTGCAGTGAGCTGAGATTGCACCACTGCACTCCAGCCTGGGTGACAGAGTGAGACTCCATCTCAAAAAAAAAAGAACATGGAGCAAAATGTAGAAAGTTATATACTACACAGTAACCCTGGTTGCATCAGGAGTGGCTGAATAAAGGGAAGGAAGGGAGATTATTATTTTTTTCTTTATACATGTTTCAATTTTGTTTTTATTCTTTCATTAAGCACATAATACTTCTGTAATGAAAAAATAAAACAAACTCATCAGATTTTTTTTCATTTATTTCCCTTCAAAGTTCAGATACACTAATTTCAAAACTGCAAATACTTTTGGCCTGAAAGTTTCTTTGAGAATAAACGCTTTGTATTTCTAAAAATACTATTAACCATAATAATAATGAAACATTTACAACCTATACAAGTTTCATAGGCAAGTCCATATTTTCTTTCAAACTGTTAGCAATTTATGAAGTTGCATTTCTATATTTAGAAATTCAACAACTACATTTGTACACATTTGAACTCAGACTTCGAATATACAAGTCAGGAAATGCAAAATGATGGTTCCCAAAGCTACTATGACCTGCTTTCTTATGCATATATAGTTTATTACATGATTGCACAGAGTGTTAACTTTAATGCCTTAATACATATGTGCAATTTGGCTGAATTATTGTTGTTATGGGAACTATAATTCAGAATTTCCTGACATTTTGTATGTGTAAAATCTCAACCATAATGTTAAATACAGCTTTTTAATTTAATTTACAATTTAGTAGTTTATTCAAATCTATTCACACCACCACATTTTCCTACAAACACTGTCCTTTGAGAAACATAAGACTAACTTGCAGCTAAGAAATCATTCCACTGCTACGATTTACTCTATTAGATCATAATTAGTACCAGTCTATGGAATAATCCAGTCTTGCAAGTTGTTTAAAAAATAATTGAGAGTAAAATTCGATTGGCTTGAAAATGCCTTCGTTTTATCTGTAGTACTTATTACTGCCACCATGCTTCCTACTACTATTCTCTCCCCTTTTCCACCAACAAGTGAAAGACAAATCTTTTTCTAAAATCTAAAGTCATTCAGCATTACCTCAAGCCACAGTTATATCTAGAAATCAAACAATGCAAATAGGCAGGATAGATTCAACTTCCTTTATGCCCTGGCCATGTAAATCAGTACTCTTTTCAGGGCTGAAATATATTTCTCTTTCATAACTATGTACATAAAAGCATATCTAATATAAAGTCATGACTCCAGTGAAAGACAAACTGTCAGGTCTTTCCCTCTAAAATGTAGAGGGAATCACACATAAGATGTCACCAAGAGCTTTGTTCTTTTGCCCAGCTAAAAGTAGAATTCACTATTTTAAAGATGTTTATGACAGGAATGTCCCAAATCCAACCCAATATAATCTTCTGCCCAGACACTGTGGTTCTCTGTTAAATCCTATCAGATCTACACAATGGGACTACAGAAACTTGATATTTGGACAGTTTGAAGATAACAGCAGTTCCAACAGGAACATCAGCTAAGATTCTTCCCATATTACATGGCTTTCTGCCAAGTGGTATAATAGAAAGCATAATGGATTAGGAATCAAGTAACCAATTTGAATCCTTGCTTTGTAATAATTGATATGACCTTGAGCAAGGCACCTTATTTGGGAGTCATTCTTAACAACTTTCTTTCTTACCCTCCTTAGTCAATCACTGAATTCTGTCAATTCTATATTCTAAATATTTCAAATTTGATCTTTTCCCTATAGCCATTGCTACCACGCAGGTCACAGCTCCCATCTTCTCTTTCCTGGACCACTCTAACTACTGCCCGTTGACTAGTCTTCCTGTGTCCTTTCCTGTCTTGCCCCTCCAACTCCCAAGCCATTTTCTGCACAGCAGCCAACATGACTTTTTTAAGAAACACAAATCTGGCCCATTGCACACAGGACATACTTTTTCCAAAATCCTCCAAAGGATTACAGGACCCTAAGCCAAATGTCCCTCCACTCTCTCTCCAGCCCAATCAGTGGCCATTCTTTCCCTACTCATGATGATCCAGCATGGCCAGATACTCTCTGTTCCTTCCACCAGAGGAACACCCCCAGCTCCTCCCCTTCTCAGGGAGCTTCTAAACATGTGTGTGCTCTGGCTCCAATGGTCACCTCTCTTAGTCTAACTCCTACTCATTTTTCATATTGTGGTTTGATTATCTGCTCAGAGAAGTATTCCCTGACCCTTCATATTAGTTAGAGTGTCTATTATCTATGCTTATAGTATCCCATACTTTCCCTTGATGTCACATATCAAGTGGAAAATAAATACTTATTTGTGGAATAATCTATTTAAAGCCTATCTCCTTATCTAGACTGGAAGCTCATTGAAGACAGGAGGTGTCCATTTATTTGTTCACCAAAATTTGTTCATTTAATCCTTAGGACTTAATATGTGTTTGATGAATTTAACACAAGTACCTCAATCTCTTCATTTATAAAATGGAGGTAAAAATTCTTGATCAGCATCTTGGGTTTTTCTCTTGTGGAGCAGGTAAGTCAATATGCATATATAAAAAGTGCTCTGGACAGTATAAAGTACTTCACACATAAAATTTGCATATGCAGATGAACACATGTGTTTACCTTTCTATGGGTACAAATTCTGTGTCATGAAAGGGGCAACTAATAAAAAAATCTGTGAATACATTTACCTGCGCATATATATGCAACTGGTATCTCTTCTTACAGCTGTGCAGGAGGTAGAAATCAGGTATAATTGATTTCGGCATCCCACTTGGACTAATAGTCTGTGATAGGAGCCTCGAGCTATGAAAACAGGCTGTTCTTTGGTTTACTGAAATTCCATCTAGCATAGATTTTGTCTGTGCTAGAACTAAATCAAAGTACACACAAAGTATTTCATATATAAGAAAATCTTAACGAAATGTTTTTTAGAAGTAAACCAGAATGTAATTTTTTAAAAGATCATTTGTAAAAACAGAAGGCCCCTATAAGTATATGTATTTCCTGAGATAAAATGGAAAACTAGTAGTAGAATAAAGATTCTTGTCCCTGAGATATAACAAGAAAGCAGGACTAATGGATGAGAAAGACACCTTAATTAGAAGCCAGTGTGTCTGCAGTACCTAGCTGTCTTTCGCACCATAGTCATAGTTTTCATGTATTATTTCATTTAATCCTCAGAGTATCTCCATGAAATATGTTTAGTTTTTAAGATTGAGGAAACAGGTTTTAGAAGATAACATCCCTTCTTAAGGCTTCAGAGCTTGTAAGTGGCAGAGTGAGGCTTTGAACTCAGGCATTCTGTCATCAGAGCCCTTCCATTTCATGCCACAGGAGTAATCATTTGCTTCTTTGTTCCTCACTGGCCAGTGTTTTGCCTTTTATTGATAAGCTAGCACAGGGTTTAGGACATGGGCATTCAATGGATTTAAAAAACAGAAAAAATTCAAATAGAAAAATCAATCTGCGGTATGTGAATTAAACAGATAAGGCAGCAGGAGACATGCATTAGAAGGGAGTGTTGTTCCAGATAGGGAATAAATGTAAATATACTCAGACACAGAAAAACGTAAGTGGAAAGTACAGAATGACAAGCGTCCCAGTGGAAGTGGAATATCTGACCCAGGCTTTAATTGGAGCTGAAGGAACTAAAGGGAGAAGAGGAACAACAAGGATAACAATTTGGTAAAGCAAATAGTGAGTTTAGAGTTAATGTGAGACAAATGGCAACTCTCCCTTCCCTTCTGAATAGAGGAGAGGCACTCAAAATAATATTTTAGGGATATTATCTTGAATGCTATATGTGGGTGATACTAGAAAAGATGGAAGTGGATGATAACTGGGAAACTGCTGCTGTGGTTCATCGGTGACTTGACAGATGCCTGGAATAGAGGAGGCATGGCTCTGACAATGACGGAGATGAGTCCCAACTGAGTTGAGACAGGTAATTTAGGATTGATAGCAACAACACTAAATTCACCTCTACAGGCAGTTTGTATCTCTAATTTTTTTGTACAGAGAGTCCTTGACACATAATGGTTCAATTACTATTAATTCTTCTTTATAGCTCTAACAGTAGGTAACATTCCAGTGGATTTATATTAGCCTGTTGGCTGCCTGGTGTTCCCATATAAGGCTTCTCCAGACTCCTAATTTCACTTTCGTCCTATAGCCCTACCTTCTGCGCATCGTTCTTGGATGTAGGCTGGCACCACCACAACTCTCCAACAATGTTTTTTTTAACTCCCACTTCTATTATTCAATACAATTAATTTGCCACAGTGATGTTTTGGTCAATGATGGACCACATATACAACAGTGGTCCTATAGAATTATAACGGAGCTGAAAAATTCCTACTCCTAGTTACATCATAGCTGTCCTATATAGCACAATGCTTACTCATGTGTTTGTGGTGATGCTGATGTAAACAAACCTACTGAGCTGCCAGTTGTATAAAAGTAGTGCATACAATTATGTATAGTACATAATACTTGATAATGATAATAAACTATGTTACTAGTTCATGCTTTTACTATGCTATACTTTGAATCATTATTTGAGAATGTACTCCTTCTACTTATTAAAAAAAGTTAACTGTAAAACAGCCTCAGGCAGGTCCTTCAGGAGGTATTTCAGAAGAAGGTACTGTTATTATGAGATGACAGCCCCACGCGTGTTGTACCCCCGCAACAAAGACCTTCTAGTGGGGCAAGATGTGGAGGTGCAGGACAGTGATATGGATGATCCAGACCCTGTATAGGCCCAGGCTAATGTGAGTGTTGTGTCTTCACTTTTAACAAAAAAGTTTAAAAAGTAAAAAACAGGGACGGGCGCGGTGGCTCACGCCTGTAATCCCAGCACTCTGGGAGGCCGAGGTGGACGGATCATGAGGTCAGGAGATGGAGACCATCCTGGCTAACATAGTGAAACCCCGTCTCTACTAAAAATACAAAAAATTAGCCAGGTGTGGTGGCGGGCGCCTGTAGTCCTAGCTACTCGGGAGGCTGAGGCAGGAGAATGGCGTGAATCCGGGAGGCAGAGCTTGCAGTGCACCAAGATTGCGCCACTGCACTCCAGCCTGGGCGACAGCGAGACTCTGTCTCAAAAAAAAAAAAAGTAAACAATGAAACAATAGAAAAAAGCTTATAGAATAAGGATACAAAGAAAGAAAATATTTTAATATAGCTGTACAATGTTTGTGTTTTAAATTGTTATTAAAAAAGAATCAAAAGATAAATTAAAAAGTTTATAAATGAAAAGTTTCAGTAAGCTAAGGTTAATATTATTAAAGACTTTTAAAAGTAAACTTAGTGTAGCCTAAGCTACAGTGTTCATAAAGTCTATACTAGTGTAATGTCCTAGGCTTTCACAGTCACTCACCACTCACTCACTCACTCACTCAGAGCAACTTCCAGTCCTGCAAGCTCCGTCCATGCTAAGTGCCCTATACAGCTGTACCATTTGAAAAATCTTTTACAATGTATTTTTGCTGTACCTTTTTAATATTTAGATACACAAATATTTACCATTGTGTTACCACTGCCTACAGTATTCAGTGCAGTTACATGCTACACAGGTTTTGTAGCCTAGTAGTATGTAGTAGGCTAGTATACCACCTAGCCTGGGTCTGTAGTAGGCTATATCATCTAGGTTTGTGTAAGTACACTCTATGATGTTTGTACGTGAGGAAGTCACCTAAAGACATATTTCTCAGAATGTATCCTTGTTGGTGACACTTGACTATGTAACAGTTATCCCTCCAGAAATGTGGTCAACATGCAATCATATAACTTAGGCCATTCTTTCTTAAAAAATTAACAGAAAATAAGTGTTTTAGAAATAACTAGATAAAAGTATTTTAATAAAGTAAGCTAGGTAAGTAGGCCTCTGCCAAAAATAGAACCAAAAGCAGCAGGAGAGTAGGGTTTGCTTAAAGCCAAACTGTTTGCCCGTATTATGAAAATGCCAATGGAATGTGCTAGGACTATGGGGCTAATATGGGTTTGGGGCAGGTGGCATCATGACTATAAGACTGCCCAGAAAGAGGTACTGAGTGAGAAAGCGGAGGTAGGAAGGGCAGGGAAGAGACAAAAAACATAAAGTTTTTGGTTTTGAAATATGTAAACATGTAAAATCAAGCAACTACGCCTGAGAATGTTTTGGGTAATGCAGACCTGTAGCTTTGCATGCTAACTGGCCAAGGCAGTGTGGGTAAGGCATCACGTATCTGCATGGCCACTTTGCTTCCACTGCCTGGAAGGAAGTTCACTCTCCTGTGTCCTGTGGAAACAAAGCTGGGACTGGAGTGATCCAGGCATTTCAAGTGGGGCTTAGAAAAGGGCATAAAATGAATAATACGTACCTAACATCACAGCTTTCAATAGCTATCTCCCAAGAATAAAAAACAAAGAATTCTTAGATTAGCTAATAAAAATACCTCTCCTTATAAAACAGATTGATGCGAAGATGATAAGAACTACATTTTAACAACAGGGCAACCATTTGGAAAAAACCTAGTAAGAAAGCATAATACATTTCTGACAACCTACCTCCATGAAATATTTGTTCCAATCCCACATGGAACAGAGCTTCCACCAAGGTACACCGGACTGCAACTAGATGTGTTCAACAGATGCAAAAATATGAAGTTATAACAAAAATAGGAGAAGTTAATTTGGCCATGTTAAAAAAATTTTTGGTTTTATTGACTTTACGTTCTTGTAACCAAATTGCCTATTTTCCCTAGCAAGCCAACCATTTCAAAGAAGAGATATTTATTGTAGAATCACTGCTTTATTGGATATAACCTGTACATTCAGGAACACTCAAGGAGTTAAAATGAGTAAAAGAAAAATGTGTTTGCCAAATAATGTAAGGGACAAAGTAAATACTGAAGAATATAACAGAACATTAATTTTGAGAAACTGTTCACACTTTTTTTAAATGGCAGAAAATTATTTACAATAGCAATAATCCCCCATTTAATTTCCTTTACACAAAGGGGGTCACAGACCATAAGAACACTGAAGATATTGCTATTGGTCTTTCTCCTGAAGGCCAACCAATGCTTTGTTGTTCAATGTCACTGCTGTTTAAATGGTAACAAAATCTCCTAGACTATGCTCATAGTGTTTGCTCAATAGTGTGTATAATTCACCAAAGCAATCTCAACTTACCTTTTACCAAGGCCTTGCATGGAAGCTCTGACAGACGTGTTACCTGAAGATTTAGATTTTAATTTCTGTTAAAAAACCAAAACAATAAAAGGCCATGAGTAACTTAGAAAACTGTAACATGAAAACTAATATTCCTCATAACAAGAATATTTTCTAAATGACTTAAATACAAATTTTGATGGCATCATTTTTAAGTTTCTGAAATAAAAACAATGATCAAAACCTTTTAAAGGCAAAAGGGAAGTAGAATTCCCTAAGGAATGTGCAAATTACTCTACTAACTTTTAGGCTAGGAAACTGATATATTGCCATTATTAGCATGCTAAGATTTAGAGTCACTTTATAACTCTTCAGTTAATATTACAGTTCAATGATTTAATATGAAGGAACTGCTATTTAAAACTTCATTCTAGAAAAATTCAGTTGAGGAGGAAAAAAACCTCAGACTCATTTTTAAAGGCTGTGAATGTGCGTCATATGAACTAAAATTAAACTAACCAAGCTCCTGTGTAACTTCAGGAATATTAATTTTGATCAAATGGAATGGTATCAACCAATAAATGCTCAAGGAAAATGTAGAACTACCTAGTCACAACCATACAGTAGTTCCTACATGGTTACATAATATCATCATCATTAGCAAGCATTTATTAAGTGTTAACTGGTATATGGTACCAAACAACATAAACCAACCACACACTAGGACCACCGCCAAGGAGAGGAAGTGAGATGGAGAAAAGGCAATTTAAACTATGCAGAGACGTGCCTTCATTTTACATAGTGGGTGAGGAAATTTAATAGAGGCAAAATACTGTTTTACTATGTCTCTCAACTCTTATTTGATGTTAAGCAGAAATGGAAAAAAGTTTGGTACATGTCTGAAAAATAATAATATGCATGAATCTTTCTGTTTGGGGAGCATGTCTCATGTGCCATCCAGACTCATGCTTATGACTCTAAGCTGGCACACTCTGAGGTTTGTTGTTGGTTCCTGGGCTTTCTTGTGTGGGTGTGGGAACAGTTCAGAAATGCAACAGAATGGGAGAGCAGGAGGTGAGGTGAGGGAGTAGTATTTTCAGGGCATAATATAGCCTCTAATGACAACGTCGGCATAGACCATCTGTTTATCGATGTTTCTTTTGTTAATACATGTTTTATTTCCCAATAAATGTTTTACTTAGACCTGCTGTCTCCTTTGAAGGTTGGAAAACTGGACATAATACATAACTAAAAAAGGAAAAGATCATGCTTAAAAATTTATTTCTTCGTAATTGTAAGAGCTACTTTTATTTCAAATTAGTGTATCTTAAAGCCAAACCAGAGAAGTACTTATCTTCTTCTGAAACACCTTAACTGAAAAGATAGCGCCTCATATACAGATATGCACCCTATTAGTACTTAATAAATAATGAATTGCTCAGATGATTAATGAAGAGCAACAAAATGATGTAATTTTTTTCTACCATTAATTAGTACTACTAATTGGCATTACTATTCAGTGCTTACGCACTTACTTGGTACTTAGGAAGTATTCTGTTTGCAGGGTACAGGTGACCCTTGAACAACATGGGTTTCAACTGCACAAGTCCACTTATATGTGGAATTTTTCCAATCAAACAAGGATCAAAAATACAGTATTTGTGGCATGTGAAACCCCACATACAGAGGGCCAACTTTTCATATAGGTGGGTTCTGTAAGGCTGACTGTGGAACTTGACTATGTATGGATTTTGGTATATGTGGGGGTCCTGGAACCAATCCCTTGAGTATACCAAGGAATGACTGTATTTAATATTGCTATTGTGTTTACATATTATTCAACTTGGCATCTGCTTATTAATTTACTTCAGGTGAATTGAAAAAGTTTAATTTTCTAAAATCTATACTAGTCATTTGATTTTTAGTCTGGGTGACAAAAATATAAGTGGTCCCTATCCATATTCTTACCACAACCATTACCTAGGTATTTTCAGTCCACTGTTTTGCTTTTATCTTCCCTATCCTTTAAAAAACAAAACTCTGGTACTATAGTTATTTCTTAAATTTTTTTGTGATCTTTGTAAATTAGACTTCTATTTTTGTACCTTTCTTTTAAATCTAACAGATAATGCTTGAAACACACCGTACTGATAAAAATTAAAATACATAGATTCTCATATACTGCCCAGTATGAAAAATGTTAAGTGATAAAGTCACTTTGGAAAACAATTTGGCAATGGGTAGAAAAGTTGAAGATGAGCACACCTTATGACCTAGGAATTCCTCTTCTAGCTTTATACACCCTACAGAAACTTCTGTATATGGGTAAAAGAAGCCATGTAAAGATATCTAATGAAGGCGTAATCACTGGTTTTCCCTGTGTACATGTTAAAATTTGTATGCCTTTTCTCTGATTAAAAAAAAGGTATCTGATGAAGCATTATTTGTAATAGCAAACAACTGAGCACCCTCTAAATGTCCATCATCAGGGAAGTGGATAAACTGTGGCAGAGTTACACAATGGACTACTGTACACAGTTATAATTGTTTATGGTTATGTACATATGTAATAAAAGTATAAATGTATGGATGGAAAGGATACATGGTTATCTTTGGGAAGGAAGGCAATAGAGTAGGATTTAGAGAGGTCTTAAACTATATCTTTAATTTGTACTTCTTTTTTTTTAAAAAAAGGTCCAGTAAAGCAAATATGGCAAAACATTAATATATGTTTAATATGGGTGGCTGTCATGGTATGTTCAGTATATAGGTTGCTGTTATATTATTTTGTGAACTTTTTATGCAACTAAAATAGACACACAAACATTTAAAAAACTGAAATATCAACAATTTAGTCATTGCTTCATGGGATAAGAGCAACAGCATTGCATGTGAGGTGCTAAGCACGTTCGTATAATGAAAGCTGTTCATTTTTGGCCTTTTAGAAAAGTGTCCTCAGAGACTACAAATAAATACAAGTGACCAGCTTGATATGTGAGCTGACTTCTATGCTAATAGCTTTTCTAATTTGTTATTCTTACTGAGAAATGCACAGGGAAACACATACTGAGAGTTTCTAATATTTTACTGCTTCTACAGCTCTTTAAGTGTAATAATTTCTTGAAGTAATTGTATTTCTCAGAATTCAAAAGATAATGAGTAGCTACTTGCGTTGTCTTTAAGACTATTCTAAACATGTCTTGAAATAATGACAGAATTACTACATATTTATAACACTTGACTTACAGAGGGTTTTTTGTCCAAGTTGGGCTCTTCAAATATTTCATTAATAAGACTGTCAAGATCATCTTCTTTTTTAAATGTTTCCATTGATCTGAAAAGAAAACATACACAAAGAAAACTTACCTGAGGTTTATGAGCAGATAAAGCTAGTATCAGAAGAGTTTTGCTTAAAGTCCATTATTAAAGCTGATAATACAAAGATAAAAGTGATTTTAATTTTTTTCACTGTGGCTATAGTCTAAGTTTGTTGAGACAAAGATATACTTTATCAGGTACAAATTCACATATGTTCTCTACTATTACATACTTGATATTACATACTTCAGACATTTACAGCTATACACATTATATTCAAGAGAAAGCTGGGTATGTACTTATCTAAATCACATAAAGCATGTATTTAATACAAAATATGTACAATAAGCAGAACCTGATACTATAAACAAAGATAATTTTAACGAGTCTTCCTGACTTTTCCCCTAAAGGTTGCATTGTAAGTCAACCATATCTCTTTACTAGAGGGGCCAAAGGTCATGTAATCAAATGACCACCCCCACCCCCAAAAAAGGTGCTATTTGTTAGACAGAATATCTCAACTACTCAACTACCTCTACCTTCTGCAGGCAAAGCCATCACTGGATTATTAATACAAACCACTACTGCACAGAACTTCTATTTAATAGCTGATGCTAAATAGCTAATAGCTAAATAGTATTTGCTGAATACTTACTATAACCCAGGCATTGTCCTTAGTCTTTACATGAGTATATCTTTATTTAACCCCAGTTTTATAGATGAAGAAAAGGCACTGAGAGATTCAGAAATCTGTTCAAGGTCATATAAATAGTGGGAGAAAAGGCTTGGAATTGAATCTAGGGCAGTCCGTGCACTTAATACTATACAAGATTAACTTTGTTTAGCGTTTATATGAAGTAGATGCTGTACATCAACTTTATAACTTCATTATTTGTTTTAGAAGACAAGTTTTTTAGTCAAACTCTCTAATTTCAGAAATGTATTTACTCTGACAATTTTTAACATAGGCCTTCTTCATTACATCTTGGAGTAAAATAATTTAACCTGATATAAGAAAAGCAAGAGACGGCTGCCTACTACCTAATGGTTGATTCTGTCTCCAGGCTTAGCCTCTTCAGTTGTACTGTAACTTTTACCCTTAATGTCTTTCACTGTATACTGGTTTCTTCCTTTGACTTAGAAGTATGCTCAAGGCTTGCTTCTTCAAAGAGACACTTCAAAAAACCCCTCTCTTGAAGCTGCCACCCTTTCTTACTCACTACTGAAGAATAGTCTATATCCACAATTTCTACTTCCTTACAAGTAGACTAGATTTAGAATCAGTTGGGTGCTAATCCTAGATGGGGGTTTCTCAGCCTTGGAACTATGGACATTTTGGGTCAGATAATTCTCTGGGGTATGTATGTGGGGGCAGGAGACTGTTGTATATTGCAGGATGTTTTACAGCATCTACCCACTAGATGCTATTAAATAATAGCACACCCTTCTCCAGGTGCGACAATAAAAAATGTCCCCAGACATTGCCAAATGCCCCTTGGGTGGCAAAATCATCACCAGTCTAGAGGTACTGACCTAGTTTAAATTATTTAATCTCTCTGAAACTCAAATATTTTATCTATAAAAATGATATCTAGATGACTATTTAAAATTTCTTTCAGGTATAATATTCTACTTCTGGCTTCTAATCCCTCAACTATAGTGAAACTCTTCTCTCGAAGGTTTCCACTGCCCAAATCACTACAATATAATGGTGGTTCTCAGTTCCAATCCTCTTTAATCTTTCAGAAGCATCTGACACTGTTGGGTACCAATTCCTTATATTTCTTTTTCGATAAGAGGTTGCTAAGATATCCTCTTAAAATTCTCTCCTTTGGCTTTCAGGACATACTTTCCGGGTTCTCCTCCCTCATGCAATTTCACAATTTCAAGAATCAGATGCATCCAAACTCTATCAACCTAATCAGTACTGTTACAGATCCAAATTACCAGCTTACCTAAGATTCTGGTCTGTTCTTAGATCACACAATTTCACAATGCCTACACTTGCCTATGCTTTGCTACAGTAATAACAATAAAGTCAACATTTCATTGAGAACTCATAATTTTAAAAGACTGTATAAGACTTTTTTTGGTCTTTTGATGTGATAATAATCTCAATCAAATGTTAATAAGCTTTTACTGGTTCCCTTTCTGACTCTATTTCTGACATTCTAATCTTTTAAAGATATAGTTTCTGCTGAAAATAAAACATATATTCAAAATAAAATATAAACACTTAAACCTATAATTAAATGTGAGAGGTATTATATAGAAAGCTTAAATCTAGATCTACTATGTCCTTGGGATTTAGCAATATGACTTTAGGGAAGTAACTAAGCATTGATTTGGTCAGTGAAATGGGGATAATAGTATTCACCGCATGGGGTTGTGAAGATTAAATGAAATAACATATATAAAGCACTTAGCATACAGAAAGAGCTCAATAAATGTTGGCTGTTATTATAGCTATCATCTAGAAAGCTATATTATCTTTAAATATTCCCATCTGTATCATCCTGAACAACTTTATTCCTATTGCAGTTCTTCTCAACCCACATCTTTTTTTATTTTTTAACGAATCACATTATTTCTTTTTATCATTTTGAACACTCCAACAAATTGCATGTTTTGACCTCTTACATTAGCAGTTGTTCCTGGTATCCAGATGTAGCATGGTCATTTATAGTATTATTTGCAAAGCTATCATTTTAAGAGGTAATATCAGTATTTTAACTCTTATAAAGATACAGGTTACACTGCTATACAATTAGTAGGTAATCTCCTGTTAATAAATTCAAACATAAATTGCTTCCTAGCTTTTAAGTATCAATTTTGGCTCAAGGAAAAATTTTAATGTAACATTATAAAACAGGTTGGGACTATATTTGGTATAAAGTTTAGGCCCTTTGTTGCTGTTTTTTGTACAATTTACAACTACATTGCCAGATGAAAAGTTTCAATATAAATGACAACAGTACTGTTTCACTACGGCTTTTATGTTACTTAGTACTAAAAAAATCTAATGTATTAAGGTGAGCTGAGGTACTAGAAACATTATGGATGAATTTTAGTAGAGCAAGAACAGGCATGACACAACGCATGGTTGGAGAAGATCCACATAAATAGTCCTTTCCATTTTGAGCAGCTTGCTTCAATACATCCTGCCCCTCCGCATGCTAGTTCTCCTAAGATGAACAGCTCTGAAAAGCTCCTTGATAGACTGGATCTATCCCCTAGAAGGACAAACGAAAAGTACTAAAGAAATTGCAAAGCAACACTGTTGTGGAATAGGGATGGTAGATGTGCTAATAGATACATAAGGAATTCCAGTATACAAGATAATAAAAGTTAATGACAGTGATATTTACAACATCCAGCCAAATGAGTGTTAGCCCATTCATAGTAATTACAGTTGTCTCTAAGTTTTGTTTTAAAATGCTGCTCAGAACTCAACTAATTTTTAGAAATTTTGTTTATGTACTCCTTTAGAATTTTTTCGATGCTTTTATCTTCGCCGAGTGAATTTTTATAAATAAATGTCACTGACCGGGCGCGGTGGCTCACGCCTGTAATCCCAGCACTTTGGGAGGCCGAGGCGGGTGGATCACGAGGTCAGGAGATCGAGACCATCCTGGCTAACACGGTGAAACCCCGTCTCTACCAGAAATACAAAAAATTAGCCAGGCGTGGTGGCGGGCGCTTGTAGTCTCAGCTACTCGGGAGGCTGAGGCAGGAGAACGGCGTGAACCTGGGAGACGAAGCTTGCAGTGAGCTGAGATGGGCCACTGCACTCCAGCCCGGGCGACAGAGCGAGACGCCGTCTCAAAACAAATAAAAATAAAAATAAAAATAAATAAATGTCACTGGAGGTAAGCCAGGTGAACTGGATAGTAACAGAGTTGGATAATACTTCGGGAAATCACACATACACACACCAAAAAACCAAAACCAAACCAAAGATGCAGCAAAAAAATTAACGGAGATGACGTTCTTAGACTGATCCAAAGTTGCCTCCGTGTAATTTCACAAGGGTTTCCAAAATATTCTAGGCAAGAGGCAATTTCCAAAAGATTCTAGCAAGAGTTACTGAAGGACAATATTCTTATGCAAACATTTTGTTTTGTTTTTTTTTTTTTTTTGAGGGGTTGTGCGGGAAATGAGGAAGTGAAGGAAATCCTATTATTTAATAATTACATGGAGGAAAAACGACTGGTAAATTTGAAAGGTAGTTTTTAGATCAAAACCCAAAATACTTGAGAAATGTCCTTAAATTTCCATATGTATGTCTGGCACCCTTAACTAGGGGGCCATGGAGAGAAGGAAGGTAGACGGTTTAATGTTCACAATAATTAACCCTTTTGTCATGAATCTAATCTCATCTTAACTCCCTGAGTTAAAAAAATAAAACAAACTGAGTCAGGTGCGATGGCTCACAACTGTAATCCTGGCACTTAGCGGAGGCAGAGGCGGGAGGACAGCTTGAACTCAGGAGTTCAAGACCAGCCTGGCCAACACAGCGAGACTCTGTCTCTACAGAAAATACAAATTAACCGGGCGTGGTGGCTCGTGCCTGTAATCCCAGCTAGGGTAGGCCAAGGTGCGAGGATCTTTGAACCGGGGAGTTGGAGGCTGCTGTGAGCTACGATCGCGCCACTGCACTCCAGCCTGGGCGACAGAGCGAGACTCCATCTCAAAAAATAAACAACAAAACTGAGCTAAAGACAGAAATAGGATTGGCCTGGGGAGTGGGGTCTGAGGCAATGGGATGAGGTTGTCTAACACGACACCTCACAGGGAGATGAGAATCGCTTGGCCACACAGAGGCAAAATCTGGCCGAGGTCACCACAGCCACCTCGGGGTTAAGAACGGGCGCCTAGAAAGAGCAAGACTCCGTCTCAAAAAAAAAAAAAAAAAGAACGGGGCGCCTGAGGGGTATCCTGGTCCCCGACTAGAACCTCCTAGGCGCTGGCAGCCAGAAACAGGGTGAAGGAGATTGGCGCGGGCTGCAGGCTCTGCTGGCGGGGCGGGGCCAGCCCTCTGGGGCCTGCCGTGGGGCGGAGTCTGCGCTGAGTGAAGAGATGCCAGAATCCGCGTAGAGGGTCGAGCGATGCGCTGCCGCGGAGGGTAGGGCGCTGAGGGTCTGAACCCTGATGCAAGGAGGGGCTGGAGGTCGCGGGCACGTTTCTTTTGGGTTGGGCGGCGGAGGGGCAGCTCTAGGACCTGGAGCAGGGCTTTACCAGAACAGTCCACCCCTCCCGCCCCGTTAACCTGAGATTCTCTTTCGCCTCGGCTTGGTTCCGGTCGCTACTGTGGGTGCCGCCGCCGCAACCTTTGGGCTGCTCGACCATGCCCCGTCTTAGAAGGTCAGGTGTGCAAAACTTGGACTCGACTTCATCCAAGAGCTCGTCCAGGTCCTCCGCCATCTTGAATCGCCTGGCTTTTTCCCTTCCAATCGCCGAGGCTCCGGTGGTTTCCAGGGTTAACGCGGGGAGCCGGCGGGCTCCCACCCCGTTAGGCGTCCCCGCGCATGCGCACCGCTTCCCGTGGCAACGGGGCGCCCACGAGGGCTCGCGGCAGAGAACGCTGTGGGTTCGTGAGGGGTGGGCGCGTGCAGGGACAGAGTTCGGAGCTGT
This sequence comes from Hylobates moloch, assembly GCF_009828535.3. Classification (NCBI taxonomy): domain Eukaryota; kingdom Metazoa; phylum Chordata; class Mammalia; order Primates; family Hylobatidae; genus Hylobates; species Hylobates moloch. The sequence goes on from NW_026652284.1 coordinate 75,404,414, forward strand.
CTCTGCCCTGTGTCTGTGTGACTCGGGATGCTTTGCATTTCTTCCTTTCAGCTTGTCTGGCGTGGTTCCTCCCGTCTCCCCCTCCCGGGCCCACGTTGTAACCACAAACACGCTTTCTCGCCCCTTCATTTTCTCCTCTCCCGTTTGGGTCCCTGTTGTGTTTCAGCCGTTTGTAAATTCCTGAAATCTGTGGAAGGTTTGAGCAGAACGCTCTAAAACACAAAAAGTAAGTGTTGACGGCAAAAAGCTGACGTTGCCGTAGTCGGCAGGATTCGAACCTGCGCGGGGAGACCCCAATGGATTTCTAGTCCATCGCCTTAACCACTCGGCCACGACTACTGGCTGTGTGAATTTTCGCGGTGAGGATGCATGTAGACTCTGCACAAGCGCCTGCTGCAGCAACAAGCACGTTTTGATCTGAAGGAAACCATTACTGAGCTGTTCTGTTAAGAGGATATTTGAATGTTACGTCGCTCATCATTTTACAGTTTGTAAAACTCTTAGAATGTATCCCGTCCAACTCTTTGTTGGAAAAAACGGAAAATCTAATTAAATCCGAGAGAGAGAGACAGAGAGAGAGATGCGTGCTCAAAACTATTGCATACCCACCTGCTTGCACAATGTTGGAGCCATTTCCAGGAGAGAACCAGGAACCGGGTAGGGGCCAACCAGCTTCCCGGCTTCCTTGTGGGGCTGCCAGTTCCACTCCTTCGCCTTTCTGTTTGACAAACGGCTCCCAGGACTATCTTTTCACCCATTATACATTAAAAAGCGATTACCCAGCGATTTAAATTCACTCTGGAGGGTCAGACAGTCCCACCGTGCCATAAAAGCACTACTTTGAAAAGTGTAAAGCGTGATACAAGTGTAAGGTATTGTAAATGGCATTCTTAATAAATACTGTCCACAGTTTAACCTGTGTTTTGAGTATTTCTAAAGTGGGGTAGCAAAGAGGTTGGTACCCTTGGGAACTCTGGAGATAGTTTGATCCAGATGATTTGTTTGTTCAAAGTATCTTTTAAGGTCCCTAAAGAGCAACATGTAGTGGTGTGCTGGAGCCAATGGGACATGCTCACTCCTACCCACTGATAAATTTTCAAGGATTTTGGGAGCTAGTTGTTAAATGCAACTATTATTAAATATTAAATTATGCAAACTTGCAATTACATTATATTAAAAGCAAATATGTACTCAAAATTCACATTCTAGTGATTCCACTACCTTTTACTATTATTTATAAATATCATTGAGATTGTTTACATCTGAAAGACTTTCTCCCTTTAACTTTCCATTCAGTGATGTCACTTGGGAAGCTTGAAATGAGCCATAGTGGGTGTTATTTACATGAAGGAAATTGCAAATGTGACAAAGCAGGGCTTTTTATCCCTAGGAGATGAAAGATACTTTGAACAAACAAATCATCTAGATCAAACTGTCATTTAGTAGCACACCCCATGTTACCATCAGACCAACTGTGAATATTCCCAGCAAGGCAATACTCCCCTTTTCTGCAGGGCTGCTCTAGTTATTGTCTCTGAATCTTTGTTGTAGCTATTAGAATCCTGGCATAAACACACACACACACACACACACACACACATAAATATGCATATCAACATATATATATATTTATTTACACACACAGGGGAAACTAACATTTTTATGCAAAATACTTAACATTGAGCACTGACCACTCAGATCAGACACTGTCAGGATGCTTAAGTAGTATCCTAGAGGCCCCCTGACATGTGTTACCCTTGTAGTCAGAGTAGAGAGCTCCAGAGGGTGGGGAGACAATGTTGGGGCAGGGAGGGGACTCGGACACTAGTTATTTGTCTAGAATCCTGGCATATTCTATGATTTCCAACTAATTAATTTTTTAAAGTTTTTTTCCAAGTTGTCTTGCTGGGCGATTTTACCTAGCACCGGCCTCTAGCAGAAAGACAAGAAAAAGCTGCTTGAAAAAGCGGTCCTTGCAACATGGTTCCAGGGGAAGTCATAGTTAGTTGCCATCCAGTTTAACAGGCTTACATTAATGATTTGATTTTGCTCTTGAGAAGATGAAATCTGAGGGGATCTGTACCAATGTTGAAAGTATCTATTAGCGGCCGGGCATGGTGGCTCACGCCTGTAATCCCAGCACTTTGGGAGGCCGAGGCCGGGGAATCATGAGGTCAGGAGACGGAGACCATCCTGGCTAACACGGTGAAACCCCGTCTCTACTAAAAATACAAAAAATTAGCTGGGCGTGGTGGCGGGCGCCTGTAGTCGCAGCTACTCGGGAGGCTGAGGCAGGAGAATGGCGTGAACCCGGGAGGCGGAGCTTGCAGTGAGCTGAGATCACGCCACTGCACTCCAGCCTGGGCGACAGAGCGAGACTCCGTCTCAAAAAAAAAAAAAAAAGAAAAAACAAGAATCTATTAGCGTGTAGAAGATTTGCAATGACAGATGGTGAAAAAATAATAGAAGATAAAATGTTTCTGGTTTTCTGTGTTTTGTTTTTTGTGAATATTAGAAAAAAATTAGTGTGTTCCCTCTCTCCCTCACTTCTACTCCCATTTTTCTGGTCTTTTGATTGGATAATTTATTCCGTTTACATTTTAAAATTTCATTTTCTTGATTTTATTTACTTTCAGTGGCTTTTGGGGTACAAGTGGTTTTTAGTTACATGGATGAATTGTATAGTGGTGAAGTCTGAAATTTTAGTACACCCGTCACCCGAGTAGTGTATGTTATACCCAAAAGGTAGTGTTCTTTTTTTTTTTTTTTTTTTTCCGAAACGGAGTTTTGCTCTTGCTGCCCAGGCTGGAGTGTGCAATGGTGTGATCTCTGCTCACCACAACCTCCGCTTCCTGGGTTCCAGTGATTCTCCTGCCTCATTCTCCCAAGTAGCTGGGATTACAGACATGCGCCATGATGCCCGGCTAATTTTGTATTTTTAGTAGAGACGGGGTTTCTCCATGTTGTTCAGGCTGGTCTCGAACTCCTGACCTCAGATGATCCACCCGCCTCGGCCTCCTAAAGTGCTGGGATTACAGGCGTGAGCCTTCACGCCCAGCCTCCAATAGGTAGTGTTACTATCCTTTACCCCCCACCCGCCCTCCTCTCTTCTGAATCTCCAGTGTCCATTATGCCACTCTATATGCCTTTGTGTACCTATAAATTAACTCCTACTTACAAGTGAGAACATATGATATTTGGTTTTCCATTCCTGCCCACTCCCATTTTAATAAAATGGATGTATGGATCATCCAGAGTTTGGTATTTTGAGAATTTCATTTATGGATCATCCAGAGTTTGGTATTTTGAGAATTTCATTTATGGCTCATTCAACTCTCCAGTGGGTCTCCTGACTTGAGTCATGTTCTCTTTCTGGTTTGCCACTGAGAGTGAAAGGTTGAGTTCAGAGTCTACAAGGAGAAATGCCATATGTCACATAAGAGTAACATATGTGTATGGCTGTGTGATAAACTGTAAAATTACAGTGCACTATTAAAATCTCCAGATGTCAGAAAGAAAGTTATGCAGTTATAAAATTCAGTGGGCTCTAAACAATGGATGTGGATGTATAAGATGAAGGTAGTGTGGCTTTAGAAGATTCTACATTCAGGCAAATCCTATTAGATCTTTTTTTTAAAGCTGGGCTATAAATTCCTTTGGTATAACTTTCTGTTTTCCTAACAATCTTATTTCTTCCTCCATAATTGTTAACGTGTGTAGACAATGTTGTGAATCCTTGTCCCCTGTCTTTCCCAGTCATGGAAAGCATGCTGAGTGTCAGGTATTTCATAAAGAATAGGCAAGTGCCTCCAGGTGATACAATTATTAACATGGTAAGGGGGACAGGGTGCCGTGGCTCATGCCTGTAATCCCAGCACTTTGGGAGGCCAAGGCGAGCAGATCACTTGAGCCCAGGAGTTTGAGACTAGTTCAGGTGACATGGCGAAACCCTGTCTCTAACAAAAAAATTACAAAAATTAGCCAGGCATGGTGGCGCTGCACCTGTGGTCCCAGGTACGTGGTAGACTGAGGTGGGAGGATGGCTTGAGCTCAAGAGGTGGAGGCTGCAGTGAGCCGAACTTTAGCCTGGGTAAGCGAATGAGACTCTGTCTTAAAAACAAAACAAAAAACATGATAAAGGGGCATGTCATGTATTATTACATTCACTTAGTATTCAAGGAAGTATTTTAGGTAAAAGGTGTCCAAATTAGGAAACCAAAGCACTGTTGGCTTTCCCAAGTATCTGAAGAACTCTCTGAGCCTGGTTTCTTGCTAGCACCATTGTAGATGAGTTAGAGGTGGTGAGGCAGGTGGTTCTGCTGTCCCACACAGCCCCAGGCCAACTGCTTCAGGTACAAGGTGTTCTGTAATCTCCCTGGCTACTCACATAATAAATTGCAAGGCTTCTTTGAATTCCCATGTACTTAGGTTTAGTTTTCCCTTCCCTGCATCTTTCCCCTGCATACTGCAGGCCTTTTAAACAAATACCCACTGGTGGGCAGTGACATTGGCATGAGGGGAGGCATCCTCCTGGACCAGTTGCAAGCCTCCTAGCAGCTGATGCCATGGAAGAATGGAGTAGCACCGAAGCAGCTCCATTTCTTTTAAATGGTCCCTGAATTAGGCCTCGATGTCATGTAGGTAAATTCAGCCCAGAACATGCAGAATCTTTATTGGAATTTGTACATTCATCTCTCACAGCTGTGGAGAGTTTAGACTAATCACAACTCTCACTGGGATACTATTATCTTGGTAATTTGAAAAAGGATCAGGAGCCTGCAGGCTTGGAACATCTTGAGAAAACTCTGGCTCTGAAATACATCATCACATGTGGGGGACACCACTTGCAGCATCATCGCAGAGAGCTGAAGAATGCTGAAATCAAGTATTTCTCTGGCGTGATTTCAAATGGCTTGAGAAATCTGAGAACTTTTTTTTTTTTTAACTGCAAAACAGATTCTTTCCTCTTCCATCAACCCCGTTGCTGTCAATATGTCCAGTGTTAGGTGCCAGAAATGAGCATAGCCTCTTAATGATAACAATGCCAAAGTTAACACAGCCGCCAGGGGCTCTCTCAAGAATCTGTTAGGGTGTATTTTGATCCACAGACACGTTCTGAAGGCGTGCACCTCCTTAGCTTTTCTAGTCTCAGTACATTTCTCTTCAGCAGCCTGGATAAAACCTGTCACTTTTTGCCAGAACTTCTCATGCTTTGGGGCCCCTCAGACACCATTTTTCATTGACCCCATGAGTCCATATGGTAGGGCTAGGTTCAAAGTTGGTATTTGGGAAACGGCTTCTGACAGCACGGAGGCCTGGTGTACTGCGGTCATTTGTTCAAAAGGCCAGGATTTGCAGATGTGCTATAAGAGTGTAATATAATTTTTGACCCCACCCAAATGGGTATTTTATCACCATCCACATAGCAACCAACAAACAGATGAGTCTGAGGAGGCAAGTGCTAATGTATGTGGCTCAAATCAGTCAACCCTCTGAGGAGTCAGTAGTTCAGCCTCTTTTTGAGGCTTTAACATCACAACGGTCCTTTCAATTCTACAGTTATGTGAGTACAGCTCCTTCCCTCCCCCCTTTTTCATACTGTTTTTTGTTTTATAATTTTTAAGCTTTAGAAAGTTAAGCCTGATTCAAAAAAAAATTGGGGAAATAGGGGAGGGGAACAGCAATTTCAGTCAGGCATTAAAATGAAGGCAAAGTGAAACCAAATTGATGGAGGTGATGGGACATGTTCCACAGGCCTGGGCTTAGGTTTGGTGTCCATCAGTCTTCCATTTCCCTTGATTGGTCATATTGCCTCTTGGGAAGGAACCCAAGGTTTTATGCAGGCCAATTTGCTGTATTTCCTCAGTTACCGATTCAGATGTCAACCACTCTTTATGGCCTTACAAAAGGTGCCTGTTGGTATCGACCTTGCCATGAACTGTCTAAGGAATATTTGGGGGCTGGAAAGGACTTTAGTGATAGTGTATAAAACTCTTTCAGCTGAGGTTGCAGTGAGCTGAGATCACTCCACTGTACTCCACTCCAGCCTGGGCAACATAGTGTGTCTCAAAAAACAAAAAAAAACACCTCTTTAATTTTATAGATAAAGCAATCAAGATCAAGGCCAGAGTGGTGAAATAATTTAGAAATTCTTTGATTATTCAGAGATTTTCATTATAACCATTCATTGCATTCTTTTATTTCAACATCATGATGGTCATTCTGGATAAGACTCCTTCCTCTCTCCCTCCCTCCCTGCCTCCCTTCCTCCCTGCCTCCCTACCTCCCTCCCCGCCGCCTTCCTTTCTTCCTTCCTTCTTCCTTTTTCTTTCCTCCCTTTCTTTCTCTTTCTTTTTTTGAGACAGGGTCTCACTCTGTTGTCCAGGCTAGGGTACAGTGGCGTGATCATGGCTTACTGCAACTTCCACCTCCTGGGCTCAAGCCATCCTCCCACTTCAGCCTCCCAGTAGTGTGGACTACAGGCACACACCACCATGCTTGGCTAATTTTTATATTTTTTGTAGAGGTGGGGTTTCACCATGTTGCCCAGGTTATGTCTAGTGGCCATAAAATTGATGCTATGAATTTAATGTCAGATTGCCATCTATTGGAATCCTTTCATTCCTGCCATTGGCATATTAATACAAATATCTCTCATGCTCTGTTCTCAACTTCTTCAACTCTGATGGCTTGTGCCACTCTACTGTAATCACATCTCTCTAGATTAGTGACTGTGTTTAGACCTCATATTATATATGAGGACACAAACTTCTGAAGGACAGGGACTATGACTGATGCACATTTATTTCTCCTATAGGGAGGGAGAAGTATAGCTTTTGAGAACATCTAAATTGAGAGCCCATTACGATACCATTTTTTTTTGTTGTGGGGGAGGTAAGAGATCCTTGTTGTATTCTAACAATGAGGCTGAGTCTCAGACATGAGTCTGAATCCTGTAGGGATAGTAAATTCTTCCTTTTCCCAGTTCTCCTTTCTTACTAATATGGGTGCAGAATGGTCTGTTCAAGTCACAGAAACTCTTGGCTGAAGAAGGAGCCTCCCTGAGCACACAGGGAGGTCTTAGTTCCAGAGAGGATATGGGGACTACAGAGAGGGCCAGAGCAGATGGCACGCTCCCTACCCCAGAGCTAAGGCTAGCGTGTGCCTGGTCTGTGAAGGAAAGGAACAAGTGTTTCAGGTTCTTGGACAGATTCCTTCCGCAGCAAAAGCAGCATATTTTCTGACCCTTTGTGTTTTTCCTTTTGAAACTGACATTATCTCTAATTACATGTGGTCAGGTTGTAGAAGACATTTATCATCTATTGCCAAAACATCACCCACTGCTTTGCCAGTTCCTGTTTGCCCAGCCTGGCTGTGGCTGCTGAAATATCCCATCTGCAAGGTGAACCCAGTTCCTAGCCAACCCAAGACTTGCTCCTCCCCATCATGGTTAGATCTGGAATTGGTCTGGATGGCCTAGGTCTGGTACACATTGAGCAAAATGCCACACTGCTGTCTTCTCCGTGAACCCTTGTGGATGGGCTTCTACTCAACTTCTAGATTGCATTCCATTTCTATTCTTGGGCTGAAATTTTGTCCAAACCGCAAAGCCTTGTCCAGGGCTGTAGCAGTCTTCTAGGGCTGCCGTAACAAATCACCACTTAAAACAGTAGAAGTTTATTCTCTGAGTTCTGGAGGCCAGAAGTCTGAGATCAAGTTATGGGCAGTACTATACTCCCTCTGAAGGCTCTAAGGGAGAATCTGCTCCATGCTGCTTCCAGCTTCTGGTGGCTATTGGGATTCCTTGGCATTCCGTGGCTTGTAGCCACCATCAGTATCATCTCTGCCTTTGTCTTCACATTGCCTTCTCCTCTGTGTTGATTCTAAAAGGATACAGGTGATTGCATTTAGGGCCTACCCAGATTATTCAGGATAAGCGCCTCTTTTTCAGATCCTTAACTCAATCAAATCTGCAAAGATCTTTTTCCAAATAAGGTCACATTTTTTGGTTCCAAGGATTCGATGTGATTTGATATCATTTTGGGGGCCATTTTTCAGCCTAGCACAAGGGCCCTGACAAACTCTTGGCTTGTGCTGACCCCTGTTTTGGGGGGATCAACCCCTTATCTCTTTTGGTTCCGGCCAAGGGTATTTTTAACATGAATGAGTCTGTCTGGAATCAAATTGTTAACCACTTGACTATGACTATCTCCACAGTCACATCTTTCTAGGCCTCCATTTCTAGGCCCTTGGGTATAAGTGCCAGCCTGGATCAGATTAAGCTTGCTTTTAAATACTGTGATTTAGTCTGATGGACAAATAAGCCCAAGCTCAGGTCAGTTCTTTTAGCTTGAGCCATACTGGAATGGCTTCCATCTCCTTGTCATCCTGGTATCGAGGTCTCTGCATGCCTCTTGGCAATGATGTGTTGGCGATAGTATCATCATGTGTATAACATATTTTTTTGCATACCTATCTTATTCTGAGCTCTTTATAGAACTTATTTTACTTAATCACTGTAGATCAAGAAATAGGGACAGAGAAAGGCATAGTGGCTCATGCCTGTAATCCCAGCACTTTGGGAGGCTGAGGCTGCCAAATCACTTTAGCTCAGGAGTTGGAGACCAGTCCGAGCAACATGGTGAAACTCTGTCTCTACTAAAAAAATACAAAAATTGCTGGGTGTGGTGGCGTGTACCTGTGGTCCCAGCTACTGGGAAGGCCGAGGTAGGAGGATCACTTGAATCCAGGAGATTGAGGCTGCAGTGAGCCAAGATTGCACCATTACACTCCAGCCTGAGTGACAGAGCAAGACCCTATCTCAAAAAAAAAAAAAAAAGGAAATAGGGACAGAGAGGTAAAGTTATTAGTCCAAGGTCATATAACCTGGGTCTAACTGTAAAATTCATGTTCCTTTTACCATGCTGTACTATATTCTACATGCTTTATTATCTATCTTCTTGTTATTTCTCCTTCTCCTCATTAAAACAAAACAAAACTGAGACTAGGATAGGAAGGAATAAGCTTTATTTGATTTTCTAATTACTTGTGAGGACTTGGCAGACAAATTTTCGCAACCGGACAACTTAATTCTTAAATTTTTTTGGGGGGGATCTTTCCAGTTCAAGGTCTGTTATTGCATATAACTTTGTAATCCTCTTGCCAGTTTCATTATTCTACATTTATTGCCATTGTTTTGTGTAACATCTGTCTGTATACTCTTAGCATTTTCCAGTAACCATCCTACACACACAGAGAAGAGACATGAGTGTAAAAGAAAAGGCCGGCAAGTTCAGTCAGCCAGGAAAAGTTTAAAAGTCCGTATTTCAAGGAAGGAGTCATGTGCTGAATTTGCACACTGGCCTGTGACTGAAATCCAGATCTATATCCATGCTTTAAGTACAGTATGACAAAACTCTTAGAACCCAAAGCTATTTAAGTCCCTTGGTCTTTCTAGCATAAGTTAGGAAATGTTTACTCCTCTTCAATATTTTGGAAAAGTTTGAGCAGAATTGGTATTAGTTTGCCTTTAAATGTTTGGTAGAATTCACAAGTGAAGCCTCCAAGTGCAGGGCTTTTCTTTGTCAGGAGATTTTTGATTACTGATTCAATCTCCTTACTAGTTATAGGTCTATTCGGATTTTCTGTTTCTTCATGAGCTTGTCTTGGTAGGTTTTGTGTTTCTAGGAATTTTTCTATTTCATCTAGGCTATTCAATTTGTTGGCATATAATTGTTCATAGTGTTCTCTTATAATCCTTTTTATGTCTGTAGAATCAGTAGTAATGTCCCCACTTTTATTTCTGATTTTAGTAATTTGAATCTTCTGTCTTTTCTTTCTTGTTCTCTCTGGCTAAAGCTTTGTCAATTTTGTCTGTATTTTCAAAAAGCTAACTTCACATTTTATTGATTTTCTCTTGATTTTCTATTCTCTATTTCACCACATCTTTGCTCCAACCTTTATTATTTCCTTCCTTTTGCTAGTTTTGGGTTTAGTTTTCTCTTCTTTTTCTAGTTCATTAAGTTGTAAACTTAGGTTGTAGATTTGAGATCTTTCTTGTTTTTTACTGCAGGTGTTTACAGCCACATATGTCTCCCCTAGCACTTCTTTCACTGTGTTATGTGTTTTGGTATGTTGTTTTCATTTCCATTAGTCTCTAAGTATTTTCTAATTTCCCTTGTGCTTTCTTTTTTGATCCATTGGTTGGTTGTTTAAGAGTGTGTTGTTTGATTTCCAAAAATTTGTGAAATTTTCAGGTACTTCTGTATTGATTTCTAACTTTATTCCATTATGGTTGAACGAGATACTTTGAATAATATCTATCTTTTAAAATCTATTGAGACTTAATTTATAGGCTAACATATGGCCAATCCTAGAAAATGTCCTACATGTACTTGAGAAGAATGTGGATGCTGTCAATGGGTAGAGTGTTCTGTATATGTCTATGAAATCTATTATTAGTTGGTTTATTGTGTTTTTTAAGTCTTATATTTTCTTACTTATATTTTGTCTAGTTGTTTGATCCATAATTGAAAGTGGGGCATTGAAGTGCCCAACTATTCTTGTGGAGCTATCTATTTCTCTCTTCAGTTCTGTTGGTTTTTGCTTCATATATTTTGATGGTCTTTTATTAGGTGTGTAAATGTTTATATTGTTATCTGTTCTTACAGTTTTTAACTTTTTGTTAACATATAATATCATTCTTTGTAAAGTTTTTTGATTTAAGGTCTGTTTCACATATTAGTATATCCATCCCTGCTCTCTTTTGGTTACTATTTGTGTAGAATATCTTTTTACATCCTTTTACTTCCAACTTATTTGTGTCCTTGGATCTAAAATGAGTTTCTGTGGACAGCATATAATGAGATCATGTGTTTTTACCCGTTTTGCTAATTTTTTCTTTCGGGTGGTTAGTTTAATTCATTTACATGTAAAGCAATTACTGATAAAGAAGGACTTACTTTTGTTACTTTATCATTTGTTTTCTATATGCTTTATTTCTTTTTTGTCCCTCATTTCCTGTATTACTGTCTTGTGTTTAGTAGATTTTTTTATAGTGAAATGTTTAAATTCCTTTCTCATTTGTGTGTGTGTATATTCTATAGCGATTTTCTTTGTACTTACTGTGGGGATTACATTTGCCATCCTAAAGTTATAACACTCTAATTTGAACTCATAGGAATTTAATTTCTTTTCTTTTCTTTTTTGTTAAGACAGGGTCTGGCTTACCCAGGCTGGAGTGCCATGGCGCAATCTCGGCTCACTGCAACCTCTGCATCCTGGGCTCAAATGATCCTCCTGCCTCAGCCTTCTGAGTAGCTGGAACTATAGGCATATGCCACTGTGCCTGGCTAATTTTTGTATTTTTAGTAGAGATGGGGTTTTGCCATGTTGCCCAGGCTGGTCTCACACTTCTGAGCTCCAACAATCCACCTGCCTCAGCCTCCCAAAGTGGTAGGATTGCAGGTGTGAGCCACTGTGCCCAGCCAGTTTAATTTCAATAACACACAAAACCTGTGATCTTTTTCAGCTCCATGTCCATGCCTTTTGGCTGTTGATGTCACTAGATTATATCTTTATGCATTGTGTGCCCCCAAACAAATAACTGTATTAAGTGCATTGGTTTCTTAAATTATGTAGAAAACAAAATATGGAGTTAAAACCAAAGTTACAATAATCCTAACTTTTATAATTTACCATGTACTTACCTTTATTGAAATCTTTGTCAGCAGATATCTTTAAGTTATTGTCTAGTGTCCTTTTATTTACCTTGCAGGACTCCCTTGAGCATTTCACAGGACAGGTCTAGTGGTAACAAATTCTCTCAGGTTTTGTTGATCTGGGAATGTCTTAACTTTCCCCTCACTTACAAAGGACCATTTTGCTAGATAAAGGATTTTTGGCTGACAGTTTTTTCTTTTAGTACTTTGAATATATTGGCCCATGGCCTTCTGACTTCCCAGTTTTGTGATGAGAAATCTGCTGATAATATTTTTTGAGGATTTCTTGTTTATGATATGTCACTTCTGTCTTGCTGCTTTCTAGATTCTTTGTCTTTTCAAAGTTTGATTATATGTGTCTCAATGTGGGACTTTTTTGAGTTCATCTTACTTGGAGTTTATTGAGCTTCTTGGATGTTTCTTTCATGTCTCTTATCAAATTTGGGAAATTTTCAAACATTATCTCCAATATTCTCTCTTCCCCCCTCTCTCTCTCTTCTCCTTCTGAAACATTCACAATGCATATGTTGGTACATTTGATGGTATCCTGCATGTCCCTTTGGCTCCGTTCATTTTTCTTCAATCTTTTTTCTTTCTGTCTCTCAGACTAATAATTTCCATTGTTTTATTTTCAGGTTCACTGATTCTTTCTTCTGCCTGCTCAAATCTGCCTTTGAATCCCTCTAGTGATATTTGTTATTTCAGTATTTGTACTTTTAAGCTCCAGAATTTTTTGTTTTTGTTTATTTTCAGGTTTTGTGTCTCTTTATTGATGTTTCCATTTTGTTCACACATCATTTTCTTGACTTTCCCCATAGCTTCATTTAGTTCTTCAATCATCTTTAAGAGTTATTTTAAAATATTTGTTTAGTAGTTCTTCTGAAAGGTCTTTTCCAGGAGAGTTTCTGTTATTGTTTTCTATTGAATGTGCCATTCTTTCCTATTTCTTTGTATGCCTTGTGATTTTTTTTTGGTTGAAAACTAGGCATTTGAATTTAATAATGTGGTAACTCTGGAACTCAGATTCTCTTCCTTCCCTAGAGTTTGCTGTTTTTTGAAAATTGTTTTTGTTTGCTATTTTTTGTTTTTGTTTTGTTGATTGTTGTAGGCTGCCTCTGTGCCAAGGTAGTCTTCTCAGGTCTTTTCAGAGCCTTCACTTTCCCCTGTGCATGCACAGTCACTTTCTAATTTTCTCTGTATATATATATTTTTGAATGTCCTAGTCTTCAGTGCCTGGCCCCCAAAATGGGAAAAAGAAAAATGAACAGAGGAAAAACAAAGGGGGTGTCTGCTCTTTAAATCCCCTGATAATCACCTATGCCAGAGGAGATGGGGCTTGCAATAATTGTGGGGAGATGCAACAACAATGGTCACCTACCTCTTTGCACCTCTGTGACCAGAGGCAGTAATCACCATTCAGAGCACAGATCCCCAGTATTTGGTGGACAGGGTCCTTTTTGCTCATCCTGGCCTCAGCAAGCTATGTGCAGGTTGCTGCAGGAACACTTGCAGAGCTGCGTGCCATAGAGCTAGGGGTAGAGGATGGGTAGCTGCTGCTGTGTAAAGAGGTGAAATTGACCAAAATCAACCCCACTTTACTGTTCAGGCCCTCCCCTGGAAGTTTCCAGCTTTCAACAGATGCTAGAGTTCCAAAATAGTCACATCAGACAGATTCTGCCAGGGCAATTGTTGTCTAGGTGGGGAGAAAGATTCCTGGTGCTTCTACTCTGCCATCTTCCCAGAATCCTCTTCTCATATATTTCAAATTTTACCAGAAGTAAAATAAGTAAAAATACCACTCCCCTCCAGTGGATCTAAACCTTTCACATATATGCAGACTGCTCATGTAAGTGACCAGCTTGTAGCTGGTTTTCTGTCAACGATATCAATGGTGTTAACAATTGTCATTCCTTAGAACTCTCGTTTGTGTGTGCATGTGTGTGTGTGTGCATGTGTATGTGTGCATGTACTCTAACTCTTCTATGTAAATGGCAAGGGAAATGAATTAGCAAATAATAGAATGGTATAGTTATAGAGTCAATCCTGGTTTAAGAATACAGGATAGCCGGGCATGGTGGCTCAGGCCTGTAATCCCAGCACTTTGGAAGGCCAAGGTGGGTGGATCACGAGGTCAGGAGATGGAGACCATCCTGGCTAACACGGTGAAACCCTGTCTCTATTAAAAATACAAAAAATTAGCCGGGCGTGGTGGCAGGCGCCTGTAGTCCTAGCTACTCGGGAGGCTGGGGCAGGAGAATGGCATGAACCCGGGAGGCGGAGCTTGCAGTGAGCGGAGACCGCACGCCACTGCACTCCAGGCTGGGCGACAGAGCGATACTCCGTCTCAAAAAAAAAAAAAAGGATACAGGATGGTGGTTATGGGTCAGGCTTTGGACCTAGACTTCCTGAGTTTAAAAGTCAACTTATTTACTGACTGGTTGTACTATTTAATATATTTGCTCTCTGTGTGCCTTTATTTCCTCATATGTAAAAATGAGGGCTAATAATAATACCTACATTATTAGGACTATTATGAGGATTAAATGAGTTGATACACGTAAAGCACTTAAATGGTTGGTATCTACCATTGGAACACTATACATGCTATATGACCAACTTTACCACACCTAGGTATACACCCAATAGATATGAATACATATGTTTCCCAAAAGACAAGTGTTAGAATGTTCATTGTAGCAGTATTTGTGATATCCCCAAAATGGAGGCTACCCAAATGCCCACCAACAATAGAATGGATAAATTGTAGTATATTTATGTAATAGAATACTATACTGCTATGAAAGTGACCAAACTACATGTACATGTAACAACAGGTATGAAACTCACACATATAATGTAAAATAAAAGAAGCCAGACATGAAAAAGTAAATACTGTATGATTTTATTTATCTAAAGCTTAAAACCAGGCAAAACTAGACAATAGGATAATGACTACCCTAGTTGGGAGAATGAATAGAAAGTACCATAAGATGGCTTTCTAGGAGTTGTTGGAAATGTGTGTTTCTTGTTGTGTGTACTGATTACATGGACTAATTCCTTACTCAGGACTAGTTCTGTACACCAAGGGCTATGGTAATGGGTCCACCTTTGTCAGAACACAAACAAAAATCCCCTAATAACATTCCCCCAGGGGTAAGAATTATCTACTGGCCTTACATTTTTACAACTATGGGATGCACTCCTGTGATTTTTTTCCTATTGTAATGAAAATCTACTCCAAGCCTGCTGCTCAATATTAAGGAGCTCAGTTTGTGAAAATTCAGCAAGTTGTGTACTTGGGATCTGTGTATTTTTCTGCACGTAAATGGTTTTAAAAAGTTTTAAAAAAGTAGCTGGTGAATAAAAAATTTATAATAAATGATATATATATTTAATTGTTTTTAGGGTTAGAAAGACTAGGTTTTGAATCCTGGCTTTGTGGTCATGGAGACTAGGAAGTCTCTTAAACTCTTCATTTCTATAGTGGTAAACAGAGGTAGTGATACTTGGCTTAAAGAGACCTTAGATGTTATTGAGAACTAGTGAGATGAAATGAAAAAATGGTAACTGCCTCTTCAACATTAAGCAGCAGACTTGGAGCAGATTTTCATTATAATAGGAAAAAAATCACATGAGCGCACCCCATAGTTGTAAAAATGTCAGGCCAGTAGATACCTCTAACTCCTGGGGGAATGTTATTAGGGGATTTTTGTTTGTGGTCTGACAAAGGTGGCCCCCTTACCATAGCCCTTGGTGTATAAAACTAGTCCTGAGTAAGGAATTGGACAATTTTGCCAAGAGGGCAAGGAGTCCCTGGAAGGAGAGCGATAAAGTCCTTGGCCCTTCTCTTGTGAGGGTTAATGTCATTAGATACTGATGTATTGAGATGAACTGGACTGAAGTTTGTTGGAAAGAACAGTAAGGGGGCTAGATTGGAGTTCACCATGGGCATGTCCGGTTTGGTGATCTGGATTCAACATTGGTACTTTGTCAGCATCTCATGGGGAAGGATAGTTCCTTCTAGTAGTTGGCTGAGGGATGAACCTCCACACCAAGCCAGCTGGGCACAGTTTCACTGAGGAATAACAACTGAGCAAGTGCAGTGACCTAAAAATACAAGTGAAGGCATGACTGTGACCTGTGAGCAGCAAGGACATTTCCAAAACAAGGATGACTGGCCACTGGGCTAGCGAGACCAGTGTTTAGTATGCCTATGAGGTAACTACCAAAGCAATGGTGCTGGTGGGTTCGTAGAACTTTCTAGTTATTTCTCCCACCTGGCATTTGGAAGTGTAATTGACCCTTTAGAAGTAAGAAGGGCCCCAGAATGTTGGATCATCTGGAGATGGAGTATTGGGAAAGGCCTCAAGAAAGGAATACCAGATTTTCTGTTGGTAAGATCCTTGGGCCTCAGCAAGTCACTAGAAAAATAAACACTATTTGTACTCTAAGCTGGGGAAGCATACATCCTGGTTAATAATAATAGCCATCATTTATTGGGCACTGTGTGTCTGGCATGGAGACTGTTCTTTGTCTACCAAAATTGTTCTTTCTTTCTAGGCCTGTAATGAGACTTCATTTCACAGCCTACTTTGCATTAGATGTGTTCCTGTGACAACATTCAGAGCAGGTATACTGTGTGGCATTTCTGGGTGTGGGCCTCAGGGCAATAAAAGGATCTCCTCCATGCTCTCCTCCACTGCTACTGGTTGGAACCCCATAGTAATCCAGCTTTGACCAGGCAGATGTGAGCAATGTCCTGGAGGATGATGAGCAGCACAAAGGAAGGAACCTTGGTCCTGGAGGATGATGAGCAGCACAAAGGAAGGAACCTTGGTACCTGAAGGACCATATGGAGCAGGGCTTCCCTCTTACCCTGAACTGCTACCCTGGAACTGTTATGTGAGAAAAAATAAGATTCTTGCATTTCTCCAACTTTAATGGGCACAAGAATCACCTGGGGATTTGTGACAATGCAAATCCTGATTAAATAGGTCTTGAGTGGGGCTTGAGATTCTGTATTTCTTACAAGTTCCTAGGTGGTGTTCATGATGTTGGTCCAGTATCTACAGTTTAAGTTCCTCTCCAAGAAATTCTGATTTAACTGGTTGGAGTGGGGTTCAGGGACACGATGCTAAAAGAAAGCCCCAAATACCAAAACCCTTCCATGTGATTCCAATCTACACCACGGTTGAGACCCCACTGGAGAAGAGAAACATTTTCTGAGGATGGAAGAATCCAGTTCCTTTCCTGGTGCCCTTTGGAGGAGGCAATTCCAAACAGCCTTCCCATCCTACCGTCTCATTAACCACTTACAGATAATGCTTTTGGTTGCTTGTCTGCCTCTGCTGAGAGTACTTGTCATCTTCTTGAAAATTCATTTCAGCCAGAAACTTCTTTTTTGACATATTGATTTGGAATGTTGAGCTTTGTTTTTGAGTAAAATTATTCAACATGGTGATGTATAGAGAAGCTGATTATTGGCTGTTCCCAAGATCTGCCTTTGGGGACCATATTTGAGCATTTAGTCTTAAACACTTCAGCAGCAGCCTAACTTGAGGTTTCAGCCTTAAGACAGACAGACAGACACTCATCATTACTGACAGGGATGATGTAATAATTAAACTATTATTTTGTGCAATCAGTTTCACCTGAAGGTTGCAAAGCCTTAAGAACATCTGGTGGCAATTTGTTAGTTATCACATTATTCTGCATTTATTAAGTGCGGGGTCAATTACACTTCCAAATGCCAGTGTATAATGCACTAGGTGTTGTACAGAATGCAATCCCTGCTCAGGAGCCAAGAGAGAGGGCAAGTATATCCCAACAAAGAGAAGGTGAAGCTTACAACAGTTAAGGATTTTTCCTAAAAAATCCCTTGTACCTAGGTTAGTTGAAACGTTATGATTTTGGAAAAAAGCTCTCATTTGTATAAGTTGTCTCTAGTTTACAAAATACTTTTAGATAATCTAATTTATTTATTTATTTATTTTGAGAAAAAATAAATAAATAACTGTCTTGCCCAGGCTGGAGTTCAGTGGCACAATATAGCTCACTGTGGCCTCAATCTCCTGGGCCCAAGGGATCCTCCTACCTCAGCCTCCTGAGTAGCTGGGATTACAGGTGCACACCACCATGTCTGGCTTATGGTTTATTTTATTTTATTTTAATTTATTATACTTCAAGTTCTGGGATACATGTGCAGAATGTGCAGGTTTGTTACATAGGTGTACACGTGTCATGGTGGTTTGCTGCACCCATCAACCCATCATCTACATTAGATATTTCTCCTAATGCTATCCCTCCCCAGCCCCTGACCCCCAACTGGCCCCAGTGTGTGATGTTCCCCTACCTGTGTCCATGTTTTCTCATTGTTCAACTCCCACTTATGAGTGAGAACATACGGTGTTTGGTTTTCTCTTTCTGTGTTAGTTTGCTGAGAATGATGGTTTCTGGCTTCATCCATGTCCCTACAAAGGACATGAACTCATCCTTTTTTATGGCTGCATAGTATTCCATGGTGTATATGTGCCACATTTTCTTTATCCAGTCTATCATTGATGGGCATTATGGGTTGGTTCCAGTCTTTGCTATTGTGAATAGTACTGCAATAAACATACGTGTGCCTGTGTCTTTATAGTAGAATGATTTATAATCCTTTGTTATATACCAGTAATGGGATTGCTGGGTCAAATGGTTTTCTGGTTCTAGATCCTTGAGGAATTGCCACATTGTCTTCCATAAATGGTTGAACTAATTTACACTCCCACCAACAGTGTAAAAGTGTTCCTATTTCTCCACATCCTCTCCAGCATCTGTTGTTTCCTAACTTCTTAATGATCACCATTCTAACGGGTGTGAGATGGTATCTCATTGTGGTTTTGATTTGCATTTCTCTAATGACCAGTGATGATGAGATTTTTTTTCATATGTTTGTTGGCCACATAAATATCTTCTTTTGAGAAGTGTCTGTTCATATCCTTTGTCCACTTTTTGATGGGGTTGTTTGTTTTTTTCTTGTAAATTTGTTTAAGTTCTTTGTAGATTCTGGATATTAGCCCTTTGTCAGATGAGTAGATTGCAGAAAGTTTCTCCCATTCTGTAGGTTGCCTGATGATATTTACTTTTGCTGTGTGGAAGCTCTTTAGTTTAATTGGATCCCATTTGTCAATTTTGGCTTTTGTTGCCATTGCTTTTGGTGTTTTAGTCATGAAGTCTTTGCCCATGCTTCTGTCCTAAATAGTATTGCCTAGGTTTTCTTCTAGGGTTTTTATGGTTTTAGGTCTTACATTTAAGTCTTTAATCCACCTTGAGTTAGTTTTTGTATAAGGTGTAAGGAAGGGGTACAGTTTCAGTTTTCTGCATATGGCTTGTCTGGCTAATTTTAAAATTTTTTGTGGAGACAGGATTTCACCATCTTCCCCAGTCTGGCCTCCAATTCCTGGCTTCAAGTGATCCTCCTGCCTCAGCTTCCCAAGATGCTAAGATTACGGGCATGAGCTACCATGTCCAACACCAGATTATCTAATTGAATCTTCACTTCAGCCTTGCTGCCTTGTGATTTAGTCAGCAGCAAGCCATAGAAAACCTGACTCAATAAGGAAAGTAATACAATAAGGAAAGTTATAGACACTTCTAAATCCAGAGGTGTAGTGATCTCAGGGTTTTTCCTATTTTATAACACTTTCTTTCCTCCTCCTCTATTTTTATTTGAGCCTCTCTTATCAGTGGTTTCAAACTTTTTCGAGTCATTATATAATGACCCAGTACACACAAACACTACACACACCCACATACACCCCCTCTGAATTAAAAGTTTCACTAAACAATACTTATCCTTAGTAGAGTGTAACTCACTCTTCTAGTATAATCTATTGTATATCTTATCCTATCCTCTCCTATCTTATTCTATTTTTAAAATTCTGGAGAAATATTGGCTACCTTGATTTCATGACCCTTCCATGGATCTCAACCCTTAGCAAAGCTTCCAGGCTCAACCCTCAGCTGGCTCTTTTGGCCTTGGACTTGGCTAGTCTGCATTCCCTCAACCTCCCCATCCACTACCTGCAATGCAGTAAAATTTCCAAGTCTTACACTTCATCCCCTGGTGATTCTGGCTCCTGCTTTCCCCTGTGACAGTTAGTCAGACACGCTGACATTTAGCTCACCACTATGCTAACAATCTTTGTTCTGCCCAATCCTCTCTGGCCTAAGCCACTGTGAAATAGACTGGTTAGATCTTGTTGGATCCTTACAGGGCCCTTTGTCACATTTGAGTCTCTCTTGAGTTCTGACACCAATAAGTCATAAATGAAACAGAGAGAAACAATTATTTTCTAGAACAAAGATAAAAAACTAGAGCATTACAAAAAGTTAGCCACTTCTTTACTTAGATTTCTGTACATTCAGATGCTCTTTCCTTTTTTATTTCCTTCTCTCTTTGTTACTCAGAATGTGGTACTCAAGTAAGTGTCCCATTTAAATAGAGAACCTCATCACCATGCATGTTCAATGTTGGCTCTGCCTGTGGAAGTGTAGATTTGTCCAGAATTTCTGCAGAAATACTGGATACATGCAGGTTCACCAGCAACCCTCACCCCCTGAAATCAAGTCCAGTCTATCTCTTCTTAGGTACATAACTCATTTTAGGGAAGGTGAAAGTTCATCTGGCCCAATATTTGTCTTCTGTTTTGGTTTATCTTAATCCTGTTTTGCTATTTTTTCACCACTCCCTCAATCTTCGCTGTCTCTAAAAGAAGCATAACTACCTCTTCTTAACTTTTATAAACTCTGTTAGAAGCACTTTCTTCAATAACTTGTTCCATATGTTGCATACATGAGCTCCATCAAGATCCCCCTTCCCCCCACTGCTTCCTCAATTTTGTATGGCATCCATCAGTATTTGAATCATTACAAGTAAAGGGGGAAAATACCCTCCAATCCCGTCCCAATGGGACCTTTCTCTTTGGCATGTTCAGCATGTCCCATCATTTAGAAGGCTCTGTGTGGTTTTCTGAAGTTTTTCTAACCCAGTGAGAAACAGCTGGTCTACCTTCACTGTCCTCTCTTTCTTTCCTTTGAAAGCTCCATATGGCTTGGGTGATGCCACCTTGCCCTACTCAGGACAGCTTCCTGAGATAAAGGACAGCAAACACCTCTATCTTCCTTAGAAGGGTCCAACAAGAACTCTGAGTAGACCGAGGACACCTCTCTGGGTTTCCAGTCAATTTCCTCTGTAAACATGCTCTCAGATTTTGGCCATTCTTAACTGTAGCTTATGATTTAAATATATATATATTTTCTCATTTTCTAAATAACTCCACTTATCTCCATTCTAGTTCTTTTTGTGATCTTTGCCCATATTTGACTGTTTCATGAGACACATACTTAATAGCCAAGTCTCTGCTCCCAGGCTAATTATTTCATTTCTCACTAATAATAATAATTACTTTTACTTTTCAGGTGGCTATATCTTTCCCTTGTGATGAGTTTTCCTTTCTGTGCACTAGCAGGCTTTATCATCCTTCACCTCCTTCTACATCTCTCTGAAACAGGAAAGGTAGCCACTCCCTTCTCCCCTCACTTGCTTTGGGGCCTGAATGCCACAGGTGCTAGGAGCTCTCAGATGGTTTATAGGGCCTGGCAGGGCTGCAGTAACGGGGAATCACACTTCATTATTGCTGTTTTGTAAGTCCACCCTTTTTAAATGGCTACCAGGACACTGTTTTAGAGTGTTTTCCATGCCTCCCAGGCACAGAACCCCTGTGGATGTGGCCAGCCTATAGAAGCTGTGCCAAGCCTCATAAGAAAAAAACTGATATCTGGTGAATATTTTGTTACAGCACTAATTTCTTCCTTTTTTCCCTCTTCCCAATCTTATAAAGATGTCACTGGAGAAATGTCTATTCAAGTTCTTAGCCCAGTTTTTAATCAGGTTACTCTAAAAATATATATTCAGTTGTAGAGTTTTCTTATGTATTCTGGAGATTAATCCTGTATCACATGTATGGTTTGCAAGCATTCGCTCTCACTCCATAGGTTGCCTTTTCACTCTGTTACTTGTCTCGTTTGCTGTTCAGAAGCTTTTTAGTGTGATGTAATTGATTTATTTTTGTTTTCGTTGCCTGTGCTTTTGGTGCCATATTCATGAAATCATTGTTAAGACCAATGTCGTGAAACTTCTTCCCTATGTTTTCTTCTAGGAATTTTTATAATTTCAGGTCATAAATTTAAGTCTCTGATCCATTTTGAGTTGATTTTTGTGTATGATATAGGATAACGGTCTAATCTCTAAAGGAGACACACAAATGGCCAAGTATATTAAAAATGCTCAATGTCACTAATCATCAGGGAAATGCAACCCAAAAAATAATGAAATATTATCTCATACCGGTCAGGGTAGCTATTATCAAAAAACAAAACAAAAGACAACATCTGTTGGTGAGGATTTGGACAAATTGGAAATCTTGTACACTGTAGGTGGGAATGCAAAATGGTATAGCCGCTAAGAGAAAGTGTGGAGGTTCCTCAAAAACTAAAAATTAGAACTACCATATGATCCAGCAATCCCACTTCTGGGTATTTATCCAAAATCGTTGAAATGAGAATCTTGAAGAGATAGTAGCACTCCAGTGTTTATTGCTGCAAAAAAGGTGAAAACAAACTGTCCATTGAGAGATGAATGAAGAAAATGTATATACATACAGTGGGATACTACTCAGCCTTAATAAAGAAGGAAATTCTGCACTACATGACAACATAGATGAACCTTGAGGACATAATGCTAAGTGCAATAATGAGCCAGTCACAGAAGATTCCACTTGTATGAGGTTCTAAAATAGTCAAATTCAAAGAATCAAAGAGTAGTACGGTAATTACTAGGGGCTGGGGGAAGAGGGAAATTAGCAGTTACTAATCATTGGGCATAAAAGTTTAGTTAACAAGACAAATGAGTTCTAAGATCTGCTGTACAACATTGTACCTATAGTCAACAATAATGTATTGTACACTTAATTTATTTTAAGACAATAAAATAAATTTTAAAAAGAGATGTCATTGGGTTTGCTCCACAGGTCCCAGTGCCTGCCTCTTTGCAAACACTGGCCCCATGCTCTTAGATGTACCTCCACTGTTGCTGGAGGTACATCTAAGCTGATGGGGACGCAGTGGATTCATTTGGCTCCATGGTGCATTTAAGGGAGGGTCTTCTGTTTGGCCTCATGGTGTAGTATTGAACTAAATAAACCCTGATGCCATACTGCCTGGATAAAATATCCCAACTCTGCCACCTATTCACTGTGGATCTTGGGGAGGTTGCTTAATCTTTTTGCATCTCAGTTCTCCTCATCTCTGAAATGGAACTGATAACACCACTCTCCTGAGAATTAGATAAATTAATGCACAGGAGCGCTTAGAAGCATGCCTGCCTCATTGTAAGCATCCAACAAATATTGGCTGTTATTTGGTACTTTCGTGTTCCAGCTCCATTCTCCAACCCCCCTCCCCATATTCTAAGAACTTTCCATGAATGGACAGTTAGGAGAATTCTATTAGGTCTTGGTCTTCTGTTAATAGTTCTATTGACCCTTGAGATTGTGTCATTTTAAAAAAAATCTCTAGTTTTATTTTGCCAACTTCTGATATCTGTGCAAAGTATGAATGTAGGATTTTTGCATTTGGAAATCCTCCAGGGGCCCAGGGACCTATGGTAGGGAAAATAAAAGAGGTCTTCAGAGATGTCT
The DNA here is from genome assembly GCF_009828535.3 of Hylobates moloch. NCBI lineage: Eukaryota > Metazoa > Chordata > Mammalia > Primates > Hylobatidae > Hylobates > Hylobates moloch. The sequence continues at coordinate 75,427,875 of NW_026652284.1, forward strand.
GTGTCTCTCCAGAGAAACAGCAGTATTACTTCACCAGTTGACTTAATGGAGTCAGTCGGAATCAGCCCCAAGCAGTTTTCCCTGCCTAATTACCCCATCGCGTGTTCAAATACAGCCATTACTTTGGTATTTATTAATTGTGTTGTGATCAGCTTTTAAGGTATGTCTTTTTCTTTTTCTTTTTTTTTTCAACTTAGCCAGAATCACATTTTAGGGCAACCAGATTTTAATGATATTGACAGGTGCTGTAGCTTGACTTTCTAAGCTCTTTCCATACAAACTTAATTTTTGGTTTTGGTAATTTTGCGAAATGGATAGCCAGTTTCTAACTGTTGTTTGTTTCCCTGGGTGAACTGTCATTTTTATTTTTTGTCAAGTGAGCTACAGGTAAAGCTTGTGATCATAGCAAAACATGTTTAATGCTTTTGATGGACTTGAACACAAAGTTAACTGAATCTTTCACTAAACTGGTGAGTTAATTGAATGAAGTGATTGCTAGTTTCTTCGGTCAACTTTGCTTGAATAGGTGGTTGATCTGTTATCACAGAGCCTAGAACAATTTCACTTCTCCTAGTCCCATGTGAAGTATTCATTGACTGTGGTTCTTTCCCAAGCAGTACTTGTTTCAAAACACTGCTACTTGAGATATTTTCAGAGACCTTTACATGGACTGCTTTTGCAACTCTTATTCCGTGGGTGAGTCAGTGCAGCAACAGGTTTGTATGGCCTCCCAGCAGGTTGTTTCTCTGCCTGGAATCACTTGCCAGATGATTTTAATGTTGAAGGGCAAAACTTAGCGTTGGTTTGTGGCACTTTTTAAAAAATCACCAAGCAGAACAAATACCAATTCTATAGGGACTTGGCGCAAGAGAAGTCTCAGAAGCTGGCTTATTTCTCAGTTTGGGTCTGCTAGTGAGGCAGGGCTTAAGGTTAACTCAGTCCTTATAGGTACAGGACTGTCTCTTAGTTTTATAGTCTTCAACATTTTATTAATTTACAGGCGGTAATAATAACTACTATATAACCCTTACTGCAGGTAGGCACTACTTGAAGTACTTTAGATGTATTACTCAGTTTAATGTTCTCAACAGCCCTATGAGGTAGGCTCTGTTAATTATCTCACTTTACAGATGAGGAAACAAAGTGCCTGAGGTCCTATAGCAAGTAAGTGGCAGTATCTAAGGTTTCAGAGCAAGTGTGGACAGAGCCAGGATTTAAACCTAGGCAGCCTGGCTCTGGAGTCATAACTGCTATACTGTACTGAAGGACTGCCTTAAGTCATGCTGAAACCAGAGTGGAAATGCATTTCTTTACAATGACAGGTATAATAACTATGATAATAAATACTGGTTATTTTCTCTGATCACTATCTCCCACTGAATGAATCTAATGAGTCCAAATCATTGATTAATTGTTGCTAGGTGAGAATACAACCTGAACAAAGACAGTAACAAATATTCATTGGATTGGAGGGGTAAGAAAACAGGGGACATCATTACTTTTTTTGGGCTCCAGGTCACACGGCCTCAGCCTGATTTTTCAGAGGCATATCAGAACTTGGAGCTGAGGAGTGAGGACCAAGTCTTGCCCCATGAAGTCTCAGGTCAGTGCCAAGAGTCTGGGGCACCATTACCAGCCCCACCCTGGGCAATAAGCCATGAGGGAGCCAAGGCAAGAAGCCAAGAGAATCGACAAGCATGTGTGATGAGGAGGCTTCAAGCTGGCCGTGGGGAGGCATTCTGGAGGAATTTCCTGAGCTGGAGTCCAGAATTTGCCACAGGTTTTTATGTGTGCCTCTGGTGTGGGATCCTTGGGATAGTTAAAGGGGCTGCGTAGGAGGAGACTTGTTTCTAGGACACTGAGGAAGCTGGATGGTTTACCCTGTCTCCTTCCAGGGCTGTGTCTAGAACTCTGACAGCGGTCCCAGAATCAGACACCTTCTGTCCTGGGTGGATTATAGTCACAATTATAACATTCCTTACTCTCAAATTCCTTAAAAAAATCTTTTTATTTTGAAATAGCCATAGATTCACAGGGGGCTGCCAGAATGGTTCAGAAAGGTGCTGTACACCCTTAATTCATTTCCCTCAGTGGTCACATCTTGCCTAACTAGAGTACAATATCAAGCCAGGAAATCGACATTGGTGCAATCCAGAGATCTTTTGCAGATTTCACCAGTTTTACATGCACTTATTTGGGTGTGCCTGAATAGTTCTATGCAATTTTATCATGTGTGGATTTGCGTATTCACCATCACAATCAGGATACAGAACTCTTCCATCATCACAAAAATCCTTGAATTCATTTTAAAAAGGAAACATCCACTTCTGAGAGCACTATTACCTCATGCTGCTAAGATGTAATTGAGGTTACAGTCTCCTTTATATCTTTTGCATTTCATTAATATTTTTATGTGACTATATCCTGCTTATCTCACAGACATAACAACATTTGGGTCCTTTTGACTGGATTATGAGGTTATATTGCTTTCATTTTCAGCTCACCCTTGGGCAAGCCAAGTACGGAAGTGGAGGATAGGTCTCTCTTGTTTACCACTCTATATGCTGCATCTAGAACAGGGATTAGCACACAGCAGATGCCCAATAAACATTTCTGAAAGGATTTAACCCATTATATCTTGATTCTTAGTACTTAACATTCTCAGTGAGTGTGTGTCCCCCAACCCTGTACAGTTCTGTCCCAGCTACTGATCTTGATTTTGAGTCAGATTCAATCCTAGAACTTTCACTGCATTGTCTTTTTTAAATGGATTATTGACCATAATGGACTACTTTGTGCTTTTAACAAAACTGAAGCTAAAAATTGTTTAGCCTAGAAGAAATGTCTTTGACAAATATCCATGGGTACAGCTCATGCCTGCCCCCTCCCCATCTGCCTGCTAGCCTGTTTCTTCTTACGACTCTTCATTTTATTGGGCTAAAACATCTACCAATTCAATGACATTCAGGCATCAACCCCACTCTCCCAAAATTTAAGTTCTCATGAAAATCTCATTAGCAGAGAGAGGTGGAGCAAATTGAGCCTCATCTGTTTGAGTTTCGTTGTACCTGCTGCACATCGAGCAGCTGGCCATGTGGGTCAGAGCTTATTCTCATGACTGCACCAGGGTTACTTTGTGGTTATTGAGAGGCCCAGTGACAGTGACTGCTAGTTGCAAAGGGAAACCTGCAGGGAAAAGGTGGAAGGAGTAAGGGAGTAGTGATTTGTGTATGTGCCAACAAGGCGCAGGCATCAGATGTTCAAATGGGCACTGGTTAAACTGTCATTCAAACTAAATTTTCGTTCTAGTATTTCCAGTTTGGACAGAGCCATTCCCTTTTTTTTTTGTATTCTGAGGTTTGACATTGGATTTGTTACCTTGAAATTCTATAATGTGTTAATTCTCGTGGATTCTTCCTTTGACACAGCCTTAATCTAATGCCTGGATTCTTGAGACAGCCTTCTTTCAGAAACTACCCTCCCTGCCCACATCCTCATCCATACTGCATATTATTTCCAATTTAACCATTAAAATACATGGCTTTAATCAAAAGCCTAAGGCTGCCCCTTGGATCAAATCAAGTCCAAACTCCTGCCATCTCCAGCTCTTCTCTTGAAGCTGACTGCTCACCATTAGCCCAGCACTCCTTTCTTCAGGCTAGTCCAGGCTTCTTATGAAGGACCCTGAGTGTAGTCACTTATATTTCTGTCTTCATGCCTTTTAGCATGTGTCGTTGGGGCCTGTATGTGCCTTTGGCTGCCTCCTTCATACAACATCTGACTCCTACTAATATGTCCATCAAGGAGGCACACAACAGACAGTGGTTAAACACGCAGTAGTAGCTTCCTGTGGTTTCTGTCATGAATGACCATAAACTTGGTGGCTTGTAACAACAGGAATTTATTCTCTCACACTTCTGGAGGTCAGAAGTCTGAAATCAAGGTGTATTAGTCCGTTTTCACATTGCTGATAAAGATATCCCTGAGACTGGGTAATTTATAAAGAAAAAGGTTTAATGGACTCATAGTTCCACGTGGCCGAGGAGGCCTCACAATCATGGCAGAAGGAGGAAAGTGAAAGGCATGTCTTACATGGTGGCAGACAAGAGGGAATGAGAGCCAAGTGAAAGGGATTTTCCCTTATAAAACCATCAGATCTCTTGTACTTATTCGCTACCATGAGAACAGTATGGAGGAAACCACCCTCATGATTCAATTATCTCCAACCGGATCCCTCCCACAACACATAGGAATTATGGGAGCTACAATTCAAGAAGAGATTTGGGTGGGGACACAGCAAAACCATACCACAAGGTGTCGGCAGGACTGAGCTCCCTTGGAAGGCTCTAGGGCAGAATCTTGCCTTGCCTCTTTCAGCTCTGGTGGCTCCAGCCATTTTTTGGCTTGTGGCTGTGTAGTTCCAATCTCTGCCTTTCTGTATTCCCTCTAGGTGTCTCTTGGGATGCTTGTCATTGGATTTAGGACCCATACAGGTAATCCAGAATGATCTTATCTTGAGATCCTTCATTTAATTATGTCTGCAAAGGCACTATTCCAAATAGGGTCACATTCACAGGTCCCAGGGGTGAGGACATGGATCTGACATTTTGGGGGCCACCATTCAAACCACTACATTAATTAAACAGTCAAACCCAAAGAGGATCAATTCTGAGGTACCAACCAATGCTATTAAAATATAAGCAGCCGAGCACAGTGGCTCACACCTGTAATCCCAGTACTTTGGGAGGCTGAGGCAGGCGGATTGCTTGAGCTCAGGAGTTTGTGACCAGCCTGGGGAACACGGTGAAACCCTGTCTCTACTAAAATCCAAAAAATTAGCCGGGCATAGTGGTGTGCGCCTGTAGTCCCAGCTACTTAGGAGGCTGAGGCAGGAGAATCGCTTGAGCCCAGGAGGCGGAGGTTGCAGTGAGCCGAGATCACGCCAATGCACTCCAGCCTGGGTGACAGAGTGAGACATCATCTCAAAAAAAAAATATATATATATATACACGTATATATATATACACACACATATATATATACACACACATATATATATACACACACGTATGTATATATATACACGTATATATATATACACACATATATGTGTATATATATATACGTGTATATATATATATGTGTGTGTGTGCAACAATTTGGACAAAAAAATAAAACGTGCCTATTGAATTTGTGGTTAAGATGAAGCTGGGTTAGATTGATACGCACTTAAAAACAGAAGGAAAAAGAATTAAAAGTTATAAGAATGATCCCAAATTAGCAAAATGGACTTTTACTTTGTGCTTATGTCTATGACATGACTTCTCACATGGTTTTGCTCTGTCACTTGACTGGGAGTTTCTTGTCTGTGTGTTGTGTGCTTAGCATATTTGTTGTGTAAATGAATAAAGGAAGAACTGTGAGGCCCCAACTTTGGTTTAAATAATAAACAGGTAACAAATAATTAACAGACTGGCAGAAATTCAGTCTTTTAGGAATTCACAGGGAGAATTATTCAGTAGCTTTCAAGCTCAAAACACTGCAAGAATGTGACATGGCTGCTAGAAAATGTCATACAATATTAGGGTGCATTATTTAGAGTCCAGCTCAAAGTGGGAATAAGCTTTTGTAATTTGCACAGGCTTGAAGACTGTAGAGGCTCTATAGTCTTGTATAGTCTTCAGATCCACAAAAGATGAGGACACTCTATTGCTTATATGGCCAGTGTTTCTTATGTTTTAAATCAGCTGATGGATCTTTTAGAAAAAGAGGAGGTTCTTGTTGCTTACTTATTATGGTCATCTATGAGCACCTAGGGAAAGGGAAGTCAGTGGTGAAAGCTGAAGGAAGTGGAAGTAACCACTTGCCACTAGCTGACTCAATATATTAATCAATGCTTAGGTAAAGACATATTGATCTATTTTTTTTTTTTTTTTGAGACAGGGTCTCACTCTGTCACCCAGGCTGGAGTGCAGTGGCACGATCTTGACTCACTGCAGCCTCCGCCTCCTGGGTTCAAGCGATTCTCCTGACTCAGCCTCCCGAGTAGCTGGGACTACAGGCAGGCACCACCATGCCCAGCTAAGTTTTGTATTTTTAGTAGAGACGGAGTTTCACCATGTTGCCTGGAGTGGTCTCAAACTCCTGACCTCAAGTGATCCACCCACCTTGGCTTCTCAAAGTGCTGGGATTACACGCCTGAGCCACCACCCCCTGCCTGATCTATTTACTTTGGTTGTTCATAAAAGAGAAGGTACCCAACCATGGGCTCTATTACTAAATCAAGCAACCTCAGTGGTTGTGATGGTCAGTTTTGTGTGTCAGCTAGGCTAAGCTACAGTTCTGAGTTATTCATTCAAACTATGAAGGTATTTTGTAAATGTGACTAAAGTCCATAGCAGTTGACTTTAAGTAAGGGATATTATCTTGAATAATCCGAGTTGATTCAATCAGTTGAAGGGGCTTAAAAGCAGGCTGAGGTATCCCTGAGAGTGGAAGGAATTCTGCCTGGGGACAGCACCTTCAGCCTTTGCCTGAGAGCTGCAACCTGAACTGGCTGATGGCCTGCCGTTTGGATTTAAGACTTGCTTAGCCAGTCCCACAACATCGTAAGCTAATTCCTTGGAATACATCTCTTACTAAGGTTTCCTACTGGTTCTGTTTCTCTGGTAGAACCCCACCTGATACAGCAATTGCCTGGGATCTCTGTTAAAGGGCTGAACAGCTGGGGAGGAACTGTGAGGCAGTAGAGTGTTTATCAGTGTTCCTTAAACTTTAATGAGATATCAATCACCTGGGGGTGAGCCAGGAGAACAGGGAATTAGGGTAACTAAGGGTTAAGGTATACGGAAAGAACAGCAGGTGCAGTGAGTTGTAGGCAAGATTAGGCAGCAAACAGGCCACATCCTTGCTCCTCTGATAACAAGACAGAAGTTTCCACTTCAGCCTCTGATTGGTCACAGGCCAATCCTTCATCGGGTGTAACCAACTGGAGACCTCTAAAGTGCATCTAGGGGGAGTTACTAAACTTTTGTAACTTAATAAAAAGCCTAATTGTTGTTGGGGGGTGGATGCTCTTGTGCTGCTTCACTTGCTGGAGTCTGCTCCCACTTTGAATTGTAGCTTCGCTTTAATAAATCTGTGCTTTTGTTACTTTTTGTTGTTTGTCTTTCATTGCTTCATTCTTTTGTTGCTTTGTTTGTGCATTTTATTCCGTTCTTTGTTCAACATGCTAAGAAACTGGACAACTCAGTCAAGACCTTATATCTGGTAATAGGGTCTGAGTGGACTCAGGTGATGTTGATGCTGCCCGTATGCTTTGATTGGCAAGACTATATCTAGTAGTTCTCAAATCAGGCTGCATATTTGAATTATCTGGAGAGTTTTTAAAAAACACTGGTGCCTAGGCCACACCTCTAATGATTATGACTTCATTGGCCTGCTTAAAGTGTCGTCAAAAGTACAGAAGCAAGAGCGTAGGTGAGTGGTTCTCAAAGTGTGGTCCCTAGACCAATAACATTGGCATCACCTGGGAACTTGTTAGAAATGCAGATAATCAGGTCTTATATCATGCCTACTGACGCAAACTCCGGGATTGAATCCCAGCCATCTGATTCCCTCCAGGTGATTCTGATGTCCACTGAAATTTGGGAAGCACTGGTGTAGGAAGATTGAGTCTGTAGTCAGACTCCTTAGGCAAGCAGCTTAAGCTCTCTTTGGCAGACTTTAGTGTCTGTAAAATGGGGATAACAATAGAAGCATGTTATGGGGTGTTTGAGCTTGATCAGGGAGTTGACACCAACTATGGGGAAAAGCTGAGGTTCCAATGCTAGGAGAGCATGGCTAAGTCTTTAATCTGGAGGGCCTGAAGACAGAAACAGAAGCAAGATTTATAGTAAGCAAGACAAGAGTGAGAGGGAATGGTTTGGGATCAACTGGGGAGATGGGGTGCCCTGAGAACTTGCCTTAGTGGGCTGTGGGGGCTTGACTCAGCACCTTTATCAGTGCAGCCTAGGTGAGGACAGGCGGGGCTACCAGGATGAAGTTCTAAAGGACCAAAGTCTGGAGGGTGATGTCTTCCTCTGAGGCAGTGGAAGAACCTGCTGATGGAGGGACCACAGGAGGATCTATGGGAGAACAACGGGAACTGCAGGAGAGGTAAGAAGACCTTCAAATATCAGTGGGCAGGAGTTGGGGCTCATAGCTAGAGGATGGGGCCAGGGTTCAGAACTCTGAGACTGAGGGAAAGAATCAGGATCTGATAGGGGAGAAGAGATGGGGGGTGGGATGTGGAGGTGTGCTGGAGGCCTAGGTGTTCTGCTGAACCCCTATTAACCTCAGCAGAGAAGGCACCAAGTTCAAGAGGCCAAAGAAGAGACCTAGAGCTAGCAAATGTGACTTGGGGGTTTTACTGGGACTTACTTACAGAGGAGAGAGTCCAGTGGTGGTGAGCTGGATAGGAGAACCACCTTACCTATAGAAACAATCCAGTGGTGGTGGGCTGGACAATATAACCATGGTACATATGGTCCAATGGCAGCAGGCTGGGCAGGAAAACCACAATAGCTTGCAAACAGCATGCAATTTATACAGCATTTTCATTTAACACCCTCTCCTTAATGATCTCCACCTGGTAGCTTTCATGTATCGCACTCCCCACCCCCAAACTCAGGATGGCCTCCATCCCCCATAGGGCCAATGTTCCACGGGACGGCCTGAGGGCTCAGATGTTCCTTATAGACAAGGAATGAATCTCCGGGTTGGTGACTCACGGATTCCCTATCTCGGAACACATTCGGGTGCGTCTGCCATACGAGGTCGTTCTCAGAGTATGCTTGTGATTGCTCTCAGGTGTGCTTACCATGCACTAGGAAGTCAGCTCGTTTGGGGTTTGCTCTTGGGGGCCGACAGGAGGAAAATGCCTGGGCCCAGGTTTAAGGATTCCTATGAAGCAGACAAACACACCATTCCAAACTCTAGCCCTTCTCAGGCTTATCTTGGGCCAGAGCTATTCCAAGGTCCCAGGCAAAGCCAGGACTGGAACCCTTGTCTGCTTATCTAGGGCTGGGGTGGGAGGGTGGGGATGGAGGCAACTGCAGTGAATCCTGCACCCCCACTTCCTAGGCCTCCCACCCTCCCCAGCATTTTTGAAGTTCCAAACATGTTTCTGGGTTCTCTATCTTGGTCCCCAAGCGACCTTGGCCTTAAACGAATTGTGAGTCTTTAGTGCTCTGCTCAGAATTCAAAAGGTTGGTGTAACTAAGAAATGCTGTGTCTACAGCCATTGCCGTGAAATGGGAATGGAAAGGACTGCCAGGAAGTGAAGTCTAGTCTCTCTCAATGTGTGAGGTGCAAAGAGAAAAGCTGCTGTTCTGTCTCTGCGACCTTGGCTCTCTAGGAGGAGGGATGAGAGTTAAGCTTCCTTTACATTTTTTCACTTTTCTATATTACTGCCTTGGACTGTTTCTGCTTTTCTTCTGCTTCTATCTTCCCTTCTTTCCTTTTGATGAAGGAGAAGGGGAACTGGGCAATAATCTGATTTAATGAAAGCTGCCATGCTATTTGAGAAAAACTGAAAGCTTTATTTTAGACTAAATGAAATGAAAAATTGTATATAATGTAAAATTAGTAAAACAGACATGTTAGCTGAGCACGTGCTGGGATTTGTTAGAATGAAAGTACCCTGTCTCAGCTTTGAGGAACCACCACAGCCTACTGTGTGTTATGGGTTATGGACAAAGGCGGCACACAGGATGTCACATATGCCTGTGCAGTGAAATTATCGAGAGACTGGATGGGCAGAATTAGAGGTCAAGAGCTTGACCAGGTAAAAGGGATCTCCTAGTTCTCTTGAGATAGTTGAAGCTGACCGCTTCTCAGGGAAAAATGTGTTTTAGGGTATTCAAGAAAGTGCAAGAAAGTCAATATTTTTAGGCTAGTTTTAAGCGGGTATTTATTGGCTGGCGGGTTAGGCATCTAATAGTTAACTAGAAGGTTACATTTATGGATTAGTAGTTAGGAAATAAAACATGAGATTCTTTGTGTCTTAGTTTATTCAGGCTGCTGTAACAAACTACTATAGACTGGATGGCTTAGAAACAACAGAAATTTCTTATTTCTCAGGAAACTGAGAAGTCCAAGATCAATGCAATGGCAGATTTGGTGTCTGGTGGAGGCCCATTTCCTGGTTCATGGATGGATGGTCTTGCTGTAACTCCACATGGCAGGAGGGACAAGGGATCTCACTTGGGACTCTTTTATAAAGGCAATAATCCCATTATAAGGGACCTAATCACCTTTCAAAGATCGCACCTCCTAATACCATCACCTTGGGGTTGAGGATTTCAATACATGAATTTTGGTGGGGTGGGGGAGGGGGCGGGCATAAACACTTTCTATCCATTGAAATTTTCAGAAATTTCCCAGAAAAACTACAGACTGAGTTGTACAAATGGTTTTCAGAGTCAGTAGCCTGAAGTCAGATAGGTTAGGTTCAAATTCCCTCACTAGTGTGCTTGATCCTGGGGCAAGTTAGTTCCCCGAACCTTGATTTCTCTCATCTTTGAAATGGGGATTATTATGGGAATTAAATGTACTACTAATGTATCTGAATGTGGTTTGTAGAGTGCCATTTAAATATTAATCGTTATGCTTCCAAAGTCCTATTTCCTAGAAGATTAAACTGGATGTCTCATGGGGTCTCAGGAGTTTGTCTTTTGTTTTTTGATCCACCTATAGGCATACACAAAATGTATTCCAGCATCATTACCAAACTGCAGTGGTATTCTGGGATCTGAGCCTAGGTTTCTCTTTCTCTTTTAATGATAAATGAATAATCACAGTGGTTGCAAAGTTCAGGTGAAGCCAAGCTTTTCGTTTTCCTTAGCGCAGGCTCTCTGGGCTGAAGCCTATGTGGAACTGGGGAAAGGCATGGCTGGAGCCTCTTTCCCTAACTTGTTCTACTTCTGCACCACTCACTCTGCTGCCCTGGATGAAGTTGGAGGTGAAAGGGAAGGTGAAGGAGCTGGGAAAGTCCTGTTTGGCAGGACAGTAGTAACCTGGCATTGAGGCGGCTTGGATGATGTGGTGTTAGTGCTTACTCTTGGTGGGCAGAGGGAGTTTGCAGTGAGTTTTCAGGGACTCTGGTCTTAGCATTTTTCTACATGCAATTCCCTTAATGTGGGCAGTTACTCTTGCAGTTGGACATCTGTGGCTCTCCCCTCAGCCCCTGGCTCCTGGCAGTCTGTCTCTCTGTTGGGGTCACCTTATCCCCCCGGGGGATCCATTTAAGATAACCAGAGTCTGGTTCTCTTCCATGGGGTTTCCAGTCGCCCAGTGAGAACTCTGTGGATGTCTGTTTCCCACTCAATGCTGGAAAGCCTGGCTTTGCTACCAGGTAGCCATTCCAGCCAGCTTCTCATCTTAACACTAGAGGGACGAGTCGGATTTTAGTCCACAATCTCCAGGGAACAAACAGAAAACTCTCCAAGTTGCCCTCTTGAAGAACCCTTTTGGCATTAGGAGGGGGAAGCACCACGTTCTCCTTGTCCTTGGGGACTCTTGGACACCCATAACTCTCTTCAGAGAAAATCCCAACTACCTCCTAACTTCTGTCTTCCTGACAAATTCTAATATTTCTTTAATATTGTCAGGAGGTGCATGATGGGCCCCATTGGAAGAACAATGTTTTCTGTCACTCCCTTCCAAATCCTGAAGAGAAGGCCTTGACATCTGTTGTCTCAGCTTTGGGGCATGGCCAAAATGTTAAGATGGGAAGAGTCCCATTTGAACATCCTGCCTCACCAAGATAAGTGTTCTCATGGCCAGGACTGCAGGCACTTCCTTCAGGATCCTTCTGCTTCCCCTGGATACCTGGAGGCCTTTGGGCTTCCCTTGTCCATGTCCCAAACTCCTGAATAAAAGTCTTAACTCTTTTAGTCCCATCTAACTCCAAACCAAGTTGTTTTTCACTAGTTGTCACACAAAACTAATCTGCTTCAAGGAAATCTCATTAAAACAAGTGCAAAACCAAGGCAGTTAACTCTCCCAGAATTATCTGCGTGTTGAAAGAGATGGAAAATTCATAAGAGGGAAAAAAATCCAACAGAAGTTCAGCATAGTTTCTGGCAGATGAAACTCATACTATGTCCAGTTGTGGCCACCCTGTCTAGGGCCAGGAGTGAGGCAGGGCAGTGCCTGTGGAGATTCAAGGGGCTCTGCGTCCCTCCCTGGAGGGTCCTCTTCTACTTTCCCTGGAGGTGGAAGTGCCTCTCCCTTCTGTTGACACTGGGTCGTCACCAATGTGAGTCACAGACATTCTCTGTAAGCTTGTAACCAGGATGGCATGTGGACCAAAATGATACCCAATTTGAAAGGTATATGGAAATAAAACAAAACCCTCCCACGTAGATTATTCCCACAGCACCGTCTAGAAAGCCAGCGCCCTTCCCCATTCCCTTTTAGCCGCTTCTTAAAATGACCAGTAGGGGGCACTGCAGGGTGAGATTCCCAGCCCTCCTGCACCTCCCATTCATGAAAAGTTATTGGAACATGAAGTATGGAATAAATACACCTATTTTAGCTACAGTAATACTTGCTGAGAAATTGATTACTCATAGATGTAAGATCTCAGTTGTTCTTGAGATGTGATTAGCTAAAGAAGGAAGTTTTAGCTTGAAAGATAGGGGATCAGTTCTAACTAGGTGTTTGTGAAGTACTGGACCCTAATGTCCCTGGAAAAATGTCTCAGACATGACCGTTGTGTGACTATGATGTATTTGGACAGGGCACCGAAAGAAGGATCTGGCAGCCTTAGATTGGGGATGCGGGGGAGCCAGAGGCATGAAAGCTGAGTGTTTTTAAATGTCAGGAAGAAGCTATCTTTTATGCTGACTTTATTGGATACATGGATGCTTTATTGCATGTCGGGCAATTGAACTTAAAGCCAGCAGCAAGTTTATTATAAAATCAAATGAAGAAGGGACAAACAGTTCTTTTTGTCAAGGAAGGGAAATTGAGGTACCCATGGAAAATAGAAAACAAATCTTAGATTTTAAGAGTCATAGATACAGAAACAAAAACCCAAGGCAGGTTTTGAAATTGGGGCATTTTAATTTAAAACAAAGTTATTTTTCCGTCAGGGAATACATTCATGTGATTCAAATCAGAAGATGCAAAGAAGTTTATAAGTCTTCCACCCCTTTCTACCAGGCACCAATTTCCCCTCCCCACAGCTTTCTAGAAATATTTTATGCATTCTACAAATTACGCATCATCTTAGCCTTATGGTTGTAATATGATTATATCTTGGAGATAATTCTATTTTAGTACTACAGTGTTTTCTTATTCTTTTTTATTGCTGTCAAATATTCCATTGTCCATGGATATACATCTGGGCTATTTTTAGCTGTTCCCTACTACAGAGGAGGATTTGCTGGACAACCCTATATAGGAAGCTAGAGCTCTGGGGAGTACACTAAGATTTCCCAAAGCAGTCAGCTCAGTATTAGGCTGCTTCATGGGGGCTGCCATGGAGAAGGTGTATTCAGAGGGACCCCAGAGGTCTTTATATACCCACCAACCCAAGATTGTAAAAGTCTATGAATCTTTGACATCAGCTCCAATCCAAAGCCAGTTATAATCTTTATAAACATTTGTTTGTACCAAGGTCTTGCTATGTAGATACTCAAGAACTTCCTGACTTTTCATCCTGTTCCTTTGTCTTCTCTGGGCCTCAGTTTCTTCATGTGTAAAATTGGAAAGCTGGAGTGTAAGTTGTTTTCAGACCTTTTCTTAAACCAATGTTTTTTTTTTTTTTAAAACCAGATGAAATTTAGGAGGAACTCTAATAAAAGCCCGGATAAAAATGAGGTATTATATAGAATGGTGTCTTAGTTTCTTCTTTATTTCTTTGCAGATAGTCTTCTGTAGAATCTCCGAATTAACTCTGAGAAGCTGTAAGGATCTGTGGAAGATTATGTGAAAAGAAACAGATACTAGCTGGAAGGTTTTCTGTTTATGTCTGTGACAAGATTATAATAATGACTGGTTACCATGATTCACACGGATCTAGGGTTCTTTTGTGATCTACCGTCTACCAGTTTCTACATAAATTATGAAAATTAGAATGACTCTGCCAAGAAGGGAAAAGACCAGAGGATTAGAGCATGAACAGTAGGTCTGGGTGAGGGGATGGGAGGAAGGGAAGGCCCCCCTCCCCTGAAAAAATGGTAAGAACTTGGGAAATAAAGGAGGGAAGACATCACCTGACGTTCAGATTCATGGATTGATCAGCAAGTATCATTTGTGAGCGGATTCTTTTTTTTTTTTTTTTTTTTCTGAGAGAGGAAGAAGTCCATTTTATAGAAAATACAACTTTTTCAAAAAATGTTTTTTTGTAACATGTTTTCCTGTTGTATAATCTCTTTGACTTTTAAGTTCAGGGGTACAAGTGCAGAATGTGCAGGTTTGTTACATAGGTAAACGTGTCATGGAGTTTGTTGTATAGATTATTTCATCACCCAGGTTTTAAGCCTAATTTTCCTGATCCTCTCCCTCCTCCCACGCTCTGCCATCCAGTAGACCCCAGTGTGTGGTGTTCCCTTCTATGCATCCATGTGTTCTCATCATTTAGCTCACACTTATATAAGTGAGAGAATGTGGCATTTGGTTTTCTGTTGCTATGTGAGCTGATTCTTGAATGTGAAAGGGTGTCCAAGGCAGGCAGAAAGACACCATTCATAGGAAGAAGAGAGACTAAAAGGTACTTAAAATTTAGTTGATTTTAAAAATATGAAAGTATTTAGATATTGATTTTTTTCAGTAATAACTTCTCTGGACTTTAGACAGGTTGAAAAGATTCTAAACATGATGTGGTTAAATAGTCTGCTGGAAGCATATTTCAATCTCACTCCATCTTCCAGAGGAGGAACGTGTGTGTGCGTCTTTGTTATGTTGTAGGTAGACTGAACCCTCAACATTAGCCTGTGCTTTTGGTACCACTCACCTCTTAGGAATATTTTCTGTGGGTCTGCCGTGTCTGGAGGAGATTTGGCTGTGGCAGGAAGAAGAGTTCAGTAGAGATTTCGACTTACAAACTCTCCATAGTGAAGGCTGGGCATGGTGGCTCATGCCTATAATTCCAGCACTTTGGAAGGCCGAGGTGGGTGGATCACGAGGTCAAGAGATCGAGACCATCCTGGCCAACATTGTGAAACCCCATCTCTACTAAACATACAAAAATTAGCAGGGTGTAACGGCATGCGCCTCTAGTCCCAGCTACTCGGGAGGCTGAGGCAGGAGAATCGCTTGAACTCAGGAGATGGAGGTTGCAGTGAGCCGAGATCGTGCCACTGCACTCCAGCCTAGTGGCAGAGGGTGACTCCATCTCAAAGAAAACAAAACAAAAAAACCACAACAAAAAACTCTCCATAGTGAATGCTTGTAGCCCTGGCCCATCAAAAGATAACAGAAGAATCAGAAAAGCTATTCTGATTTATAAGTCACATCTAAAAGCCCCTGAGTGGCCTCATTTCCCACCCCACATCATAGCAAATTATTCCCTATATCGAAGTTAAGAAAGATTTCCAGCATTGATAAACTAACCTTTTTTCAAACTTGTGAAATGTCTACAAATGTACTATATAATAATAAAATTGGTATACGGGCTCATGATTCTTAATATTATACTAGCATTACCTCCCCTTCCCCATTCTTATGAGGTTTACTGTCTCAGAATTTCTATCTGAATTTTAATGTAAATCAGAAGAGAAAATGGGAAGTACAATGTGTATGTGTAGCAGACAAAAGGAGTTATGCCTTAAACTTCAAGGTTTCTAAGACTTTATAAAGATAGCAGTAGCAAAGCCTCATGGCCCAAATATTCTGTCTTACTCAACCTTTAATGCTGTGTGGGATTATAAGAAATGCTGAGATTCTCTTTTTTCTGCAAATACCTGGAAAGTTTGTGTATCTTCAAAAAAGAATTCAAAATCTGCTTTCTCTGCTGCCATCTGTTAGAAGCCATCCTGCCCAAGAAATGCTTCCCCATAGTATGGGGAATCTCTGAAGACGTGATTGAAATGAGTTTGCACAGGAAAATAACATGTAGCAGAATACAGAAGATGATCCTGCCCTAAAAGGTCCTAGATTGGCCAATCAGCCTCTGAATTGAAGAGTCAAGAACTGACAAGGTCAAGGGCAAGGGTCTGATTTCCGCAGAGGCTGTTGGCAGGCTTGCCAACCCCAGAAAGAGCTTGCTGCTGCTGATCAGAGGGGTAGGCTCCCCATGAATCTCTTCACCCCCACTGTTAGCACTGTGTAGTCAATAATATCTCTGTTTGGCAAGAAGAAAATACTCTTGTTGAAGAGACATAGTCAGATGACTTATAAAATTAACTATCTCATTTGAGAAGTTTCTTACAATCTGGACCATTTTGAATAAGTAAATCAATTTTTTTTTGACCAGATCCCTCTCTCATTAGGCATCCTGACCATTGGCAAGTGTAGGATTGGTATCCAGCAGTGGCTGATACAGGATAAAATGTGTATCCCATCAAATCCCTATGAACAGAGAGGAGAGTCACTGCCTTTTCTTAGGTAGTGAAAAATTTCAAGTTAATTTTTAAAGGTGTTCTTTGAGGAGATTTTAAACGCCTTAAGGGTAGGGACCAGACCCTTTTCCTTTTATCTCGTCCTTGCCTCTCATTTTCTCGGTGTAGTCTTTTAGGCAGAATGAACACTATTAATGTATTTGACAAAACGATGATCTTTATTTCACTATTTGAAACAAGTTCCCCTAAAGATCTGAAAGGAGCCTGTGGTGATGGAAGGCAATGTTAAGAAGGGAATGTGGACTTTGGAAGCAAATAGAGAATTTTGAGAGTGCCTGTAGGAGACGCAGAAGCATCCTGGAAATGCTAAAAAAGATCCTGGACCAATTTTTTCATCCCTCAGCTATATGATTGTATGCAACTTGCTCAAACTCTCAGTATCTGAGTTTCCTCATCTATAAAACTAGAATAATAAATCTACAACACAGGTTGTTTCTGGGATTAAATGAGCTAACATTTAATCATGCCTGTAATCCCAGCACTTTAGGAGGCTGAGGCGGGCGGATCACGAGGTCAGGAGATGGAGACCATCCTGGCTACGGTGAAACCCCGTCTCTACCAAAAACAACAACAACAACAACAACAAAATGCAAAAAATTAGCCGGGCGTGTCGGTGAGCGCCTGTAGTCCCAGCTGCTTGGGAGACTGAGGCAGGAGAATGGCGTGAACCCAGGAGGTGGAGCTTGCAGTGAGCCGAGATCGCACCACTGCACTCCAGCCTGGGCGACAGAGCGCGACTCCATCTCAGAAAAAGAACTTGGAACAATAACTGGCAATAGTAATTGCTCAACAAATGTTAACTATTCTTATCACTATTATTAAAGGTCTTGGGAGAAAGGATAGATTAGCTTCCCCCCAACCCAAAAGGTAAAATATTTAATGAATATACTTTATAATGTTAACTTGAGAGATGTTTATGAACCTTGCAGTATAGTAATTCATAAATATGGAGTCTATCATGCTTTCCCTCGACTTCAGCTTCTTTGGTCTCTCTGACTCCTTGAATTGTGGGTCTTGGGTGAACTTTAGAAGATCTGCGAGGCAGTGTAGCTCAGTGTGGAAGGAGCCCTGAAGCTGGAGCAGACACCTGCTTCCAGTTCTGTCTCTGCTGTTTATGGCCTCGTGAGCTGTGGGAGTCACTCAGATTCTTACATGTCAAAGGACATCTGGTGAAGTGGATAGTGAGAAACATTCTACAGAGGTTTAAGTATAGAATTTTAATGAAATGAGACTGGTAATGTAACAAGTGTGACATTTTATGCATGCAAAATAACGCTGTCTCATTAAAAAGTATCTTGAGAGGCAAATGCCATGCATGACACTCAGTTTGGTAGTGCTTTTAGAATTGTCTTCAGATTCATGGATGAAATCCAGTCTCATAACTTTATGTCACACATTTTCACTTTTTAATTTTTAAAAACTTTTTTATAAGTCTAAAACTTTTCAACATGGCTGCAAAAATAGTTTGAAGTTCCACATACCCTTCACCCAAATTCCCAAAATATTAATTTATTGTTTAACCACAATATAATAAAAAGCAGGAAATTAACATTACTATAATACTACTTAATCTGCATACTTTATCCAGATTTCACACACTGTCTTACTAATTACCTTTCTCTGGTCAGCATCTAATTTAGGACTACACATTTGCATTTAGCTGTATTTTCTTAGTTTTCTTTAATATGGAACAGTTCCGTGGTCTCTTTTACCCTTTTTGAAATTATTTGGTAGATTTTCTCCTAATTTGGGTTTATCTGATGTTTCTTCATACTTAAAGTTGTGCATCTTTGGCAAGCAGGCCATGGACAAGATGCTATGGCTTTCTCAGCATGTTATGTCAGGAGGTGCATAATCTCAATTTGTCTTATTACTCAAATGAAACTTTGCTCAGTCAGTTAAGGTGCGGTCTGCCAGACTTCTCCATTATAAAGTTACTACTTTCTCTTTTTTTTTTTTTTTTTTTTTGCGGGGGGGCCTCCCCTTTTCCCCCCGGGGGGAGCGGGGGGGCAAACTCCCGGCTCACTGCAAGCTCCGCCTCCCGGGTTCACGCCATTCTCCTTTTTTTTTTTTTTTTTTTTTTGAGACGGAGTCTCGCTCTGTCGCCCAGGCTGGAGTGCAGTGGCACAATCTCGGCTCACTGCAAGCTCCGCCTCCCGGGTTCACGCCATTCTCCTGCCTCAGCCTCTCTGAGTAGCTGGGACTACAGGCGCCCGCCACCATGCCCGGCTAATTTTTTGTATTTTTTAGTAGAGACGGGGTTTCACCGTGGTCTCGATCTCCTGACCTCGTGATCCGCCCGCCTCGGCCTCCCAAAGTGCTGGGATTACAAGCGTGAGCCACCGCGCCCGGCACTACTTTCTCTTTAAATGAATATCCTGTGGTGGACACTTTGAGACTATATAAGTCTCCCTTTTCCCACTCATTCTCTCATTTTAGCATCTATAGTTCTTGCCTGGAACAATGATTACTTAGGTGTTTGCCAGATGGTAATGTTTATGTAAAAGTTCAAGCTAGTATGCTGGACTCAAGGCAACTGTGTGGTGTTGAAACTGTGGGTTGTTCCCACATTCAAATCCAGTGTCTGCAAGTGCTGTTCTTCTTTCCCTCTCTCCCTCCTCCGACACGTTTTGCACTGCCTACATGGAGGCTTATCGGGCAGAAGAAAGCACATGATCTTTGGAAGTAGCTTTGGATTAGAATTCTAGACCCACCACATACGACTTGGGTGACCCCATTTGAGTAAATCTCTCTGTGTTTCAAGTGCCCAATAAATAGAGAATCCTGCTTCATGGGTTCTTTTAAAGAGTAAATAAGATACCGTGTATAAAATCTTCTGTATCAAGCATGATGTGAATCTCTTTAATGTTAGCTCTATTTTCTTTTTCCAGTGAAATCACTCAAATGGCCACAGTAAATACAAAGGCTGAATTTTGATTCCATTGGTCTGGATGGAAGCCAGCTTAAAATCTCTGCAGCTGATTCTAATGTGCACCCAAGATTCAGAACCACTGAATTTGATGCTCACTTACTGATTTAAAACTCTAAGATAAAATAAAACTGAATATATCTTTACTGGTATCATTTTATCAAAAATGAAATATTGTATAAAGGGAGAAATTTTGTGAGGAAATTTTAGGTATTTTAGGTATTTGCTAATTCATTTATTAGTAGTTTCTTGAGCTCCTATATTCAGGCATCATGCTAAGCAGTGGGCATATGACAATGAGATAGACACAGTCAAGCAGCTACAGCACAGTTCAAGGCAATACAAGCTCTGGTGGGGGCAGGTACAGAGATCTAATTTGCCATGTAAAGGAGTTTGAATTTTATCCCATCAGCATTTGACATATGAAGGATATTGAGCTGGTGGGGAGGGGGTCATGATTAAGTGCTAAAAAGCCTATTCTTGTGTGTTTGGAATGGGGAGGCAGGGTGATCAGGAGAGAGGGATGCTGAGGCTTTATCCTGAGATGTTACAGTGGGGATGAAAAGGAGGGGTAGGACTTGTGAGACATGTTGAAGGCAGAATGATAGGACCTAATGACCAGTGAGGTAAGGGAGGTCTGATGACTTCCAGATGCCTGGGTAGATTGCGGCATCATTCATGGAACCAAGGCAAGGGCAAGGTTGTGGATGGGGATATTCTGAGTTCAGTTTTGAACCTGGGCAGTCAAGGCCTTTGAGAACATGTTATCTAGCAAGTGGTTGATAAAGGTTGATAAATGAATCCAGAATTTGGGGAAGGTATCTCCATTAAAGAGAAAGATAAGGCTCTGTGCAATTAGTATTTGAAGCTGCAGGTATGGATGAAATTGTCAGAATATGTGGAAGAATAAGAGAAAAGCCAAAGACAGACCTCAGGATCATTGGCATTAAGGGTACATTGAGGAAGAGGAGCCAGAAGAGGGGAGTCCAGGGAGCAAGAAGAGAACCAGGAGAAGAGAGCTGCAGGGACATGAAGGAGGAGGAAATGTGAAGCAAGGTAGACCAGTCAGCAGTGCAGAGGCCACAGAGGCGTCAAGTAGGGTAAGGCCTGAGCTGAACTGCAATCACTGGACTTGGCCTCTAGGCGGGCAGAGAAGAGGTTGAAAATGTCTCCCCTTTCAAGAAACCTTTCCTGACTAATTCCACACCACTCTGTTTACTCATTAGGAGGCATTGAATGACATCCTCTCTAAGCTGCAAGCCCCCATATAGGTGATTTAATACAAGCCTTACTGAACAGTTGAGGAAATTGAGTTCCAGAAAAGTCATTACTTGTCTGAGGTTAAGTGGCAGACTCAAGACCTTAAACCAGGTATTTTCCACTTTTATTGGTACTGGTACAATTAGTTTACACCAATTTCCTACTTGTTCATAGGTCGCTTATTTACCCTCTGGTTATTTTGTATGTATGTAATTTGTAGTTTTTGCTGTTTTCCAAGGTCATAGAGGGTAGGAACTAGACTACTACCATTTTGTTACCTTCTCTGTTCCCCAGGGTTGACCTTTTTGACTTCATGGGCTATTTTAAAAAATAAATAAGCTGGTATGGATAAAACTCCTTGCAAAAAGCATGATACACAACAGCTGTTCAACAAACATAATTGGACAATCAGAAGGTATTTAGATGTGATGGAACTGATGAATGAATGACAGTATAGAGTAGTCAGTGACATTTCTTTTTATCAACACTTTGATGAAGGACTGCCAAATACTATGTAGGTAGTCCTGACATCAGGAAGTTAGCTACATGGACAGATGCTGTGTAGGTCTGGATCTCAGAGGGAAAGTCCAACCCTGTCGTTCTGCCTGTGGGCAGGTGCCCCTCTGGGACTCACTGTTCCTGAATCTATAGCCACAGAAATCTACCCTAGGTACACACAGTATGCATACCAGGAGAATGATGGAATTTGTAATGATCATTAGTGTAATGGACATTTGAAATGTTTATACTACCTAGCATTCATTCGTCCTTCCTAGAAACATCTTGATTTCCTTTTGAGGCAAGGCTTTGCTCACTGTGATATCTTGGGACAACCCCTATGTCAGTTAGCTGTTATGGAAGTGAAAAGGACAAGATTTTTTCTCTCCCTATCCTGGCATAGCCTGGGGTAGGGGGTGGGTGTGGCATATCACCAAAGCTTAGAAATCAGACACATCTTCCTGGGACTTTGAATTTTTAGTGAGTGATGGAGAAATGAGAGAAACAGTTGGAATTTCTGTAGTTCAGTGGTGGTGCCCTGATCAGTGCTTAGTTCTTGATTCCTGGTTCTCTGGAGCTGGCTTGGATTCTGCCTGCTTCCAGGCTGGCTCTGCAGCTTCTGGTCAGTTCCTCAAGCCCCTCATTTCACTTGGCTGGAGTTAGCCATCTGGATTAGTCTGCTCAGGCTGCCACAGACTGCAAGGCTGAAACAACAGAAATTAATTTCCCCACAGTTCTGGCGGCTGAAAGTCCAAGATCAATGTTCCAGCAGAGGCTGTAGACTGTAAGTTTGTGTTATGGTTTCTTGTGAGGGCTCTCTTCCCTGCTTGCAGATGGCCACTTTGGTCTCTCATGGCCAAAAGAAACCTCTGTGCATGTATGTGGGAAGAGAGGAGAAAGGACAGAGCATGCACGAGGGAGCAAGCTCCCCGATATCTCTTCTTATAAGGACACTAATCCTGTTGGATCAGGGTCCCACCCTTACGAACTCATTTAACCTTAATTACTTTCTTACTCAAAATACAGTCCACACTGTGGGGTTAGGGCTTCAACATATGAACTTATTCTGGGGGAGGACACAAACTTACAGTCCATAACACTAGCCAAGGTCAGTTTTCCTTGCTTGCAAATCAGGAAACTAAATCTAAATTTGCTAGTCTTATTTTTTTCTTCTGAACTCCAAAATAAAAATGCTTTGTTCTTTCATCTTGTTCTGCAAAACTACCTCTACATCGTTGGTCAAAATAGTAGTCTGTTTAACAAAAAGCAAGGGAACTTTGACCGACATCAGTCCTCCTTTCACCTCCTCTCACCTCCTCTCCTCCTTGCATCTTTGCTGGCTCTCATGGCATTTCTTGAGCAAGCCTGTCAGGCAGGCAGATGACTGGAGATTCTCTGATGTCATTCTCCACACTGATGTCCGATGCCAACCTTGGGGCTGGCTGGGTGGAAAAATGACCAGCTTGGCTCTGAGAGTTCTGGCTCCATGTTGCAAGAAGTTGGCAATTTTCTTCTTCCTTTTTTCTTTTTATTGCTTGTTCCACAGTCTGAGGCGCATACACAGCTGGTTGGCAGTTCTGCTTCTAAAGCTGTGGCACTCCCCATCTTAAAGGTTTTGAATCTGCCTGCTGTTCCAGACATGGGGACAATGACAAATTATATTAAGCCAGGCCCTTCTTCCAAGGATCCCCAGGTTAGAAGTCTGTGTGGAGCCTGGCAGAGGGAAATGTACATTAAACTCTCCCCAGGATAAGGCTGTTCTGGAACAATCCACCCCATGCCACATTTATACTTGAAGAGTCACCAACCAGGTGGGAGAAAGGTGCATACGAATGTGGCTCTGAAAAACTTTTGCTTCAAGCTCATTTCGTTTTTTATTCTGCCCCAGTATTCCCCTCTGCACCTGGGAATCACTCAGTATGAAGTAAACCATAGCAGTTTCCAGAACTGTTTTTGTGTTTTTTCAACTGCAGATGTCCGGGAAACAGTAAACTCTTGTTTTGAAGCTTTTTAAAAATTGAGTTTTGATTCCAAGCAACTGAAAATGGTTCCTGTTTATGTTTCTTATTGGTGATAGTTTAACTAGCTGGATTTTGTTTTTTCTGGATTATGGGTTTTTTTTTTTTTTATGGTTTTCCTTTAGGAGTTTACCAGTCCCTGGAGCTCACTGGTAGCAGAGGAAAAAAGTGTCCGGAGAAATTGAATTTCTTTTATGTCCACAGAAAAAGTGGCCAGCTGCCATTATAGGATAAACCTAGGGCTTTCTTCCCAGGGGCTCATGGATTAGTAAAATCTGAGCAATGGTAATACTTTTTTTTTGGTAAGGCTAGAATATATACTTTGGAAAGTGTCTATAAAATTAAGTCAATATAACCACTTATTGCTGGCATTTGTTATGGGATAATTATCCTAATAGTTCTTTAGTCTTGTAATTTAGTAAAATGGATATTTTCCTTACTCTTGAGTTGCTTGGGCAAGCATGACTAATAGTTACCAAAGTGTAGATCGTTTATTAACATGTCTAAATCCTTCTTTTTAAGTCAGCCTAACAGGTAGTTGTTACCATCATGCAGCATTTTCACCAGTTCTTCCCATACCTAACAATTAAAATTGCCCACATGTGCTTGAGAATTCATTGTGTGTACATTTCTGGGTTCCAGGATGGGGCCTGAATGAGGGATGTGATAAAGGAAGTATTTACAAATAAAGCGTGCATATTTGTAGTTAGTTTAGACTATAGATAATGCAGATTATGTGGAAATCAAAGTGGAGACAGAGTTGGTTTTGTCAGGGCATGTTTCTTAGAGGGGAGTTTATGGAACTGTTGGTGGGAAGTGCTAATTCCAGGCTGGAAGATGGCTGAGAAGAAATGCGAATGGAAAAGCCAGGTAGGTAAGAAAACTAATTATTGTTCAGCAGTCATATGTGCCTGACACTGTGCTAGTGCTTTACCAGTATCTTCAAAAATTAAATCTTCTTTATTAATTTACAATGTGGTAGGAATTTTTTGCTTTATTTGGGAGGAGGAACCTAAGACTAGGGTTATGCAAATAATATTAGAGGTGATAGTAGAATTTAGGGTTACTTGACTCCAAATAATGAAAGTGAATAAGACTAACATAGGAGATAGTTCCCTGGCTGCAAAGGAGGGATCTCCATGGGGTGAAGCAAGAGAAGAGTTTGATTCCTTGGGACTGGGACAGTGAAGGCACATTTATATCTCATAGGAAAGACAACCTGAGGCTCCTGTAGCTCCTTGAGCAGGCTACTGACATGATAGGGAAGCACGTTATATCTGTGATATTTATCCATGATGTTGAGAGTATCAGTAGTTTTTTCTTTATTGCCATGTCATAGTCTATGGATGATGAACATTTTGGTTGTGTCCAGTATTGGCTTTCTACAATAAAGCTGCTAGTGACAGTCCTATACAAGTCTTTTAGTGTTTGAAACCACTCATTTTTGTTTGAGATATTCCCAAGAGAAGAAAGACTGTGTCACGGGCAAACACGTATTTGGCTTTAGTAGGCACTGCTAGGCAAACATTTTCCTAAGCTGGTTGTACCTATTTACATTCCTATCAGCAGGGTAGAAGAGTTCCAGTCTGTTTAACTTTCATATCTTGTCTTCCTGGCATGGCTTTCGATAGAAATTATGCAAAAAGGGACATACCATTTCTTATCAGCCATATGGCCTACACAGAGACTGTGGGTCACAGTGGTGTAAAAAACACCAAACAACTTAATAATCAGAAACTCATCAAGAATCAGATTCTCCACACTACAAAAAGGCTAAAGGAAACTGCAGGAAAGTCAAGATCATCCAGATTCTGACAAAGGGAGCAATATGACTCAAACCTTCCATGCACTGTTTGAAAATGTTAGCCTGTTCCTTACCTTTTGACATCAGGATATTACTGAAAGGTAAACCAAATGACTGTAGACCACTGAGCCAAAAACTCTGTTTAAATGATAGTCTCGGGCAAACAGAAATCTCTTTATTTGAGAACAATAAAATGGTTTTGTCTTCTTAGATGATCTAAAAAATTTCCTAAGCAACAGCTGTAGCTCTTTGTTCTCAACTTTCTTGTAGGTTCAGGCAAAGGCCTGATAACTTTTTCTAGTTAGTTGTTGAACATGGATGTGATGGTTCTCCTTTCATGAAAGACAGCAACTGTGATGGTTAATTTAAGGTGTCAACTTGACTGGATAAAATGATGCCCAGATAGCTGATAAAACCTTATTTCTGGGTATGCCTGTGAGGGTGTTTCTAGAAGAGATTAGCATTTGAATCTGTGGACTGAGTAAAGAAGATCCATTCTCCCCAATGTGGGCAGGTATCATCCAATTCATTGAGTGCTTGAATAGAACAGAAAGGTGGAGAGTGGGCAAATTTACTCTTCTCTAGAGCCTGGACATCTATCGTCTCCTGCCCTCAGACATCGGAGCACCTTGTTCTCAGGCCTTTGGACTCCAGTGCTTACCCCAGTAGCCAACACCAGCTCCCCACTCCCTCTGCTGCTGGTTCTCAGGCCTTTGGACTTGACTTATGACCTATATCATTAGCTTCTGTGGTTCTTAGGCTTTGGACTCAGGTGAATTACACCAGTGATTTCCTGGTTCTCCAGGTTGCTGATGGCGTATCATGGGACTTCTCCACCTCCATAATTGAGTGAACCAATTCCGATAATAAATCTCCACTTTTATATATCTATCTCCTATTGATTCTGTTTCTCTGGAAGAATGCTGGCTAACACAAAGATGTAGTAAAAAGCACATGAGCACTTTGGGAGGCTGAGGTGGGTGGATCATGAGGTCAGGAGTTCAAGACCAGCCTGGCCAAGATGGTGAAACCCTGTCTCTGCTAAAAATACAAAAATTAGCCAGGCGTGGTGGTGGATGCCTGTAATCCCAGCTACGGGAGGCTGAGGCAGAGAATTGCTTGAACCCGGGAGATGGAGGTTGCAGTGAGCCAAGATCATGCCACTGCACTCCAGCCTGGATGACAGAGTGAGACTCCATCTCAAAAAAAAAAAAAAAAAAAAAAAAAAAAGCACATGATATGCTTTTCAAATCTCATCTTGGACACATCTGTGCTATGTGATTCTAATTAAATGCCTCTCTGGGCTTGTTTGCTTATCTGTAATGTGGCAATGACAGTATCTCCCTCTCTCTGGGTTATAAGGATGATGTGTGTGAAATACAAGTCCAGAGATGACATGTGGACTGGACATAAAAAATATACCAGCCTCTCTTTGCTTTGATTTCTTGGTGGCAATGGTTAATGTTAACATTGGCTTTGGAGTCTGACCTGAGTGGGAACCTGGAACTTGGCTCTGCCATGAACTGGCTGTTTGACCAGGACAAGTTACTTAATGTTACTGAGTCTCAGGTTCTTCATGGTAAGATGTCAATGATAATATCGCCCACATTATACAGTTATAATAAGGATTAAATGAGATAATATATGTAAAGCAAACTAGTTAGAGGCCGCTACGTAATAGTGACTCAATACATTTGTTTCCTTTTTCATTCTAAGATTTCTCCCACATGAGAATTGTGGTTCTAATATTTGGAACTTCCCAAAATCTAACATAAAGAGTTTGAATTGCAAGGTGTCTAATGATAGAGAAGACTTGCAGTTACCTAATGATTTGAAGCAGAATATGTAAACCTGAATTTTTTTGGCAAAGTTTATCTTTTATGATTTAGTAAAAGAATGGGACTATTTACCTGAGCATTTCAGCTTTATAAATGACCATTTGATAATTAATGTATGATAACCAGCTTTTCAGTTTGTATTTGTTGTATAGACTTAGTTGTATTGGCCCCTCCGTCCATCCCCCCACCAAAAAAAAAAAAAAAAAAAAAAAGAATTCTAAACTCTTGCTAGTGAACCCAGTATTTATGATAATCCAAGTGGATATACACCAAAAGTCAAGAGGGTAGCTTATTTCTGGGCAAATATTTTCAGGTCAGTGGATCTCACTGGGGGCATTTTGGAAATCTGTGGGAGCATTATTATTGCAAAGCACTGCTAACATGTAGTCAGAATGCAAGGGTGCACAATATTCTCTAATGTGTAGAATTGCCCCACACTGCAATAATCACCTTGTTTCCCAGTTACTTCTCAAATGTCTTGATCTTCGAGGTAGGGCCTTCCATTTTTCTTACTGTCTCCAGACTTGAAGTTGCCATAGGTTGACATATATCATAAGAAATTTTAGTATCCATCAGCACCCCACTTCTTTCATTTTTCTGTATGCACACAGAATGTCTTCTGATCTTTACTCAAATACAAGCATTCAGTGTGCGTGAATACATGCGTTAGACTATTTCATTGTTTTCTACTGCAGTCCTGCATAAGCATTTACATATTAACATACGAATAATTTTATTATAAGTTACTTTTATTTATGCTTTATATTCTAGTTAGTAGATCAGTTTTCTGAAATTGTATATATGTGTTATATAATTTACCAATTTAATTTTAGAATTGTACAGACAGCTGTAAAAAGGGGGTGATGAGACTGATAGGAAGTCCCTTCTCCACAAGTTTTTTGGGAATATTTTTACTTAGTGAGGTTTTCAGTTCCTCCCCATCTCCACAACATTCTTACATTACAGATAAGTTACGTGACTGTTAAAAAAGACAAATGTCAGGAAGAAATAATTGAGCAGAGACTCCACACTGTACCTTGGTTTATTTTCCTGCTGTATGCTTATGATTCTTGTAGGACCAAAACATTTTTGCTTTTAAGAGGCTTTTAAGGACTGAATTGTGTCTTCATAAAATTCATATGTTGAAGCCCTAACCCCCAATGTGACTATATTTGGAGATAGGGCCTTTAAGGAGGTAATTAAGGTTAAATGAGGCCATCGGGGCGAGGTCCTAATTCAGTAGGGCTGGTGTCCTCAGAAGAAGAGGAGACACTAGGTATGCAGAGCACAGAGAAAAGGCCACGTGAGGACACAGTGAAAAGTTGACCATCTGCAAGCCAAGAGAGGCCTCAGGAGAAACCAGGAACACCTTGATGTTGGACTTCTAGCCTGCAGAATTGTGAGAAAATTAATTTCTGTTGTTTAAGCCACTGTCTATGGTATTTTGTTACGGTAGCCCTAGAAGACTAGTACAAGGAAGGGGCACCTAATTTTCCGAGAGCCTGACCACCAGCCCCTTCTCTTCTGTCCTTCCTTCTAACACCTGCTTCCCCTGATTGCCTTAAATCACATACCTACCTCCTTGGAGATGTACCTGATTTCTTCCTAATCTTTACTCTCTTCTACCTGGGATTTTTGTTCTACTTTCTGCTGGATTTAATGCACCCCCTCCTTTTCTCCATTTCTGCTCCTTTTCCTCACTGTTCCTTCCCCTGGCCTCTACTCTTACCTACCCATCTGGTAGACACATGAAGGCATATGAGATTTATGAGTAGATACCAGCTGATAGAAGAGAGTCTCCGACTGCAGGAAGCCATGTGACAGGCAATGACTTAGGCACAGCTGTCATGGCAAATCCTACCAAACAGAATGCTCCTCTTTGGTACCAGTTTGCTGTGTTAGCAGAATTAAAGAGATGGGTAGTAAAGATCTGGGGCATCAAAGGAAGACAAAGCTTTGGGATTCTTTCAACAGTCTGACTTATTTATTCCCTATTAAGCTGGGTAGAAACCAAAAAATCCTATCATGTTTTGCATCTTCGTTAGGGGAAAGTGCAATATACGAGCTAATTATCATGTAGAGATGACAATGCAGTGGTTAAGAATGCAGGTGTTGGGTTCAAATCCTGGACTGGCTACTCCTTATCTGTGTCATCTTGGGCAAGTTACAAACCTCTGTATGCCTCAGTTTCCTCATCTACGTGATGAGAACGATAATAATGTCTACCTAGGTTGGTATGTAAAGGCTTAGACTTTTGTCTGGCACATAGTAAGAATTTTTATGTTAACTATTATAATAAATACATTATGTAATCGTATTTTTTTTGAGACTGAATTTCACTCTTGTTGCCCAGGCTGGAGTGTGATGGCCCAATCTTGGCTCACTGCAACCTCTGCCTCTTGGGTTCAAGCGATTCTCCTGCCTCAGCCTTCCAAGTAGCTGGGATTACAGGCATGTGCCATCATGGCTAATTTTGTATTTTTAGTAGAGACGGGGTTTTTCCATGTTGTTCAGGCTGGTCTTGAACTTCCGACCTCATGTGATCTGCTTGCCTCGGCCTATCGAAGTGCTGGGATTACAGGCGTGAGGCACCACGCCCAGCCATAACTGCAATTTATGAAGTGTATTCACATCCTCTGACTCTCTAGAGAGTCCCCATTTTATATAATTGGTTTTAAAACCTAGGTTCAAGAATAATGGTTTTATTTATGTATTTTATTATATTTATCAATTGTATGTTTTGGAAGACAAGGTTAAATTGGTGGAATATTTAAATTCATAATGATTTTTGTAATGGAAATCTACAACATTGGCTTTCTTTAAATTTTTGTTGCATGGAGCAGTATTTCTGCAAGATGTTCTCCAGGAAAGGGTTCTATGTTAAAATATAATTGGTTGTAGCACAAAATATGCCATCTTGGAGACTCACAATGAATATCAGCATGTTAAAGGCTCATAAAAGTCTTTTAAAGAAAATGGGTTAACTTAAAAAGTGTTATCTTTACATGGTTTCCTAGAAAATGGAATCTGAACTGAAGTTACAGTCTAAAGATTTATTGGTAGGTACAATCCTAGGGCAGCAAGAGTGAGGCCAGAAGGGACGTGAAATAGAGAAAGAGGAAAAGCAAGTGCTAGAAGATGTAGTACCCATCTGGCTGCAGTTTCATAAGGAGGAGCACCTCATGACCAAGCAAGGGCTATGTCTTCTAGACAGGCTGCATGGAACCACCATGCATTGGAATTATCTTGTTCAGAGTTTAACCATGGAGTGTTAATGTCACTGCACTTAGGGGTTGTGTTACCGGGTGTCTTTGGGCAGCTGCTGGGTTAGACAGATTCCATGCTCTGCAACATGGCCTTGGGCTCTTGGGTTAGATCTGGACATTGAATCTTCTGTTGTGCCTCTACAGAGGATGCGATGGTGACTTTGTTAAGGCCTTGTCCTTACTCTGGGGAAGGCTGAGACAGCCTGTGGCATTGTGGAGAGGAGGCCCTGATGGCTGATGGTATGGGAAAAGAGAGGGCCAAGCAAAGGTAGAGAGGCATGTAAACTGAGTCCTGTATCCCATCCTTCCACAAACTTTGCCTGTATAAATCTCACTTCTTTCCCCTTTGCCCCTTTAAAATTACATCCATTATTATCCCGTAAAATTAGTGCCCTGAGGTGTAAATTATGATGTGTCTCTGTTTGTAATATGATAGATAATTGATAAGACTGGTTTCCATGACTTTCAAAGGTGATTCTGAATATACTGGCATAATTTCAGGGTCCTGTTGATGCAGGAGTTTTTGCTCCTTAGTTCAGCGAAATCTGGTTTCTTGTCTCATGACCAGGAAAAATTAGGCATGTGGAAACATTGAAGGGTGAGGAGGATGGAATTTATTAAGTGAAAGGAAAGCTCTCAGCAAAGAGCTGGGGTCCTGCACACAGGTTTCCACCTCACAAATTGAATACCAGGCCACCACACACGAGCTGAAGAGGCCAGGCTCCTCCCCTGCATAAGGCCCGAATTTCTGGTGGGTCCACCCCATTTTTCCAGTGTGCATGCAGGCCCTTAGTCTGAGCCACTCTACATTGACTTATTTCCCTTACTGTGCATATGTTAAGGGATGGAATTTTTCACCATGGGCATGTTTAGGTAAACCCCCTGTGCACAATGACCTGGGTGGGCCAGAGGTTCTTTGGGGACCCTCCCTTATCTGCCTAGGCATTTGTCTGCCTCTATCTTTGTGGTTTCACTGAAGACATTCCACTTTAAGTTTGGGGTGACAGCTACAGCCATACTGAGTTGGAGTCATAGTTAATCCTATGCAGTATTCCTTTGCAAAGGGTTGATCCCAAGTAATGTCATCAGGAGCATTTGTGTTTCTTCCTAATGTCAGTCTCCCCTTGTTCGCAAACATTCAGTTTGTCATTTACCTTTTGACTTTATTTTTGATTTTTGAAAAATCTGTTGATATTTATAAAAGAACTTAAGAAGGGTTTAATGAAATATTTTATATTTTGAGACTATTTTGAACTTACAGGAAAGTCGCAAGAATGGTACAAAGAACTCCCATATATTCTTCATCCAGAGACCTCATTGAAGTTTTGCCAATGTCCCAATAATGTTCTTTATAGCAAAAGGATCCAGGTCAAAGTTATATGTTGCTTTTAGTTATCACGTCTCTGTGGTCTCCTTCAGTTTGGAACAGTTCCTCAGTCCTTCCATGGCTTTTATGATTTTGACATTTTTAAAGATTACAGGCCATTTTGTAATATATTACTCAACTTGGCTTTGTTCAATGTATCTTTTTGACTAGGCCTCAAGTTTTTTATTTTTGGCTGGAATATCACAGAAGTGAACGTGTTGATATCATATCTTATACTGTGGCACATGGTGTTGATCTGCTCCATCACTGGTAGTGCTAGCATTGATAACTTCCTGGAGATGGTGTCTGCCAGGTTCTATCACTATGAAGTTCCTCCCTCTTTCCCCTTTACAATTCATGAGAATTTTGTAGACAGATACTTTGAGATTCTGTAAAACTCATTCCTCACATCACTTTTATCCACTAGTTTTCAAATATATTGATGTTTCCTGCCTCAATTAGTGACCATTATCATGTTGCCAAATGGTGATTTTGTAGTTCTGTCGTTCTTTCTGTATTTGGTGATTGGCATTCTACTGTAAGGAAGATCTTTCTTTTGTCTCTCTTTATTTTTTCATGTATATAAGCGTGGACTCCTGGATTTTACTCAATGGTTCTTAGTCCGTTACTATCATTATTTATTTTGATGCTCAAATTGTCCCAGACTTTGCCAGTAGGAAACCTTACAGGGTGGCTTCTGTGTCCTTTTTACATGTCCCTATCATTCTTTGATCACTTTCCTGTTTGCTCCACAGAACAAGATGTTCAAAGCTCATCTTATGTTTTCCCTGTGTTAAGTCTTGGAATCAACCATTTCTCCAAGGAGCCTTGGTTTCTTATAGTGAAGAGTGGCATTTAGAAATCAGTATCTGGGCCGGGCGCGGTGGCTCACGCTTGTAATCCCAGCACTTTGGGAGGCCAAGGCAGGCGGATCACGAGGTCAGGAGATCGAGACCTCGGTGAAACCCCGTCTCTACTAAACATACAAAAAAATTAGCCAGGCATGGTGGCGGGCGCCTGTAGTCCCAGCTACTCGGAGAGGCTGAGGCAGGAGAATGGCATGAACCCTGGAGGCAGAGCTTGCAGTGAGCCGAGATTGCACCACTGCACTCCAGCCCGGGCGACAGAGCGAGACTCCGTCTCAAAAAAAAAAAAAAAAAAAAAAAGAAATCAGTATCTGAACACTAGGTGTGCTCATTACTACTGCGATGTAACTGATTCTAGGCTATCTCAGAAGGCAGCATTAGGAAATATATATGTGTATAAATATATATGCACATATTTGCATTTGTACTTATTTTTGTATCTACCTCTATATATTAAAGACAATTCATTCTGCTATCTTCAATTCCAATCACACATGACAGAGTTCATTTATCTTTCATGCTTTCCATATTTGTATCTCCTTTCTCCAATAGTGATAAATCTGATTTCCATTTTCTTTAATATGTTTATTTACTTGTTTAATCTCTCTGAATGTAGCTGATCTTCTGGCCACTGTTGGGCCATCAGCCCACTTGGACATTCCTCACTGCAGGACCCAGCCTCCACTCTCCTCACAATCTCTCCTCAACAAAGGAATGCTAGATGGAAATCTTAAAACTTAGTTGTAACTTAGATTTTCTTAGTAGCTATTTCTGGCTTGGTCATTTATAATTTTTTCCAAATCTTTTGGGGCTTAATTTACACTTCTCCTTTTTACCACTTTTTTGTAATAAGTTCCATGAATCTATACTTTGGGAACAGTACTTCCTATTTTTTCCTAAATTTAAGTTCCTTAAGTTTTAAAAGGTGGTCTTGAATTCTTACATTTCAGTACTTGGTGAACACATTTCCAGTAGTTTAATTCCAGCCCTCAACTTAACCACCATAGGACTCAGCAGGATTTGCTCACCTCTTATCCAAATTGTTCATGGTTTTATATATTTTGATCATGGCTTCTTTGAGTTTCTTGTGTTCCTTCATGAGTAGTCAAATCTGCATGTATTGTCCCTGCCTTTTACCACCTTCTCTTGCCTCTTTCCAAAAAAATGTCGTCATTTCATGATACGCTTTTTAACATCTGATTATCAATTTTTATACAATGTTCCAGCAGTTTTATGTTAGGGCACAACTAATTTTTCTGTTTTGTTTGAATATTCTTGATTCTCCTTGGGACTGATGACTGTTTCTCTTTGAGGGAAGCCTGAAATGAAGGGAGGCTGGAATGTTCTTGATTGAGCTGGAACTCAATTAGGAAGGGCAATTTTTCAAAGTGGCTGGTATGAGGTAACTCAGAGGAAAAATAGAATTATTGTCTTAGAAACAAGACGACTGACTGGGCGTGGTGGCTCATGCCTGTAATCCCAGCCCTTTGGGAGGCCAAGGTGGGCAGATCACCTGAGGTCAAGAGTTCGAGACCATCTTGACCAACATGGCGAAACCCCGTCTATACTAAAAATACAAAAAATTAGCTGGGTGTGGTGGCTGGCACATGTAGTCCCAGCTACTCAGGAGGTTGAGACAGGAGAGTTTCTGGAACCTGGGAGGCAGAGGTTGCAGTGAGCCAAGATCATGTCACTGTATACTCCAGCCTGGGTGACAGAGCAAGACTCTGTCTCAAAAAAAAAAAAAAAAAAAAGAAGACCAATTAAGAAGCAGGGTGAGAAAAGCCTCTGTCCAATTGCCACAAATAGGGTTGGGGAGGGGGTGACATTGTTGAGGCCTCTTGGTTTAAAGACAAGGGCTAAGGCAGATGGTAGCAGAACATAGAACCTACTGGTTCTCTGAGAATAAACCTACTATTCTCTGAGAATAAACTACAGTAAATGTGAGAACCTTTTCCTGGATCAAAGTTCATTCTCTAGAACCTTTCATTCTATATGCATATTTTCCATGACTTTCCAGTTGTTTACTTAAAATAGATTTAGCATTCTTTCGGTTACATACAGAGACTTACAACACCAGCTTTTAACTTATGTTTTCTATCTCACTGGGCTGCTTCTTTACCTGAAGGCTGTGGCAATAGCAGGTCCAGAGTCAGTTCTGATCTATGAAAGGGTTTATCAGCAGCTATGATGCCACCCTTTGGTAGGGTTTAGAATTAAATTATTCTTTGGGACTTTGGAACTGGTGGCTTAGTTAACACTGTGAGATAGTGTAGTATAGTAGGAGGTACCTAGGCTTTGGATTTAGATTCAGCCTCTGGTTTCTGCTCTGTTACTTACTAGCTGTCTGTCTTTGTTAAGTTTCTTACATTAGTTAGAACTCAGTTGCTTACCTGTGAAGTGGAGATACTATCTACTTTGCAGGATTAATTTTCAGAAACTATATATAAAGTGGCCCATAGATGCTCAGAAAATGGTAGCTATCTTTCTAATTATGACTACTACTGGACTCCCTTATTACTTCTTGAGTTGTTCAATTATTAAACATCCCTAGGATACTCCAAGAGTGACCACTAGGTACGTGTTAACTCTGAGAAAAGCAATTTATTTTTCCATTCCATGGGACTTGATCTTGGCTTAGAGGTTTTACACTCAGCATCTATCCTTGCTCCCACATGGCTTTCTGAACGGTGGAGGCTGGGAAGCCCACTGGGATTCTGGATGAGAATCCATTTCCACCAATCAGATACACTTGTGTGATATTTGGAACACTGGTTATTTTCTATTGCCAAGCAAGGTAGAGGAGATGTTGGCTTTTTCTGCAGCATTGCTCTGGTATCCGTGAGGGTCATGGGAAGGTTGTAGGGACAGTTGCAGTGGTTTGGTACGGATTGCCCTGACTGCAGCAGCATCCAATGCCCACTCCATAGCTTTGTGGGGTCAAGAAGTTGTGGTGATAGTGTAGTTGGTAGATGCTTCTTGATTCTACACCTCCTCCTTTATGGCAGAGGGAGCAGCTCCTTTGGTGGGCCAGTTTGGCAGTGTTCCTGGAGTTACTTCTGGATTCTCATCCTAGAGCCCAAACTTCCAGCTTTCCAATGATATTCCAGGCAGGATTTCCCTATATTGAATTCTTTTTTATTTCCTGAAAATCGCTAGAGTGGTTTTGTTTCCTTCAGTTGAACACTGCCAGATATGATTCCTGTGCTCCAAGTTTGTCGAGGTTCTCTTGGCCATGTGGTCAGGCTGAGTGACTGCAGACCCTGGTACCTGCCTTCCTCTTTTGAGGCTCGCTTTCTGGGATGACGGTCTTGACTCAAGCCTGTCCTATGGCCATAAGTGGGTATTCTAATTAGCATTTGCTTGCCTGGCTGACCCCCAGATTTTCTGTTTGAGTACCCCTGCGGGGCTCTACCTGTCTGGATGGACTGCCCCGTGCAAGCTGTCGCTTGAGGCATCCTGAACTTGCTGTAGTCTTTGAATCCTATGCTTAGATTGAATAAGACTACCTCTTTCAATGGCCACTCAGTTCTTCCAGCCCCTGACTCAGTCTTGAGCTGGGTACGGTCCCACGGTCCATTCTCTGTGGCTATGAATGATCCATGGCAGCATATACACCACATCTGATCACAGATCTTTCATTAGATCAGCTCTCTAATGCTCTTTCTTTAACCAGAAGAATTTAGGGTTAGCCAGCAATTTGATATCTTTAGGTATTTATTTTTTTTTTTAAGATCACATACAAAAATAGTAACTCTTACAGATTACCTACAAAAATAGCGAAAGCTTTGTTTAGGTGTTTCCAATTAGAGAGGGTTAAATCTGCCTCTGGGTTAGTTCTTCATTGTGAAGAAGTTGAAGGATGGCGTAGTATTTTTCTGTTGGAGTCACTGTGTATTTTTATTTGTATCATGATTGATAAAAGATGAGTTTTTCCCATCTTCAAGATGTGAATAGTTTTTATATTGGTTGAATTAATTACAACAGTATCATTTAAATTACAGTTAGGTTAAATAGTGCTATACTAACTTTCTGATAATCAGTGAGTAAATATGTATTTTAAATTTGTTTATTATTTATTTTTTTTGTAGAGACAGAGTCTTGCCATGTTGTCCAGACTGGTTTTTAACTCCTGGCTTCAAGTGATCCTCCCACCTTGGCCTCTCAAAGTACTGGGATTATAGGCATGAGCCACCACACCTGGCCATATTTTCTTATAAGTAAATATATACTGTAGTCTCAATTTTAAGGTTATATAAAATCATTATAATTAACTAGAATTCATTTCTTCTTATAAATATTTCATTTTACAATGACAAGATATAAAACAAATATAAATCTGAAATAAGACCTTCACCCTGATCCTGGTAAAAATTTATTATCTGGGAGACTGAATATCTAAATGGAAAATGACTAGACTATACATAAAAATAGAATTCTAACCTACAACCTGGGTAGGAAACCAAGCCTTTATCTACAAAAGCAGCCCGGGAAGCCAACCTGCTATAAGTCAGACTTACAGGAAGTCAGGTTGCTATCTGTAGTAACAACCCAGTACACCAAACCATAGCCCCTGTAACAGTTGGCCCCAAATGACAAGGACTTAATTAGTAACTTACTAATTTTTGCCTCTAGTTCCAACATAAAGCCAATAAGAAAAAGCCAACTGCACTCTCCTAAACATGTAATGCCTCACTTCCAGTTAGCAGGTCTACAGCTTCCCCCTGTCAACAGCCTCTAATTAGGGCTGATCTGATGGCTTCCTCTTTTTCTACTGTAAAGCTTTCCCACTCCCCCACCTGCTTTTGAGTCCTTGCAAACTGTGGGAACTGACTCTTATTAAAGCAAGCTCTAAATAAATAGCTTTCACCTATTCTCATTTGGTTGGCCTTCATTTATTTCCACTTATCTGTAATGTCTTCAGAGAATCTTTTAAAGATGTTCATATTTTTCTAGTTGCCTATAATGCACTGGTATTTTCAAAGTCCTGAGTAAGAAATTTAAAATTTCTCAATCTCCCAACTTTCCTGTTATTAAAAATCTGTGTCTTCTGATTTGAGCTATTAATTAGGGCTGAATTTGAAAATTTGGTTTATAAATTAAAATTTACCATTTTCTATCATAATAAAATAGTTTTCTCCAATTTCAAGTTGCATTATAATTAAAATTTTAACAATCTTTGACATAAAATTGATTGAACTCATTTCTTCTACTCAATTCTATCTTTATGGAAGTATTTGAAAATTTAACCTATTCACATTATAGGTTAAGTTAAAAAATTTAACATTTACATTACATTATTTACCTATTTAAATTATACATATTTAAGGTATACAACATGATGTTTTGATATACCTAAAATGATTACTACAGTCAAGCAAATGAACATATCCATCATCTCACATGGTTATCTTATTTGTGAGTGTGTGTTTTCTGGGGGGTAAAATTACACCAAGACTCCCTCAGCAAATTTCCAGTACACAATACAATAGTATTAACTATAGTTAGTACTCATGCTGTTCTAGACTTATTCATACTACATAACTGCAACTTTGCACCCTTTGACTTCCAGCTCTCCAACTCCCCAGCTGCCGATAACCACCGTTCTTCTTTGTTTCTATGCATTCAAGTTTCTAAAAATTCCCCATATAAGTGAGATTATGTAGTATTTTTCTTTTTCTTTCTGTGAGTGGCTTATTTCACTTAGCAAAATGTTCTTCAGGCTCATTCAAGCTGTGGCAAATGGCAGGATCTTTCTTAAGGCTGAATAATATTCCATTTGTGTGTGTGTGTGTGTGTGTGTGTGTGTGTGTATCTGTGTGTCTCTATCTGTGTATATATCTATATATATCACAATTTTCTTATTTATCTGTGGACAGATACTTAGGCTGTTTCCATATCTTGGCTGTTATGAATAATGCTGCAATGAACATGGGAGTGCAGATATTTTGATGAAGTGGTGATTTTATTTCATTTGAGTATACACCAGAAGAGGGATTGCTGGGTTAGGTGGTATTTTTAGGAACCTCCATATTGTTTTTCATAATGGCTACACCAATCTACATTCCCACCAACAGTGTACAAGGGACTGAATCAATTTGAATGTTAACTAGAAACATTTATGAATTTATTTTTGTGTGTGTGTTTATGTTTCCTTTTGAGAAATGCAAATAATTAAAGTGTCCAGAAACTGTAGTGCATCATTTTCCCTTAAGTATTTCATAACCTTCCTTTGATATGCCAACATGTCCTCATTATCATCATCATCTCATTATAACTTTA
The DNA here is from genome assembly GCF_009828535.3 of Hylobates moloch. Classification (NCBI taxonomy): domain Eukaryota; kingdom Metazoa; phylum Chordata; class Mammalia; order Primates; family Hylobatidae; genus Hylobates; species Hylobates moloch. The sequence goes on from NW_026652284.1 coordinate 75,466,612, forward strand.
TTATGTTTTATTCTCTTTCCTCCCACATTACCAAAGTTTCTCAAAGTACAGTCCTCAGCTAGTTTGTATTACCCAAGAAACTTTTAAAAATACAGATTCAGATTTACTGAAGTAGACTTTTGGAGTGGGATCCAGGAATTTTCACTTACAACATGCTCCTCAGATGATTTCTAAATCAATCATCTATCTAATCCTATTCATCCTGTCTATTTTTCTGTCTATAGACTCAAATTTAGGAACCACTGGTCTACTATATTCCAGGAACCTGGCAGGCATTATAATTTTAATCCTCGAAATGGTCATAGCTATAACATTGAAATTATAATTTAAGGGGATGGTGGCTCAAAGACAGTAAGTGGCTTGTCCAAGGTCATACAACTAGTAAATTCTAGACCTGAGAGTAGAAGCCAGATTGTCAATAGAGAAATAATCTTATTTGGTAAAGAAAAAAATCTTGAGCTTTTCTATAGCGATTGATCTTAATACTTTATGGAATCAGTTATTCAACTCAGCTGCAAGAGTCTCTCTGGTGTGGATGTAGGCTAAATTGTGAGATACGTATTTGGTAATGTAACTTAACCATCATCCCATTTATGAGATAAGCAATATCTCACTAGGAGCCTTGAGAAAAGGAATAAGGGATGAGTTAATTACACCTGGAACTGTAGATGATCAGTTTAGAGCAGCAAGAAGTATAGTTTCAGCAGAATCCCATCATTGTTGAGATTGGTACTATAACTATGGGAGAACTAAATTCATTTTCTCTTGGTAAAACATCTCTAAGTGAAAGTCTTTAAAAGGCTTATAAAAACTTAAAAGGCCCTTGGACATCAAATGACTCTTAAGTTAATCAGAAACATATGGATTAAATTTCTCATAAAATAATTTTAGGTTTAAAGTTATGTGAAAAAGCTCAGGGCAAAATGTCTTTTAGGTTTGTTCAAACCAAACATTAAGTTCTTGGGGAAAGTTGGAAATACTTTAACAATATCAGGATGATACTGAACACTTATGTAGCATCTTCAGGTAACACAGAAACACTGAGTCCCATTCTCCTGCAGTGGGGTGGGGCCTGGACTCGTGGAAATGCAAAAGGCAGCTCTGACAGATTCCCATGGTGTTGGGTGGTGGGTTGGGGTGGCAGGAGGAGTTTGGAGGATGAGGATATGGTTTTCCACTCTTCCCAGAGATAGCTGGTTAGTGGCATTTTTTCTTCGTAGGCACTGTCCCATTCCCACCCTTGGAAAGTCTTCCAGGAGCAACCTAGATGTGACTGAGAGAGATCTGGCTGGGTGGTCAGAAGACCTGCATTTTAATCCTACCTCTGTCACTTCCCAGCTGGCTGATGTTGGTCAAGTCACCTCTACCCCAAGACAGAGGAATTGTCTTCCATGACCCACAAAGCTTCCTAAACCTCAGTTTCCCACCCGTTAGATGAGAATGGCATAAACCTTGGAGTAGTGTTGGGAAGATTTAGGTGAGATGATGATGTAATCCACTTAGCATAGTGCCAGGTACCTTTTAAGTGCTCAGTAAGTGATTAATATTGTTATTCTTTGGCATGATCATAAGGTTCTGAGATTTCTAAGTAAAAAGGGCTAGTTACCACCCAGAATGTGTCAGGAGGGAGGAATAGAGGAGAGGTTGGGGGAAGGAAGGGTTTTCCTTGCATCCAAGTAGGAGGTAGATTTCAGAATTGAATTTGAAACTAAGGATGTCAAATTTTCTTTGGATACAAACAGCTTTTTGGTTCTTTATTTAAAAAAATAAGTACCAGTCATTGATGAATAGATGATGATTCTTCTAAATTTTCGTTTGGAAATAGTCTGGCATATATATATATATGTGTGTGTGTGTGTGTATGTATGTATGTATGTATGTATATATTTGTGCAAACTATTGTCCCAAAGAGTTTTAAAGCTACAAGCGCAAAAAAAAATTTGAAATGGATAATTGAGTCTTGTGAAAAACATCGATCTGCTTTCATCGGTTTCTTTCATTCTTTCTGATATAGGCTTCCACACTTGCCATCTACCTGCCTAGAGAGCGTGGCCATCTGTAAGGGCAACTCAAAGCTCTGTAAATCTGGCTAGATCTTCAGAAGTGGCCCACTTTCCCATTTCTCTCAACTCTTCTCTCTCCTCCAACCCAACCTCACAGTGTACTCACAACTTAGGGAGACTGCATACAGGACTAAATTTGTCCATTTGTGGAGGGGTCCACCCCCAAAGATGTTTTCTTGACCTAAAACTGTTCTAGTTACTGTTGTTTACATAGTGCAAAAGAAGAACTTTAAGATGTATGGATCCAACCATCATATAGTTGAGTATATTCTTTGAGAATTCTGTAAGTTTTAATTAGATATTTGAAAAATGTGTGAGCACCTAAGTATGTGTTCTGTTAATTTGTGTCCTTAGCTCCTTTAGATTCATTTTTGTGTTCAAGTTTATATGACCTTGAGCACTATGTGTCAAAACACATCTGTCATGCCTGAGAAATGAAGTGTGAATCTCTTCTGTTATTGGTTGCATAACCATTTGTTCATTTGTCTGTATACATATTTAATTATAGATTTTAAATGAAAGAGGGCTAAAATGCAATAATTTAATGTTACCACGAAAATTCAATTTATTTTTATTATTTCCAAATTTATAGTTAACTGTAGTTTTGCTTGTATTTTACAGTGTTAACACATTTTGGGGGTATATCTACAATGGAAAAAGCCGTCTACTGCTGAGAACTTCTTGTTAAAACTAGCTTGCATAAGCTCAGGGCAATGTATTCATAATAAGACAATTTATAGTCATCATGATAACAGAGGCTGTTTGCTGGAAAGAAAAGATAGCAATATCTGTAAAACTGCACCTGCAAGGAGGCTATAATTTCTGTGTGGTTGTCATAAACAATGTGAATCATGGATTATTACCATTTTTAAGGGCTCCATGCATTTCCCATTATTTATTATAGCTCCTATAGGACTTACCCCTGTATACTCACATGGATTGAGATATATATTCAGACACACAGATGTGTATGTAGTTATATACTTATACACATATATTATACACACACACATTATGCTTGTAATTTATGGCAAACAAAATAAATAAGCTCAATGGCTAAAACCTTGCAAAACACCCAAACTTAGACAAAAGGAGCCTTTACATCTGCCTGTTAACTCAGGACTAAATCCCTAGAAGGACTCTCAAAGCTGCTGCCCAGGTTTTCAAGAAGAAACCTCGATATCGTCAATGAACTGAAGCCAAAGGTCAGAGTTCCCTCCAGTGTATACGCAGTCAGTGGGCCCCATTTGTCATTTTGCTCTGGGTTCTACTGAGCTGCATCTAGTCCCAAGTACCCGTAGATGTGACTCATTCCAGCAAAACCAAGTGGGGCTCTTTCTTTGCACTCTTTGCACTCTTTCCTGTTGTCATCACAAGCTGTTTATAAGCCCCATTCTCTTGGTGCCAAATGATTCCCTGCTGCAAATGAATCACTTCTGTGAAATACCTACAGTTCAATCGATTAGATATTGTTTGATTTCTGTCTCCTATCTCTTTCTTGATAACAACCTTGACCATTCTCAGACATTCCTAGTCTCAACACTCTCTATTGGTTATCTATTGCCACAATAATGCTGCATAACAAACAACTATGCAACCTTAGTTCCATAACAAGCATTCATTGCTCATTCTCAAGTTGGCCAGGGTTTGGCTAGAGGGCTCTGCTGATTTTGACTGGGCTTTCTGACCTGTTTGGGGGCAGCTGGCTGTCCAGTGACCTAAGATGACCTTAGCTGGGGCAACTTGGCTTGTGCTAGGTGTCTTGTATCTTTTAGCAGGTGAGCCCAGACATGTTCTCATTGTGTTGTTAGAGGTGCAAGCAGGAGGGCGAGGTGCGAGCAGGAGGGCAAGCTTCATTGTGAAGCACTTTTCAAATCTTTTTGCATCACATTTGCTAACATCTCATTGGCCAAAGCAAATAATATGGATGAGCCCAGAGTGAGAGTGGAGGGCATTGCCAAATTACATGGCAAAGGGCATGGATATGGAAAGGGGTAAATAATTGGGGCCATGATTTTGGTGTATAGGAATAGAAAGGTATAATATACTTTTCTTCCTATAGAACTGTCCTTCGGAAAGGATCTAAGCAACATTTCCACTGAGCTGCAATGATGGTTTTGTGCAAAACCTAATGTGTTGCCACTACCATGTCCATCTACTTTTATACATATGATAATAAGAAAAGAAATGGAGCTCCATGGTGGGACTGAAGATGATCACATATTCTTTGTCATTCCCTCCACCATGAGGTGGCATCTAGTTCTCCATCCCATTGCATCTGGGTTGGGTCAGAGGCTCTTTGATCAGTGGGACACAGTGGAAATAACACTTTGCCTGCTCCAGGCTCTACCTTTCATAGAACTGGCAGCTTCTGTGTTCTCATTTTTGGAATTTGTGCTCTTGAGATGCATCCTGTCAGAACACAGTTGCCATGGAGAAGCACAAGCCATGTGGAGAGGCCACATATGGGCTCTCTTGTCGAAAGCAGCCTCAACTACCAACCATGTGACATTAATGCTTCAGTTCAATTGGGCCTTCAGATGACTGCAGCCCTAGCTAGCATCATATGGAAGAGAAGACCTGCCCAGTTCAGCCCAGAATTATAAGAGATGGTAAAATAGTTGTTGATTTAAGCCACTAATATGTAGGACAGTTTGCTGTGCAGCCATAGATAATCAAAACAAGCTCCAAGAGGAATGTTCTAGATACCAGGCCAGGGTGAAGGTGGTATTTTTGGACTTTGAGTTTTTCTAGAGCCTTTGAAAAAGGCAGTGACCTATTTTACTCAAACTTAGGTCAAAATGCTTAAATAGTTCCCTGAAAAGGTAAATGCAATTTATAAAGGGTGCTGATGTGCAAGTAGAGAATCACAGAAACCATGCAAAGGTCTTAACTGTTGCAGGTTTTATCTCATTCAGCACCTCAGGCTTTATTCTCTATCCCTGACTCCAGACGGCACTGCAGGAAGCTTTTCAGAGAGCAGAAAGGGGGCAGCTTCCCTCATCACTTCCTAAGGCTTACATGTGCCCTTTGTGTACATGCATGCGTGTTGTTATTTTTTAAAATGTTCTTTTTCTGCTGATTTCATTCTTTGGTGACACCTAGCATGGTTCAGGGTCCTGTGTGCCACACCTCCATTGTTGAATACTAATCTCTGTCCCTAATATTAGATTTAATTTTGAAAGAGATTTGCTGTTGTGGCTGACAAATCACATTGTGTCTGGCATAGGAATTGTCAGCTACTATGAGTTCTCCAGACTTGCTCTTCTCCTTGCTTCAGAGGGTCGGCTGGTTGGATGCAGATGGTACAGCAGACGGTATCATCATTTAGCTGAGATGATTCTCCCAGCTAGCTGCAAAATTCCTACCTTGTCACTCTTAAACAGGGCCTTAAGGGCCACAGACTAAAGGCAAATAGCAAGCCTGGTGCAGTGAAGATAGTTCTGGGCCCAGGCTTAGGAGACCTGCTGCCAACTAACTGTGTGATGTCTGTGAGTCTCTTTAGCTTCTCTGAGTCTCAGTTTCCTTATCTGTAGAGCAAGGGCAGAATAGAGATGACAGTCCTATAAGGCCCCTTCCAGCTGTACAATTCTTGGGTTTTGTAGAACACCTGGAGGCATGAACAGTGGCTTTTGGAAACTCTTTTGAGGGTTCTTTCCATGATGTAGGCAGTGTGGGTGTCATAAGGAACATGTCCCATAGGAAAATGAGCATGCTTCAGATCCTTACCTCCTGCTCTCCCTGCTTACTTTCCATGTTTAGTTTGAAAATGAGATCCATGGTCTTACAGTACTGCTTTGATTCACTGCCAATATTTGCTGAAGTGAACCAAAGGGATGGTTTAGGTTGGAGTACAGTAAAGAAGGCCAAATAACAAAAGTAGTCACTTCAACCAATGCATTGAAAATCCAGTTCTTTTCTTCATGTTGGGGAGGTGTCTTCCAAGATAGCTTCTGAGTGTGGACAGCCGAGACACCCCCTCCCCTTTTCCTACACTTCTCTGTTTTCTGAGCTGTTGGAAGCAGCCCAAACACCCAGGGTAGCTCTGGCATTGTTAGCACATCCTGGTCTGGACCCTTTCCCTCAGAAGCGGGTAGGGAGCCTAGACTCTGGGGTGCAAGCTGAGGGGAGCATACCAGATGGCCAGATGAAGGTCACATTGGCACTTGTTCCTGTGGCAGAGCTCTGCGGTGATGAATGGTGCACTCAAATGAAGAGCATTACATTAAAAATTTGGAAAGGTATATTCACATACCGATGGCAAAGCTGGTGACCGTGTGCATGTATCCAACCACTTTTTAAGTGCTATGGGGTCAGCAAAGCGTAAAACTTCTTTTGCCCAGAATTTTTTTCCTTCTAATTTTTAAACCCATGTGCATTTTAATGGAAATTTAATCGTATGTTTCAGATTTATTTACACTTAACTCATCAAAATGTTGTTTTGCAAGAGGGATTCAAGGTCCAAGAACCCTTTTGAGTTTTTTATAAGCTTTTGAAGGACTTTTCTTTTTTCTTATAAAAAGAAACCATGTATCACAGAGAGCAAACAAACTTGAACCCTGAGAGGTTCAAGTTTGATCTGAAACTCAGAAGTCATGAACACCAGGACTACTCTGTGGTGAAATGGATTTCTCCATGTTTTTTCCTTAGAAATTTATAGGGAAACAGCTGAGGGTTTCAGCAGAATACTATCTATTTTTCTAAAATTAGTGAATATCCTGAAATATACTATACAAATTAGAAATGTTACCGCTCTTTTGTTTTTTTTAAATTACTTGCTTTTGACACATTTTTTCAGTGTTTTTCCTGTGTAAAAGTTGGGTGAAGTGCAAAACCACATCAGAAGCAGAGATTTTTATTTCATGTCAAGTTTCTTAGTAATATTAAAGCTATACCAAATAAATAAATAAATAAAAAAGGTTATGTGAAAAAAGGTGCTATTTACAAGAAAAACTGTCTGGTCTAACTTTTCCCAGTTATTTTGTCTGTACTAGCTGTGTCTGTAGTGTTGAAGTGGAGAGGTGATTGGTTCATTTGTAGATGCCTGTAGCGGTCCCTCCTCAACCCACAGGAATTGTGAAGCAATTCTCCCAAAACACCTAATCTAAAAGAAATCACTGTTTTTATAGTCTGAATCAGTATTTTTATACTTTATATACTTACACCTTTAGGCTTATATGCTTTACTTATATATTCTATTTACTTTATACTTACTGACTTATGTAAGTACATGTACTTTTATACTTTTATGCTTGAAATATTTTACTTATATATTCTTTGTTTACTTTATACTTACATACTTTATATATTCCTATAGAGTCTGGATTAGTATTTAAGTTAGAATTCATTTTTACTTTGTGTAGGCTGTGCCTGTATGTACTTTGCCACTCTGTTGACACGTATTTGAGGAGTTGAAGTAAGCAAAATGGACTGATCATTCAACTGAGAACTCATCACTCAGTGCTTGGTCTTTGCAGTGGCTGGAGAAGCAGGAATTGATTTAAAGGCAGTCAATTCATGGTAGCCAGAGAGACATCTTTACAGGTTGAGGCCCTGCCAGTAGGGCTAAATGCAGGATGAGGAGCTTCTCCATGTATAATTCACCGGAATATGCTATATCGACTGCTCTTCTGTGAGCCTGTCATTTTCCATCCTGAAGTTTTTTTTGTGTTTTGGTAGAACAATGTGCGTTCTGTTCACCGTCACCTGACTAAGCTTTATACAACTTCTATGAATCTACTATTGTAACTTTAAATATGGTTCAAGGTAAGATTGAATTTATAAAACTAGTCTTAATATGAAAGCAGTTAATCATTTGAATTTTACCAGTACTCACTACCCACATGTAAGTTAGAAGAGTCTGAAAAGTGTTTTCAACAGAATTTCATACCCTAAAGAATTCTTATTTTATCACTAATATTTAACAACAGATTAAAAATATATCCATATCTGGCAGAAATGTCTTTTGAAGAAACAAATAGATTTTTAAAACACTATAAAATTTGTCAATGCCATAATCATAGCCAATGAAATAACTGACTAGATACTTCCCCAGGTTCACATCCTTTCCGGCTGTTCAGAGGAACTCTATCACATCTGCCTGGGAGAGCAATAAAGAGACTTGGTGGTAAAACACAACACAAATAATTGCTCATCCTGTGTGAAATGCCTTCCATCCGCTCTGGGAAAACCTCCTTGTGGCAGGAAGAAGCCAGGTAGCATGGAATAAAAGGGTAAGTAACTTGTGCCAAGCAGGTATCCAAGAGCCAGCTGGCTACCAGGGACTCATGGGCAGAAACCCAGATTTAAATGGCAAAAGCCAAAGGAAAAATAAGGATTGCACCAGCTTCAGAAATGAGCTCTTAATGGCCTCACAGAGAAGGCTGTGGGGGAATTCAGCACATAAATAAAAGATAAACAAACTTAAAAACAGGCTTTATAGGCCTGGTGTAGTGTACTAGTAGTTATGGAGTCTTTGCTGTTGCCCAAGGATGCGTCATTATGGGTGGTTATGGCTTTTGGAAGAGCGCAGAGCTGAACTGGGCAGTGTAGGTAAGTTGCTGGATTTAGGTAGGAGGTTGAGATCTTTTTATGATCTGTTTGCAAACTGGGTCAGACTGTGTCCTCTGTATGCAGGTCACAGTCATCTTCATTCTGAATTTGACGGAATCAATCTGCATTGTCAATATTGCTGTTTAATAATTATTTAAGCTCTCTTACGTGGAATAAATCAAAGAACACATATCACATAATTACAAACTCTACGTTAATGCTGGCATCCTTAAAAAGGGTGAGCTATTTATCATGCATATGTATGAGGGTCACTTTTGAATGTTCATGTTATGTCATTTTTATTTTCTTCTTTAGATTTAAAATAAAAATATTTTGATAACATGAATTTCATGTGGAAAAAGTGCTTCTAGACAGATTTGCAGGGAGTGAGAGTCTTTCTGGCAAATTGTCCCATTTGGAGTTTCGCTCAGATCATCTTTACTTAAATTTAGTTTGGGTACGATTATAGTAAAATAAAAAATCAGAATTATTTATTTTAAATCTGAGAAACAAAAATCTAACAACTTCTCCTTCCCTCTCCCCATAATCCAAACAAAATTCACATACCCATCACAATTTTATCTTTAAAGGGCTTTTACTCAAAGGAGCCAAAGAACTTGGACTTCTCTACTCCTTTCCCTGGAATACATTTGGCTTTGTTCTTTGCAGCATAGGCAATTGCTGTTAAAGAGACTTTCAGTTTAACATGTAATTAATAGTTTGGCATTTCCCCAGGGCTTTCCTTGGGACCCTTTTTCTGTATCTGTTTTGTATTACAGAGTTCGCTTGCTAAATATTTCCAGATCATATAGATTTAGATAAGACAAGTTCCAGAACTTAGGGTATTTTTTATTTTGACATTTACAGTATTTATTAGTGAAATGAAAATAATACTTTGACAAGTCCCCAAATAATAAATGGCAATATTCTCAAACTCTGAGTAGTTTAGAGTAACTTTCAGTGGCTAGTGACCACCTGATAGCCAACTGTTCTCTTTTCAGATATGTTAGCAAATTTGAAATACCTTGGGATAAGTTCTTTTAGAGTGCTTTCCCATGATGATAATTGTATTTCCCCCCAGTCCCTCTGGGTGGTCAGCGGGCCTGACATATCTTGTTCCTTTATCTGTGAGAATTAAAGAGTTAGGAGGGGATGAACTACAGCTCTGGGGCAAGTCACATTCTTTGTGACTGGGCTTAGCACAGGGCATGCTGGGAGTCATGCTGTATTCAGAGGAAGCAGCCATTGCCCACACACCATGTGTGTTAACCAGAGGGTGGTGTGGGTCACTTTGAGTACCAGGAGACATGACTTAACTGGAACAAATACTTTCAACTCAATCTGGGAACTAATTATGGTTCACTTGGATATTTTCCAGAGCAGTCTTCAGTGAGGTGAGTTGGGTAGCCTTTATTCATTCTCCCTCTCTACCTTCTCTACAGATCTTTGCTTTTCTTATGGAACTTACCTCATTTTTGCCTCATAACTTAGTAACTTGAATATATGTCTCTATGCTCTGCTGCTTTCCAGCCTGGGAGGGGACTATGTTTTTCTTGTTGTGTAGTATCCACAGCACTTATCGTACTGCTTTGCATGAATATGTTTCAAGTTGTAGTGAGACTCTAAATCTCACAGCAAATGTCAGTGGCTTCACTCAGGAAAGTTTATTTCCCATTCATGGAATTATCCAGCAAGAGTGTGTCTGGTCAGAGGTAGCTTCTTCCATGGGGTCATTCTTATTTTCAGGCTCCTTTTATTTTGTGGTTCTGCTTCCTATAGGCCCCTGGTATCCAGCCAGAGACGGGAAGAGAGCGTGGAAAAGGGACGTCTGTCTTAATTGCCTTGCCTGGAAGTGATGGGCATCACTTCCACTCATATTATTATTATTATTATTATTATTATTATTATTTTTCTGAGACAGAGTCTCGCTCTGTTACCTAGGCTGGAGTGCAGTGGTGTGATCTCAGCTCATTGCAACCTCCATCTCCGGGGTTGAAGCAATTCTCCTGCTTCAGCCTCCCAAGTAGCTGGGATTACAAGCACCCGTCACCATGCCTGGCTAATTTTTGTATTTTTAGTAGAGACGGGGCTTCACCATGTTGGCCAGGCTGGTCTTGAACTCCTGACCTTGCGATTTGCCTGCCTTGACCTCCCAAAGTGCTGGGATTACAGGCGTGAGCCACCACACCTGGCCCACTTCCACTCGTATTCTATTGGTGAGAACTCATCACATGGCTGCACCCAGGCTCAAGGATGTTGGGAGTAGCCCCTGGCGAGGCTGCTGCTTCCCAGTGGAGGAGGGGAAGCTCCAGAAGGAACAGCCCACATGTTTGAAGGCCTGTTATCTCCACCATATTTTCCAGAAGGTAAACAACTTGAAAAATGAAAGAACCATACAACATTAGATCTGAAGGGACTTTAGAGCCATTATATTCCCATTTCCATTTTACAGCTGAAGAGACCTGGGCTTAAAGGGATAATGAGAATTTCCAGCTTGTTTAGCTAGTTAATGGCAGAGTTGGGTCTAGAATCTGGGTCCGTTGACTGCCAGTTATTTCTCTGGCACTATGTCCAGTCAAAGTCTTTGTGATTTTTGGACCGCTCAGGTGTAGTTACCCATCAGGTGCTTGAGAACAGTGAATGAGGAGGGTATTTGTGGAAAGTTCAGGGGAGTTGTGGAATCAGGTTTCCTTTTAGGATATTTTAGTTCATTCATGCTGCTATAGCAAAATACCACAGACTGGATAATTTATAGATAATGGAAATTTATCTTCACATAGTTCTGGAGGCTAGGAAGTCTAAGATCAAGGTGCTGGCAGGTTTGGTGTCTGGTAAGGGCTGCTCTCTGTTTCCAAGGAAGAGCTGCTCTCTGTTTCTAAGGTGGTGCTTTATTGCTACATCCTCTGGAGGGAACAAATGCTGAGTCTTCACATGACAGGAGAGTGGAAGAGAGTGAACTCACCCCCTCAGGCCCTTTCCTGAGGACCATAATCCTATTTATGAGGGCTCTGCCCTTATGACTGAATCAGCTCTTAGAGGCCCCACCTCTTAATACTATCAGATTGGCAATGAAGTTTCAACGTATGAATTTTGGGAGGCATTCAGACCATAGCAGTATGTTTAATTCAGCTCCTACTTTCCTCTGTACCTTACCAAGGTCCTCTCTCTGTGTGATAACCCACAAGAGTAGTAAGTTGGCTGGGTTTGGAGGTGAGTGAGAAGTGAGAGCATGATTGGGGTCAGAGGTGTGGCCAGAGTGACTGATGCTGCTGGTGGAGTCATCCTGGTATTTACTGTCCAGGTAAGGCATCGTGTGAGTTGAAAGAACACATGTCTAAAACTTCCTGGTGATCAGCATGAATATCCTCTTAGAGTTATTTTTTGAAAAGAGCATTTAGAAGGCTGTTGTTAAAATGTAATTATACAAATTAATTAGGTAATATATAAGCATCCAAAAATATGTTTATTGATCTATTTGCCAGCTTGTTGATCAGCAAGTGGGGTCTTAAGTGAACAAGACAGTGGACAGATAAGTTTTAAGAGGGAGTAAGAGACAGAAGAGGTTTAGAGGACAGGATACTTCAGGGAGGGAAGACCAGAGTGTGCTACATGAGTGGTGGAGGGAGAATATTTGTCAACAGAAGGTTAGGATGAGGGCACTGGGTAACTGAGAGATAATACAGAAAGAGGGTGCTAGCTGGGAGGGTGGGGAATACCACAGAGACAAGTTTCTTCTTTCTGCTTCTTTTTGATCCCTTGGGGGGGCCGACCATCATCATCACATGGCAAAACATCCTGGATCCCAAATCTGGCTCTGTCATTCAGCCCTTGAGTAACACTGGGGCAGTGACTTTGCTTTTCTGGGCTTCAGTTTCTCTAACTGCAAAACACAAGGGGTGTATGAGACCACTAGTTTTCTGTGTTATTTGGGTACTTGGGAGTCTTGTGGATGTAATTCAAGGGTATCACTGCAGGCATGGGAGTGAGTAGCAAGCAGGCATTTTCTGCCCTGCTCCCCACTTCACCCTGCAAAAAACAAATTAGCTCTGTGACGTGTCTGAATTTCTACAGAAAATTATTGTTTGAAGGTCAACATTTATGTCTAAAGAAAATTTTCAAAAGCACTCAGCCTATACCATTTCTCAGGCTTTCTCTGGTTCTGACATTTTGGGAATTTGTGGTCAGTACCCAAAGCCTTCCAACCTCTAAAGAAACAGGGCTAGGATTTAAAGTCAGCTGTGATTCTACGATTCATACTCTTCTTCAGTCTAGGTGTCTGACCTGGGAATCCCCTCATGTGGCTCTTGGTTGTTTTGCAGGTGTGCTCTGCCTTGTCAGGGTGACTTAGGTGCTCATCTGGGCTATAAAACCCTCACTAAGAGCAGTGCTTGGCACAAGGCAGTCTGATGCCTGGTGAGTGATCCATCACTTACAAGTTCATCAAAGTTGCACCACTTTTGAGGGGCAGGAAGCCCCAGTAAGGTACCTGGGACAGTTCACAGAACACCACCCTGATTATTTTATGGTAAAGCGTGGTAGGATTCTGGTTTTCAGCAATGAGAAGCTACTCACACACACACACCCTTAAGTCTAAAAAAACAGCCGTATATTGAAAGGTATCTGGATTTTTTTTGAAGACTTTCAACCTCTCCCAGCTTTTTGCTTCTAGATCAATGTTTTTAATGGCTTTGGCAGCCTTAGTCCTATTAGTAAATGCCATTCAACCTGCAAATTAATTGTTCAGGAGCAAAGTCAAGTTGAAGATGGGCTTTTAATCTGCCCTGCCTCAGCCCACTTCCATGTTTGTATAAGTTTGAAAGCTTAGCCTATCTCCATTATTCTGGCCCTTTGAATAGCATAACCTTGGTGATGAATTCCAGATGCTGCACTACAGAGTGCTTCAGGGGCTTATACATTACAGTTCTCAGCAAATAAATGTATTTTTTTCCTTGTGATTGAAAGGCTAAACAGCAGGTCATGCGTACCTATGCATGCAAAAGGGTATTTATATTTTGGATCAGGTGAAATGCACCTGGGTGCTGTAAATACCACAGATCACTGTGATGTGATTGAATCTAAAAGTCGGCATGGCCTCTCTTCCTTTTCTTTTTTTAAATACCTTTTGAAAGCGAAAGTTCAGCAGGTCGTTCTTTCCCATAATCAGTGATGAACTTAGACCATCAGAGTTGATGTGAGGTTTTCCTTTACATCTCAGAGGGGAACCTGAACTATCATTGATTATTGAGAGGTCCTGTCGAATATATTACGGTAGGGATCACAATCTCAAAATTGCTCTAAGTCTGGAACCCACACCTTGGAGGGCCTGGACTTCCCTTAATATTGCTTTTCTAATTAGTGTGTTTGGGAGGTGGTTGGGATTGGGGGACTTTTCCCAAGGCTTCACATTTCAGAGCAAAGGGAGCTCCACTGGAGAGATACTCCTGGCCTCCTTTCCTACTCCCTCAAGGTGGGAGAGCTTTGGAGAAGGAATGGGGCTGAGAGCCCAGCCAGGTCAGCCCTCTTTCCGGGAGCCCAAGGCAGTAGCATCTTTCTCTACCTTTAGACTGGCAGGAAGCCTGGCAAGGCATGAACTCTTCCCAGACTGGAGCCTGGGGTTTTGGCATAAGCTCAATCCTGTGGAAAGTTATCATGTTTCTTGGCCAGTCTTGGCCATGACATACGTACATACACATGTGCACAATGTTTTATTAATAATAAGGATGATACTGGGATCTCCATCTTGCTGAGTCCTTGACATTCTCTAATTTGGTTCAGAGCGTGGATGAAGTAGGGGATCTTCTCTGACCCTAATAGTCATTAAAGTAATCATTCTCATGAAAAATTTGAAAATAGAGAAAAAAATGCAAAGAAGAGAAGTCATCCATAATTCTATTGGGATAACCCTTCTAACATTCTCTGTGTTAATCCTTTAAAACTTTCGGCCGGGTGCGGTGGCTCACGCTTGTAATCCCAGCACTTTGGGAGGCCGAGGCGGGTGGATCACGAGGTCAGGAGATCGAGACCACAGTGAAACCCCGTCTCTACTAAAAAATACAAAAAATTAGCCGGGCGTGGTGGCGGGCGCCTGTAGTCCCAGCTACTCGGAGAGGCTGAGGCAGGAGAATGGCGTGAACCCGGGAGGCGGAGCTTGCAGTGAGCCGAGATTGCGCCACTGCACTCCAGCCTGGGCGACAGAGCAAGACTCCATCTCCAAAAAAAAAAAAAAAAAAGCAACTTTCAGTCTCCTTTCTCTGTTTCCCCTTCCCTCTCTCTTCCTCTTGTACAAATATAGGCAGGAAAACATACATAACATACATATATATTATGGTGATGTGTGAGTGCAAACATATATATATGTTCATATACCACATACATTTCTTTTATCACAAATTAAGGTCATGCAATATTAATAATTGCTATCGTTTAAATTCTTAGCATGTGCCTTATTGTATAATAACTAATATAACCTCACAATAACTCCATAAAGTGGGTACTGTTTTAATCTAATTTTATAGACGAAGAAACTGATCACAGAAAGTTTAACTCCTTGCCCAAGCTTACACGGATAGTAAGTGGCAAAGGAACCTTTAAACTCAGTTTGAGTTTTAATCATCACGTGGTGTAGCATGTATACTACACTGTATAGTATGTTTTGTTTTGGAATCTGTTCTTTTTACTCAATACTTCATGAACAGTTTGTTCGTGTCATTAAATATTCTTCTAAAATAGGATTTTAATAGTTGCACCGAATTTAAGTATGAGGATAGGCATTGTATTTAATCTCTTACCTTACAGATTTGGTTTGGTGGTACATTTTCTCTACCATAAGCAACACAGCAATGAACATCCTTGAGCTGCATTTTTGCTCATAACTCTGTTTATTTCTTTAGGCTAGGTGCTTAGACATTGAACTGCTGAGGCGAACAGTGTCTGCCTATTTTTCAAGCCTTTGATGCTCCCGTCAAAGTCCTGATCACCAGCTTCCCCTTGCAGCTGCATGGATGCAGGGACAAAGAACTGAGAGACGCCCCTCAGTCCTCCGCCTCTTGCCCATAGGGTGTATTGGTTGATCTGGAATGGTCTTTCTTTCTTGCTAGCTTGCTTTCTTGCCTTTTCTTTTTTTTCTCTCTTCTTTTTTCTTCCTTTTTTCTTTTCTTTTTTTCTTTCCTTTCCTTTTTTTCACTTTCCCTTCTCCTCTCTTCTCTCCCCTTTCTCCTTTCCTTTCCCCTTTCCTTGTCCCGTCCCGTCTCCTCCCCTCCCCTCCCCTTTCCTCTCCTTTCTCCTTTCTTCTTTCCTTTCCTTTCTTGACGGGGTTGCACCATGTTGCTCCAGCTGGTCTCAAACTCCTGAACTCAAGCTGTCCTCCTGCTTTGGTCTCCCAAAGTGCTGGGATTACAGGTGTGAGCTACCACACTGGCCTGGTTTTTCTTTTTAACTGCTATTTTAAAGCTTAGATTTACAATAATCTTCTGTCCTTGATGGAAGATCTTTGGTTAGTGTCCCTCAGAATATTTTTGGTTAGCAAGAATAAGAAGGCTCATATCCTAATTTCTTGGCTCTTTAACGTGATGAATGCCCATCCTACCTCACTGTTGCAAGAAGAGACTGAGGATCTCCTCAGTGACATGTCCCTGGTACCCTTCTCCCACCTGTGCCTCTGCTCTTCTGGTGGCCTCATGCACAAGGCCATTCACTCTCATCTTTGCAAGTCTGCATTCTATTTATTCTCAAGGGCCAGCAAAATCCTACCTAATGGCACAGTCATCTTTGCCTGTCTTTGTTCAGAATTATCAATCTCATTTTCCTGTTCTTCCTAGAAGCTAGATTTCCTGGAAGATAGTTTTTTTTGATAATTCCATTTCATTCATCTTTTTCAGTTCATTCATTCATTCAAAAACCAGTACTGTGCTGAATGAATACATTTGGAAACAACAAAAATAATACATGGGCAGGCTCTTTCCTCATGTCTAGTAGGGAAGAAATATTACATAAGCCAAGAATTTCTGTACAGTGTGTTAAGTATTATAATATGTAGGAGAGTGGTATGTATAATGACAGAAAAAAGGAGGAGTCACAGCATGTGAATGGGAGGATGGTGGAACATGAGCATGACTTAGCCAGATGAAGGGGGGAAGCAGGAGGAAACTCCAAGCATCTGGAACAGCATGGGAGAAGGCATTAAGGAAAGGAACAACATCCATAGTCAGCAAAGTGAGGGGAGCCACAATTAGTGACTCGTGCTGGAGTAGTGGGAGGCATTAATGGGGAACTGAGCACTTTGACATTCTATACTTAACCCCATTGTGGCTTTACCACAACTGACATGACTTATTTATTTGCCTTGCTCCCCCACCAGGCAGCAAGTCCTTTGAGGGCACTTACATCTCTTTTGGCACTGTACAAACTCTGCATCCAGCACGGTGCTTGCCACATAGTGAGTGGGGAGACTCAGTAACTATTGAATGAATCAGTGGAGGTGGAGGATGAGAACAGCAGGTAGCAAAGGAAGTTACCCGTAGTTTTCACAAAATGCTAGTATCTTAGTCTGTTTTCTGCTGCTATAACAGACTACTACAGACTGGGTAATTTATAAAGGAAATAAACTTATTTAGCTCTCTGTTCTGGAAGTTGGGAAGTCATACATTGAGAGGCTACATTTGGAGTCTTCTTGCTGCATCATAACATAGCAGAAGGTATCATGTGGTGAGAGAGAGGAGTGGGGAAGGCAAAGGATGGGGCTGGAACTTCATCCATTTATCAGGAACCCATTCCCGTGATAAGTACATTGATCAGCTCATTAGGACGTGCTCTCATGACCTAATTGCCTCTTAAGGGCGCCACCTCTTATCACAATGGCAATTAAATTTCAATATGGGCCAGGCGCGGTGGCTCACGCCTGTAATCCCAGCACTTTGGGAGGCCGAGACGGGCGGATCACGAGGTCAGGAGATCGAGACCATCCTGACTAACACGGTGAAACCCCGTCTCTACTAAAAATACAAAAAAATTAGCCAGGCGCAGTGGCGGGCACCTGTAGTCCCAGCTACTTGGGAAGCTGAGGCAGGAGAATGGCGTGAACCCGGGAGGCGGAGCTTGCAGTGAGCCGAGATCACGCCACTGCACTCCAGCCTGGGCGACTGAGCGACTGAGTGAGACTCCATCTCAAAAAAAAAAAAAAAAAAAATTCAATATGAATTTTGGAGTAGACATTTAAACCATACCAGCCAGTCATACATTCACAACTCTCATTCACTTTCTACATTGGTTTGAAAGTAAGCCACCCTTTTCCCTTCTTCAGTTGAATCAATGCCTGCCAGATTCACTCCAGCCCTCGAGAAGGGATCTTTATTTGGTCAAGACTTCCCTTTCCCTATAATTCTCCCTGTTGTGTTCACCTAAGTTATGACAATGCTGATTTTTTTTTTTTTTGGCTTGAAACAATAAACATTATTGCTCACATGGTATTATTCTCGTTTTCCTTCATGGTGTTTATCGAACATTTGTTCCTTATATAATTATGTCATCAGGAGTTTTGTGTCTGCTAGAATATGAGCTTCATGAGGGCAGGGATACCTGACTTTTCCCCATTATTAGTGCCTAGCATAGTGTCTGACATGCTCAGTAATAACAACACAGGACAAACGAATGTAACAAACTCCTAGAGAGCTTGCTGTCTATTGCACATATTGTGGTGGTTGCTTATACACTGCACTATTTTTGTCATTTCTATGGACAGATTTTGAGCTTTTTGAGACTATTGTACCTGTACCAGGAATGCGGGATAATACTAGATTCTCTCAGACTCAATGTTGAGGGACAATCAGTTTTATTTTTATTGCCTGTGGGGTATCTCTGAGTCTCTCTCCAAGCAATCTTCATATTCCCCAAGAATAATATTGGAGAATCTCCTGGTTGAGTGCCCTCTAATATATAATTAATGATGAATCTTAGCAGTTCACATTTTCAGAAGTCTTTCTAGGCATGACCTCACCACCACGCTGTGATGCCTCACTGCCAAGGGACTCCACGTGGCCCTGGGTGAGGTCTCTCAGTCCAGCCAGTCTGCAGTTTTGGTGTTCATAAGATTATGAGCCCGGGGAATGTGCCCAAATCCAACCACTCATTCTTAACCTGCCCAGATATTTTGACCCATAAAATGTGTGCACGCTGATTTCAGATGGAGACCAAAGTATCCATTGGCCAATCAAGGTTCCAATAACCTAAAACCGTCTTAATGCTGAATCTTAATTCAGATGGCCCATTTGCCCAGCACTGAAATGTTTCCTGGGAAGTGGGACCTAAATTGCTAAAACCAGGACAGTTCTGGGAAAACTGAAATGTTGTTCATCTTAATCTCATTAGAGATTCTGATTGGAGAATGCAGTGGGTGCTTCAATCAAAGAAAGCTGCACAAAGTGAGCAGATCTAGCCTGGTTTAACCTCTGGGTCGAAAATGAGGGTGGGTTTGATAGCCCCTTGAGTCTGCAATTGGTGGCAGAAGTGAGGGCAGTTTTGTATATCAGCAGCGCCCTCTCTAAAACGGTACAGTTGACTAACTCTTGCAGTTGTCCTGAATTTTTTGAACCTTAGGAAGCATTAGAATCAGGAACTGAAAATAGAGTCTTCATCTCTTAGTTTGCTTTCCCTCAGAAGTGGATCCTGAGTTAAGGATAGAAGGGCAAGTTGCTTATTTGAGAGAGGAAGGCAAACACTGGTAGGGGAAGAGGAGAGTGAGAGAAGGAGAAGGCAGCCAGTAAAGGTTATTTTATTGAGCTGATTGCCAGCTATGGGTGACTGGAGCTTAGTCCTTAATCTTTTCCTCTAGAGTAGAGTTTATCGACCTTGGCACTCTTGCCATTTGGGGCTGAATAATTCTCTATTGTGTGTGGGCCCTCCTGAGCATTGTAGGATACTTAGCAACATCCCTGGTCTCTATCCAGAGGTGTCAGTCACATTCCTTTTCCCCAGTGTGTGACAGCCCAAAATATCTTCAGACAGTACCAAATTGCCCCTAGTTTATACAGTGTTCTAGAACACACAGAGTTTTCCCACCTGGGTGGTGGGGGAGCTGGGATGTTTATATGCTGATGGAGACTTCGAAGAAATCTCTTGGGCAAATGCTGGCAGCTGGAATTTGGTAAGTGTGCACTAAAGCAGAGAAGTCCAAGGTTGCTGGGTGGGGCACAGACCACACCTGCATTTCTCTATCTTCTTTAGATACTTGTTATCTCTGCAGATGGGTTTTCTCTTTCTCTCTGTCAACATGATGGAATATGACTTTCTACCACTCCCGGCCACAAATACACATCCCATCAGCTTTAAAATTCTAATTCCAAGTCCCTAGGATAGACAATCTGATTGGCCTAGTTTGGGCTGGGTATTCATTTGGACCCTATCAGCTGTGACCATATAGTACAAACATGGCTTTCAAGGGGTCCACTCCTGTTTCAGTGTAGGGTACATGGGCAGCATAAGGAGATTGGCTGTCATTGCCGACAGCAGGGATGGGCAATTATTTCAGCCAACCTTCATCAGGCATCTCCCATGTGCAAGGCTACGTAAAGGGCACATGGACAAATGACTCGTCAGAGTGCAGAGAGAACGTGAGGAGAATACAGAACTTAAAGACAGAACTGAGACATTTGGGGTTGATGGTTTCGGAAACATTCCCCTCTCCCCAGTGCCTGGGTGAGTGTGCCTAGAGAGTAGGAAGATAAGTTGAGATAATTGTCTTTCCGTGTGCATACTCTTTATGGTGAAACAACAGAGTGGACATTTTGGTGGGCTGGGGCAGTTTTCTTGCCAGACTTCAAGATAAATTTAGACCTTGCCACCAAATGCTCTTGGCCTTCTCTTGTCTTAGAGGAAGGCTGTAAAATCTGGTGTTGGATTGACTGCTCTGGTAAAGGAGGGAGGTTCATGATGTGATGGGGGCCGTGGGGGGAGAAATGTTGCTGTCTGACAGCTTTCTTCTGGGAAGAAAAGGCAGGATTTCGTATTGCCAGCCTTTCCCATTGCAGTCTCATTCTTTGTTTTTTGTTTTTTCCAAATCAATAGACACAAAACAAACAAAAATAGGGCATAGGATGACTCTGTATCAGACCTTGGCATGAGGGGCTCTTTGCCCTTGGTGAGCCTGCCTGCCTGGGAAGTGCAGAATGTGGGCTGTCATATACCGTGTGGGCTCTTAAGTTGCTTCTGCATGGAGATAGCAGCATCCTGTTGGCAGAACAAGGACACTGCTTTTAACTTAGAATGTGTTTATTATAGGGAGCTACAGGGTCCAATAGAGGTAAAAGGGGTTTAGCCAAAGCCCCTTCAAGTGGACGTTGCCTTACACAGGTCAAGGAGGTACCAGCCATGTAGGGTACAGTGAGCCTGCTGCCCCTGGAGTTGTGCAGCAGAGTCCCTGCCAAGGCACTCCTGCTAATTCCTTCTGCAAAGAGATATCCTTTGCCAAGACGTGTAGCTCTTAGCTGCTTCTGTCACTTCCTAGGCCTGGCTGTGGCAGGGAAAGGTGAACCATAGTTGGATTTAGCCAGGATCCTTCTGACTTCCAGGAGGACAGTTGATATGTTTGTAATGGTTGTTTTTCCAAAACTTGGGGCTTCATCAGGCTGAGAAGAGAGCAAGAAGCATGGCATAGCAACATAAAGAGATTAATAATCCCTCTCCTAAGTAGAGTGATGTGGTGGCCATGGAAATGTTCCTCTCTTGAAGACCGCCACCTACAAGGCTGGGGAATGGCAGGGGACGGGTAGGGGAGTGGGGTAACTGACCAAAGGCCCTAGCCGCCAGGCTCTCCTGGCACATCCATTGCCACTTGCATGTTGAAGTCATGATTCTCACAGCCTGCTCCCAGCCAATGACTGAGCAGGACAGGGATCCTGAGGCAGGCCCATTCCTGGGAGTGATGTGTATCCTCTGATGGCCAAGCTTGGCTCCAGAGCTCCCTGACTGCTTTGCAGAAACTTCATCCACCCACCCTTCTCTCTCTCTTTTCTTTACTGGGAGTCAGTCTTGCCTTGTGACCTGGCAGCTCTCTCAGCTTTACCTAGCTTCCTCCCCCTTTCTTCTCGTAAAGGTTTTTCTTCTAATAAGGTCTAGCCTGTGAAATCTCATCTTGGTGACTGCTTTTCAGTGGGCCTAGATCAACACCGATGACCATATAATTTATACTTCAGGTTGAGGCACGTTTGGAATGAAATAATGAAAATGATGATAAAAATAATAGTAGTAAACCAGGGCAGGCCTACGGGAACCTAAGGAAAAATTTTTGAAGAAATTTCGCTTACTTTGAGGTTCCTAAAGACGTAAGAAAAGCTGATAACTGGGACTTTGCTTGGTGAATATAAAAAAAGAGAACTCAACCCATTTAATTCCAGGAAATGATCAATTTGGCTTCACTGTTTGTAGAGCGACTCTTGTGTGCCAAGTAAGAGGCTGGAATAGAAAGATGAATAAGCCACAGTCTCTTCCCTCAAGTGGCTTCTTGTCTAGAGGAGGAGACTCACATAATTCGATAATTTTACCAAAATACGATTCTTGTAAGATAAAGAGCTGACAATGGGATTAATTTGGCTATATAAAGACAGGCGCCAGCTCCACCCAATAGTTCCTAGTTCCTTCCTAGAGGGCAGTGCTGGTGCAGGGGAAGGGTCCTGGGTGGGCTTTGGAGGCCTTGTTTGTGCTAGTAGAGGAACAAGAGGGGTAGGGATACAAGCAAGGTGAGGATGGCTTCTGGTCAGGCTCTAGGATGCAGTGCAATGTGCGCCTAGCACTTTTTCCCCCTTTTAATTGCAAGAAAGCAGTTCCCCTGCATTTTCCCTAACCCCCAATATGTGGCAGAAAAATAGCTCTGTGATATACATAATGATTAGACTCAAGACATGTTTTCTAACGAATCCCTGCCCTACGGACATTATACAAAATCAAATCAGCTGAGTGATTGTGCGCCCTCCAAGGCAGCTTGCATTTAGCAAATCCTGGCTGAATGAAACCTCCTTAGACAAGCAAACAGGTAATTGGCCTCCAGTGGGCTCTGAGTGAATCACCTCTCTGAAGCAGCTGGTGCTACCAGGTTTTCTGGCAAAGTGCACAATGTGCAGGTTTGTTACATACGTATCCATGTGCCATGTTGGTGTGCTGTACCCATTAACTCGTCATTTAGCATTAGGTATATCTCCTAATGCTGTCCACAACAGTCCCTGGAGTGTGATGTTCCCCTTCCTGTGTCCGTGTGTTCTCATTGTTCAATTCCCACCTATGAGTGAGAACATGCAGTGTTTTGTTTTTTGTCCTTGTGATAGTTTACTGAGAATGATGATTTCCAGTTTCATCCATGCCCCTACAAAGGACATGAACTCATCATTTTTTATGGCTGCATAGTATTCCATGGTGGACATGTGCCACATTTCTTAATCCAGTCTATCGTTGTTGGACATTTGGGTTGGTTCCAAGTCTTTGCTATTGTTTATAGTGCCACAATAAACATATGTGTGCATGTGTCTTTATAGCAGCATGATTTATAGTCCTTTGGGTATATACCCAGTAATGGGATGGCTGGGTCAAATGGTATTTCTAGTTCTAGATCCCTGAGGAATCGCCACACTGACTTCCACAATGGTTGAATTAGTTTACAGTCCCACCAACAGTGTAAAAGTGTTCCTATTTCTCCACATTCTCTCCAGCACCTGTTGTTGCCTGACTTTTTAATGATGGCCATTCTAACTGATGTGAGATGGTAACTCATTGTGGTTTTGATTTGCATTTCTCTGATGGCCAGTGATGATGAGCATTTTTTCATGTGTTTTTTGGCTGCATAAATGTCTTCTTTTGAGAAGTGACTGTTCATGTCCTTTGCCCACTTTTTGATGGGGTTGTTTGTTTTTTTCTTGTAAATTTGTTTGAGTTCATTGTAGATTCTGGATATTAGCCCTTTGTCAGATGAGTAGGTTGCAAAAATGTTCTCCCATTCTGTAGGTTGCCTGTTCACTCTGATGGTAGTTTCTTTTGCTGTGCAGAAGCTCTTTAGTTTAATGAGATCCCATTTGTCAATTTTTGCTTTTGTTGCCATTGCTTTTGGTGTTTTAGACATGAAGTCCTTGCCCATGCCTATGTCCTGAATGGTAATGCCTAGGCTTTCTTCTAGGGTTTTTATGGTTTTAGGTCTAACATGTAAGTCTTTAATCCATCTTGAATTAATTTTTGTATAAGGTGTAAGGAAGGGATCCAGTTTCAGCTTTCTACCTATGGCTAGCCAGTTTTCCCAGCACCATTTATTAAATAGGGAATCCTTTCCCCATTTCTTGTTTTTGTCAGGTTTGTCAAAGATCAGATAGTTGTAGATATGTGGCATTATTTCTGAGGGCTCTGTTCTGTTCCATTGATCTATATCTCCGTTTTGGTACCAGTACCATGCTGTTTTGGTTACTGTAGCCTTGTAGTATAGTTTGAAGTCAGGTAGCATGATGCCTCCAGCTTTGTTCTTTTGGGTTAGGATTGACTTGGCAATGCAGGCTCTTTTTTGGTTCCATATGAACTTTAAAGTAGTTTTTTCCAATTCTGTGAAGAAAGTCATTAGTAGCTTGATGGAGATGGCATTGAATCTATAAATTACCTAGGGCAGTATGACCATTTTCACGATGTTGATTCTTCCAACCCATGAGCATGGAATGTTCTTCCATTTATTTGTATCCTCTTTTATTTCATTGAGCAGTGGTTTGTAGTTCTCCTTGAAGAGGTCCTTCACATCCCTTGTAAGTTGGATTCCTAGGTATCTTATTCTCTTTGAAGCAATTGTGAATGGGAGTTCACTCATGATTTGGCTGTTTGTCTGTGATTGGTGTACAAGAATGCTTGTGGTTTTTGTACATTGATTTTGTATCCTGAGACTTTGTTGAAGTTGCTAATCAGCTTAAGGAGATTTTGGGCTGAGACAATGGGGTTTTCTAGATATACAATCATGTCATCTGCAAACAGGGACAATTTGACTTCCTCTTTTCCTAATTGAATACCCTTTATTTCTTTCTCCTGCCTAATTGCCCTGGCCAGAACTTCCAACATGATGTTGAACAGGAGTGGTGAGAGAGGGCATCCCTGTCTTTTGCCTGTTTTCAGAGGGAATGCTTCCAGTTTTTGCCCATTCAGTATGATACTGGCTGTGGGTTTGTCATAGATAGCTCTTATTATTTTGAGATACGGCCCATCAATACCTAATTTATTGAGAGTTTTTAGCATGAAGGGTTGTTGAATTTTGTCAAAGGCCTTTTCTGCATCTATTGAGATAATCATGTGGTTTTTGTCTTTGGTTCTGTTTATACGCTGGATTACATTTATTGCAAAGTTGCTCTTTCTACAAGCGGGGCTGGGAAAGAGCAAAGTGCAATGACAAACACACACACTTGAACAAAAAAACACTTGAATAAACAGATGCCTAGGTTACTCCTCTAGCCTTTTCCTTGGCCTCATGATGCCTGACAAAAATTGAGTTGAAAGTGATGGCTGGGCTAAGATGAGGACAGCAATATGTCACTCTATCAAGACTAGCCCTCAGGGGATGGCAAAGGCATTTAGCTCCAAGCTCAGCCATGGTCCTGCCATAAGACAAGAGCCCCATAGCTCCAGCAGCTCCTCCCTCCTCCTTTCCACATGATTCAATTTCATGCCATTTGCAGTTGTAATACAAAAGAATGTTCCAGTTCGAAATTCCAGGCCCCCATCCTAAGCTCCCTTTGCAAGCCCAGGAAAGGAGGCCCAGGAGCCTCATGCATTCCTCTGGTTAATAGGCAGCCCATGCTGATGTTCAAGGGCTAGAACCACACTCTTGGCCTTCAACTCTTAACCCTGATGGGTAGGGATTCTTTTGAACTTGAAAAAAGTCCATGCTTTAAGAAAGAATGTTAAAAAAAACCCATGGCAAAAACTTCTTGAGGCCTGTGGTTTATTTCTCTGCACTGCAGGGGAGATCATAGCATTGGCATGTGTTGTTACAGTCAGGTGAAAAGGTGCTGTAGGCCATCTCAGCATAGAATACCTGCCTTACCCGTGGGGCAGCAAGTAGCTTGGAAAACCTTGATGCCCATGCATTCATTTGCTCAGCACAGTTGCTTGCCACCTGTTGTATCATAGATTGCGCTTTCCACCTTCTTAGGCACTGGCTTCTACCCAAGTGGGTCCTGGGTGGATGTGGCTCCCCGGTCTCTGGGGCCCAAGCCAGTATTGTCACAATTAGGTAGAGATTCTTGTCAAAAAGCAATGACTGTAGAGTGTGTGTATGTCTTGGTAGTGATAGGGGATTAAAAAATAATTTTTTTTTGTCTTTTAATTTGAGCTGCAGTCCAAAGATACTTTCAGATGGGGGTCCTAGCTTGTAATAGGAAATTACATTAAAGTAAAGCAGCCCCTTACTGTCATGACAGCAATTTAAGTCCACTTGAATGGGTTGTGTTGGTACCGTGGGGATTTAGGCTCTGCCTAAGCAGTTCCAGAGTGATGCTGAGAGGTCAGAGCCATAGATCGGGTGCAGATGTGAATGAGAGGCAAGAAAAGAGAAGCAGGGAGTGTCAGTTGCCCTTTCAAAATTTTTTCCAGCTAATGGAAGAAGATCTCAAAGGCAAAATATAGAGGGGAAAAATGGAAGTAAGTATTTTTTTTTGGCAGGGGGTGATGAACAGGTGATATGGTTTGGCTGTGTCTCCACCAAAATCTCATCTTGAATTGTAGCTCCCATAATTCCTATGTGTTGTGGGAGGGACCCAGTGGAAGATAATTGGATCATGGGAGTGGTTTCCCTCATACTGTTCTCCTGGTAGTGAATAAGTCTCATGAGATCTGGTGATTTTATAAGAGGTTTCCCTGTTTGCTTGCTCTCATTCTCTCTTGTCTGCTGCCATGTAGATTGTGAGGCCTCAGCCACGTGGAACTGTGAGTCCATTAAACCACTTTTTCCTCTATAAATTACCCAGCCTTGAGTATATCTTTATCAGCAGCATGAAGACAGACTAATACAAGGGAGTAATGAGAGTAAAGTGAGCAATGAAGAGAAGCCTTCACTTCATTTCTCTTTCCTTCCCTTCTTTTTCCTTTTCCTCTTCCCTTCCCTCTGGTCACTTCTCCCCTCCTCTCTTTCACTTCCCTCATTTTCCTTTCTCCCTCCCAGTTAGCCAATTAAACTCTGGCAGTGGAAGAAAGTATACTGTGGTAAGAAACAAATTATTTGTGAGAAGAAGGATTATTTGCTATTTACTATCCATAGACTCTGTCTTCTAAAGAGGACTGATCCTACTAAATAATGCCTTTTATTTGCCAAATAGAGTGATAAGTATAATGATTCATTATTGGAGAATCCAGGAGAGGGCTAAATTGTCATAGATTAAAAAAATGGGGCTGGGAATTGGGAATTTCCAATTCTCCAGCAAAGACAGAATCACAAGGCTGGGAAGTCCGCATGGGAAAAAAGTCAAGAGGAAATAAGGTCACTGGGACCAAACTGGGACTTTGGAGGGAAACAAATGATTTTTTTTCTGGATTTGTTAAATTGTACTGGGTGGTATGTGACTTAATCATCTTCTTCATAGGCCCACAAGATTTTCAGCAAAAATTAATTGCTAATACTTGGCAGAACGGGATTTGCTTTCAGGGGAAGCAAGAACAGAGGATGCCCATTGTATTCTGCGCTGCAGGGGAGATCATAGCATTGGCGCATATAAGTACAGTTGGGTGAATAGGTACTGTAAGCCATCACATTTTTGGATGCTAGTAACAGGAAAACCAACAAATGATGACCTTAAGCAAAGACGATTTATTATTAATAAGAAGTCTGGAGTCAGGTGGGTCCAGGACTGGTTGAACACATCTAGCATGCCCTGATGCTCTGTGTCTCTGGTATTCTCTTTATCTGCCCCTTGTGGTTGCACAATGGCTATAGTCTAGTCACCAAGCCTGAAACTTGAGGGCAAATGAGCTTCTCTCATTTCATTAGGGTGGAGAAATCTGTCCCAGATGTCCTTATGCATCTCCCTGCCCAGCAGTTGGTCTCATGATCACCTTAACTGAAAAGGAGGCTTGGAAATTGAGTATCTGGCTTTTCTCATCCTCTGTGGTGGGAATGTGCTAAAGACAAAGGTGGCTGGGAATGGCCTCCGAGGAATCACTGTTGTTTGCCATCCAGGTATTTGCAGGTATTATAAGTCCTTTGAGAAGAAGCTGACAGAAGGGCAACTATTCAAGAATATTTCCTCTGTGTTTTTCATAAGAATGGATTTTTGTTTTCTCGCTTTCCAATATTTGCCTTCTTTTCAGGGTCACCTCTAAAGTGTTAGAAGGCTTTTATTTGTATCCTGGTTTTTGCCAAGTGATTGAACTTTAGAAAAAATCCTCAGTCTATTTCACATTCTTTTTCAGATGGAATATATGTAACAAAACTGTAAGGAGACACAGCACCCATTTCAGGGTACAGATCAGATTGGATGCTGGCAGGGTACAGTGTGCAAAGGAGCCTGTGGCCAGCATGGTCCAGATGTTAGCAACTTTGTGATTGAGTGTTGTTAAAGCAGCATCCTGGTTTCTAAGTGATAATTTTCTATATGTGGCTTTGTTTTTTTTTTTTTTTGTTAAAATAAACAACTTTAATATGACTTTTTTAAGTGGAAAAAATTTAGTTTCCCTGAACCTATCTTGGCAGGGAAAGCAGCAAACTACAGGGTGGCTAGCTGCATGGATCTTTTAAAGAAGGAGAGTTGCTGATAATAAACAGGCTTTTAGTAGGATGCTCTGAAGAATGCCAACCAGACCCAAGAAGATTGAGTGCTGTGGTTAATGGTCACCTTCAGAAACCACTGGTTTATGTTCTTAATGATATATCAGTTAACCCTGAACTTCAGTGAGCCATGTAACTCTGGCTGCCTTTCTGCTCCTGCTGGGGGAGTGTAAATCTTGCTGATAATGACCCTTCTACCCACTGGCCTGTTCCCAATGTCTGTGTGGGCCTTGTGGAAGCAAACATCCACTCTTGTCTTCTGAGTGTTTCCTTGAGCATGGGAAGTACATCTCTCCGGTACAAAGACTCAGACATTAACCTTGGATTACCCTGTTCAGTATTCTTTGTAGGGCACTTCTGGTTGTTAGAAACTTTGGGCAGTATTTAGAGGGATCTGGAGGAGGGAGGTGGCAAGTGTCACCTTCTCCAGGTAGTACTCCTCCTGGCCCGGGCTCATCTTGCTCTGTGCACAATGGAGAGCAGGGAAGGCACCGCTCATGTTTTGTGTCTCCTTCGGCTCCTATCTGGTGGTACAAAGGGAGAGCAGTCTGCCTGCCTTTGAGCTAAGCACTGTTCTTCAGAGGAATCATCCAGATGCCCATAGTGGGGCCATGTTTGCTAGGGCTGGCTTCAGGAAAAGCAGGGATGTGGGCAATTCAGTGTAGGGGAAAGCGCGTGGCACCAGGTGTTTAGAAGTTGATTGTGTCCTCTGCTATCTTGGGCCTTAGCAGGTAGTGTCTTCTAATGATGGATGCTGTGCCTTGCTAATCTCCTTTGTGCCTCTTTCTAGAGCACATTAAATTTTTGTTGACTGAGTTAATCTCATGAAAGATCTTCACCTCTGAACCAGTCAGTTTTCTCCTTTGAAAATGGAAAATGGAAAAGAGGAAAAGGACTAAACGAAATAAGTCAAATCATACCATGGTGCCTGGCATACAGCAGATGTTGGAAAGATACCATATCTTATTTCTCTTTTTCTTTGGTGCCTCCTATTCACTGCCTTTCCTCTCCTCAGTGGCCGTTGCTTCCTGGTTCTTTAAGGCACTCAGATCCCCTCTCCTTTTCCCCTAGTTTCATTGGTCTTGCACTTGGGCAAGCATCTGAGATTCATTCACACTGAGGTGTAGGTTTCTGAAAATGATCGAACCTGCATTATGGGAAGTGTGAGGTTAGCCTAGGGTATGTGGCAGAAAGAGGGAGGGGGTAGGGATGCAGTGGGGGAAAGGAGAGAGTAAAATCTGCTTTGCAGAGATGTTTGGGAGAAGAGAAAGGGAGTGCTGGAAATCTTTCTCAAACACCTTATGTCAGGGCTCCAGGCAGATCCAGCAGTCTCTTCTCTCATATGGAGAAGGACATTTTAAACAATCTGGGGCCACAGGGGCATCCCTATGAAGAACAAGACTCTTTAGTCTGCAAGGGGCATATGATTAACATTTTATAAAATCCAGTAAGACTGGGGGTTATGCTGGAAGCTCCAGCATAATACTACTGCTAGTGGACATAGGGAATGTACCATATCTACAAGGTGGTCTAGGAGCAAGTTATAAATAGGTCTGAGAGGCATACAGTTAAGTCATGGAGGGTAAATTCTTAGCGGAAACCATTAGGTACATGCTAAAGTTAGAGGTTGACATCACAGAGGAAAGTCATTTCCTCTCACCTATTAAACTTGCTGCTTTCTAAGAGACAATATGAGGATGTATGGGACGCAGGTCAGATTTGAGATGTAAAGGGAGAAGGCTCGAATTTTATCCACCGACCTTTAAATGAATTGCATTTATTTACAGTCTAGAAATAAGTAAGTGCAGTTCATCTAAGTGAACTGCATTGCTCATAGAATCTTCTAAACCTGGAAAGACTTTTTGTTCTATTGAGAAAAAGCCTTTTTAAATACTTATTTTATTAATAAACACACATCGAGTACCTACCAGGGGCCAGGCTCCATGAGCAATGATTTCCCTACTGTGAACATTGGGCACCCAATGTGCTTTCTGGTCTCCAGGCCTCTCATAGTCCCAACTAGTGCATCCAGCCAGTATCTGCGGTGAATACGTGGTGCGGGAAAGGGCAGAGGTAGGTGACCTTCCATGTGTGTTAACTATGTCAATACTTTCCTAATTAGAAAACCAGCACTGGGGAAACTATTGCTTTATCTCATTTAATCCTGATAACAACCTTCTGAGAATAGATACCTATATTATCTCTGTTGTATAGATGGACAAAGTAAAATAAAGCTCAGGCAGGTTTTGTAACCTGCCTGAAGGGACATAGTAGTTGTGGCAGACAGAGATGCAAACTCCATCTGCATCATGTCCAGTTTTCTCTATACTTACGCCTTAGATTCTAATCCACTAAACTGTACTTTTAATATAGTGGGAGTTCAGGAATTCAGGACCTCCCTTTTGTCTGCATAAAAGGGAGATCTATTACTCATATCTGCATAACTCCCAACCCATACCCTTTTGTAGTGATACATGGGATGAAAACTGCATTTACTTTTGAGGATGCTCTGGATACCATTTCTTAAATTATTTCCCTGAAACTTTTTCATTATGTGTAAAACTTACATGTCTAGTTTAACATGTCTAGTTTTACATGAGTAGCTCAGGTAAAGGAAAATAACTCTGGCAAGACCCCGGAACCTGTCTATTCCTTCCCCATCATAACCTTGCCCTTGTCCTTGAGGGAACTGATATCTTGAGTTTATGTTATTACTTTTCTCTTTGATATAATGTATTTTTTAATTTTTTTAATGTTGAAAATGCTTTATTACTTACAAAATACTTATTTCCATTTTCTTGTACATTAAGCTTTTAGAATAATTGCTTGCTTCTGAGATGAAATTGCCATATTTAAGTTTAAGGAAAAAATGAAGGATTTACTGAGAAAAAAATCAAGAATGCCCAATTAGAGAGAAGATAATGAACACACCCATATGTATATACATATATACATATATAAATTAGATAAATGTTGATATGTATCAACATACATGTGCATATATTTATTTATAAAATTATGTAAGTATCTGTTAACATTTAATTATATTGCCCTTTCTATTAGCCTGGGAATCAAATCTGGCCAAAAGTTTAAGCTCTAAGATTGATATAATTTATTTAAAATTGTTTTATTCTCTTGATTGTAAAGTTTATTTTTGTTTAATTTTTAGATTTGTTTCTTTGTGGTGAGTGAATAAAGCCTAATTGTTGCTACCTATTGAGATTTTTTTTTGAGACTTACTACTCAGAAAAATATTCTTGATTTTTCCATAATTTTCAAACCTGAAGCCTTTAAAGTATGCCTATTTCGGCTTTGCTCCCAAAGATTGAGATTTAATTGGTCTGGGGCAAGACTAGAATTTAGGTTTTCTGGATCTCAGGTGAGGGTCTCTATATTTAGGTATTTAATGATAAATGTATTTTCTCTTTGTATTATTTAGGTTATGGTCTAAGCAGCTGTAACAGAAGGAGCCTCAAAATACAGTGCCTTATCTAAAGCTAAAAGTTCATTTTTCTCTTACATCAGAGTTGTGGGGAAGAGGACCAGGGTGATGGGAAGACTCTATTACCCTCAACACATTACTCTACTTCTCATCATCTCCTAGTTGCTGGCAGGAAGAGGGGAAAGGGTCAGGGATGCCCACATCTAATCTTTTTGAGGACAAGACCCAGAAGTTGCACACATCACTTTTGCTCACATTCAGTTGATCAGAACACAGTCCAATCCCCACACTGGCTTCTAGGGAGACTAAGAAGTATGTTTTCATCTAGGCATCCATGTGCCCAGGTATAATTCTACAACAATGAAGAATGGGCAAATAGTTTTTGGGGACAACTGTCAGTGGACCACAACCTGCTTTGCCGGCCTATTTCCGCATCATGGCAACGAAGCCTCCAGACTGGGTGCCCCAGAGAAGGGAGGAGCAGGAGCGGCAGGAAGCAGCTGTGACTGTTAAGCCTTTGGGATCATAAAGAGCTAACAGCCCAGAAACCTAGGCTTTCTTGAAAGATGAAAAGGAGTCCTGATTTCCTAAATTCTCATTAAATTAAAAGTAAAGCATAGTGATTATCAGATCTTATTTTCTATTTATGCCATATAGGATATGATGCAGAAGTTCCTCCCACCTGATAGGGGGAGGGCAGAGAATGGTGGGACAGGAAGAAAAGAAAAACACCGGATAGGTTGAAGGGGAAGCCAAAAACAGAGGTGATATTGAGTCTCCAAATTCAACCTGGAATTCCAGGGGATGCTGCCCCGTGATACAGGGTGGCTGAGGTGGGAATGGTAGCCTGATGGAATACATCAGCAGGAAAAGGGCCTGGGAGACTCCCCGGGCCTCCTCCACTTCCGTCATGGATGGAAAGGATCCATAAAGGTCACTTGCTCATTGAAAAGTCATTTATTGCCAGGCATAGTGGCTCGTGCCTGTAATCCCAGCACTTTGGGAGGCCGAGTAGGGCAGATCACCTGAGGCCACAAGTTTGAGACCAGCCTGGCCAGCATGGCTAAACCTCGTCTCTACTAAAAATACAAAAATTAGCCAGGTATGGTGGCGTGTGCCTGTAATCCCAGCTACTGGGCAGGCTGAGGCAGGAGAATCGCTTGAACCCGAGAGGTGGAGTTTGCAGTGAGCCGAGATCATGCCATTGCAGTCCAGCCTGGGCGACAGAGCGAGACTCTGCCTCAAAAAAATAAAAAAAAAGTCATTTATTGAAATCTTACTTTGTATAAGACCTTGTTCTAGGCACTTGGGAACTTGGGATATACTAGTGAACAAAACAAAGATCCTTGCTCTGGAGGAATGAGGCAGGTGAGGGAGTGGGGAAGATAATACAGATGTAATAAATACGTAGTTCACGGAGTATGTTAGGTAATATGTGCTATAGATAGATAGAAACAGAGAATAGGATAAGGGCCCCATGAGTTTCAGGGAGCAGGCTGCAGTATTAAAAGGAAGAAGAGGCCTCATGCAGAGGGTGAGGGGCGAACAAAGGCATGAAGGAGACAGGCATTTGGCCACATGCACGTATGGGGGAAGGTGATGGGGCCCGAGGTGCCAGCTTCTCGTGTCCTCTCCTGTGTCTGCTGAAGCCCACTGTGAGGCCCCATACACATATGCTTCTCTTCCCTCTGGTTTCTAACCCTTTCTTCCGTACCTTTCCCCCTTTCTGATTCTACCTTCTATTGTTGTCCTTCCTCCTTTCCCCTTCCAGCCCTAGGTGGGACACAGCAATGAGGCCTTTGTGATGAGTGGAGTAAGCAGGTGACTGGAAGGAGGGCATGAGGCTAGGGAGGATGTGGGTATCCACTCTGTGCAACCTTGTAGGCTATTTTAAGGCCTTTGGCTGTCACTCTGAGTCAAATGGTAGTGATTGAAGGGTTTTGAGTAAAAGAGTGATATGACTAAGTTTTATTTTAAAAGGATCACTGCTGTGTTGAGAACAGGCTGTAGGAGATAAAGGCATGAACGAGGTAGGGGGTTGAATAGCCACTGCAAAATCAAACAGTAGACCGTGTGGTTTGGTCTAGTCTGAAAGGTAGGGGGTAAGAAGTGTTTGGGTTCTGTGCCTTTAGTGGGGACTAAGAAAACATTTGAGGGTGGAGAAAGAGTGCATCTGCCCTGTGGGGTTGCTGTGCTGAGGGGGCAAAGTGAGCATGCCCAGGAACCTTGAAGTGGACAGTCCACAGATCAGAGGAAGCATGTGGCTGACACTCCGAGGACCTATAGCACAGCAATAGCCAAAGTGTGGGGGTCCTTGGGCCCTCTTTTGGCCAAGGAAACAGACCGCATGCATCACCAGCTGTGGACACTTTAGAGTTTGCAGTAGACAGAGGCCAATTCCCAGGAACTAGGAGTCATCACAGTGATCAACAGAGAAGGGTGGTATGGGACACCCCTCCTCTCAGTGCCTCAAGGATGCAAAAGTGTCACCTCATGCCCACTCTCCATGTTTTCCTTTTGGAGGAAAGAAACAATCCCAACTGAAAGTGAGTTTGAACTTTGAGAGAATATTTACCCCCAAATGAAACTGCTTTAAATAGGAAGAGACCGAGTAAACTTAACTTGCAAGTTTATTATTATTTTTCTACCATGCCGGGGAATGGGCTTTTGAACAGTCTCCATTCAGATGTAGAAAAATAAAAGAAGCAACCTTTTTGTTGTTGTTGTTGTTGTTGTTGTTGTTTTTGAGACGGAGTCTTGCTCTGTCACCCAGGCTAGAGTGCAGTGGCGCAATTTTGGCTCACTGCAGCCTCCGCCTCCAGGGTTCAAGTGATTCTCCTGCCTCAGCCTCCTGAGTAGCTTGGATTACAGGCACGCACCACCACACCTGGCTAATTTTTGTATTTTCCGTAGAGACGGGGTCTCACCATGTTGGCCAGGCTGGTCTTGAACTCCACTCCTGACCTCAGGTGATCCACCTGCCTCGACCTCCCAAAGTGCTGGAATTACAGGTGTGAGCCACTGTGCCTGGCCAAGAAGCAACTGTTTTGCACATTAGATTGGTAGTGTGTTAATTTAAGACCCTTGATACAGATATTACCAGTTAGAAAAAAAATTGCGATCCTTTTCAATAACAGTGATGAATTCTGGCTAAGTTTGTTCTGATTGGCTTTCTTGACTAAAGGACAACTTTATGGTGGGCATTCCTGCAGCAAGATCAGTAGGCCAGGCTGGTGGAGGAGAGATTTGGTGAGGTGGGCCTTTCAGGACCCCATCTGTCCAACCAAGTGAGTCCTAACTGCCCTGGGTGTGGATAGAGCTGACTTTCCCATATCAGAGGATGCTTTAGTGACTGTGGAGGAAACACACATGTCCTTAGAAATAACTAGTCAGAAGATAACAGCAATACTATTATTTTAAGAAAATAACCAGAGGGAAGGTTGATATAATAACAAGCACTGAACCACGCAGTGTCCCCTTTTCTTTTCTTTTCTTTTTTCTTTTGAGATGGAGTCTCGTACTGTCGCCTGGGCTGGAGTGCAGTGACGTGGTCTTGGCTCACTGCAAGCTCCAGCTTCCAGGTTCGAGCGATTCTCATGCTTCAGCCTCCCAAGTAGCTGGGATTACAGACACCCACCACCACGCCTGGCTATTTTTTTTGTATTTTTAGTAGAGACAGGGTTTCACTATGTTAGCCAGGCTGGTCTCGAACTCCTGACCTTGTGATCCGCCTGTCTCGGCCTCCCAAAGTGCTGGGATTATAGGTGTAAGCCACCACACCTGGCTCCCTTTTCTAAAAAAAAAAAAAAAAGAATATGTCCATCCCCTGCTCCCTTTCAGGTAGCCACAGCACTTGGGATGGAGTTGATCTTCCCAGGAGCCATCTTACCCCATTTGATTCCTGAATGAATCAGTGAGGTGCCTGAATATGCTGCTCTCAACTTTGCAAACCCGCTCTGAGGGTACACAGCCCTTCCTTGGGCTGCTCCGGGGGTCCAGCAAGGATAAAAGACAGTTTTCTGGCACATGGCCCACTTATTACTTCACACTCTGGTCATGCTGTGATGTCAGACTTTACCCCGAAGCCTTGCAAAAGGATGAAGCCAACCCCAGGAAGCCTGGGAGTCTAGAGGAGATGTGGTCAGTTCTAGGAGCTTTGGGAGAGAGGTTGGGCTTGAAGGCAGGGGCTCCATTTCTGACTCCCAGTGGAAAAGAATCAATCTAGCACCTTCTGCTCACATCCTGGAAGAGGCAGGGAAGATGGATGGTGGTGCACTGGACAACATCTGCTGTTGCAGTGGTAGCCCCTCCACCCTTCAGTGTAACCTGAGAAGTGTGGTGCTGGTGGCCTGCTCCAGCCCTGCTTGAGCAGGGAGGAGGAGGCAGGGTGGGGGCCGCAGCTCTGCCAGCGGAGTGGGGCTGGACCTGTTCCTTGGCGTGTGCCTGGATGTGATTTGCTTCCCTCAGTACCAGACCGCAGGCTTCGTGTGAATTGACAGAAAATAAGAAACCACCAGCAGAAAGCATCTTGTCTGGCTCTTTTCCAGACATCGTCCTTGCGAGCCCAGCGGGGCTCTGACATCCTGCTGTTTTGTGGATTTGAAGAAGAAAAGTCAGGGCGTACCCTGCCTTGTTCCAGAAAGAATTTAGGGGCTCTTTGGAACGATGCACACAGCCCAATGAGATGGCACATGAGTCTCCATACATATTTGGTGAAGGTGGTCATGGGGAGACACATGGGATACAGTCGAATACTGATAGGAGTCAGAGTGAAGAGAGCCATAAAGCCCTTGGCTTCTTTCATAGGTGCTATTAAAGTGGGGAGAATGGTAGCACCTACTTCGGAGGGTTGTTGTGAGGATGAAGTGAGTTTAAATGGCAAGTGCCTGGCCAGGCGCGCTGGCTCATGCCTGTAATCTCAGTACTTTGGGAGGCCGAGGCAGGCAGATCACCTGAGCTCAGGAGTTTGAGACCAGCCTGGGCAACATGACAAAACCTTGTCTCTATAAAAATACAAAAATTAGCCAGGCACAGTGGTGTGTGCTTGTAATCCCACCTACTCAGGAGGCTGAGGCAGGTGAATTGCTTGAACCTGGGAGGCAGAGGTTGCAGTGAGCCGATATCATGCCACTGCACTCCAGCCTGGGTGACAGAGCAAGATTTTGTCCCAAAAAAAAAAACCAAGTGCTAAGCATGATACCTTATATGTTAGCTATAATTATTGCCTTGATGATGACGGTTATTTCTATTGTGAGGCACTTCTAGGTGGCATTCTTTCCCAGTGGTTCTGTTGAACGAAGACTTGAACCTGACTCTGGATTTACTGTCTCTATGATCATGGACAGATTAAGTGACCTCTCTAAGCCTCAATTTTTATTTCTATTATGCAGAGATGATAGTACCTACCTCACAGCATTGTCTTGAGAGAAACGGGAATGTCATGTTGTTTTAGCTTGGGCTGCCATAACAAAATACCATGGACTGGGTGGCTTAAACAGCAGAAATTTCTCACAATTCTGAAGGCTGGGACATCCAGGATTTAGGTGCTGTCTAGGTAGGTTTTGTTCTTAGACCTCTTTTCTTGATTTGTAGGTGGCTACCATTGCTCTGTGGGCTCACATGATCTCTTTGTGTGCAGAGGAGGGAGAGAAAGAGAGAGGTGGGGAGAGAGATCAGGCTCTCTGGTGTCTCTTCTTAGAAGGGCACTAATTTCATCATGAGAGTCTGACCCCCACGACCTCATCTAATCCTAATTACCACCCAAAGGCCCTATCTCCAAATATGATCACACAGGGGTTAAAGCTTCAGCATATGAATGGTGTGTGGGGGAGTGGACACAAATATTCAGTCCATAACAGCACCCCAGAGGATCTATGGAGCTGTTCTCTACACCACTAGAAGAATCAGAACCCCACCTCTGTTAGTAAGATAATGGCCTTGAATCTCTACACAGCCTGCAATCTCATTGACTTCCACTTGGCTTTAGTTGACTCGAGAGAGTGGTGGGCCCTGAACCTCTGCCCTCACCTTTATTCCTTCATTTATTTTATTTTACAGTCTTAGAGATTAGGAATTTATCACATATTGCACACAACATATGCATAATATCACATATAATTCTGTTTCTACATAAGCACCTAGGAACTAATTTAATAAAAGACTAAGGATGCTAAAAAGCCCAATGGTCTCTCCCATCTCCTGCTTCTGC
This sequence comes from Hylobates moloch, assembly GCF_009828535.3. Classification (NCBI taxonomy): domain Eukaryota; kingdom Metazoa; phylum Chordata; class Mammalia; order Primates; family Hylobatidae; genus Hylobates; species Hylobates moloch. Next base: position 75,504,636 of record NW_026652284.1, read on the forward strand.
CCAGGGGCCCCTTGGTCTGAATCTCTCTCCAGAGTGTGCTCTCACCTATGGGCATGATATTCAAAACACTTGCCATCCAACCACTCCCATAGACCTACAATGGCTGGCCTGGGTCCTGGAGGCCCCTGCTGTTCCCAGACCCTTTACTGACTGACCAGGACTGGTCTTTCCATATTTAACAGCCATTATAGTGCACAGTTGTGTACCCACTGAGGCTTGGCCTTGTTCCTGCACAACCTCGACACTGAAAAGCAGTTCTTTCTGGGACCCAGATTTAGAACCCAGAGATTCCCACTCAGCACCTAACCTTCATCTGCAGCCCACCCCATCTACTCCCTTGTCTGATTTGTATGTTGTCTGCCTATTGCACTAAACGGTAAGCTCCTTTGAGAACTCCAGCAGTGTTTCATCCACTGCCTGCAGGGCTCAATGCTGTGCTTTGCACACAGTAAATCTTTGGAACCACTCTGATGATCTGAACATCATTTTCTGACAGATGTATGTATGGACTGAAGGTTTATCTATGGTGTTTTGTTATGGCAGCCTGAGCTGGCTAAAACAGGTCTCACCAGTTTTTTTTTTTTTTTTTTTTTTAATGTGTTGATAGGTCAGGGAAAGGTCTTCTTACTTTTTCCTCTACCTTCTTGTCCACTTTCCATGTGCTTTTATCATCATCTGTCTACCTATCGATATCTGCTCTCAAGAAAGGCCTGATGTAATCAGCAGCATGAATGATGGGACCTGATAAAGAAGAAACCCTTTCAAGGGGAATTGTAGTGGAGCAGGCACTAATATTTTGGCCAAAGGATTTTCTAACTGTGGTATATCAAACGTCAAACGTCAGGTCCTTCCAGTCATATGTGGGAAATCCAAAGCATACTAGCCTTATGGCCCTGCTGGGCATGCAGTAAGCACTCAGTAGATGTTTGAAAGTTAGTGAGCTGAACATGTCAGCATCTACTCATCAGTAGACACTAATTGGGGCATCCTGTAGAGGAGAAAGAACATTTCTGTGGGGACATTGTCAACTTGAAGCAGCCTCTTAGTAGAAGAAAGAACTACCAGGGGTTCTAGCCTGGTGCTTTTCCCTTGACTCTTCTCAGCCAGTTGGGGGTTATTGTGGAGTCTCCACATCTAACCATGGCCTGTGGAATTGGAGAAATCTGGAGGGGCTGAGGTTTCCCAAGCCTGCCTGACCTTCTGTTCTCAGCTGTCTTGCATGTTTAAGCCATCTCTGTTGTTTTCTCAGGGCTATTCTCTGAAGCTTTTGAAAGAAACAAAGCAACTTTTAGCATGTCTAAATGCAGAATTTGGCCGTAGAAGAAAATGAACACAACACAATGTAATTAACTCTTAAAATGCTCTCCTGCCTAAAGATTCTTCTCTGAGCCAATGTCTCTCTAATGCTCTAATCTTTTTCTGATTAAAAAAAAACAACAGAGCTAGGCTCTAAGGAGGACAATGCTTTCAAGTGGCTAGGGTGCCAATGTACCATCTAAGTGATCTCCTAGAGACCTGAAAGAGCTAAGTGGGCTTCCTAAAAATATTACTTCTCTTGGGCATAGGACTTTAAACTTCTCAGAGCAATTTCAGATCTGTTATCTCTCTTATCTTAATGACAACCTCATGTGGAAAGGCAGAGACATTTAGGGCCAGAGGTCCAAGGATGCTGAGTGCTTTTTAGAAGATCCTTTAGCTGGTTGGCAACCAAAATAAGGTCTAGAGAGACACTGCAGGGAGTGTGAGGGCCTGTGAGCCTCTATTCTGGATAAAACAAATAACAAGTGTTTCCTTTTGTCCGTGGTTAGTCAGGGAGAAACTGGGGGAAATTGCTGGTGGAAGGGACAATGTTTACCTACAGTGGAAGAAATGATGACATAAAGTCTGAGTGGAGTTGGGTGTGTCAGATGCCTGAGAATTACCAAAGCATAGTTTTTTGTCATTAACAGCAGCAACAAACATTTATTAAGTGCTAACTCTGCGTAAGGCCCAAGGCTGGATGTAACAATAAATAAGACATGAGGTTTGTAGTTCGTCTGGGGAGATAAGACACAATTACTTGAAAAAACACAAATGTTAAGAAAAGATGGTACTTGGTGGGTGCTGAATGAGTGGTAGGAGAACAATGGCTCAAAGAGTTTGAAAGTGGGGAAGAGAAAGTTCTCCTGAGATGGTCAGAGGGAGGGAGTTTCTAGTGATAGGATCTCAGAAGGTGCAGAAAGGTAGAGAGAGCATTTATGGTTCAAATAGTATAGCAAAATGCACAAAGGCTTCTGGGGGCGGGGGCATGAGTAGATCAGTTTGGAAGGAGTAGAGAGCTGATTTAGGAAATGGAATGGGGAACCCCAGTAGAAAGGAAAATAGAATGAGGCTAGAATGTCAGGCTAGGAATGACTTGCAACCTCACACTAGGGGCTTCCCATGGAAAACCTAGGAACCTTTTTGAATGACATGTAAAAGCAGAGCACAGGGGCCAGCCCATCCCCTGTGAAGGCTGTCATCACATTGGGGCTTTCATAAGTTGCATTGCTGGGCACTGTGCTTGTGCCTGGAGACCCCAAGGTGAATAGGAACAGTTCTTGTCTTCAAGGAGCTTTTGGCTTAATGCCAGGGACTGGACCAGAGCAAAGTCTTCTTGGTAAAGAAAAGTTACTGGCCACTGTTGCCAACTTCCATCTTTTCTTTTGTCTACTTTGTATCAACCTCTTTATGTTATTCCTTTAGTTCTTTAAATATTAGGTTCCATTAGGTTCCAGTGAAAACTGTTGGAGACTGAGCCAATGTCTCTTCAAGGTGACTTTGAATGCTTCTGGTCTAATTCCAGCATTATATGTTGATTTTATTGGATAATGCTTAGGGGGCAACTTGTTTTATCTCTAAATTATTGTTATTATTATTTTTTGGGACAGAATCTTGCTCTGTTGCCTGGGCTGGAGAGCAATGGTGGGGTCTTGGTACACTGCAAATTCACCTCCCGGATTCAAGCGATTCTCCTGCCTCAGCTTCCCAAGTAGCTGGGATTACAGACGCCCACCACCATGCCCAGCTAATTTTTGTATTTTTAATAGAGACGGGATTTCACCATGTTGGCCAGGCTGATCTTGAACTCGTGACCTCATAATCTGCCTGCCTCAGCCTCCTAAAGTGCTGGGATTACAAGCGTGAGCTACCGTGCCCAGCCATCTCTAAATTATTAATAAATGCTCTATTGTGGTACCTGACTGCTGCATAAATACAAGTTCAACTATAAGCTTGAAAGTCTGCAATTTCTGGATTATACATGGTATTTTATTTTTGAAAATAGGATAAGAAGTTGTTCATTTCCAGTCTTCATCTCTGTCTCCATTTTTCACATTCCACATTGGGAGTTGACAGTGACAGGTTCTCTTCGTATTGGGTATAGACTTGATCCAAACCTGGAGACTGGAAACTTATTTAAAGCTGTCAGATGTTTTCCTAGCACCTCCGCTGCTAGGATCTCAGTCTTGCCTTCGCCATCATCACCACGATGACTTTCGGTTTTGAATATCTATTTGCTAGGAAGTGTACTGAAAAAAATGTACTAGGTGTCTACAGTTCAATGTGAAAATGGCCTACACTCATTCTAGTAACATCAGAGGGTAGAGATGAATATCTCCATTACACAGATAAGGACACTGGGGTCCAGTTAAGTGATTTGCCCAAGACTACATCACCCTGAAGTGGGGATTTGAATGCGGACCTACCTATCCAGTTCCAAAGCCGAAGCTTCAGTCAGCACATGGCACCCACTGTTTGCCCTACTTCTTTTTCTTTTTTTTTTTTAAGACATGGTCTCACTTTGTTGCCTAGGCTGGAGTGCAGTGGTGCCATCATAGCTCGCTGCAGCCTTGGATTCCTGGTCTCAGGTGATCCTCTTGCCTCAGCCTCCAGAGTAGCTGGGACAATAGGCATGTGCCACCACGCCTGCTAATTTTTTTTGTTTTTTTTGGTGGAGAAGGGGGATCTCACTGTGTTGCCCAGGCTGGTCTCAAACTCCTGGGCTCAAGTGATCCTCCCGCCTCGGCCTTCCAAAATGCTGAGATTACAGATGTGAGCCACCATGCCTGGCCTGCCCTACTTCTTTATAGCCATATGTATTACTTGTGGTTCCCCCAGTACCTTCCCCTGTAGATTTCATTTTTGGAGAGGAGGGATGGGAAGGCAGACTACCTAGATGGTAAGAGTCAAGCCTGGGAATCAGACACAAGTTTGAATCCTGAATCCACCACTTACTTGCTACCTTCGTGTCATTATTTCATCTCTTTGAACCTTCATTTCTTATGTTTTTTTTGGGGGGAGCTTGGGGGGCAGGGTCTCACTCTGTCATCCAGGCTGGAGTACAGTGGTGTGATCATAGCTCACTGCAGCCTCATCCTCCTGGGCTGAAGCGATCATCTTGGCTCAGCCACTGGAGTGGCTGGGACTACAGCTGCGTGACACCACACCCGACTAATTCTTTTTAAATTTTTTTGTAGAGATGAGGTCTCACTATGTTTCTCAGTCTGGTCTTGAACTCCTGTCTTCAAGTGATCCTCCCACTCTGGTCTCTCAAAGCACTGGGATTACAGGCATGAGGCACTGTGCCTGGCCAGCTTTCCTTTCTGTATCTGTAAAGGAGAGATAATAACTATCTCAGAGGATGTTGCGAGGTTTGATAGAGATGTGTAGCCCCTAGGACAGGGCCTGGAATAGTAGTATGAGCTCAGTAAATGGGGCCGTTACAAGATCTGTGTTCACAGTCTGGGGAATCCCAATTCCTCGGCACACGGCTTCTGCGGTGCCGTTTCTTCTCATCCACTTTCCCCGGTCAAGTTCTTCCAACCACCCCCTTGAGTTGGTTCTGATTCTTCTCTATCACAGAAACTTTTTATTTCCCTTTTTGGCTTTCATCTCAGCCTATTTCCTACATTCTGCCCCATTTACTGAGATGGCTTCTTAATTCTTTTATGTTCTCTTTTGGCTTGAGAGTCACCAGACATAATTGGTGACTGCCACATGGAATTTTTTTAAAAAGCAAAAATAGGACACCTACTACAGGCTGTTGGCACTAGTTCCTTGCTGTCCAGACATCTTGGGGCACATGTGTACTGTGCTTTCCTTAACCAGGGGTTCCTGAACCAGCAACGTCAGCATCACCTGGCAATTTGGTACGAATACAGACTCTGTCTCTGTTTCCAAAACCCTGGGCGTGGCCAGTTACTTGTGTTTTTACAAGCCCTCCAGGGGATTCTGATGCAATTTATGTTTGAGAAGCACTACTAGAACCCCCTGGAAAGTTCTATGAATTGGGACCTTGGTTGTACCTCTCTAGGCTGCCCAGCTACTCCCTTTTTGGGCTAGCCTTAGCCTGTGGCCAGGTGTTTTTGGCACTAGTTTGTATGTTCTGAATCCTATACTTGTGCTGAGTTGTTGGCTCTGCTAACTGATGGGCTAGACACCTTTTGATGTGCTAGACACCAAATAGCTTCACAGAACTTAATTATTGAGGGCAGTTCATTTTCCCTGATTGGAATTAAATTTAGGTTAAATTTCACTTCTTTGAAAAAATGATGTAGACTTATTGTTTAGCATAAGCTACACAGCTTTTTTTATTATATAGCCCAAGTGTCCATTTGTCTCTTAAGAGTCACCCTTCTTTAATATATTTGGGGTGCTGTTAGGGCTATTATCTAAGGCATATCTTGTATGAAATCTTGCTTGAAGACTATTCTTGGGTTAGTAGGAATATGGATTACATTGTGAAGAGGTAAATATAAAATATATGGGATGGCATGGGCTATATTGAAATAGGTTCAAGAAGAGTTAGCATCATGAGACTGTGAAACTCTTAAGGTGAGGGGTGTGCCTTATTTGCCTTTGTGTCTCATTATCTAGCACCGCGCCTGTCAAATGTCTGTTGAGCACCTACTATGCACTAGGATCTGAGGCTTACAACGATGAGCAAAACAGATGTGGTTCTTGCCCTCATAAAGTTATCATGATTTGGCAGAACATAGTACATTCTGTATTACTAAGGGAAACTAAGAGTTTATGGAATTTCTTGGACTCAGGAGTTAATATTAGGGAGGATCACCTAATGAATTGGATGATGAAACTGGGTTAAAATGACACTTTAACATTTTCTGATAACAGGTGCGAAAGTAACCCTAGTTTGAGTTTCTTAGAGAAGTCATCACTGCTGGCAAAGAGGTGAAAATAAGCTGTATTACTTGGCATCTCGGGGTAACAGAAATGATGATGATAAGAGTGGCAGTCATAGTTAGTATATGCGAAGTGCTCATGATGTGCCAGGCAGGGTGCTAAGAGCTGTGCAACCCTTATTCTATTAGTCTCATGAGCAGTGGACAAAGACTGTCATGCTGTTCTCCCGCCTCTGCCACTGACCTGCAGTGTGACTCTGGTAAATCACTTCGCTTCTCTGGATCTCTGTGTTCTTGTCTATAAAGTGAGGGGTTTAGTTTAAATGGTGTCTATGACTTTCATGTCTATGATACCACTCTATTTGCATGCCTTATTAACAGTCAACAGAGAAATGTTCAGTTAGGCTTAAGTTTAGACTTCATTCACTTCTCTCATGTTTAATGCTCTAACACACCCTGTTTGAGGCATGGATAATGCATGGAGATGCATCAAGCTTTGCTCATATACTAGGGCACTGTATAGCATCTACAGATGACATTTCTTAAACAGGGCCCTGAATTAGGAAGGTATATACATGACTATCTCTAGAACTATCCTGTTTTTTTTTAACTACTGAATTTACCAAATAGCTTTTCTTTTTATAAATTATTATTAGATATTACATTAAAAGACTATGTTCATGATATCACATTATTTTGCTTATAAACAGACTATAGAACTTATGCTAAATTTATGAGACGTGCAACAGAATGTTACGGCGTTCTTGAGCCACCACTGTTTTACAAATTTGGCATCTACCGGCCTCAAAAGGCTGAAATGTTTTAAATTTATTTACACCCTGCAGTTTCCTTAGGGAACTGTTTTCCATAAGCTAATGAGGCGCTGGTGCAAGGCCTCTCTGTTATTCCTGGCAGGCACACTGAGACACATCGCCTGCTGCTCTGCTCTTTTCCTCAGTAGTCTACTGCAAATAATAAATATGGGGAAATACATCATCCCTTTGAATGTGGGAGCCAAGCTGCAGGGCTGCCAAGGTTAAAACAAAGCAATTGCAAGCTTGGAGCTCGTTCATGTCCTGTACCACATGTGCCCGTACTTTAGGGGCACCCCGAATGTGGCCTTTATCATGTCAATTTGCTTGTTCTGAGCACAAAGTTAGTCTTTTGAAATCTACTCTATGAAACAGGTCTTTCCAAAGAAGTTGCGTTTTGTGGATTAAATTCTATCCTGAGGTCAGGGAACTTGTCTTCTGGATTATCAAATAGTGAGGATTTACGAGCACCTCCAAGGTGCCTAGCCCTGTGTTGATGGGAGCCATGAAAAGAGGGAAGCAGAGTATATGTCTTGCTTTCACGTGTGGTCATGGTCAGTCTGGAGGGGGTGTTTCAGATTACAAGGGCTGCTCTGACCAGGGGTGGCAACCTCATGTGTCCACCCAACTTCCTGGCAGAGGCCTGGGTGCACCCTTGGTACACAGCAAGCTTCCAATGACGGAATGAACCAGTAGGGGTTGCTGCTTTGTTTCTGGTCTCTGCTGAGAGCAATCTAGTGACGGAAGTTACACTGATATTAACATCAGCACAGCCTGAGGACTAAACAGAAGTGGGTTAAATAGCCACAGGGTTTTCTCAGCCCCCAAACTCAGCCCCTAAAGCATGCAGATATTCTCACCTCCAGCCGTCCTTTGATATCACCCTCGTCCAGCTTAGCTCCATATGGGCGATTAAGTCTGACTGATTTAATTGGACACATTTCCCCCTTCTCTTTACTGCTTTGTTTTCTCTGCTTGTCACTCAGAGCTGGTTGAGGTCAACCCCCAAGTGTTTCTTGAGTTGGGGGAGGCAGTAAAGGGATTTCAAAAAATCTATTTGGTGGCTCATGAGAAATGGTCTCTTCAGTAATTAAGCAGATGTTTCTGCCTTTGCTATAGTTCTTAGGTGGTCTTAGGTCCCAGAATAGACGGTAGGCCTGATTGATTTAGAAAGTCCTTTTCCAGTTCTGGAACTTTACCAGAACCATGCTATCCTTCATGTCTAGAGGACCCTGGCATACCAGTCAGGCCTGATCCTCAACAAGGATATGAAGTGGGTGAAGCTCATCTTGTGCCTGCCCACGAAGGTACCCTCTTCTCCCACATAGCTTCCTGGTTGCTGCCCGCCCCCCGATCTATCTTTAGATTTTGCCCTTAGTTGGATGTCCCTCAGGGTATTATTAGAAAACCAGATTGTTAGCTAATAAGGGCTCAAAGAATTTAGAAAAGGTAAGAACCAGCAAAAGGGTAGGTAAGGGAGTTAAGCCCAGGTTCCGTTGCAAATTAGTCAATGTGCCTGTGGCCTTTGGATCTATTTGGGGCACACAGGGGCCTATTCTAGACACAAAGTCAAATTAGACATAGCCTGGCATTCATTTCTCCCCTGCTTCTCTGAGACTGCAGACCTGAATGCTGGAAATCGCTTCATTCTGCTGCCGTTGGGAACAGTCATTTCTACTTAGGTTTTCCATATAGAGAGGTGTGACTGAAGAGAAAATCAGAAACTAGGGGGTGCTGTGAGATTGTTTCTCCCTGGCCTAGATATTTCACATATACTACCTCTATAATTATATATTTAAGACAACTTTATGAGGTGTATACCTTTTTCGCCATTTACAGATAATGAAACTGAAAATCTGAGAATATAAGTAGCTGACCCAAAGCTCACAGCTAATACTGGCAGAGCCAAGACACATACCCAGGCTGGTATTTTTGCCTCTTACTAAACTATGGTGCCTTGTTCAATCTATCAGCTCTGTGAGTTTTCTGGGCAATTGATTTAATTCTTTGCTGACCTTTGCCCGGTAGACCATCTGGTTGTGTTCCTAGGGCCCCTTTTCTGACTGAACTCCCAAAGCTCCAGGCCTCTGCAATATTCTTCCCTCTGCTTGAAATCCCTTTCCTGTCTTGGTCATGGGGAGAATGTTAGTGTTCCTCAAATCTACCCCCACAGGACCCTGTGTGTGACTCTAAGAAGGCTGGCATCTGTCGTGCTGTACTGTCCTTTTTTGTATACATGTCTGTCTCTTTAGCATATGAAGTTGCGAGTTTCATGGAGGCCTTTTTAGACCATGCCTGATGTGGCAGATGTTCAGTAATGGTTGGATAAATGAATGATGTAGAAAGACAAAATTTTCATCACTCCTCTCTGTGTTTCAGGACAACATGCAACTAATTCTTGCCTGAGGATGGGAGAAAATTGAGCCCAGTAGATGTTACTGTTTTATGGCAAAGGCCAGCAGTGGACTGGAGGCATCTGGGTAGGTTGTTGGTCAAAGTTCTTGTGCAGTTTTGGCACCAAGGAGGAGCAATGATAGACTGTCCTCTGCTCAATTAGCAGTTCCTTTAGGGTGATAAAATTGTCCTTAAAATGGAAATGCCTCCTGGAGGGGTTAAGTCTGCTGATGCTTCAGTGATATTAATTTTACTAATATTAGCTATTGTTATCTTAATAATTATTTCAATGTTCAAACTACTTTCAGAGAGTCTGAGGTGATCTCTTTGAGGGAAACAGATTGAGGAGTGGCATGGAGGATTAGTTTTTAGGACAGAGAAATCCTGTGGGGAAGACATCATTTCAGGGAGACCTCTTCTCCCCATAATGAGGTTGTGAGTAGCTAGAAGCAATATGAGGTCATGGGGGGCTGTGATGGTGTGAGAGCCCCAGAGAATAGAACAGGGAGGATGGAGAGAGAGGGAAGATCAGAGAACAGTGTTATCTTTCTGATGGTGAAGACAACTTTGCAAGGGAAGATTCCCTCCCACAGTTGATGCCTGGGTCAGAGCAAGGCTTGCCAGAGAAATGACAATATTCGTCTGTGATTGTGAAAAATTGCCTTTGAAGAGGAGGTCCTATGCTGGGTGTATATGGCACCTTGCACTTAGGAGGTCTTAATGAACATAAAACTAACCTGTGCCCAAAAGATGCCTCAATTAACTGAAACATAACTCAGCAGAAGCCCCAATTAACTGATATACTTGGGACACCTGCAATTAGCAGAAAGCAGCAAGAGAAAGCAAGCAGCATCTAGGATTTATAGGGGATGCTATAGGGGCCAAATTCTAGGTTTAGCAAATTGTCTACACTGCCTACAGCTTACTAACGAGAACTAATTTCCAGAATAAGTCTGGAGTCTTGCAAGATTCTCATTCATCGAAGTTAGATCTTCTGGTCAAGGTGAAGCTGGCAGGTGATGAGATTGTTCATTGAACAAATTCATCATAACTTGCACACAAACTGAGTGGTTTACCCACTCAAAGAAGCTAATGTAGAAACCTGTACTATGGTTTTATCCAGGTAATTCCTAGGGTCCTGTCATTGTCCCTCAGGGCCTGTGATACTTTCTTCTAAATACCTCCAATGGATTCAAATCCTTTTCTGTTGACAGTGGGTGGGATTTGTGAAAACATTCCACTGCCTCTGAGTTTCAAGTTTAAGGAAGAAGATAGCTGATCACGCTGTAGATCACTTTTGATACAGAAGGATGCATGGCTTTGACAAGTCATGGAGATGCTCACACCTGGATTAATCACTACGTTTAACTCAGCCCACCACAGAACCCAAGGCTCCCCTGTGGTCTAGGAAGGGCATATTCTGAAAAAACCTTCCTCAAATTGTGTGTCTGCCCTGCCCCAGCAGCACTGTTGGGGTGCCTTTGAGCAGCCCACACAGCAGCTGATATCAAGACCTTTTCTGCACATCTTTTTTCTTTCTCTTTCTTTTTTTTTTTGGATGGAGTCTCGCTGTGTTGCCCAGGCTGGAGTGCAGTAGCATGATCGCAGCTCACTGCAATCTCTGCCTCCCAGGTTCAAGTGATTCCCCTGCCTCAGCCTCCTGAGTAGCTGGGATTACAGGTGCCCATCACCATGACCAGCTAATTTTTTGTAGAGATGGGGTTTCACCATGTTAGCCAGGATGGTCTCGATCTCCTGACCTCATGGAAGCACAGTCCAGGGGAGATCTTGGACTGACACTAAGGAGTATTCATGGACTCCTGTTGAATCAGTGGGGCGAAGGTGTTTTGCTTGCAGAGTAGTGAAAAGAGCAGTGAGACATGGGCTTTGGGTTTGCAGAGCTAGATTTGAATTCTGACACTAACTGGCCCTTGAGAATCATGAGATCCCTTGGAGTCTCAGTTTCCCCACATTAGATGGATATAACAACCATAGAGAGTGATTAAGAGACTGCAAGAGAGGCTGGGTGCCGTGGCTCACACTTGTAATCCCAGCACTTTGGGAGGCCGAGGCGGGCGGATCACGAGGTCAGGAGATCGAGACCACGGTGAAACCCCATCTCTACTAAAAATACAAAAAATTAGCCTGGCGTGGTGGCGGGCGCCTGTAGTCCCAGCTACTCGGAGAGGCTGAGGCAGGAGAATGGCGTGAACCTGGGAGGCGGAGCTTGCAGTGAGCCGAGATCGCGCCACTGCACTCCAGCCTGGGTGACAGAGCGAGACTCCGTCTCAAAAAAAAAAAAAGAGACTGCAAGAGAATACATGGAAAATGCCTAGTGCATAATAGAATCTTCCTGTGACTAACTCCCACTTGCCCTTAATAGTTTTGCTTAGACATGCGTTCCTTCAGGAAATCTCCTCCTCCTGAGTCTGTTAGGCACATCTTTCATAGATACTCTCCTTTCTCACCACTGCTCTTAAGACACTTCAAAGCATGTGTTTTCTAACCTCTCCATGCTAGGTAAACTCTTGTTCCCTGATACCTAGCACAGTGCCTGACACATTGTCAGTTCTGTGTACTCATTTGTTGAATGAATGGAGTAAATAAATAAATGGGAGATAGTATGTGTTCCAGTCATTTGAGCATTGAGAGAAGAGCCTTTCTTTTTTTTAGCAGAACCAATCTGGAGCTAAGATTTTTATGAGTCTAATTTAGTGCTGCCAAACCATGGAGCTCCAGGAATGGTTACCTCGCTGAGGCAGCCTGACCCCAGACCCACTAATTCCTTTTGCCCTGGACACAGCTAGTAGTAAAGGTGGTCACCTATGACAGGTGAGTCAAGAGGGGGAAATGACACTTCTTTTGCTATTACAAGTATTAAAACACTTGGTGACTGTGGTCAGTAGTCAACAGAATTGATTGAAGAAAACCTAAATGTTTTGAGTCTGCCTTAGAGGTTAGTGAGCAGAGCTGTTTATTTCAGGCTTGATTCTACTCATTAGGTTGAGAGAGGGGTGAGGGATACTGCTGTCAGACTCATATAGCTATGAAGGGTCTTGCTTTAGCCCTGGGCATGTGTCAGGAATGTCAGACATGTTGATCTGTGCCTGCCACCTAGCAGTATGTGTGGGGAATGGATGTGGAGTCAGAAGACCTGAGTTTATGTGACATCTCACGCCCCTGCTGGCTGATTCCCTAAACTTTCTGACCACCCAATGTTTCAGAGTCAGTTTCTTTGTCTGTAAAGTGGACACAGAGTACTGATTTCAGGCTTGTGCGGATGAAATTAATGCTATATCAAGGTAAGAAGTCATGTATGATAATAATCTCTGGCAGTGGCACAAGTTGAATACACTGAGCATTGATGGGAGCACTTTCTATCATGGCAGGTATGGAGAAACTTAGCACTCCTCTATTGCTCTTTCCTGTGATGAAATCAGCAAGCTAGCCCCAGTTGGCATATATGTAAATAGAAAAATAATATGGCCAAAGTAAACACAAGTGGGAAATTGCATTTGTATAATTTAAAAAGTTTATTTTTAAAAAATTCAAGTCATTTGCTTTCATTCAAGACATTTCCTCTTGATTTGAGTGGATTTTTTTTTGTTGTTAATTGTACTTTGCTTTGAGCTTTGCCTATTTATTTCAAGACCAGATAACCATTCTTTTGTTGACATAACCACTGACCTTATTAAAAGTTTGTCCAGATAAATCATGATTTTTAAGATAAGAGAGATACAAACACAAACACAAACATGGAAAACTGATCACCACATGGAGGCTGGATAAATAAATGCTCTACAATTTGTTAACGAGGGCACATCTTGGCCTACAGTTTTGATTTGTCTTTTCAATCCATTTGCAGCCTCACTGGGAAATGGGGAAGGGTTGAGCGTTTACTTGAAGATTTGCACAGAGTGTTACATTTTTAAGAAATTTCCAGTGCATTTTGATTCAGACAAGCTTTTGTTGGCTGAGAAATTACATGATGCACCCAAAATGCTTTTGCAGAATGTGGTATTGAGTGCCATTTTATTCCCATGAACTAGAAGTTCAGTACAAAAGGCCAGGATTGAGAAATGCAGTCTGACATTTTATATACTTACTTATACCTCGCTTACGACTGAGCCTCTCCTGAAAGTTAAAAGTTTAAATTTTCCAAGTGTATTTGGGGAGGGGAGTGGAGAAACTCTCAAGGCCTAAGAGGTACAGAGGCATCTCATTTGTGGGGCAGTTCAGACTTTCCATTTCTTTATTATGTGTGCATGATGGAAAGCTCTCTAATGTTAGAAGTAAATAATGTCTTTTAAGCTACAGCACTCAGATTAGTTTAAATATTGTGCATTTGTAACCACAGCCAGATTATTTGATAACACCTGTCTCCGTCTATTATCAGAGAGCACTTGGAATGGATTTCTCCCATTTTATTAAGTTTTGTTTCATGAAAGGGGGTGGATGTTTTAAAATATGATAACCAGTTTATAAAACTTCAGTTTCAGATGTAAAAATTCGTTGTTTGTTGATGAGAACAGAGCATGCCCAAAGCAGAAAGGCTTTTAATACTACCATTCAGGTTTACCTGCTTTTAAGCAGCAACAGATGAGTCTTTTGGGTATAGATAGGCACGAGTGAATGTCCTGTGTTGATATAGAATTGTTTTAGTTATCTGCCCCTGTCTTAATTTGTCTGCATATTTAGTGTAATTATCTTCTTGATCTACGTTGTCTTAGGATGCAAGGGGGAATTTGAGCACCCTTCCTGCAATCTTTTCCTCCTATCAGAGTCTCAGAATCCACTCTTCTATTTCCATTTGACTAAATCATAGGCATTTAATAGGGAGCCACCTCCGCCCCCTACTAACTAGCAGAATAAGACTGACCAGTTTCCAACTAATCAATTACTTGAGTTACCATGTCCTGCAGATTTCTACGTTGCTGTATCTCTCAACTCTGTTGCCTTGTTCATTTCCAACACCACTCTGCCAGTCCAGGCTTTGATCCGCGCATAGCTGGACTAACTGCTCATCTACCTAATGTGGCTTATTCTCCATAGCACTATCAGATTAATTTTCCTAATGTGGCGCTTGACCCCTACTACTTTCTGCTTAAAGCGCTGCCTTCTAAATAGCTAAGTGCCAACCTCTCCATCTAGCATTTAAGCTACTCACATGATGGCTCCAAACTATCACACATTCATTGAAGAAAACACTTAGAGCACACTGATGGTTCTGGGGATATAGTGGCAAACAGGACAGCAAGTTGCCCCTGTCATCCATCATGGATCTTATATTCTAATGAGGGAGATAGATTTTAAATAGCTTATGATGAAATTAATTATTTGAAAATCATGTGAAGAACTGCAGAGGAGAAGCACCATGTGCTTGGAAACTGCTATGGGAACATGAAGTCAGGGAAGGCAAGCTGAACTCAAGAAGCTGTTCTGAAGTGTGAGCGGAAGCAAATTAGATGGAATATGCTTGGGGGAGGGAGACTGGGGGAGCAAAGGGGAGGACCCAGGGAACAGCCTGTGGGAAGGAGTAAAGTACACATGTGAGGAAGTCACAGAAGCCTTAGACTAGGGAGGCAAGGGGCAGGGCCAATCTAGAGAGGACAGTTGGCTCCATAGGCCTGGAAAAGATTTTGGACTTTCTTCTCTGGGTAGTGAGAAACTGAGTAGGATGTGACATGGCCAGATAGGAGTTTTTAAAAGTCACTCTGCAATGGGAGAAAGGTCTAGAGGCAGGCCTGGGTGCACACAGGAAGACCAGTTAGGAAGCTGTTACAGAAACCCAGACAAGAGACTAGTGTTGCTTCATGAGGGTGGTAACAGTAGAGGGGTGGAGGAGAGTGAAATTTGAGAAATATTTTGGAGGATTTGGTGATTGTTTAGACATGCAAGTAAGGGAGCACCAGAATGACTGTCAGAGTGGTGGTAACATTCTCCAAACTACGGAATACTGGAGGAAGGCTGGATTTGGGGAGAAATGTCATGTTTAGTTGTTACTTTCTATAAAACATCCAAATAATGACTTGTAGTAAGCAAATAAATCAAAAGGTGGTATTGTGTAGTGGTTAAAAGCATGGTCTTAGCAGCCCATGTGACCAGCATCTGTGCAACCTTGGGAAAGTTACCTAACCTTTCTGTGCCTTACAGTTTCTTCATCTGTAAAATGGGGAGATCCAATTGAGTTTAGCATACATAAAAACTGAGATTGGTGTCTGGTACAGAGCAAGTACTGTTTAAATGTTAGTCATTATTACTATTTTTTATATACAAGTCCAAAGCTCAAAGAAGTCTGGGCTGCTCATATAAACTTGGGACTTGTTCATAAATAGTAAGTGAAGACACATGTGGGGACAAGGCTGTCTTGGGAGTGTGTATAGAGTGAGGGAGGAAAAGGGTCTAGTTCACGTCTCCAGGAATCTGGGAGTGGACTGAGGAGGGTAAGCAAGCCAAGGCGCTGGGGACTGAGTGGAACAGAGAAAGGGAGAGAGGAGAAATTCAGAAGCAGACAGAAGAGTGTGTTTTGAGGAGTAGAGAGTTATTAGCAGTGTCAAATGCTGCTAGGAGTGCCTTAATGCTAAGACTGGAAATTGTGTGATTTAGCAAGCTGTTGAAAACTTTCCTGAGTTGTAGGTGGCAAAGTAGAGGTTGAGGACAACTTGAAGAGTGAGGAAAGAGGGACACATTAAGTGAAAAGTTATTTGAGAAGTTGGTTTTTCAGAGATGCAAACTTCAGCCAGGAACATAGGGCTACCTCCTGGTCAAGTGTAAGCCAATCTATAAAGGACTAGCCGTGAAGAGAGTCTACATCCACTTTGACTTGTGACAAAGACAGCCATAACCTCCTCCCTCAGTCATGGCCTTCAACGGGATGGAGGAGGTGGCCTCAGAGGTCTCCTGCATTGCAGGGTTCTGGCAGTGGTGAAAGTGGCCTGTGTTAGCAAGACTGCTGTAGGCGTCAGTGGTCTTGACTTCGGCAGTGGCCAACAAAAAGGTCCCACCACATGAAGAAGTTGATGAAACATGAAGGATTGGGGAACATGCAGCCAGGCTCTTTGTGGAGAGTGTGCTGGACCTCTGACTCAGAAGGAACCTGGCCTCCAGACTATGAAGAGTGGACTTTGAGTCTGGGCTCAAATGCTTGTGTTTGGGAAGACCATTCTTCTAACGTGGGTTTAGAGGAAACTCCAGATCAAAGTAACACTTTATAAAGGTGTGTACCATCACCCTGGGAGAGGAAACCTGGGAGAGCAACGAGGTTTGGGTTGAAAATCCATGTTTTGTGGGAAAATTCTGCTTTTGGGAAAACTTCTAATGTTTTTGACTGCAAAGGGTGCAAGCTGCACATGCTGTGACTTGCTAATGATTGCTGGGATGTGGAGGTGAACCATCTTGGGTCATCTGATCATGATGCCAGGTCACTAATGGGTTCCCGGCAGGCTGGATTCATAATCGTGAGGTTGGATCTCATAAGGGAGAGAGTCACTGAGATTGATGATATTCACTTTCTATAGCTTCCTTCCTCAACCCTGCCCCAAACATGACACCTTGTGTGAGAGAAAGAAGCAAATAATAGGAAGCAAAACATATAGTCAGTTATCATTATTCGTAGTAGTTAGATAGTATAAAGTTATGTGAACACTGATTTAGTGAATACTAAACCATTGAGCCTAGGGGAAATACAGGGTTAGGTTCCTGTGAGCCTTTGATCATAACACTTTCATCAACTGATCAATGCATAGTCTTGTTTTATGTGTGTTTCTGTTTAGAGACACTTATGCAATATTAATATATATTGATTAACATTGAACCCATGGCCAGCAGCATACCACTCATGTGGAACAAAGCTTATTTAACGAGATATTTTCTCTGTAAGGCATATCAGAGTCGTCTTGTGCTTAGGAAAGTTATACAACACTACATTTGGAGGGGGGCCATTTTAAGCAACAAAGTTACCAAGAAAAAGCACAAAAAATGCAAACCATATGGCACCAACTATGCCATGAAAGGACACTGGTTTCCAGCAGGAGAGCTGAGACAAGAAGGCAGAGCACCACCTTGTTTGACCTCAGCTGAGAACCTGCACATCAGGCCACTCAGGTTTTTCACCCGCTCTGTGCTTGCACCTGCTTGTAAATGACTGCAAAAGCGGGGCAAATCATTATTTTGGGATTACAAATAAATTTTAGTGACTATATGAATTTCAGAAATAATGAGGATCTGCTGTATATTAGCCTTTTGATGTTCATGGCTGTCTATAATTTGGCTAAAAGGTGATTATTCTAGATGCCATTTAACTCACCTTCTTACACTGAGATTCCGTGATTGTCTCAAGAGTCAAAAACCAATCAGTTCAAATGTCTGTACCTTTTATACCTAAAATGCAGCACAGTGGGGAGCTGTGCAGAAAGATGATGGACATTCTCAGGTTTGCTCTTCTCATGGCTGCAGGATGTTTGTGGCAGTGCTGGACATCCCATCTGGACACAACAAAAGAGGAATTGTTTCTTCTTGTTCTGTTAGTGAAAAATCCTTCCCTAAGACATTCCAAGAGATTTTAGCCCACATCTCATTGGCTAGGAATATGTCACATGTCTATCCATTCACTGGCAAGGGTAACAAGACCCCCATCATTGGCACAAACCAATCCTATTTCACCCTCTGGGGCTAGAGCTGCACCAACTTCTGAAGCACATGGCTTTGTAGAGAAAGTGATTTTGAACAAAATTGGGGCTCTGATGAGAGGAAAAGGGAAATGGATTGGGGATAATCAGACTGTAGTGTCTACCATACTTAGTAAAGGAATTTTGCATTACTACATGAAAAATCTTTTAATCTCAAATTGAATGTGTGCTTTATTTTTTGCTAGAGTTTCCACACCCAGCAGACTGTCAGGCCAATTTCTAGACACTTCTTTTTGGAGGGAATCTTCAGAGGGTTGTTTTTTCTTCAGACACATACGAAAGAACTTGTGATTAGAATCACAGGGGAAAAACTGTGGGTGAGAACTTAAGGGACTTAATCTTGCTATGGTGGAATAAAGTGGGGTGCTGATTCATTGCTACTACTCCCTGTCTGATTGCCTACCTTTTGAGTTGGGCTGATCTTTGTTGATTGCCTGACCAATAGATTGTAGTGAAAGTAAAGTTCTGGGACTTCTGAGGCTAGGTCATAAGAAATGTGTCAACTTTGTTCAAGACCTCTTGGATTACTTGTTCTTGGAATCTATCCACTATGTTGTGATGAAGTCCAAGTACCCCATGGAGAAGAACCAAAGCTCCTAGATCCCAACCTGGTTAAGCTCCCAGTTAGTAGCCAGCATCAGCTTGCTAGATATGTGTGTGTGCCATCTTGGAAATATACCCTCCAGCCCCAGTGAGCCTCCCCAGCTGTTATTTCATGGAACAGAGATGATCTCTCTCTGCCGAGTTCTAGCCTAAATGCAGATTCATGAACCACATAAGTGATTATTTTTGTTTTAAACCTCTACATTTTGGGGTGGCTTGTTACTCAGCCATAGATAACCAGAACACGTACTGCAAGAGAAAGCAAGACAGACTCAAAACTGCAATAATTCCAGCTAGATGCTTCAGAAACCAAGAGGCCTTTAGTTAGACTTCTATTGATCACCCTATCCCCAGTGTGGTGCTCCACAACCCTTATCAAGTGAATGAATGGCCATTTTGCCCTTTATACCTTCAGAATATGCAGGGAATAAGAAGAAACTTTCAGGCTGTTCTTTTCTAGGAATATGACTTCAAGCTGTATTTTTTTTTTCTGTTTTTTAGAACATTCAGAAAAATCCTAGAATCAAACGGTTAAAAGGGAGCAGGTGCAGCTTGTCACCCTGCCCTAGGGTTACTTGGCACTTCATTCATAAGCTTTCCAGCAAGGATGCTTTAAGCCTCTTCTTGTATTGCGTTTGCTAATGTCCTGTGAGCCTAAGTGAGAGATATGGCCAAGCTCAGCTTCCAGGGTAGAGAAATAGACTCCTCTTCTTGATGGGATTGATCGGAGGAACTGCAAATGATTGGGACTTGTTTTGGCCAGTCTATAATACCTATATAGGAATCTATAATTCCCAAAGTGCCATGATGCTAAGTAACCTCCAAGGACGTGGAAGGAGCACTGACAGGTGTCAGAAGAGAGTCTAGTGCCTGTGCTGCCAATTTTTTTTTTTTTTCCTGTGGAGCCTTAGAAAAGTCAACTCACCTCCTCTACCTCACCCCAGATGCAGGAACTGAAGCACATGCACACTGTTAAGCTCAGTAATCGCTAAGGTCCCTTCCAGTACTCCAATTTTATCTTTTTTTCCCCAGCAGAGGAGTCAGGTTCAAAGTACACATTATGGTAACTAAAAACATACTCGAGTGTGTTGTTTTATGGCAGTGCAGGGGCACCTCCCGACCAGCCAAACCCTGAGGCAAGACTCGGAACGAACCAGGCCGTTGCCAGTGCCAAGGGCCGGCGCAGCTGCGGCCACTTCCCTCTCCTTTCAAGTTTGACTCGGGTGAGTGGGAGGTGGAAATCATTTTTATTTCTGGTCTGCTTCCTGCTGATTGTGAGTCTTCCATTCATGCCCTGTGCACACTGAGTCTCACCTCCACAGTCCTATGTAGAGCCGGTTTCTCCTTTTACAGGTGTTTTCTTTGCAGAGGTGGTGGATTGATGCGGCCACATTTTCCAAATACAAATGAGCCAGCATGGAAGGAGCCCTTGAAAGTAGAGTGCTTGGAGCCAAGCCCCTGGAACCGTGGGGTGCCCCAGCCTCTTGGGGCCACTCTCACTTTGCTTCTCCTTGCTTTGCCAGTGAGGTGGCAATGGTGATGATTGTCCACTTTAGGAAAGCAGCGGTCAAAAACTTGAGGGGAGAAGACATCAGGAATAGTGTCCTCTGGGGGTGGGGGCAGAATTGTGAATTTTGTCTTTCCCCTACAGAAACAGCTAGAATGATGAGAGGTTATGTGGCTTTTCACATCCTCACAGCTCCTATCGCACACCTCTCCTCAGAGATGCATCCCAGGAGCCTGAATACAACCCTCTTAGTGGCCTCTTTCCCTCCAGCCTCCCCATATTTCCTTACAAACAGAACCACTGGCAGAGAAAGCACTGGAAGGAAAAAGGAGCCCCAGAAGAGCAGCCTCCATGCCTAAGGTGTGGAAAGGAGCTGACGGACAGAGTGGGGTTAAGAGCCTCAAGGCTCTGTGAATCCCCCTGGCAGCAACTCCCCTGATACCCGCTCCGTTCCAATCCCAATCCCACAGACTGCCCCAGAGACCCTGCAGGGCTGGTGCCAGCAGGAGACCTCAAAGACCCAGGGCTTACAGCTCCTGAGCTGGGCTTAATTCTCTGCATCAAAATAATAAAGACCATGGTGGTGGTAGTGGCTGTGGTGAGTGGGAGAGGAAGTGAAGGGTAGGAAGGAATCAAACGGAGCTTCCCAGCCTGTCCTACAACTGCGAGCTTTTGGGTAAGTGTGGAGACTCCTTTTATTCTAATATTGCTGCTTCCAGCAATCAAGAGAGAGAACCAGAACGAAAACACGAGCCAGTAACTGGCTGCCCTTTCTATGCTATGAGCTACTCAGCAGAAGGCCTGCCCAATATGGGTCAGTTTCTCTGAGAGTAAAAATTAAACAGGGTTAGAAGATTTCCAGGTAAACGTAGTGACTCAATATCTCACCTAGTGTCTAATGACTGTTGGGACAATATAAAATAGTGTTGAAAGGGAGACCATGATTGTGAGCTACAGTGACCATTTTTGATAGCAAATGGGGACAGGTGAGTGTGTGTTAAGAGCACAATCAGGAAAGGATTTGGGATATAAGATAAGAAGGAGAAGTTGTTGGAGAGTTGAGTAAATGTGAATTACTGAAAAAAGGTAAGGGAGATTTTAGAAGAACAACAGACAACACAAGTGAGTTGGCCAAGGATATTTGGCAAGTCCCTCAGCAGCAGAGGGATAGAGTCACGGTTGTCTGCTTTTTGGCAGACAGCTGATACCATGGAGAGGCAGGGAGAGAAGAGATGACCGAGAGGCTGACTTTGAGAAGGCCCGGAACCTTGTAGAAGAGTTTTGGATTTTGGATAAAAGGGCCATGAAATGGAAATTCTTAGAAGCATTCCATCCAACTACTGCTTAAGATGTTTCCTGATCTACTCTGTCCAGGGCTGGCCATGATGAAAGATTAGAAGTAACTTGTGTAACCAATAAATCTTCAGCCTTATTAGTCTCTGTCCCGCAAATAAGAGTGCACTTTCTTTTAATATCCCAATTAATTTGCTGGAGTACCCATTGGCCTAATTGCAGGAAATTAGTTTCTCTGAAATGTTCCCCAGCTAATTCTAAGATAACGTCCTTACTACATAATTAAAAGGGCTCAACCAAGTTACTGCTCTGAGAACAAAGGGATAGGCTGCTTCAAAGGCAAATTCTGGGTTGCATCCAGAAGGCAGTGACTTTTTGTTACTTTCAGAAGAGACATTTTTTTTCAGCTTTCAAGAAAGCTAAATTGGTCTTAGTAGATAACTTGTTTCAATGCAACCATTAAGTCCCTACTGTGTAGCCAACTTGTTGCTCTGCTATTCCTAGGGTGTTGTCCTTGCTCATGTTCCAAGGCAGCCCATCACCACATCACAGGTGAGCCAGAGCAAAGAAGAAAGGGGAAAAGAGGGAAGGCCTGGAAATTGCACACACATTTTTTTTTTTCATATCCCAGAACTTACATGCATTTTCATATGTAGCTGCAAGGGAGGTTGAACACGTAGGTTTTACTCTGAATGGCCATGTGTCCAGCTATAAATACTTTCAGTAGAAGAAAGAGAAATCATAAAATGAGTGAAAAGCATAGCTTTTGCTATAGGCATCTAACATATGCCTTTTTTTCACTGAATACTTACAATAACACTGCAACATTATTATAGTGTCCCTAGGAAATGTAGGCTTAGAGAGACACCTTCCATTGGCTGAATCTACCAGGAAGCCAGAGGGCAAGGAAGCCTCATGTAGATAGCAGAGGAGGGAAAGGTTGGGAATGGATGTGAGAGCAAACGGGTCAGTGACAGGCATGCCATTTGGAAGTCACTATGGACTTGGCACATGGGAGAATCCCTACATCCTCAATAAAATAAAAATATTTATTTGATGGATATGTGCCAGAAGAATACATGCCTAATCAAAGCACTTAGGAAAAAAGAGAATTCAGATAGCACCGAGTTTGAGATTTGTAGTACAAGGTCAAAAGGGAAATCGTTTGTTAGTTGTTTTCTGAAAACCCTTGTATGTCTGGAATTGGTTCCTTCAGGTGGGTTCTTGGTCTCGCTGACTTCAAGAATGAAGCTGCGGACCTTCGTGGTGAGTGTTACAGTTCTTAAGGATGGTGTGTCTGGAGTTTGTTCCTTCTAGTGGGTTTGTGGTCTTGCTGACTTCAGGAGTGAAGCCACAGACCTTGGCAGTGAGTGTTACAGCTCTTAAAGGTGGCACATCTGGAGTTGTTTGTTCCTCCTGGTGGGTTTGTGGTCTCTCTGACTTCAGGAATGAAGCTGCAGACCCTGGTGGTGAGTGTTACAGCTCATAAAGGCAGTGTGGACCCAAAGAGTCAGCAGCAGCAAGATTTATTGTGAAGAGAAAAACAACAAAGCTTTCACAGCACGGAAGGGGACCTAAGCGGGTTGGCGCCGCTGGCCTGCTGGCTTGAGTGGCCAGCTTTTATTCCATTACTTGGCCTTGCCCATGTCCTGCTGATTGGTCCATTTTACAGAGTGCTGATTGGTCCGTTTACAACCTTTTAGCTAGACACAGAGCGCTGATTGGTGCGTTTTTACAGAGTGCTGATTGGTGCATTTACAAACCTTTAGCTAGACACAGAGCACTGATGAGTGCGTTTTTTTTTTGAGATGGAGTCTTGCTCTGTCGCCCAGGCTGGAGTGCAGTGGCGCAATCTCGGCTCACTGCAAGCTCCGCCTTCCGGGTTCACGCCATTCTCCTGCCTCAGCCTCTCCGAGTAGCTGGGACTACAGGCACGCGCCACCACGCCCAGCTAATTTTTTTTTGTATTTTTAGTAGAGATGGGGTTTCACCGTGGTCTCGATCTCCTGACCTCGTGATCTGCCCGCCTCGGCCTCCCAAAGTGCTGGGATTACAAGCGTGAGCCACCGCGCCCGGCCTGATTAGTGCGTTTTTACAGAGTGCTGATTGGTGCGTTTACAAACCTTTAGCTAGACACAGAGCGTTGATTGGTGCATTTTTACAGAGTGCTGATTGGTGCGTTTACAATCCTTTAGCTAGACCGAAAAGTTCTCTAAGTCCCCACCTGACCCAGAAGCATAGCCAGCTTCACTTCTCACTTGTCTGTCCCACCCAAACTGTACATGGGGAAGATATATCTGTGAACATTTGATAGAACTTGGATGTGGAGGGTAAAATGCAAAATTAATACCAAATCAGATGTGTTCCTGTTGTCCTCACACAAACTTGAAATGATGCCAGCATCTATACAGTATGGAAATAGAGCTGTTATAAATACCATCCAATATACCCTAAAACCTTCCATTTCCCCACTGTTCCCTGGTCTGTCCTGCCTCCTGGCCTCTGTACATGCTGTTCCACTTGAAACTCCATGCCCTACATCTCTCTTCCCACTCCTGCCTTCTAAACCCTTTTTCTGTTTTCCTTTGTTTGGCAAATTCCTTTTCATCCATTATGCCTCAGTTGCATGCTACTTGCTCTAAAAGGCTCTTCCCAAGTCTGAATTAGACTTGCCTTCTATGTTCGTAATACATCACTACCTCTAGTAATAATAATATTAATAGTTAGCAGTTACTGAGCACTTGCCATGTTCCAAGTGCTGTGCTAAGTGCTTTCTATGCATTATCTCATTTGAGAACTCCAGTAAGGTATGTACCTTACTGGGTATGTATAACCATGTTTTAGAGATGAAGAAACCGAAGATCACAGAGGCTAAGTTTATTAATTTCTTGGGGCTACCATAACAAATTACCACAAACCTGGTGGCTTAAAACTTGGCTAGACTTGAAGCCCCAGGAGCCAGACTGTGTCTTGTTGATGCCTACTATTTTCACACCATAGTACCTGGTTGGTGATGCATTTTTAATAACTGTATGTTGAATGTATAAATCAGTGCCAGGTACTGTTAAGAATGCAGAACTGTTGAGGGCATATTGTTCAATCGGAGTCATTACTCTCGCTACAGGATCTGGCACTTCATTGTCTCGTGGTTCCCCACCACCCCCTTTTCTGAAGGTGCTACTCACTTCCTGGGCTGTGTGGCTGTTGCTGGCACCCTGAGTGGGCTGGAGTCTGAGCTGACAGCCCAGGTTTTCTGGTCCACCCTCATGCCTAGCATCCCAGGCCTATCTGAGTGCCTCTCCACTTCTGGAGCAGGATGAAGTACCACTCCATAGGGACGCACCCCAGTTTCCTGAGCAGTGGAAGGGGGACTAGATGATACAACTGAGAAATGTGGGGGATCAGGTCCCCATTGGGTAAGAGCTCCATCAGTAGGAAGCAGAGAAATTTACATTTACAGATCATCTCAGAAAAGACCCTGTAATAATGTGTGCTTCTGTAGATGCCTTTTGACAGAATGTAAAAATTGTGTATCACTTTCAAATGTTTCTGTGACATTTTCTACTTGGTCCCAAAAATTCTTGGATTGTAATTAAAAAAACCCACACATATTTATGTAAACATAAAATACAAAATCATATTTAGGTGGCAAAAAACTGTATCTTTCCTCCTGACTTACCTGCTAAAAACCCATATAGTGATGTTAGCATTTACCTTTCTTATCCTATATTCACTAAATGGTGCTATTCATATAGGTGCTTATATAGTTACAGAAATGAGAAATACAGATATAATGGAATGATTAAAAAGGGGCAGGGTCTGTGTGATGAGAAGCCTGGGCCCTGATTCTGAAGAGGAGGCCACGAGCTCCGGCTGGTCTCAGAAGCGGCAGCCAGTGGAGTGCAGTGGGGCAGGAGGACAAGTGACTTGAGGAAGGTAGGGAGGAGGGGAGAGGGCATTTCAGAGGGAGGAGGGACTGGTATGGGCAAAGGACAGAGGCTGGGCTCCTATTTCATGACACCTCTTCTTTCAATTGTTTCTTGCTTGGACCTCACGATAGTCCTTTTTAAAAAAATTGAGATAAATTTACATAACATAAAGTGAGCCATTTTGAAGTGGACAATTTGGTGGCATATAGTATTTCTCAGTGTTGTACAACCATCACCTCTATCTCTTTCCAAAACATTTTCATCACTCCAAATGAAAGCCCTGGACCCATTAAGTAGTATTATAGACTGAATGCTTGTGTCACCCCAAAATTCATATGTTGAAGTCCTGATCCCCAGTGTGATGATATTGGAACCTTTGGGAGGTGATTAGGTTTCTATGAGGTCATGAGGGTGGGGGCCCTATCATGGAATTAGTGTTCTTTTAAGTAGAGGAAGGGACGTCAGATGTCTCTCTGCATGTACACATCAAGGAAAGGCCCTGTGAGGACATAACCAGGAAAAAAGCCCTCACCAAGAGCCCCACTATGCTGGCACCCTCATCTTGGACTTCCCAGTTTCAGGAACCATTACAAACGAATATCTGTAGAACCATTACAAACCCAGTCTATGGTATTCGTTACAGCAGCCCGAGCAGACTAAGACAAGCAGTCACCACCCATTCCCACTTTCTCCCAGACTCTGGCAATCACTAATCTGCTTTCTTTCTCTATGGATTTACCTATTCCAGATATTTTATGTAAATGGAGTCATACAATAAGTGGCCTTTTGCATCTGGCCTCCCATTCTGGTCTTTTTAACATGTCTTCTATTTTTCTCATTGCCCCTTCCAATCTGTTCTCCACAAGCAGTTACACTGCTCTTTTTTCTTTTTCCTTTCCTTTCCTTTCCTTTCCTTTCCTTTCCTTTCCTTTCCTTTCCTT